>NC_063159.1:5372500-6028247 GCF_020921035.1 Rhodamnia argentea | reverse complement strand
TCAAGGTTAATCCAAGGCCACCCAAGGCCAAATTTTTTTTAAAAAAAAAGAAAAAAAACCCACTAATGCCTTATGCTTCGAAGTCAAACGAAATCAGTAAAATTTTCTCTTCAAGTAATGTATTTATGTCTATCATTAAAATATAGAAGATAAGAATTGTACACGAATATACCCTCCTCTCACACTAACAAGATTCCACGGGGACAATGTCCCGAGCATCTAGCAATAATTAGATCGATCTGTCTGGGCGTGAGGTCGAACTATCTCGCCACGAGTAACCCTTTAACCTGACCAGAAGAAGTGTTTTTCCAGCCACAATCTGATGTGTTCTGCGTGGCGATTCCAACGGCTCGCTCCGTCCTTCGTTGTTGACTTAGGAGACGAATGCCGGGGACAAATATTTGGACAAGAATAACAGGACGGTCCTGCTGTCTAAATGATCCATCTCGACGCAACCTAGAGTTTTTAGGTGAGGCGACTCGTTTGTTTGATCAACTCCGAAAGATGCGTTTACCAAGCAAATTAAATGCAAAACAAGACGAGGCGAATAAAGATGCAATTCGAATCGTGCATTTGTCAGGCGGGGTTTGGCACGTGGTCCAGAAAACACAGCCACCGAAAGTTCCAAATCTGGAAGAGTTAAAACAGTAGTCTCGGACCACGAGTTGACCAAACTAGGGTGGGATCTCACTTTAACGAAAAATAGGTCAATTCAGTTTTAAACTTTTTAATTTTGTCAACATTGTTCTAAATTTTTGTGGAAAATCACAATGGGATCCTTTCGACCAAACTTTCGTTGAAAATTGCCGATGTTGGGGTTTTCTACGTAAGATGGCTAAAGATGACTGAACCGAAACATCCACAATTTTCGACGAATATTCATTGGAAAGACTCTATTGAAACTTCACACGAAGGTTTATAACTAAATTGAAAAAATTGAATAATCTAGGATTAAATTGATGTTCACGCAATAGGTTTAGGACTAATTTGGTAACTATTGATACATAAACATGGATAATTCAAGCATACCTCGCAGCGAAGTGCTACGTTATATTACAAGCCCGACCCTTTTTTGAATACTTACCAAAGGAGTGCTAAACCCGAACTCGAAGCATAATCGGCTGTTAAAATGTTTCTTTCATGCAATCACGTCATAAACCTTATCATAAATATACGTTCAAACATATCCATTTTTAGTTAGGTCAGTTAATTACGCCAAATAAGTAGTTTTAACGACACAGTTACATATGAACATAAGTTTCAAGGGCCATGTTCTGATTGTCCCCAAGTTTGCGAGCGCTTGACGCGTAGTTCTAACTTAATTTCACTTGAGGAACTGCAGCACGAGCGCAAGAATCGTACCATTACAGTTACCTATTATAAACTGTGTCGGGCCGTCGATAAGACTTGGAAAATTATTTTGGGAGCCACATGCACTAAGCATCTGACTATGCAAAAATGAAACATGTAATTAAAGATCAATCCGTCACAATCTCGACCATCATCATCATCATCATCATGAAAGTTAGGTTTCTCTTCCATATGATCGGAAGTAGTAGGTGAAGACCCACTGTTCATGCGCCTCCCCATCGGCCCCAAACGGAAGTCAAATAACGAAACGAGCGATCAAATCGTGGGATGGCAACATCAAACCGGTCCAATCATGTGTTTTGGTTACGCTTGCTTTGGGACTCCAATTTCTCCTCTTCTCACCTTTAATCATAATAATCCTCGCAATTCCTCCGCGTCGTAGTTTGACCTTTGACGATTCTCGTGGAGAAAAAAAAAAAAAAGTGAAAGTGGCGGCAGAACGCGAAAGCGTCATGCATGGAATGGAGACGTGGGGGGGAAGATCGTCTCCACGACCCCACACGCTTTGCTCGACGCACAATGCTTTAGGGTTTGGTCCCATTGTCTATGAGCTTTTATCTCGAACTTTAGTCCGGCGTATAATTTAATCTTTAAACTTTAAATTAACTCAATATAGATCTATGTTGAATTTAATATATGAACTCTTTGAAAATATATAGTGTTGTCTTTCCGTTAATTCAAATTCAGAGATAATATGCAAAATTTTCATGCAATTCATGGACTAAATCGAACGAATGCCAAAAATTTAAAGATTATATTGAAGCATATTGGATCAAAGTTTAAGGATTACGATTAAAAAATTTAAAGTTTAGGAATTTCAAAGCAGCATTGGTCAAAATCTGTAGATTATCTTTGTTATTTATCCTTATTTTAAAGATTAGACATGAAGGTTCTCTCTCCGAGTTCTAATCAACTGAGTGAAGGACGTCGGTCAAGGCTCGAGCTCATTGGTGACGAGGATTTTTGGCACTTTGCAAAGCGGGAAAGGCAATCGACGCGTTAGTGGTTAATGGAATGCAGCTGGCTCATTCAAAGTTTCTTTATCCCTGTGGCTGGTCCAGCGTGGTGCCCTCCATTCGCGATTGGAAAAAGTACACCGGTTCTAGAAATAGCGTGGTGGCTCTCTTTTTGATCGCGCCGCACGATGGAGGACTTTGGACATAGGCTGTGGGAGCAGTGTGCTGACCGTAAATAGGTCCGTTAAACGAGTGGATCTGATCAGATTTGGATCGGGTAACAAATGGTCATGTTGATCTTTTAATTGAAATTAATTGCACCCATAAAAAGCAAAAATCGAAATTGCTTTTATTATATGCCTAATATCCCAAAAAAAAAAATCCAAACTTTAGCCTTTTTATCAATTATATTCGAAGCTTTCTTTTTTAATCTTATAAAAAGCCCTCAACTTTTACTTTCTTCCCAATTCTACCGGCCTAATACTAAAAAAAACTCTCAATTTTAGTATATGTCCCAATTCTTCCGGTTTAATACCCAAAAAGACCCCCAACTTTAGTATTTGTCCCAATTATATTCAAAACTTTTTTTGTATCATAAAAAATCTCAAACTTTTATTTTTGTCTCAATTCTACCATCATTAGCCTTCCATCTATAATTACTATTATTTGATCCTACGTGACATTTTCACGTCGTTAATGAATTACATCTTAGCAAAGCCGACATGAAAAAATCCCAAATTTCTCCTATATTGTCCGCTTCTCCTATACATTGTCGAAAGATATAGAGACACTCAAGACGGCCCGTTTTGAATTCTTCCCAATACTCAACAGCCCAAAGAATAGCTAGATGTGTAGATCTGATTATTTGAACGAATAATATCAAATTTCATCAAAGTAAAAGTTTTGGGGTTTTTTATGAGACAAAAAAAAAGTTTTGGATATAATTGGGACAAATGCTAAAGTTGAGGTTTTTGGATATTAGGCCTGTAGAATTGGAACAAAAATAAAAATTGAGAATTTTTTATGAGACAAAAAAAAATGGATATAATTGGGACAAAGGCTAAATTAGGAGTTTTTTTGGTATTAGGCCTTTTATTATATGATATCGGTTATCATGTAGAGGAAGACCAAAAAGGCAAGTCTTATTGATCGTAATAATGGGTGATTTGATTAGCATTCCAAAGAGGAGGAAACTATATATTCTCTCTGTAACGTACGATGTTCATAAGCACTCATACTCTCCCTTATGTCAGATCGTCAAATCTGGATTCTTTCCCATTCACTTTTGGGGCTTTTAATTTGTGGCTCCCTTCTGTCAAATTGTTGGATTTGGATCCTTTCTCATCCACTTTTGAGGCTTTTAATTTGTGGCTATCGAGGTATATTTGTTCTATGTGATATGCTTTATTCAATCAATGATGCAAGTTATGTTTATGGGCATGTCGATCTATGGTTCCGCTACATGTTAGATCTAGATTAGGGATTATTTGTTTTTAATGCAAGTCTAGTTATCCATACTAGACCCGACTCATATTTCCAAAATACTTTCGTTTTTTATACAATTTCTAAAAATTCATATACAAACTCAGGTGAGAGTGCGAGTGAGTGAGTGAGCACCGATCGAGTATAGGTGAGAGAGAATGAAGACGAGAATCATAAGGTGAGTTAGCTCTAAGTAAGTTATAAATCCATTTATGACTCATTTAACATTCATATTATATTTAAACACATTTATTGAATAGAACTAATAGATATAACAACTCAACTCATCATACATTGGTGAAGAAATGAGTTTATGACCCATTTTGACATGTCTAATTGTAAGTTAATTCATGCTCAACAAAGCCAAAAACATTCTTTGATCTTGATTGAACATAAAGTAGGTGTCTCTAGCCACCGCAGTACCAAGGTGGAGATCCGCTCTCGGATCATGAATGACTTAGCCAATTAGTGTCCAGGAAAGATTCAATCAGATTCATAAAATTGCTCATGTTGTGCTGATTAGTGTTTTGAATGTTTCAAACATGTCTGTTTAACAATTCACGCATCTCGAATGCCCTGGACACTAATTGGCTAAGTCATTCATGGTCCAAGAGCGGATCTCCACCTATGTATAAATATCGTATTGGGCAATTGGAAAAGAAAATTTTGCATCTAACACTAAACTTGAAAGCTAGTTGTAGTTGCTTTGAGCAGCGTCTTGGGTGGAGGACGATGCTTGCTATCGAGGTGTCACCTGAGTCATAGAGGATGAGGAGATTGGAGATAATGTATGATTCCATCGACCATATCAATGCGCCATCATTTCTACCGTTAGATGAGATGTGAGATTAAGAAGCATGATATGACCCTCTTAATCAAATCATTGACGAGGCAACTTGATGGTTAAATTAAGGAAAGAAAAATGACACAAATGGTTAGTGAACTTTTGGCTAATGTACAGTGCTATTCATGAACTTTTAATTTGTTCAATATTATTCCTAAAATTTTGGTAAATGTTCAATTTAGTCTCTATACTATATGAAAATATCAAATATTGTCCTCCCATTAATTCAAGTCAATGGAAATTGCTGATTTGGCTTTCAATCACATAGGTTTGAATGGTGAAAAAAGGAACAAAATACGTGGACTATTTACTTAAAATATTCAACTCAAATTAGCATATATAATAATAATTTTTTAAATTTTTTAAATATGTTCAATTGTTATTTGATGACGGTGATTATCATATCATGATTTGAGTTGAATATTTATTATGTGGATAATCCATGCATAACAATATTTTTACGTCTACCATTCAAATCTACTAGATTGAAAATCAAAATAAAAATATTAATGGAAGGATCGCATTCGATAATTTTATATAGTTTAGGGATTAAATTGGACATTTACCAAATTTTCAAAGACCATATTAAACAAATTAAGCAATGTCATTATATATTGAGTTAAAGTTCAGAGACCGCATGTAATTATGTCATTAAAGAAGGATAGAAGCTCCCCCAATTAGTGCTGAGTTTAGGGCTCCCTTGCTTGGTTTTGGGCTCAAAGCCCACTGAAAGAGATATTGGGCCCTACAAAACTAGCCCTATTTAATGATGAGTTTTGGCCTATTTCATTTGGTTTTGGGCTCAAAGCCCAATGAAAGAACTAGCTAGGGAGCTACACGATTGAGCAAACTTGCTGTTTGGACTCGCATTCATGGCACTCTTGCCAGTTTGCCAGTCGGTCCTAAACTTGCCCATAAATTCTGACTGACGTCGGTTTTCTTTGATTTGAGTTCAACCACCAGTAAATTTGGAATCTCATTACACAAGGGGATTGGCTATATTAGGACAGGCCATCGGGCCATGCCTCGACTAACGTGGCCGGGGACATTATTGTGCCCGAACAAGGCACTACCCGGCACAAATTCCGGTTCCGAGGCGGGGCATGATTGGACCATGTCCTTTTCTGTTGCTTTTGAATTTTGGACGACAAGGCTTGGCAAAATTGAAAGGAGAGAAAGAGGATGCCCTTCGTGAACCCTTGAAAACCAAAGAGAGCTCTTCTCCTAGTGATCGAGATGAGAGAGCTCGTCACTAAAATTTATTTCATTTCTAAGAATATTGCTTAGGCATTTTTCATTCTTGTCAGAGGGTGGAGAAATTGTATGAAACCATTGACCGTATCAATACGTCGTCGTTTCTACCGTTTGATGAGACGAGAAATGAAGAAGCATGATATGACAAATCTCAATGAAATGGTTGATGAAGCAACTAAATGGCAAAATTGAGGAAAAGAAAATAACCCAAATGATTTTTGGACTTGAGCTCAATGTGCAACGTTATCTCTTGAATTTTTAATTTATTCAATATAGTTCCTGAATTTTTGGTAAATGTTCAATCTATTCTCTAACTATGTGAAAACATCCAATTTGTTGTCATCCCATTAATTCAAATTAACGGAACTTGTTGATTTGACTTTCGATCATGCACGTTTCAACGGTAGAAAAAAAAAAATCAACTCATATTAGAATATAATAGTCCTTTTGAACTTGTTTACTATGCTCAATTGTTATTTGATGACGTAGACTATCACATGTTGATTTGAGTTGAATATTAGTTATTGGATAATCCACATGTAACGTTATTTTTATGGTCACCGTTAATTATACCAAAATGGAAGTCAAATGAACATATTTATTCAAGAGTTTTATATAGTTTAGGGACTAATTGAATATTTATTAAAATCTTAGGGACCACATTGAACAAGTTAAGCGACGATATTGCATATTGGGCTAAAATTGATGGACCACATTAAGTAAATTAAAAGTTTAAGGATAATATTGTATATTGGGTCAAAATTCATAGACTATTTGTGTAATTATCCTATTACGAAATGATAGAAGCTCCCCCAATGATTAATGAGTTTAGGGTTCCCTTGCCGGGGTTTCCCCTTTTCTTTTTTTTTAAATCGAACCCTTGCTTGGTTTTGAAAAGCTAAGCATGCCGCTATTCCTCCTTTGACCCTCGATGGTTTCACCACCTAGCTACTTCTTACTCGAAATAAATAAGCCACCGCCTGACAAAATAGCAGTTTACAACAAAGCGACCCAGGACATCGAGCGAAGAGCTCCAATGCGTGTATTCGAGCAGTGCTATTGTTACGTGATCCTCATGAGATGTCTCATGAGCACGGGGACCGACGTGGCATTCCTGTTTTGGTGAAGCAGTAAATAATCACGAACTTCCTAGGAATCGACCAGGAGGTTGCGAGGTTCTTTAACAATCTCGTCTAAGGATGTCGCGTTCGATGTCGAGTCTGGCCACTTGGCCGGGTTATTTGGGCGAGCGACCGGGTAGCACCGGAACAAGTGGAACGTACTATGGGCGGAATGGGAATCAAGCTCGAGTACCTCGGCAGCCCCTGGTCCTTCACCTAGGCCGTCTATGCCTTTTACGCTTGTTATCGTCCCGACAATTAACCAACCCTTGAGACACAGCTTCAGAGAGATAGATGATGTTGATTTACCATTCATCGGACTTGGAGCAGACAGACCAGTAAAATTTGTACTAAATTTCTAAGTTTTGCTTTGGCTATTGTCCTCTTAATTCGCTTTAGATTGCTTAAACTTAACTACATCTTCATCACTGCTGTTAGATTACTTGAAAGCTATGAAGCATCGATATTCTCTAAGGGTCTATATGTCATGTCCAACACTCTCCCACATTCTAACACTCTTTGACATGCAACCAACTCATGGTTAACGCTCCGTGATACGCTAGCGACACGCGAGTTCAAGATCGCCGACATGCCATTTTGACATGCACGGGTCAATTTTAAACATTTTCAACAAATTAGGAATCAAAAAGTAAATTTATCATAAATATATATATACTTAAGTCATATACATAGCTACCCCAAAACTAATATACTCAGCTAGAAAAAAAGAAAAAAACTAATCGTAATATAACATAAGAAGAAGAAGAAGAAGAAGAACTCATCACTAATATAATTTATTATGTATATATAAAAATATACATTTAATATATAACGTGTCCCAACATGTGAGAATTTTCTATTTTTTTAGAATGACGTGTCGGCATGTCGTGTCCTATTACATATTGCGTGTTGGTGTTGATGCTATTTAGCTTGAAAGTAACAATTTGACGAAGAGCACCGTATTCATTAGAGAACTTAATGATCATTGTCGACTCAAAAGCGACCATTGATGAAGTGAGTGAGTTGCCTAGATTCCAATTTCATACATCGATAGGAAGATTACGTTATGCTATATCAAACCAATCACATATCAAGAGTCACGATTTATCGTTCGGACTTTCTTCGATAATTTGCTTCCTTCAACTTTGCTTGACTTCACAGGACACCATGACGCAATACATGACAATATTTCAAGGTTGTGATTTGATTCGTTTTCTGCATTATAATTGTTGACACCTGAATTTTTGCCGACAAATCAAATATGCATATTTTGTCAGAAAAGAAACAGTAAAACTATGAACAAAAACAAATAAATAAATAAGGAGGCTTCAGCTCATTTGATCATAAAGGCATAAACCGCAGCCCATTAAAATCAGTTCAGACCTATCAGCCCAATTTGCGTCATTAGACCCATTAGGAAAGGAAGCCCACAACAGTTGATAAAATGGCCCATCCGAATTCTGAAAAGCCCCGTCCGCCCTTCCTCTCTCTCTCGCTTTCCCGGCGTCTCTCCTCCGGCGAAGGTCCTTCCTTCGCTGCCGTGCCACTCTGACTACCCTACCTCCGATTGGCGGCATTTCAAGTGCTTACTCTTCCCGACCAAAAAAAAAAAAAAGTGCCTACTCCTTCGTTACTGCTTTTCTGTGTCCATGGCTCGAGTTGCACATCGCTGTAGTCGATCCCAGGTAATCATCCTTAGCTCAATTTGTTCCTAGGATCTTGGTTTGAATGACGGCTTAAGGCTTCCGAAAACCTTAGCTCAATGTAGGAGTTCTCATGTCATCCATTTTTTATTTTTTTGTAGAGAATACTTCGATGTTCGATTGTTCTTTGTTCGCCTTCGAATTTGTCGATTTGTCTCTGGTAACATCATTCCACAGAACGGCCACTTTCCATTATCTAAGGTTGAATATGTGTCTGGAAAGGCGCATCCAGTCAACTAGTTCATTACAAATACTCTCTCGAAAGATGGGTTAGAGACATTTGAGATCCAAGAACGAATTCATAGAATTGATAAATAAAGTGAGACAGACTTGGAATACAAAAGAAAAACCACACGCTTGATCCTTGGCCTAAAATACCAAAAACAAAGATGTTCACATATTGAGAAAAGGACCCCCCATCCGTTCGAATCCGGCAAGGATCCTTCTGCGAACCAGCTGGTCGTTTAACTTTGAGTCGCCATTATAGACGCCTGGCAGCGTGAGCAGGAGCCGGAACCGGGGCCCGTGCAGGACTGGGCGGCGGGCCGGGGGTGGCGGTGGTAGGGTCTAGGTTTTCCTTCTCTTAAGGGGTGGCTGGACCGCTTGACCTGCAGGGGGTTCTTTGTTTTTCCGGGGCCGCCTGAAATGGGCGCACCGCCAGAAGACCCAGGGTTTTTTTGGGGGTGGCTGGGTTGCTTGACCTGGTGGGTGCGGCCGCGTCGGGGGCCGCTTCGGCTTGACTCTGGGTGGCCGTGTGGGCTGAGGCGGGTTAATGGGGGGGTGACTAGGCCGCTTTAGGTCCTCGTGAGGTTCCGGCTCATATACCAGATACACCGGCTTGGAGGCCGGGCTTCTAAATCGTGCTCCTGAATGGGACATATCCGATAACGGCGTGGGCGGCGTGGCACGGTGTTTAACAGATCCGATCGCCGTGCTATGTTACAAGCTCAATTCTTATATCTTTCGTAAGAGAAAGAGCGACGGTCTGTCGTATACCCCCCAAGCGCGTCCCCGTCTCCTGGAATTTACGCGTACGGCAACCAGTTTTGACCCTTTGATGGATCCCGCCGGGCAAGTTGGAATTTTGACCCCACGCGGGCTGTCTTCTTTTCTAGGTTTTTTCACTCACGTGGGATTCTCTGTATTCGAACACGCTTTGCCACCAATAAGCACTAGAAGATTTTTGGGGGCGAATGGGTCCTCGGCAAAGTTATAGTGGGAATGTTCAGGCGCATATCTGGTCTTCATCTAATCCTAGAGGCAAGAATGGACTGGGTGGGTAGGTTTTAGAATCCTGTTATAATCCGTTCCCAATATTTTGGAACCTGCAACGTACTCTATTTTCCTTGGAACCTAATTTGGAACTTGCCATAATTTTTTGATCCGATTTTAGGGTCAATTTTGGAATCTCCTAGATTAAAAATTATAGAACGCTAGGTTTAAGATAGTTACACATGAACGTTGTAATACGCACGAATACACACATGTATAGTTACATCATTCAGATCAATACGCTTATCCTGTTGCTAAGTTACTGGTTAATTGTTGACTACTCTTGCGAAATTTTAAATGCTTTCTAATCTACTGTGGACTATTGAGTGTGCTGAATTTATCATTTTGTTTTTAAGTTATTAACTTTTTTTTTTTTTGGGGTCGAAGAGGCCCACTTATGCAATCTAAAAACGTTTAATAATCTAGTGGTGGTGCGCACTGAGAATGGTAAAACCGTTATTTTCCTTTGTTACTTACTAATTATTGGGCCTAGTTCCCTAAAAAAATCCAAACTTTAGTTTAGTTCACAAATCTATCTTGAATTTTTTTTTGTCTCAGAAAAAAATCCCAAACTTTAGGTCCAGTCCTAAATCCGCCCCCAACTTTTTTTTTTTTTTTTGGTCTGAAAAAAGCAGCCCAACACTTTAGGAACAGTCCCAAATATGCCTTGAATTTTGTTTTGTGTAAAAAAATCACAAATGTTCAATGTATTCTCAAATCTACCCCGTGGTTCATTCCCAACTTGATATGACATTTCGACATCGATAAAAAAAAAAAAATCAACATTAGCAAAGTAATGGAGCAGTTGGTATGAATCAACACGGCTTCTCCACCCCCACTAAAAAAATTCCACAAAAGGAAACGGTTCTAAGATATATGAAAATTAAGGACGCGTAACATTGATTTTTGGACAGAGGGCTTACGGGGAAGTTTTGAGATTAGGGTAAAAATTGGTGATTTTTTCTTAGAAAAAAAAAAGGTTCGGGATAGATTTGTGTTTTACCTAAAGTTTAGGGTTTTTTTCGAGACAAACAAAATGTTCGGGGCAAATTTGGGATTGAACATAAAGTTTGGGATTTTTTTTTAGATAAAAAAAATTGGGACAGATTTGAGACTTGACCTTAAGTTGGGGATTTTCTAGGGAATTAGGCCCTAATTATTGATGGCACAAAGAATTTATCAACGACATTTTACATATTGATGATATTTTTGACATTTCGTAGCGCTGAATTCCGTCTTTTTTGACCAGCGGAACAGTAGACTCCACTCTTCCTCCTCTTTCCTCGCAGCCGTATGACGTGGAAGTCTTTCTCTTATAAAGAAACCGAGCAAAAAATTCCACCGCGCAAATTGGTCAACACACACTACTCAGGAAAGCCTGACACGGCGGAAGCAACCGCCAAGACAAGAATGAACGGAGACACCAACCACCGCGCAATCACGGTGGCAGCGGATGCGGGGCGCGGCTGGACTTCTCACATGGAGGGACGGTTCAGGCAGACGCCGACTCTTCTGAAGCCCACTGCCAACAGCTACTCTTGCTGCATCTTCAGAGTCCCCAAGAGCCAAGTGGAGAGCAACGCCAAGGCTTACAAGCCCCGCGTTGTGTCCGTTGGCCCGTACCACCATGGGGAAGAGCAGCTGATGCTGATCGAACAGCACAAGCCTCGACTGTTCTCCGCTATGCTCGATCGGACCAGAGACTACGGCGCTGGCCTGGACCATTACTTTGAGGCCGTCGCCTCGCTGGAGACCGGCATACGGGACAGCTACTCGGAGGCCCTCGATCAGGAAACATCGGTTTTTATAGAGATGATGGTTCTCGATGCTTGTTTCATCGTTGAGATGTTCCGCGTCTTCGCCCAAGTGATCAGACCGGACGCCAACGACCCCTTGTTCTCCATGCGGTGGATTTTCACGTCCCTCACGCTCGACCTCCTCCTGATTGAAAACCAGATCCCGTTCATCGTTCTTCAGACGATCTACGACTTATCCAGCTCTCCCTCGGAAGCCAACACCTCCCTCAATGAGATCGCCTTAGAGTTCTTCAACTATGCGCTCAGACTGCCGGCGGAACGCCTTGAGAGGCACTACCAAGTCTCCAATGTCACGCACTTGCTTGATTTGTTCCGAATGGGCATAATCGGCCATTTGGATCTCGAACATCCCGGATGGGTCGATGAAGAGTCGCTTCAACTGATACCCTCCACGAAGCAGCTGCAACTCGCGGGGATAAAGTTTGAACCGAGGGAGAGCGATGAGCTAATCAGCGTCGTGTTCGACGACGGAGTGCTTCGGATCCCTCCTTTAACCCTCGACTTTTTCACCAGCTCCTTCTTCCTCAACTGCGTGGCTTTCGAGCAGAGCTACCGTTACTGCTCCAGCCACATCACCAATTACATGATCCTCATGAGATGTCTCGTGCGTTCGGCGTTGGACGCAGAGTTCCTGTCTCAGCGCAACATAATCACAAACTTTCTGGGGACCGACGAGGAGGTCACGAGGTTCTTCAATGATCTCGCCAAGGATGTCATGTTCGATATGAAGAAGAGTTACTTGGCCGAGTTATTCGAGCAAGTGAACCGGTACCACCAGAACAAGTGGCATGTTCAAAGGACGGGGATCAAGCGCGAGTACTTCGGCAGCCCTTGGTCCTTCATCTCGGCCGCCGCTGCTTTCATTCTCCTAGTCCTTACCTTCGTCCAGGCCATCTACGCCATTTACGCTTATTATCGTCCCGACGATTAACCAAGCCCCGCAACACAGCTTCAGACAGATATACTATGTTGATGTAGTAGCCACTTGATTTGGAGGAACCAGACCAGCAAAAAATCTGTGCTTCATTTCTGGGTTTTGCTTTGGCTTCTGTACTCCTAATCTTGATTTAGATTGCTTAAACAAATTACATCTTCATCACTATGGTTAGATTACTAGCAAATGGAAGCAGTCCATAATGCGTAAACTTAGAAGGCAACGATTTGACGAAGAGCACTCTATTAATGCTACTGCAGCTGATTGAAATTGACAGACGCGTTTCTTAGGCGCATGATTTTGGTTGACTCAAAAACCACACATTTGATCAAATCCGGCAAGGATCCTTCTACGAAACATTTGGTAGTTGACTATGAGTCAATTGACCAGCTTTCGTGAGTAGAGGTCTGAAAATTTGACTAATAAAGTTGGCAAACCAGGGCTTTGTTTGTTTCACGGGAATTCAACGATTAAAAAAGTATTTTTTTTTAAAATGATCGCTTTTATCTGTTGTGAAAATAAACGAATGGAAAATATTTCTATCGTCTACGGCGATAATGAAAATGTGTTCTATTAACTAATTATTTTAAGTAATATAAGCGATATTTTTTTTTTTTGAAAATATATTCAATTCACTTATTTTTCGCGAAACAAATAAGGGATCTCTCCATGTTTATCCCGTAACGCAAAAGTAATTTTTTAAGGGCCAATATCATCCAATTATGAGGTATCAAGAAATTTATGATTCGACCTGATCAATTAATGTCACATTAAGTATCAAGTCAAAGAAAGGTTTTTTTTTTTTATGTTGAAAATATTGTAACTTTTCACCATCACTATCTGTCACGGCAGATGCTAACCCGTGATCTAAAAAGTATTTTTGAAATTCGACCGCATAATCGAAAGGCTTTGGACCACGAGCTTCCAGTTGGCACGCAATTCTAGTCAATTGCATCGGACAAAAAGGTATGCTAGGTCAAAGTTTAGTTTTCTTTAGGAAATAATTAACTTCTGTCTTCTTTTTTTTTTTTTTTTTTTGTCAACAGGAAATAAATAGGGATAAGTTAACTTTCTAAAACTTATCACTAAAGTGCAATTCAATTCTAAAACTTTTAAAAAGCACAATCAAGTCCTAAAAATAATCATATTGGTGCAACAAGTCCCTCCATTAATACCGTTAATTTATCAAATGAAAAATACTAACATTGCATTTTGTAAAAAAAATTTCTCTCTTTTGACCAAAAAAAATATTTTCTTCCTCTCTTAGGCGGCTTTTTAAAATTATTTTCTTCAAATTTTATATAAATTGGATTAAAAAATATAAAAGGCTAAAGTTTTATTTAAAAAAAACTCAATATATATATATCTATATATAATGGCAAGGCTCGTGGGTGCCGCTACTACCGTTGCCACCCCCGCCGCCGCCACTCCTCATCATCGGAGGGACCGGTGTAGGTTGTTAGCCCTAGGCAATGGGAGCTGCCTCCCCGGCCCCGGCGAAGGCTTCATTGACCATCGTGTGCGACTAGCGAGGCCTGCCTAGGTGCACCTCACCGGGATCGGGGTACACACCCTAAACCTGGACTACACCGGCCATCACTGGACCCCATCGAGGGCTAACGACCTCGCTAGGTTTTTCTAACCCTTGTGTAAGACTTCCCTTCTGCATAAAAAAAAAAAAAATCTCCAAGTGTAAGGCTCTGTTTATTCCATAAAAAAATAAATGATTTAAAATTTTATTTTCAAAAAAATGATAGCTTATAACGCTTGAAATAATTAGTCAATCGCAATATGTTTTTTGCTAGTTTATTTTCGTAAACGATACAAGCTATTATTTTTATGAAAGTTTTTTTTTTCCGGATCACTCATTTTCCGAGAAACAAGTGAAATCTAAATAGGCCTCAAATTGTTAATTTCCAAAGAAGATAATGCTACATTTGGTCATCCATATTTTCAGTCGGGATAGGACTAGATATAATATGATAAGAAATCCAAGGATTTTGTCATATTCTATCTACTATTTGGTGAACTATGGATTTAAAGTCAAAGGTAAGACACGGATTAGATCAACTTTATTTTGCTGAAACATTATGATGCTTTAGAAATTATTCAATGGTGAGTTTTGATGAGTGAATTATTGTTGAGCATAGGTTTTTGCCATCTGAATTCGGACACAACATCAACAGAGCGGATCTCATAGAAACGGAGGTCTTGATTTGGAGTCGAATTCTTTGAAAATGACTTGTTGCCTTGCTCATTGTCTTGTTGAGTTAGTAAACAAATGTTGAATAATCTAATTATTAGGTCTCTTTTCATAAGTTAAAGATGCACTCATGTAAGTTGCCCAAAAGAGATACCTTGAAAGTCAACGATCAACCTTGAGTTCTTCATAATATGTGGAAACTCCTTTAGAATGTTGGAAAAGTTCAAGCACTTAAAGAACGAGGGACATAAACTCATATCATGCCAAAAAATCCTTTGAAGAATAAGGTCGTGGAGATACCCGATTTTGCGGCAAGAGACCCTAGCCTAGCATTGTTGAAGAGGCGGCCACACTTGATAATTGCCACTACCAAAGAGACGGCCCCGTGCGTGAGAGATGTAGCTTGGCACAATAGAGGCAATCTAACATGGAGGAGAGGCAATGGTTGTGAGAAAAATTTAGTTTTGCTTTCTTGAGAAATACTATCCCGATCTATCTCACCCTGTCCCCTAAGATAGTTTTATTCGGGTTATATATCTCTTTATCCTATCCTGGACAGCTACCAAACACGGGATAGAATAAAACATATCATATCCTAGTTTATATCATGATGACCAAATGCAGTCTAAATGCATTTCTCTTGCTTCTAACTTGTGGTTTCTCTCTCTAATATCAACACAAACATTTTTTTCTTTCTCTAAAGGACATGGCCCATATGGGTGCCCTCCCTCGTGCAATCCCAGGGATGGGCCCAAATATCAATATGCTAGATGACACAATTCACACGTGAACTCAACCTAATCGACCATTTGAAATTTATCGGTCTCGCCTAAGACGAATATCTTCTATCTTGCTTCCTCTCGGTGCCTCCATATATCTCAACCGATAACTAAGTGCAAGAGGGACAAGGGGTTTGCAAGCGAACTTATAGTAAATGGGACTTCCCATGACTCAAAGAAAGCTAAGGAACACAACCTCATAGGAAACTAAACCCGGATCCCACTAGAAGGAGGAGACCCGAAAATGAACGTCAATGGCTCATTCGAAGAACTATTGGTCAACGGGGTTTCATTTCAATCAAGTAATCCAAGATAAGTTTTAAGATCTCTCACTTGAAGTTCGACTCTCGTGGTCTTAGGTACATCCTTGTTCCTCTCTAAAATTGAAAATTTTATATTTATAGGTCCCAACAATGTTGAAAATAACTTTTGGAATCATAAAAACCAACCATAATTCTGCTAAAGTAGGTAGCGGGATTTCCATTGAAAATTGTTGAACCAATTTTTTTCAAATAGCCACATTTTGTGAGAAAAACAATTTGTCATGTTGCTTAAATTAGCGTTGCTATAATTTGTATTATCGATGCGCCATTATACTATTGAACTACAATATGAAGTTATAAGGGTTGAGGAGAATACAATGAAGTGTTTGCATATGTAGAAAGTGACTCTCTCTCATACCACAATGAAAAAGACTCATTCAATAAGTCGACCCTAGGTTCATACATTGAGCGGATCGATTTGATGGATTGGAGGAGTGAACCCCAAGAACTGTTTGATCCGTGAATCGAGGCCCCATGCTTGTGATTATTTTCGATAGCAATTTTTGAAAATTATGGAAAATATTTCAATATACTTTTTGTTATAAAGCCAACTCCGTTCTTTATAAAGCCAACTTCGAATCCCCACCTTCGTGGGGAGAGGAGTGGGAACGCATGAGGATTGAGCATGGTTTCGCAATGTGCACATGGCACATAATACACACAGTGTTGCTTGTATAGTAGCATAGAATATGATATAATAAATAAATAAATAACTTTGTTCTTTGAAAAATTTGGCATCTATGCATTGATTGTAATTGACTGAACTCTTAAATGCTAATTCACAATGATGTTAAGAACTTTAGGTATAAATTAGCTCATTGTTGTATTCAAATTAGGAAAAATGACACAAATAGTCATTGAACTTTGATCCAATGTGCAATGTGATCCCCGAACTTTAGCATACTGTGCAATGTAGTCCTTGAACTTTTAGTACATATGCAATTTAATCCCTAGGCTATATGAAAATATTTACTAATGCCACCGATATTAAATTAATGAAATGACCGTATTGAATATGTATCAAGAGTCCATGTACCAAATTAAATAAATTAAAAGTTCAATGATCACATTGAATATTAGGCTAAAGTTCAAGGACTACTTTGCATATTGAGCCAAAGTTTATAGATCATTTATCACGCCCCGATCCTCGAACTCGCGGCATCCCTACCAAATCATCTCGGATCTCAAGTCATAAAGGATAGTGTACCAAGCACGTTGCCCATCCTTGAGATTAACTACACATACAAAAACATATAATACTCCCAGACAGTAACATATCACGGGGATAGAAAAGCAGGAAACACATCAGCTCAAAAACATTATTCCATTTATCGACACGTCTTAACACGATAGAGATATTACATTATTTAGCCCCATACTTCGAGGCAACTCCCTAAGATCAACGAAAAGAGATAGATGGGTCGGAAAGGGTTATCTTCTCATATACTCCAAGAGAGGGTTACGTCACCCTCATCCTCATCAACTTCGAAAAGGAACTACCAGCTTCCTTACCTTGGACCCGAAAATGGTAGCTACGGCGGAGTGAGAAATAAATCTCGGTGAGTCAACTCCTAAACCTAGCTAGGGCATTGATTCATTCGGAACGTCTCATCAATCAATCACATACACAATATAGATATCTCAACCACATGCAATTTACCCGCTAGAATACCACACAAATGCAATGACGACTTGAGTATGTGCTTCCGTCGTTCTACTTGATTCATTCCATACATTTTATAATTGAGACGCCCATACTCGCACATGGACGAGACATGTCACATCATGTCATATTACATCAATCCACACACGTAACATCATATGTAGTTCAATTATTAATGACTATTTGGCCCAATGCACATGTCTAGCATAACTTTATACTACGATTGGTAGTGTCTAATGGCAAGATCAAGCTTCATCTCTTACTTACGGCGATGGCATCTAATAGTCCGTCTAATTCCGATCGACACAACACGAAATTACTAGGAATCCATGTAGGGGCTTCGGTCCGTCACAAGCTACAAATGGTATCCGTTCAATCCGGCATCACAAAAAGGCATGCATCTAACAAGTCGTGGAATTTCGATCGGCACGACACGACATTGTCAAGAAACCCATTATGTGACCACTTCAGTACATTCAACAAACAGCTAGTTCATAATCTCATATTTAGTCGAATGCTCATACGATATGCCAAAAGACTCGGCCCTCGGCCATTTTCATGCTAAAATATGTTGCTTGAGTTCACATATAGTAGTATGAATACACGGATTATCGTCCGGACTTTGCAACTAATACAGGGCAATTAACCCCTAAACAATCATCCAAAGCATTCAAGAGAACAATTGATCAAAAGATCAATATAGACATCGATCCAACAAACAATCAACAATCGATTAAGGCATTCAACCATATAATCAATATAAATGATTGATCCAGCAAGGCCAAATCAATTCAATTACGGACATTCAACCCAATCATGCTTATCGAAATTCAATTCCTTCATAAATTTAATATTAATTAATCCGATTCGCCAATTGATTGTATGCTTGTCTCTCGCCTATCGCTCACTCGCGATCAAGCAATAACAATCATCCAATCAATCAATTTGATCCCAAATAGCCACAATCGAACTAACCTAACTAATTATGGCCATTTAACCTAAATCAAGTTTCTAACCTAAATTGACCCTAATTAATTTGCCTAAATACCCCGATCTTCTAATTAAACTAATCGAACGTAATTAGCATCTTAACTAATGATTAAAGGTTAACTCACCGTCAATTACACAAAGAGGAGTGCCACAACGATCCTTGGGAACCTCGGAGCGAACTCTAGACTCGATCGGATCACGAGTCCAAAACTTCGAACAATGGGCCTAAACTCTCGATCAACTTGGCCCATGGGCCTAGCACAAGGCCTAGAAACTTGGCCCAACAACACAGGACACGACTCAAACCAGTTTGGACCACATCCCACAAATCTGGCCTACGATTCAAGCCCACAAAACAGGGGAAGGTAGGAGCTGGTCGTGGTCATTTTGGCGGCCTATGAGTAGTGGATGGCTCCGAGGTCGATGGTGGAGGTTTGAGGGGTTATCGCGAGACGGGTAGGTGGTCGGAGGTAGCTCACGGTGGCCGAAAGGAGGTGGGAAGGCGGCGAACAGCAAGCACCATAAGCAAAACCAGAACAAGGCGAGAAAATAAGGCGAGTTTCGGATTAGGGTCCGTTCGGCTTTGGTGGCTGTCTTTGCGGCCATTGCGGACGGTCGGGGGTGGCAGCTGGAGGTCAAAGGAGGGTTAAGGGTGACCGTGGTGATTGCTAGAGGGTTGAAGAAGTTGGAACAGGCGTCGGGGATAGGATTCCTAAAGCAAAATAGAGGCGGTGGCGGGGCGGGGCGGGCGCGGGAGTTCTCGTGTTGCTGGGATCGCTTGAGCTAGCCCATGGTGGCTTGTGGTGGTGGTGGGATGGCGAGGCATTAGCGGCAGAGCAAGGAGGAGGTGGTGAGGTCGAGTGGTGGTGGCTGAATGCAAGGTGAGTGATCGGGTGAGGGGGAAAACATGACAAGGGCCGAGACAGGGGAGCCGATCATCGAGCTTCTATCCGGGGGTTCAATAGCAGCGTACGGCAATGATGGTGGTGGCCTAAGGTGGTGGAGGGAGCGATGACTAAGCAAGAGTGAGTGGGTGAAAGGGTGATGTGTGCTACGTGGTGGCTAGCTTGCACGAAAAGAAGAAGAAATGAGGGAAAGGGGGCTATCGTCCACAAAAGGCAAAGAAGAGAGAGAGAGAGAGAGAGAGACACACACACACACACACACACACAAGGAGTTGAAAATGTGGACTTTGGGGCTAAAGATGAGATGAGGTGGGTCCGACTTCATTAATTTCCTTGTATTGTTTCTCATAAAAACCCAAGGGCATTTTGGTCATTTCAAGTTTTGGCTGGAGGAAAAATAGTTATTTCGCAACTAAGGGTAAATTGGACATTTGGCCAACCAATGAAGGGCATTTTAGACCTTTCTCAAGTCTGGCTCGTTCCAAGCTAGGCTCGGGCGCAAGAATTTCAATTGTAAGGCGCAACGACTAATCAATCGAAACCTATGCTAATTCGATCAACGATTCGAGAAACTTCCAATTTCCGTTGGTTAATCCCTAAGAATCCAATTTCAAGCAACAAGCTGGAATTCACAATCATTCCATAAACTAAATTTTACTATCAAACATATGTCGAATTTCTAGGACGTCGCATCATTTATGTTATTATCCCTTCAAACTAAGCATGTTGCTTAATCGGGGATCCGTACCCTTTTGATGGAACGTTTGGGCTTCTTTGAAGAAAGGAAAAGACGACAATTCATTATTCGTTTTGCAAAAATAAATGATTTGAATAATATCTTTTAAAAAGTAATTGCTTATATTATTTGAAATAATTAATTGATAAAAAAATATTTTTGTTATGCACATTACTTTATGTCTAAAAATCTTCATGCACGATGAAATTGTTTTTCATTCATCCATTTGTTTTTGAATAATACAAGATATCATTTTAGAAAAAATGTCTTCTAAATCATTTATTTTTCGCGAAACAAACGAAGCTTTAAGAACGTCATATTCCACCGTTGAGGAGAAGACAAGGCCATTTTCTTGTGAAAGGGATAAGAGTATACTTGAGCGAATCTTGCTCATAGCTTCACTCTTCCGCCGAGAAAATTATCCAAAAAGTCTCAAATTTATTGTACTTTTGCTAATTCAGTTCTAAACCTTTCAATTTTACCAATTGAGTCCTAAACCTTTTTCATATTTTCTCAATTAAGTCCATCCATCCAATTTTTTCGTGGATCCTAGTTGTCATACGTGGCATGTTCGACATTGATGTACATAATTTTTAATAATATTTTAATATTTTTAAATTATATTTATTTGTTAGTCTTTTATAAGTGTCGCAGGGCCATAGGCGAGGGTCGAGACCCTTCACGACTTAGTCCATGTACACATCATGTATCCCAACATGCTCGGCCGCATTATAACTACTCTTTATTAGTCAAAAATATAGGAGCGACAGATTTTCTCCACAACTTTAAATTCTCAATTATAACCAAAATAATGTTGTATCAACACCTTGCCCAATGTCTATTCCTATAACTTGAACGAGCGAATTAAATCCACCATCATGACAGGGAAGCTTGTCCTAAACTACCAAGATGAGAAGACAAAAGCAATCCCCATGATATTGCTCGTACGCCACCCAACCACAATCCGATCATCACTATGGTGGATCACTGCTCCGTATGATACAGCCTCATGTGTTGTTCTTTATTAATTAGTAAACCTAAATCATCATTTTATGCTCACTTACAACCACAATAATCTCTCACACCCCACTGCATTATTTGCTTGTGATGAATGGATATTCGTGCAAAATTGGTGTTATTGATCGCTCAATCATTGTTACTTACTCACCAGGTTTCATAAAGGACAAATTCCTAAGACCCACCACGACGATTCTGAAAGCTTCTCGAACGAAACAACTTAGGAAACCAAATAAAAGGGATAACTCAAATGATGATTTGGTAAATTGAAACAACCAAATAAACATTGTTAAGTAACTCATATGAGAGTTTGTTGACACCTAGAATCCCCTAAGGTGTCACGTGACAAGTACGTGAGGAAGGTATGATTACCTACAGCTAGGCGTACTGGAATCAAGCTCTGATGGATCAAGAGGGTGCCACGCGTCGGTTCCCAAAAGCAGAGGGAAAAGACGCGCGAAGAAACCACGATCAAAGCGGTTACGCAAAAAGGTGGTAATCTCAAAAGGTGAAAGAGGAAGTGGCGCACGAATCCAAGAACCGTCGAAGAATGGGAAAATGTACGGGAGTGGAAAATCGTAGGCGATTATCAAGAAGCTTCCTATAAATATCGCGGGTCATTCAACGAGAAAAGGACCCCGAACAACTCAACAAACAAGTCTTAACTCTTTTACCTAGTTTTTACCTAGTTTCTAGTCTAACTGTAGCTTTTAGATTCCCATCGTTGATTCAATTCCGGTGAGAGTCATACCCAGAGTTAGGTGTCGTCGATTAAATTCTGGCGTCTGCTCATTAAGTTCAGCATCATCGATTCAATTCCGATGTTGTACTCATCACTAATCATGTCTAATACTGTCGATTAAATTCCGGTATTGTGTCCTACATCCACTGTCCAGTGTCGTCGAATAGATTCCGGTATTGTGTCCTCAATTTGGTTCGGCCTCGTCGATTAAATTCCAACCATACCTTGAACCCCAGTACGACGTGAAGTTGGTCTCATTGTCGAATAAGTGGGCTGACGGATTGCCAAGAGTTTGTATCACGACTTTCGTCTCAATATAAATATCTTTCGCATTTGACACTCTCTGTCCAAAATCGACCCGGAACTCCATATTGAAAAACAAACGGATTAAATTCGATGAAAGATTCATGCGTGGATAATCCTTTTGGGCCTCAACCTTATTTGGGTCAAAGCCCGAGAACTCATTTGGGCTTAGTCGAAGGATTTTAAACGCGCAACAAAGTTATAATTAAAAGCTACCCGGTAACTTAATAAGAGAAGATTGATAAGTCCCACAAAAAGGTTGGTAAGTTCAGTTTCGTGGGTAAACTTAAGGCATTGCTATAAGATGTAAATAAAAGTCGATAAAAAGAGAACTTTTCTGTTGTTGTTAGATATAAGACAAGTTGGTAATTCAAAGTTTAAAACCAAAAAGGCTTTGATAACTAACTAATATAAGACTTTGGTAACTTGATTCTTAAAAAGTTGATAATCATTCCATTGAGATTGGTAATTACTAAAGAGAGTTTACATCCGAAAAGCTGGTAAATGAGACCAATAAAAGTGGTAACTTAATAAAGAAAACAATACATTGTTGAAAAAAAAAATTGGTAAGCAACAAAAATAAGAGTTGGTAAGTCAAAACTAGTTGGTGATTTAACTAGAAAAACTTGTACAATTCATAACAAATAAAGACCGATAATTCATTTACTAGTTAGTAAATTTAAGCCTTTGTAAGAAATGTAAATAAAATTTGGTAAGGAATAAGAGAAGTTAGTATCTAAAAAAAAAAAAAAAGCCCAAATAAACTGTCGTAACTCAAATAGGAGTTTGAATCACGACAGAAAAGCATGGGGATCCGGGAGAGCCGCCCTGGTAGGGGTCTTAAGGGAATAGTGTTCCATGGACACCAGAGAGCTTTAACGATTTAAGCCCATAATTCTTCATTAGTAGTTTGGGTTTGGACTCATGAATAGCTACTGTTATATATATTCTTTTTCGCTTGCAATCGAATGATGTACGAGAGGTGCGAAGTGCTAATTATAGTAAAATCCTCTACTGGACGTAGTCCCAGTTTAAAAGTGAATCGGGATAAAATCTCTTGTCTCTATTTTCTCTTTCTCGCTCGTTTTACTTCGCTGTAATTATGCGTCGATCGTAATATTAATTGGCGAACAACCGGTGATCACTTGATTGAGGTTGTAAAGTTTGTAACTTTAAAAAGTTGGCAAATGAGGCAAATAAAAGTGGTAGCTCAATAGAAAAGTTGTTAAATTAGAATAACAAATAAATATTGGTAATAACAACTTAACAGAGTAACCCAAAACTATTTCGTGAGTAGTAAAAAGAAAGGTGATAAGTAACTTTAATGAATTTTGGTAATCTCATACAATGGTCGAACCATTTAAGGTGATAGTAAAAATGTGAATAAAAGTTTGTAAGTGATAAGTGTAGTTTTTTGGTTTATTAAAGATGAGAGAAATTATTAATTAAAAAAACAGATAATTGTCGATAACTATGTGAAATAGTAAGAGTTGGCAACTTAATCGGATTAGAGTTGGTAATCATTTCAATTAAGGCTGTAACTTCTAGAAAGAGTGCATAATTATAGTGGGGTTGGTAAGCAATACAAATAAAAGTGGGTAAATCAACAGAAAGTTGGTTCCGACCAACAAAAAAAAACAAAGAATAGAAAGTTGGTGAACTTTAAAGAATATCCTAATAGACTTTGACAAGCAACTCAATGAGATTTGGAAAACCAAAATTAGTTGGTAATCTAACGAGGAAAGATTGATGAGTTACACAATAAATGTTCACAAAATTATATAAAAGTTGATAAGCTTCACGCAATCCTAAAACAAATAAATCCGTTTGCCGCAGAAGTGTTTCTCACCCGGTAACACTTATGAAAGTGAATTTATGCTCCAAAAGAGCTTCTAGAGCAGAAATCCGTTTGGTAATACAACCTCTGCAGCATAAATCCGTTTGGTAAATAGTTTTACTTATGAAAGAAATTTCTACTTCAGAAGTAAATTTTCACTTTTGAAGCTATTTTTCCCCCAAATTAAAAAGTTAAAAAAAAATCGCTTCTCAACTCAAGAAGTATTTCTCGCCTCACCCTCTTTTCATTATATCTTCATCCTCTTTTCAACCATGCCCTCCTCCGCCGACCTCTGCCGCTGCCCGCCGCCACTCGCGACCATCGTTACCCACAACTCCTTGCCGTCAACCTCCGACTACCGCCGACTATCGCCCACCACCATCCATCGCAAACCTCCGTCGGCCACCGCCAACCACCGCCTACTTCTGACCTCCACCGGCTGCCACTCATCCTCGCTCGCGACCGCCGTCAACCGCCGACCATTGCTACCGCCGGCCACAGCCTATTGTCGAACACCATCGGCCACCACCCTCTGTCGCTAACCGCGAATAGCTACTGCCGCCAACCACCACCGACCACCGCCCCCTTTGGCGGCCACCAACCATCGACCACCGTGCTACCTGCGGTTGCCAAGTCACCATCTTCGGCGACCGAAGTAAAAAATTAATAATTTTTTTTATTTTTAGAAAGTAAATAATTTTTCATAGGAAAAATTAATTATAAAAAAATAAAAATTTTAAAAATTAAGTAGAAATATTTCGGCGGTCGACAATAATTTTTCATAGAAAATTTTGTATTAATAATGTTTCGGAAGTAAAAATTTTCAACCGTTACCAAACGAATTTCTTTGATCGTAAATCAATTCCTACTTCTTAGGAGAAGCAGAAAAATCAACTTCTAACAAGAAGTTAATTCCTGAAGCAGAAGTGCTGCCATGCGTGCAAGTTACCAAAAAGTATCAAAAAATCAAGTGATCGGTTACTTTTTTTTTTCTTTTGGATTGGTAACTTCTTCAACCGCCGATATTTTGACAGTTTTCACCTCTCTACATAATCTACCGGTATGGAAGAAAATCCATCTTTTTCAATGAAATACTCGAATTATCCACCAAGATCTGATTTTTATGCTTGGTTACTCCCCAAATAATGCACACAATACATGGAATGCATTGACTCCCCACCAAATAGGGTCGACGAAATGAAAACTACTATTATAAGGTTTTGGCCTAAGCTTATTTTAGCCATCAACCGAAGAGGTCCTTGCAAAAATACTACATCCGCTTACGAAATCGCGATGGTTAAAAGTGATCTTAGCAACACATTCCGATATGATAATAAAAATAACCTTGCTCCTGAAAAATCCCATAAATCAACTGAAACACACTACTAGTAATTGAGCTACTATTAGATACATATTCATCGAGGTTTAAATAGCCAAGTACGACTAGATTGTGATGCGATTTTACGTGGTTTTTAAGTCGTTGCCGATTAGAAAGCTTTATATGAAACATTGATTTTTTAAGTCATTGCCAGTTAGAAAGCTTTATATGAAACATTGATTATGGCTAGGAACTAACTTGACATTGAAAATTTGAGGGTTATAGAAGACTTGTATAATAAAGAAATAAATAATACACGATAAATTTTTCTTCCACAAATCACCTTATTTGCTATTAATACGGATAAGTACGGTTTTAGGAATTATCTATGAGAAATCAATGGTGATAAAGGCGACTTTGTGTATAAACAGATTAAATAGTTGCGTATCATGTACACAAGCCTAATTCGAGACTTTCCACCATTAAAAAGTAGTCTAATCCAAAAGCTTAAATAGTCATTGGCGAGAGGGAGACCATGTGTATAAAGCCCGAACAAACCCCATGATTTAGCAATACGAAATGCTTTAACATCTACCATTGATTAATTGCTAATTGTATGGTTAACGCATGATATATAGTTTAAGTAACAACAGTGCTAAGTAAAATAATTGCCTGAAAGCAAGATAATACATCATCAAAAGCGCATAATCACATCATAGATTATCATTCTAAAACATTTGAGATCCCATTTACATTTTTGTCTCAACTAGTTGATGTGAGGGCAGATGTGTTTGCCCCATTTTTTTAAGATGGCCTCCAACAGAAAAGCCCCTCAACCAAAAAACTTTGTCTATTTTCTTCAAAATGTTTCCTGCCATCACATCCTTCATTTTGGCAGATACTGATATGACCCAGACAATTCCAATCATGAACAGCTGTTAAGCACTCATTACATGAACTATCAATGACAAGCATGACTTAGCTTTTGCATCTTCATTTGTTTCATTCCAGCAGCAGTAAAAGATTGCCTAGTTGTCATATCGACATGAATCATCACTGAACAAATTTTGTCCTGATTATGCGCTAAAACCCTTTTCCTTGGCTGCTGCAAACTTATCCTATCATCGGATACTTTTGTTACAATTGTTGCATCTTAATCCTTTTTTTTCCTTACCTCCTCTCCCTGTCTTTCTCTTTTCTACAGGTGCTGCTGGCTTCATAGTAGAGCAAAGAGGAAGCAAAAGAGAAAGAGGGAGAGAGAAGATTCACAGATGGTTCAAGTGTAATTAACCGTCTTGCTCGTCGCTCCATTTCTTGATAGCTTGCAGCACTGCCTGCTTCACCACCTGAGCGTCTATGTTGTCATGCCCATCTTCCTGCAAAATGTAGCCAGTAATTTGCACTTAAAATTCACAACAAAAGACGCAAATATATTCTTGCAGGTAAACAAAGAAAGCATTTCAATGTATGCATCTTAAGCAACTAATTCAGTGTTAATTTTCTCGGTTGACATTGGGATGCACTATGGCGTTGATAATCAGACCGCACCATCAGGAACCGCATTTCATGTTAGATAGAAAAGCAGTACGGTTGCGAGGGGGAAATAAGGTGCGAAGTCAATTTGATAAATAGACATGTATGTGTATTTCAATGATTAATTTAAAGAAGGGTAACGCCTTTTTCACACGAGGAGTCAACTCCACGTGCGCACGATTAAGTTTAGAGAAGTGATCAAGTGACAGTCTTTAATCTACTGTGAGAGCAATAGTCTATTCTGGCCACAAAAAAGAAAGTAGCAAGTAATTATAAATTGTTGTGGGGTCGACTCTTTTAAGAATTTGTGGCTCACACTTGTTATTCTCACAATGGCCTGAAGACTACTATACTAGCAAAACTTGTGAGTTTATACAGATAACTATCCATCTTGTAGCAAATGCAATTTTCATGAGATCAATCCCTTCTGTAGACAAAATTTTCGACCGCCGTTGTACGCTATAGAGAAGTTAATTTCACTTCAAGTATTTGTATATGGAGTGATCGAACATCAAGTCAAGAATAAATGAAGACACTTAAGATTTGGAAGTATTCTGTTTCTTACTTCTCCTCCAACCGCTTCTAAATGGAAATTGTCTGCACAAGAAACCCTAGCATCCAGAACGTTGAGCCCCAGCTCCTCAAAGGCTTCAAGTATGGAAACAAGCAAACCTGGGCAGTTCTTTTCCGAATACACGTTTATTCGGAACCCCTTCTCTTGGCTTTCGACGTTAACCTCCTGAAAAACTCACAAGCCAATCCCTATATATATATGTCACAATTTCAATCATAAGTACGTGAAATTCTTAAGGAATCTATAGTACTTCAGATCCACTTATAGCAGAGGAAAGAACTTTCCAATTAGCATCGTAGAAACGTATGACATGGGTTTAGAAATTAAGGTCGTTACAGCAATCGAGTCTTTGACCGTGTCACGAGACCATCAAGGGCTTACGGAAATCTGCAATATGTGCTTCGCATTATTCCAGGCACGTGATCGACGATATATACAAAGGCGTACCATGGGTAAATCCTGATTTGTCGAAGTTCCGAGCTCTTCGTTCAGCTTGTCTATCTTTTCCTTCAACTCCTCTATGTACTTGGCTGCATCCACAATGATTGAAGTTCTATTCACCTGCCAAATGAGTTGCTGGTACTTAGTCAACGTATACATATGCAAATGATAAGTATCATCTACGCTATCAAGAACTTGATTTCCCTAGAGAAAACATTGAACAAACGGGCAAATTTCCATGGGAAGGCACGTTTCGTGTTCACGGCAAAGGGCAATCAGAACTTTTTTGCATCTGGTTTTTCTATTCTTTCACTTGTGCAATGCTTTACAGGGTATATGGATGATGGATTCGACTACTTACTGCGCTGGAGTTGGTGACGGCGCGAAGTTGCTGCAACTTCTCGTAGAGAGCCGCTCTCCTTTGCTCGCGAGAAGACATGGCCTTGGAGCTCCAAAGCTGGTCTCAGCTTCTGGGGTTTTTCTTCCTCTTCCGGTGCTTCTTTCCAATCAAATGGAGCATCAAGAGATGAGGCATTTTTAAATAGCGTGTGTGAGCTCACAAATAACCTAACCTATCTCATCATTTGTTTGTTTTTGGCACAAGGGCCTCCGCTTCTTTATAACCTAATAGGCCACAATGATACCCATTGAGTGTTTTGCATATTCATCAGGGTGAAATTACTTGTTGCCCCACATTCCATCTAGATTTGTTCTGTGGGGAACTCTATTGTTATTTCTTGTCTTTGTTTCCTGAATAATGGAAGATGAGAGAGAGAGAGAGAGAGATTGTTGACTTGTCCTGAATTGGTCTAGAGCTTCTAGATTAATCACCAAGAACATACAAGTAGGAATCCCTTCTTAATTTGGTTGTATTTGATTATGAATCTAGTCATTATCTGATAGTATGAGCAAATTATGTGCTAATCATAAAAAAGTATATATTCAGAAATCGAGTGACCTTACTAAAACCGAAAAACAATAGTGACTATTTAGCCCTCTCTCTCTCTCTCTCATACTCAAATCATAAAGAGAGTATAAATTCATAAATCGGGTCACCTTACTAAATCGAAAAAGACAATAGTCACTATTTAGCCCTCTCTCACTCTCTCTTATTTTCAAACCCTAATGACCTCTGACCGCTGCCACTAAATCTGATGAAGCCACTCTTTTTCAAGCTCTCTCTCTCTCTCTCTCTCTCTCTCTCTCTCTCTCTCTCTCATGCACGCCCATCGCCATTTACCGTGTTGCCATCTTCAGCACCGGACTAATATGTATTGGTTGCGGCAATCCTCTCAACACACGCATATCGAGTAATTATCACAGGCACATAAGTTTGTCTTCTTCGGGCTGACCTCAAGAGAATACACAAGTATAGTGATTTGGAAATAGCTGAATGTAGGAAATAAATGGCATGTGGAATCAAGGAAAGACCTAACCAGCTTCAATACGTACCATGCTAAAATTTCACAGCCAAGGAAACTTAAGCATGTAGAGAGCATCGGGCCAGTTGGGATGAGTCCACAAGCTAGAAATTCCACTGACAATCTGGAACTACGGCACAGCTTGAATTGATTCCTGTAGAACCCAATTTTGTCTCTTTGGTAATAACACAACATGGTTTATTATTCACATGTGGAAACAACCTCCGACAGCCGGACTACAAATCACATGTGGTTTTTCCCGCTCGTCGAATTGTGGTCCATCATGCATCATTCCCATAAAAAGAAAAAGAAAAAAACTTTTTAAGTAATTGTGATTAGTTGAACGTAGTGGGATTGTTTAGGTGATAAGATTCGATGATTAAGGATCACTAAGAAGGTGATTCGACCATTCGTTTCTCCACTAGGTGCTCACGTGAGCTACTTAGTTAACAATTTCCGAATAGATCTTGAGATTTTCCTCGTCCCTGTATCAAGCCGGGGTTTGCATAAACATTAAGATTCTATATAAAACTAAACCTCAGCTTGACCGTAAGTTCGGCTCTAGAAGAAAGCAACCTATTCGGGATGTGTTAGGATTAGTCGCACAAACACAACGGAATAGAGAATAAAGGTGATAAAGAAAAATCAAGACACAAGGTTTTATCTTGATTGACCCTTAAATGAGGGCTGCATTTAGAAGAGGATTCCACTATAATTAGCACCTCCCACATTTTTGTTATAATTCTGAATTACAAGAGAAAGAGATTATATGTAATATGAGTTATTCATGAGTCCAAATCTAAACTATCAATAAAATACAGTTGATAAAGAGTATGAACCATACCCCAACATAATATTAAAAACGTTAATTTTCCAATAGTACGGCCTGTGACAACAGCTACAGCCGGAAAAAAGGGTGCCACGACATTTATGAGGTTTTCGGTGAACTCCTTACAACTGCAACAACTTATATCCGTTCTTTGCGGAACCGTCTCATCCAACTTTGAGTTAAATGGGTCTATTTGGGTCGGACCATTTATGATCATATCCAAACCCCATCCGATCCATCCGTTTAACTAGTCTACTTGGCTGTAAGGGTAAGCCTATCATTTGCGAAAGGACCACAAATCCACTACTGACGATGATTACGTGCGTATGTTGCTAGTTGGCCTAATAGATATATCAAATAAAGGCTTCACGTGACTGTCGAAAAGCATTTAAAAAAAGAAAACCCTAATGTTGTTGTCTAGCGTAACGTGTGTCAACTAAGATTAGGGAAAAATTAACGCAGGTAAGGTGGACCGACTCTGCCTTCCTTAACACGGAATGAAATATAAAATTGCCTATCGCCAGGATTGTACTTAGGCCTTCAATGGACGATGGAAGTCATTGTACTTAGGCCATCAGATCTCCACAGGACTGTCATCTGATCTCGCGCTTCCTCCTCTACCGGTCCACCTAAAAGGCCGACAAATTGTCCGTAACTGGAAGTCTGCTTTTTCGAGAACACAAGCGCCGGAAACTTGGTCACCTTGAGGCTCGTGAAACGCCTTGCGAGTCTCATAAACCGGTTAAGTTCAGACCTTCAGCTTATGCGGGGTAGCTCTGTCCGGTGTTATCGAGACTCGACTGATTGAATTTTAACCGCGCGACCTCCGGTTTCTTAAATTGGAAATCCTCCGACGTCCTGACCTTGCGCTATTCCTCTTGAGGCAAACGTGCGACATCTTAGACGTGTGGGGGCATGTTAAAGCGTGTGAAGTGACATTTTGCATTTGGCCAAAAACAATGGAGAAAAGAAGAATAATTGATATTTTGCATGGCTAACAAGAGAGAGAGAGAGATGAGCCCGTGAGAGGTTTTTGGAGGGATTGACAGCTAAACAACATTTGACGCTTCCTCAGAAACACCTCTCTTCCATGTCCTATCTCCCGGCAGATTCCTTCCCAATCCTACCCGTAATGCGCCTTCTCCCCGGAAAAGAATGTCTTGGCATTTCATATTGCAACTTGCATTCTTTGCCACCTTCGCCATCCACGTCCGACACTTTCCATTCTGGAACGTTCGCATCCTAGAGAAGATAACACGATGCGACGCTATTGAAGGGACCAATAACGATGTTTGTGATCGTGTGTTGATGAAATGGTGCAATTGTGAGGAATTTAACGATTGATATCCTACAAAAATTGAGATCTCTTGAACCTAGGTGCAATTCTGAATAGAGATTGGAACGGCATCACATGTAGGACTTTCCATTCTGGAACGGCAATTCTCGCCGACTACAATATATATATAAAAAAAAAACGAATTAAAAGCAAAATAATTGATAAAATAAAGAATATTAAAAAATTTAAAAAAATTATCACTATTAGTGCCAGCTGCGTTATGTAGGACGTCGCTTGTTCACGTTAGCAATTCTCCGATCAAATTTGATTAGATAGATTACATTGACAAATTGTTAAAAAGTTTAGGACTAAATTAATTGAATTAAAAGGTTTACGACCGAATTGATATAAGCGAGATGGATTTATAACTCTTTTAGTAATTTTTTCAATTTTTATGCAGTGAAAGCGAACATTTACTTCAATTAGAGAGAGAGAGAGAGAGAGAGAGAGGATAAGCAAGGTGGCGACAGTGTCGAGGAGGTGGAAATTGATCTCGTGACAACCTAATCCGCGTCTGCTATTCGTTCTTCTTCTGGGCACGCAAATCCATTCACCATTAAAAATGTTTAATATATAGTAGACAGGTGCACGTGTGATGTGTTAAATCTTGGAATTATGCACGATTGCAGTGTCCGAGGCTAAATGGCAATCGAGAGACCAAAGGGGTCATTTTCAATATGTCCAAGTGACTAACAGTTCACATGTATTTCGACAGGCGGTTTGGATACAAATTTAGCAAGCATCTTTTCTGTTTTTTTTTTTTAATGTATTATCATTGGAGTTTTCCAAAATTTTCAAATCAGGAGAATTATTTTAAAAAAAAATCTTAAATCTATTACAATTTTATCAATTCAATTCTAATTTTTATTTTGCCGATTCAATCTTAGTCCATCCGATCAATTTTGATCAAGCGCATCCAGAGATATATTATTTTAACAATATTTTAATTTTTTTTAATTTTCTTTTTCTTTCTTTTTTTTTTTTTCCTCCTTCTTCCTCTAGCCAATTTGGCCAGAAGCGACAGCCGGCTTGCGAGGTCGATGACCTCGCCCAGCCATGGCAAGGCCGAGCCTCTCCCAACAACGGTGAGGCTGACCTCCGTAGCCGGCCAAAGGCGGGAGAAGGAAGAAAAAGAAAAGAAAAAAGGGAAAAAAAAATTCAAAATTCAATATTCAAAAAAATTACTCAAGAATTATGTCGCCGGATGGTAGGAACCGGTTGGCCAAAATTAATCGGATGTATTGAATCAGCACAATTACAAAAGGTTTAGGACTGAATTGGTAAAAAAAAAAAGTTTATGACTGAATTAGCACAATTACAATAAATTTAGAACTTTTTTGGTAATTTTTCGTCAGGTCACTGGATTCTTATTCACATATATTGAGGCTTGACGTATAAAGACAATTAAAGCATGTCCAGCATGAGAACACTCTCTAATACGACGACTCGCAGATGGGACATGCAGAGCACGATGTAGTAATGAAAACGATGACTCCTGACGAAGAGATTAAGAAATCGCGACAGGTTACCAATACAAGAGTTTGAGAATCCCTAAGTTGTTGTTCTAAGTCCAAAAACGCCAGTATGGTACTTTTTTTGTCGAAATTGGATCGTCGATAACTTATCTTTTCCCAAAATTCACTTTTCGATTTTCATTAAGAGAAGACAAGTTTGTGGCTATTTCGGCCAAGAGTTGTAACAGTAGAACACAAGAAACAAAGATGCTTCAGTGGCATTTTTAAACAACATTGAAGCCCAATGAAATAAGAAGCTCGCCAGAATTTAATCGATGATAAAGTGCGATGACAAAGATATAATATCAGAATTTAATCGATGACAAAGATATGAATCTACAACTAAGATACATGCCAAAATATAATTGCCAATGAGATAGCTGAAACTACAACTAAAGTATGAGAACCGAGAGATATCTAAAAATTGGGAATAAGTACACCATGAGCTTCATAACTTGTGTAAGACATTCACTTGAGTGTTATCACTTTCAAAACATTTACTTGAGTGCCATAACTTCCAAAAATCATTCACTCGAATACCATAACTTTCAAAAATCGTTTACTTTGAGTGCTATGTCAACTTTTCCGGCGTCTACATTAGCTTTTTCGACGTGCCACGTTAGCTTTCTGTCGTGCCACGTCAACTTTTCCAACATCCACGTCAATGATGGCATTTAAGTAAATGATTTTTGAAAATTATGGCATTTAAGTGAACATTTTGAAAGTTATAGCACTCAAGTGAACGCCATACAAAAGTTATGGCACTGAAAGTAAAGATAAAATAAATCAAGAACGGCTACATACAAAGTTACGATTTGGAACATGAATAACAAATAACTTCCTAATGACGATTACAAGATGTTGTGTTATCCACTAACTCCTTATCTCAAATAAATATCCACGATAAGTTAAAATTCCCTAAATTAGTTGCAACAAAACAAAATAACCTAGTAGTTCCATCTTTGTGCTGATTGCCCATTGTTGATGACTTTATCGATTAACTTCTTAAGTCTCAATGATGGCTCTTGTCGATCTCTATTGTTGTTGATGACTTCCTTCAATTTTCTTCAAGTTGTCGATTGTTATATTCATTATTAACTCTACTCTTATCAACTAAGTTTGATATTTGTTGATAATAACCAAAACTAGTGGTAACTTTTTTATGTCAATAGGTACATCCCATTAGGGGTGTCAGAACCAAAATCGAATCGAAATTTCGTGCATTTTCAGTTCGGTTCGGATAATGGAGAAATAATTATTCTTTTTATATTCAGGTTATTTTAGTTCTATTAACCGAATTGTAACCATTCTCAACAAAACTCGAACGCCCAATTTACAATCTCTCTTCTTTCCAACCCCTCTCAAAATCACCATGAAGCTTAATGTTGCTTTCTCTTCTCTATTCCAAAAATCAAAAACCCGTATTCGGTTTGGCTAGCCGCTCATCCTATCGATTTGGATTTTTTGAAAATCCGAACTGAACTATTGACACCGATATATCTCATGCGGAAGCATTATCTCTAGCAAGATCAAGCAACCTTGCCATTGGAAATGACGCTAGGGCAATGGTCGTAACGTTCACCATTTGTTGTGTTAGGGACCTCGGCGTTGAGAAATTATTATTAGATTTTGAAGGAAACAAAATTACTATACTTTGTTGAAAAGATTTTGTGAAATACTTTGAGGATATCTACAAATATATCATTATACCTTTTATACTTAATCCGCTAAATGTTTTATTCTAATAGAAACATGTTTCTTGGACAAAGGCAAACTCATACAAGATATTTATGGCGAGATATATTTCGATCTTCAATTGATCATCACTGTTTCTATAAATTTATTCTTAATTATGTAATAGGAAAATATTCCTCACTGACAGTTAATAATCTAAAAAAAATATTCTCCTAACTTTCCATATGAGGAATCTTGATTGATTGGCAATCACCCTATAGATAATTTTCTTTATCAGAAGCTTAATTTATGGGTTCAATGATTTGATTTTATGGACAAGCAAATCCTTTCAAATCTCTAATGTCTTCAATCTCAACGACTATGTAATTCTTATCCATCAATCTATCAACGACTAGTTTAAAGATTAATACTCGGTGTGGTTCTATCAAGCGGCAAGCTTGGGTGACAAGGAGTATATAAGGAGCATAAGATTTGAAGAGAAGTAAGAAAGATCAAGAGATCATCATCTATATTTCAAGAGAGCTATAATTATTATAATTATCTACTCGAGCTTATAAGAGAGATTTTGTGACAGGTGTAATATAGAGTTCAAGTGTGTAGAGTGAAATAGCTTTGGTAGAAGCAACATCCGCTTCTGTTGAAGTGCTTGTATTCAAGACATCACATCTTTCTATAATCTCTCATTTTGTTACTTAATGAAATACAGCTAGTATGCTATTAGTGTGGGGGAGTGGACATAGGCTTTACCAAAAGCCGAACCACTATAATATGTTACAAATTGTTTTCCATTCTCTTACTCGCCTCTACTTACTTCTAATAGAAGCATTGCATAGTTTTGTTCATTAAATCTGCACCTATCAAACTTGAAGTTTTTATTTATGCATTATTTTACTCAAGTTTGTTTATAATAACCTATTCACCCCATATAGGTGCTATTGTTAGCAAACAACACTCGGCACCCATGCCTTTGCTATGCAAGGATCACTTGAACCCCCATTAATGGACTCAGCGAGAGGTAAATACCCCTTTCCTCTCATCTAGAGGTGTCAAACTGGTGGGTTGGATCGAATATGGTTCGACCCATATTGATACATTTAATCGGTTTTAACCCATTTTCATGTAGTAGAAATCTAACGGCCATACACGACCTAACTCAAATTACTAAAACACTTTCATATTTAATCCAATTTAGTAAAATTTATAAATTATTAAAAAATTATGTTGCTAAAATATTGTGGATAATTTTTATAATTAAAAAAGCTAAAAATATTTTTTTATTTTGTTTTGTTTTTTTATATTTTCCTTTTCTTTTGTTTGTTTTCTTCTTCTTCTTCTTTTTCAAAGTCTGGCGAGGGTCGCCGGATGAGGAACTTCAATGAGGTTATGTGCTAACTGTCCAACTTCAATGTACCGATAAAGAAAATGCAAGTCGTGCTCTCTAATATTCCATCCGAATAACAACAGCTCATTCAAACTTGCACCCCTCCTGCAGAAATGATAAATTAGTTTGTCATGGTGTTAAAGTACCAAAACTATTAACATAGAGAGATTTCGAGGAAGAACGTATTCCTCAATTTTCTGTATATCTTCTTCATATATTTTACAATGACTTAGATATATATATATATATATAGAGAGAGAGAGAGAGAGAGAGAGAGAGAGAGAGAGAGAAGGAAAGAATCCTAAAAAGGCATAATCTTTAACCTAGCTAATTACAACTCATACATATATTTTATAGCTCATTCCCACAAAAACAAATACAAAACTAGAATAGAAAGTAAAATTCATTTGATAGATGTATGATCAACCAAACTGAGTGAGGGTTTCACAGCCCTCGCCAGTTGCTAGTGAGAGTCGTGGCCCACATTGGACCCGTCGGGAAATAAAAAATAAGAAAATCAGACAAACATTTTTATGACTTAGTTAAAATAGTTAACTAACTCATTTATGATCTACTTAAAATCCATTTAAAATCTATTTGGTTGTTAAGTGACCCATTTATAATTCGCTTAAGTTTGTTAAGTAACACATTTAAGACCCACACTTTTGAATATAACTTAGAATATCGGTTCTTGACCCATTTTGTCACCTCTAGTCCCATCACCTCCCAAAATAGTTCTCTCTCTCTCTCTCTCTCTCTCTCTCTCTCTCTCTCTCTCTCTCTCTCTCTCTCTCTCTCTCATTTGCTGACACGGTGGCCATTTCATTAATTTTATGGTGCTAGAAATTGTAGATGACAGGAAGATGGACTTAATTCAAGAAATCGAGAAATATGAAGGACTCGATTGAGAAATTAAAAACTCCGAGAGAAAAGATTTGTAGTTCGCCCTATTTACATCAAAACAAGCCTAACCAAAGTATTCAAACTTTTGGAATCATTGAGCCACGACGTTTCGGACAGTAAAGCGGTGGATTCGAGCGATGTTTCTCGCTGCCTACCAATCATCGAACCCAAAAACTACACGTAATTAGAGACCAAATTTTCATACCATGATTGTCATAATGTTCCTTTTGGCACATTGAAGTGACCAAAAAATGGTTAGGAGTTGCTGTCATCGTGGGGTCATATCTTGCAAGCTCATATCCGAAAGTAACTGATGAGAACTGACGTTGATAGCCAAGTGAGACCCTTGCTTCACAAACTTGCAGTGGGCGACATCATGGATCACGGGCAAAGTTCGAACAGCGAAACCAACAAAGACAACATCATGTTAGCCAAAAAAAAAAAAAACAAACAAACAAGATAGGCACAAAAAACCATATAGAACTAAAGTTTATTGCCTTGAGTTCCTTGCACGTTCAATTCCTCCCCCCAACCCCCCACATGATTGGAATAAGAGGTTCGTTAGACGTGACAATGAACGGGTTGTCATAGTAGAATTCAAGGCAGTACCGTTTCAGCATCTGAAACGACCGTCATTACACATGGAATCGATGTGATGTTGTACGAAATAGGGGTGAGCAAGTCGGACGGATCGAATTGGGAATCACTTGGATCAGACTAGACCGTTGTTTGGTTTCCGGTTCTAGAGGGCGACGGTCCGGTTCCCAATCCTTAGAATTGGAATCGGTGTCCAAACGATCCGATTCCCGGTTCCAGGGGATATAGGACCGGACCGGATTGAAGGATTTTAATTGCTGAAACAGCATTTGCCAACAATCACAATGCAAAAAAATACACATAGATAGAGATACAAGAGGAAATAGATAAAGCACTCGTGAACATAAGAATACTCTTATTACAAATGTGAAAACATTCATTGCTAGAAGCTGATCAATCCGGGCCGAAATCAATTCTTGTCTGTTTCATTAGGCACCCCTCCTTGTGCAACAAATAAAAGCTTTCGTAGTTGGCCAGCAAAAGATAAACAAGATTGAAGGAGATGAAATTAAAAAACTGCAGTATGCAGCATCCATGAAATTTTATCCGTTGTTTATCTTGTAAATATCAAGTCCTCAAATTGGAGGTGGATCCTACGGGAGAAGATAAAATGCATATCAATATCCAAGTGATAAATGTAATACTATTGAAGCACATCTTTCTATAGATTAAAAGAGGTTTCGTTTATCAAAATCTATCAATGAACTATATTTACCGGTTTCATTAGACCGCCCGGAAACTGGACCGATCCCTAATTCCTGAAATTGAGAGCCGGCACCACCGAAGTGGTTCCCGATTCTTGAGGGGATCAGACCGGACCGGGAACCGATCACCCCTAATACGAGAGACCAGGCCTTGGTAGAGATGGTTTGGCTTGGTTTGAGATCAGTTGGTGATATTTGAACAAGAATGCCTTCTCCCTGTTCGATCGAAGTTTCCTCGCATTATATTGGATAGGGGGCGCTTTGAACTAGATTTACATTTTAGTTTGTTGGAGGCTATTCGAGTTTGGAACACATTTTATAGGGAAAATTATCTAAAAAATCCTTAACTTATTGCACTTTTGTCAATTCAATCTTAAACCTTTTAATTTTTTCAAATGAGTTTTAAACCTTTTTACATTTTGCTAATTGAGTTCATCCAGATAATTTTGACGGGAAATTGCTAACGTGGACGTTGGGCGTCCTACATGGCACGGTTGGTATTGACATGGATACTTTTGATAAAATTTTAATCTTATTTTCAAATTTTTATTTTGGTAATTTTTTAATTTTTCTGTTTTTCTTTCTTTGCTTTATCCTTTTTTTTTTCTTTTTTCCCTTTATCCCTCCATCGGCCACCACCGGGCCTTGTTGATGGCCCACGGAGGTCGCCATTGGAGGGAAAAAGAGATAAAGAATAAAGAATGAAGAAAAAAATTAAAGAAGAAAACATAAAAGAAGAACAAATAAATACAAAACATGAAAAAAAAATCGAAAAAAAAAAAGTCAAAACATTATTAAAAATTATCCACGTCTGCGCTGGCCGTGCCACGTAGGACGGACAACGTCAATGTCAACGATTTCTAATCAAAATTGATTAGATAGACTAAATTAACAAAACATAAAAAGATTTTGGACTTAATTTGCAAAATTAAATTGGTCATTACTAAACTGGCAAAAACGCAATAGGTTTAAGACTTTTTGGACAATTTTCCTGCACAAATGTAATATCTAAGCCATCTTTCACTTTCGAAATCATCGGAACCAAACCATTGCCGTTTTGTGTTCAAGTTCATGGCCTCCCATGCTACGGTCTCTTGACGAAGCAATTCATCGTGTCGTGAGAAAACTGCGAAAATTCCAACGGGCCCGATTGAACCAGTAGAATAGCTAATTGGGCTGCAAAAGCCCATAGACAAAAGGCCCAACCTAGAACTGGGCCTCCTATCACCCGCAAGCCCTTTGAGACCTGTTTGGATATGAAACTTCTTTGACGCATTCTCACGCCTTTCCTCCAAGAAATGACATGGACATATTACCCAATATATTGAACCGGAAGAGGTAGGATTAATGGCGACCTCTATAAGCCTTCGCAATCGGGAACTCTTAGGCTGCGTTTAGTCGTTTTCGTCCGGATTTCTAATTAGGATATAACTGGATAGGATAGGACAATAAATCTATCATTTTTACTATTTAGTGAGCTGCGAATTTAAAGTGGGATAAGTAGAGACAAGATGCGATTGAGATGGGCTCTATTTTGCTTGAAACATTAGGATGACTTAGAAATTATAAGCAGAGGCGAGACACGAAGGGAATTTGATTTTGGTTAATCAAAATACATTGGAGAATAGGCCAAGTCTCATTCCCATTAGGATCCTTCGTAGACAATAAGGTCTAAATTGATTCGCGGTTCACCACTTTCGGACCAAACTTGACAAAGATTGCCGAGTTGGAATGTGAAGTGCAGCTCGAGAGTCAAAACGTGAAAAATAGCCCAATGTTTAGCCTAACTCCAACAAATTCTACTTTTTCGCTCACAAGACTATAGAAAACATGAGACCAATTAAAGGGCATCGTGATGGAGTTAGAAACATCGTAACGGTCCGAACCGGTTGGTTCGATCAGAAGTACTGTAACGAGGACATGTCCAACTCGGTTCCTGCACGAATAAGTGCGACTTGCGTTGGACAATTTAAAGAAAAACCCTGCGAAGACGGGATCAGCAACAAATGCCCTATGAGATTTGGTCCCAAGAGGTCACATTTCCTCTGTCTATCGAGCTTCACACCCTTTAAAAAAAAAACATCATGCGCAGCTAAAGAATCCTGTCAAAAGTAAGGCCTCTACACTACAAATGTTAACACAAAATCAAGATCAAAGAACCAACCACCAAAAAAAAAAAAAAAAAAAACAGAGAGATTGCCCTTTGTCGATCAATGAAAAAACATTTTTCTATTTGCCTTCTGATTTTTCAATTTAAAAAAAAAGCCCGAAAAATCAGAGGCAGTCCATCAAGAGCCGTTCCCCGCCCGCAACGCCGTCGTCTTCCGCCTCTTCCGAATCAAATAATACCCGAGCCCACCAACGACTGCCACCAGGATCAATCCGTCCACCACGCCCACCAAAACCATAACCCATTTCTTCAAACCCGACCGGCCGCGCCTCCCTCTACTCCCTTTCGGTACCTTCACCAGGTAACTCAGCCCGCTCCCCCGAACCACCTGCTTGATCCCGATCACGATCCCATACAAGTAACATTCCCGTAGGCGCGACGAGTACAATGCGGCGGCGCAGTCGCAGTCCCCTGAGCACAGGCTCGTGCACTCCTCTTTGCTAAGGTTGACCCGTTTCGGGCCGTCCTTAATCACGCTGTCGACCCCGTCCAACTCGATCATCTCCATAGCCGGTCGGCCTGCCCCCCCACAGAACCCACCCGAGATTCCCTCCCCGCAGTCCAGGCCGGCCCCGTCCAGCTTCCTAGTCAGGCGGATGCATGAGCAGGCGCTCGAGAGGGTGCAAATGCCGTAGGGCGGGCACGACATGGGGAGGTCGCACGTCGCGTTGAGCGCCAGGAACGACACCGCGAACTTGGCCTCGATAGGGGAGTAGTAGTAGAGCCCCATGTTGCCGGTCCGGTTATCGAGCGCCAGGAACCGGGGCGGCTCGGACCGCGGAGCCGTGATGCGCGCGATCTTCTTGTACTTGTAATTGAACAGGTCCAGGCCCCCGGTGCCCAGCTTGACGAAGGTGATGTTACGGCTCAGGGAAGGCGCGAACCCCCAGTAGGAGTACTTGAACCTGCCGTGGTTCAAGTACAGAGCGACCCTGTTGCGTTCGATCTCGAAGGAGTAGAATGACGTGGAGTTCGCCGGGTACGACGTCAGCCGGGTCGCCCCGCTCAGCCGTTGGCCCCAGAGCATCACGTCGGTCGGGAAATTGAAGCTCTGCCATTTGATCCGGTCCGACGCGTCCACCAAAACAAGATTGCCCGTGCCCTGTATCTGCAATCTCTGCATCGCATTTCGGGTGGCAATGTCAATCCCGCAGTCGAGATTACCGCGTTTTCGCGCTAAATCACGGCGAGCAGAGCACAATCCGATCCGCGATGGCGGATCGTGGACACGGCGCCGTAGAACTATTTCGACTTCGATCGATTATATTTATCAAATAATGTGATGCGAATTAATGGTTGCGAAGGAAATTTACTAAAATTCCATAATATTTTTAGCAATTTTCTGATCTGGAATTTTATATAATTTTTTTTTTTTTGGAATGTGAGCTCATAAAGACTCTCTAGTGAGGACTTCGTTTAGAAGGATTGACTACATTAATTGAGAAATTAATGCTATTTCCATCCAATTTTTTTTTTTTTTTTGAATTGGCACGTTACCTCGACGGCCTGACCGGAGGTCCCGGTTCGCCACCCGATCCTCTCGTCGGGACCCTTCAACCGGAGGTCGCCGTCCGCGGCGAGCTCGAGCGCGCACCGGTCCTCCACGTAGAAGCGCGAGGAGTGACCCGAGCTCCACACCTTGACGTCCCCGAGGAAGACCTCCAGCGAGCACGAGTAGTTGCCGCCGCCGCTCGCCTCCGCGCTCAGCGCGACCTTGAAAGACGGTGACCGCCCGCCGCCACCGCCGGCCTCCATCAGGTAGGCCCGCCCGACGAAACCGGGGACGTAGGCCGGGGGGATCGCGACGGTGACGCGGTAACCGGTTCGGATGTCGGGTTCGGAGGGGGCGAGGGAGAGCAAGACGGCGGTGAGGAAAATGAGGTGGTGGTGGTGGTGATGGCGGCGGCGGCGGCGGTGGTGATTGATCATGGGTCGGTTTGGGAGATCTTGGGACTCATGTCGAAGGTTTCAGTGCGGTTATTGGAGTGTTTTCCGGCGAGAATAGAGAGAGAAAGAGAGGGGGGCATGAGTGCTAGAACCATGCATTGTCCCCTTCCAAGCACTTTCTCTCTCTCTCTACCAAAAAGGGCTTGGGCTTTTCATCTTTGTTCTTGTTAATTTGTGTTTATATCTTCTCTCTTTGTTTCTCCTTCTTTTTTCTTAAGATTCCGTTAATTTCACGAAAAATAAACAACGTAGAAAATACAATTTCAAAAATGACCATCTGGATCGCTCGAGACAATTAGTTAATAAAGAATACTTTCTTTACTGACAATAATTTATGCTTAAATACTTTTGTGAATTATAAAAATATTTTTCGTTCATTCATTTTTGTAAATGATACGAGTGATTAGTCTTTTAAAAAAAATATTTTTCAAATCATTTTTTTATTGTGAAAAAAGGAAAAAAAAAAAAAGAGGGATCAGGAAGAAACAATTCTTCGTTTTGGTATTTCGGCTTGCGTTTATTTAAAACTTAGAAATTAATCCGGTGTTCCGAAAATTTTAGAGTCTACCTAACTATTGAGGCAGATTCTCTCGCCGCAATAACATAGATTTCAGTCGATTATGTATAGATTTACTGTGCCAAACATTCAGAAACGATTTTTTTTTTAAAATTATTTATTGACACTATGTTTGGTGGGACAGATTGAAAAGAAAAATGAAAGCTCCAAATGATTACTAGGGAAAAGAAACGGAAAGAGTCAAAGGGATTAAGTCGCAATACTATTTAGCCGGTGACTAACTAGAGAATGGATCGAAAAAGAAAATATTATGACCTAAATATCATCTTCTGTGTTTAACACTAGAGGAAAAAAAACGAAAAAAAAAATCTTAATTAAGGTTTTTCTTTTATTTTGAGGAAAATGAAATGTTTGGAAGACATTTTCCTCGAATTGATTGCTTATATCGCTTGAAATAATTAGTCAATGAAAAATGTTTTCATTATCTGTACCGATTAGTAAGTGATCGGGAAAAATATTTTCCAAATCATTCATTTTTTCTCAAAATAAATAGAGCATGATACACTAATCCCACCCCCATAATCTGGAAATATTTACCAAATCTACACGAAACTAGCCCACTGTCTCCTTCGATTCTCATTTCTTTTCCATCTATCATCTTTTTTCTCTGATCTTAATTCGGTTTTTTTATTTTCCAAATGCTTTCCCTTGTTTTTTTCCCCCAAACTAAAGTGCGAGTTAATAGCCAAAACACACGGAATGACGAAACCATAATGTGGTCCGGTACAAGTACAGTGCACAGCATTTGCTCTTTTCCTAATAAGAGTGGGGTGATCATGGCATTATGGCCAAGAAGCAATTAATTACAACTTATTCATCCATGGAAAGGTTGAGCCATCACTCCCAAAGTTGAGTCCAGGCTGTTCCATGTGACTTTGTTTAAAGGAGAACTTGCATTGCCTTAGCTCGGGATTATCACCTGAGCTAGCGAATCGTGATGCCAGAACCTCCGATGGGTCGGGTAGGGGGGGCCCCCCCTCCGACCCGGACGGACCGTGGGTTGAGAGAAATGAGTGCGTTAGCAGGTGCTTCTTTGGCCGCATGATTGTGAAAACGAAGTTGTGCTTGCCACTTTTGGTGACCCCATTGAAATGTTATTATATAGTTTTGCATAACCTTTGCTACTAAAGTTTGGAGTTGCGTGACGCGTGACGCTGGTCGGACGTCGGGGTGACGTGTTTTCGGTCGGATAAGGACCCTCCCTCTACCGTCCTCTTTAACACGTCCCGAGTCGAAGCTTTTCGAAAAAGTCCAGGTGTGTCTCGAGCGACCGTGCTCAGATTGTGTGCCCCGGCTTGAATCTAGGGTTTTGTCCCATTGCGTACAGTTGATGAGTCGACGTGTTCTCTTTCTCAATCGCTTACTAGCATTTCGAAACGGGCACATTAGACTTAGCGAATTAGCCCGCTCTTGACGTGAGCACGTTAGGCTATAGCTAATCGTGTGCTAGCATGGACCGGCCTCGGGCCTCGAGATCGATCATGTTGGGATGTGGTTCATACTCCCCAACGACGAAAAAGCACGTGAGTCTTGCTCCACGCCGAATGTGATTTATACTCCCATGGATACCGGGGGACTTTTACGATTTAAGTCCATATTTTTCATTAGTAATTTGGATTTAAGCTCATGAATAGCTACTGTTATGTATATTCTTTTTTACTTGTAATTGAGTAATGTAATGAGAGGTACGAAATGCCAATTATAGTGAAATCTGTCCTAGATGTAGCCCTAATTTAAGGATAAACCAAAATAAAATCTCGTGTCGCGATTTTTTCTTTCTCTCTACACTTTACTTCGTTGTAATTGTGCGCCGAATCCTAATATATTATAATGTATCATCCTGCTCGGAAATTAAGTCTTGACTCTTAAGCAGAGACAGATTTATATGACCAAATGACCTTTTCCGACATGGGCAATCAATCGATTGCCTTTGTAGACCAGAAGATGGATAATCTTCCTTACTTCAATACATAGTTACACATACCATTATTGCATCGTGAAACCGTCGAAGGAGTACATAGAAGCAAACGACAGGAAGAAGAGGTGATTATTTTCATCGTCGTCCAGATTCATTCTCTTAAAAGGACCAGAACCTACGAAAGGCCAGAAGGAAGTTTCAGTCGAGACCTTGCATCTTCCTCAGCATGACCACGAACTCGTAGACCTTCTCCGGGTCGGGGAGGACCTTGCTCACGCTCTCCCTCTGCTTGCACCTCTTGAGCCAGCCCGACAGCTTGGGACAGTGATCCGCCACCTTGAAGCCCCCGAACTTCTCGTACGCATGGAACCACGAGGCCACTCCAATAGCCATGATGTCCACGAACCCGAACGCATCTCCCTCTCCACCGAAGTAGTTTTTGTCCCCAAGGGCTTCCTCCATCTGCTTCAATGTCTCTATGAAGTCCCTCGTTGCTGCCCCTCTCTCCTCTCCGTTGGTCCTCCATATCTGGGTGGCCGCCTCGTACAGCTGCTCCAAAGCAATCATAATTACTACCCAACTATGCAAAAGTTCGGTAAAATGGGTTACTAGAAAGAATACTATAAAGACTCGTTACAGGAACGATACGACGGATGGAGATAAAAGATGTTCGAAAGTATGTTCGATTGGAAGGTCTAGTATGGATCTTGCCAATCAGTTTGATGCGGTGGAGTGACTTTTACGCAGTTCATACTCTAGGAATGCGAAAGGAGGGTGACTTTGCTCTTCCTACCTTCTTTGAGTCGCGAGTATTTTGAGATTCAAAGTTTCGTCCCAAGTGATGTGCTAACCTTTTTATCGATGAAATCCGCCCAAAACCTGGCCTTGGCACGCCCATATGCGCAGCTCGGGAGCAAAGGTGGTGAAGCCCATATCTCATCAATGTATCCAACTATGATGGCGGATTCGGACAAGGGCTTCCTATCGTGCAGGAGCACCGGCACTTTCTTGTGTATCGGATTCGATTGGAGCAACAACTCGCTCTTGCCTCCGAACAAATCCTCCTCCCTGTGCTCATACTCAACGCCCTTCTCGTTCAACGCAATCTTCACCCGCATGCAAAACGGGCTCATCCAACAATCCAAAAGCACCACCTCCCCCTTGGACATCTTCTTGGCCTTGATCTTTGTAAAATACTATGAAGCTTCGCACTCTTGTGCTCAACAAGAGCGGTCATGAATGACTTAATATACAAGAGATGGTGGCCTCGGGCTATGCAGCATTGTGATCATAGCTGTGATCCTCCTGTTGTTGTTGCACTTTTTTTCTTGGTATGTCCCTCTATGAGACAATGTGGCCTCGTGATCATCTTTATATTGTCGCTTTATGACGCTCTTAGCTTCTTGCTTTGAGTGTGGATCAAGGGTTTTGATTAAGCCTTTCGATTGGTGTGAGACTTGTCTCTTCCCACTTCGATTTTATCGACAAGAAGGGGGGCCCAAGGATCTATCTTTCATCGTTACCGTAGTATAGTTCCTTCACCCTTATTCTATCGTCCCGAACTCAAGAAGAGTCGAAGATCCGTGCGATGCAGGAGGCTAGGAAGTTTGTTGCTTTAAATTGGGAAGAGTGCCAAAAAAGTCCTAAATATATTGCATTGATACTGATTCGGTAGTAAACCTTTCAGTTGGCCAATTTAATCTTAAATATTTTCACATTTGTATCGATTGAGTCCATCCGGATAATTTAGGCAAGAAATTGCTAACGTGGACGACATCCATCCTACGTAGCATTGCTGTCGCTGACGTGGACACTTTCAAAATTTTGTTGGAAATTTTCTTTCTTTCTTTTTTTTCTTTTAAGGCTGAAAATTGCTAATGTGCTAGATGTCATGGTCGACACCGGCAAAGGCCATGGCCTACAAGGGCTAGCCTTGCTTGAGCGAGGTTGGCCTTACCTAAACGAGGGCGAGCTGGCAAGGGTGGATCTCATCGATTGTCACCTAGGCGAGGACGGGCCTCGCCGAGCCTTCCCAGCCCTTGCCCTTGCTTGAGCGAGGGTTAGCCTCGCCAACCATGGAAGAACAACAAGGAAAAAAAAAAAGAAAATTTAAATTATATTAAAAATATATAAGTGTATAAAAGTATCCATGTTAGCGTCGGTCGTGCTACATAGGACTCTAGGCTTCCATAACAACAATTTCAAGCATAAATTGATCGAATGGACTTAATTAGTATCAAAATTAAAAAATTTAGGACTAAATTGGTCTAATTGATTTAGAGCTGACAAATGTTGAGTTATTGTTTCTACAGATTTATTGGAAAAGGGGTTATGAAACATCCAATGAAGCTACTAATTAAGTCATGATAATATGATCGTTGCTTATGAAATACTCCATCAGAGCTTGAGCCATACGATAACATCTGAGCTCCACAAAACAGTATCTAAACATTTTCTACTAGATTCAATCATGTCTAATTATTCCTTAATAATTGAATATACATTATGACAATTTACAAAACAAGTATTTCATTTCATTAACTCATAAATAAGAGAATAGCGATAGTTTTGTCAACATCAAAATCAATTTGGGATTTTTATCAACAAAGGACAGCCATTCAAATTGCATACATTGGTGGTTTAGCGGTAAATTTAGAGCTTTTGCGCGCATTGAAGAATTGAGATTTCATAATCTCATCAAATGAGCTTAATCATACCGAGCCATTCGAACTGCATACATCGACTTCAAGAATTCTAATAAAGTGAAAAAATTTGTATGCAATGTGCCCAAACAATGAGCGATCTAGCGGCCATTTTCGGTGATAGTGAAGAGGTCTATTCGAGCATTAAACTTAAAGACGCATTGCTCTTGTCAGAATTATGACCTATTAGCGGACCCCCCGGACGAAATCGACCTGAATAGACATGCGAAGAAGCCCCGATGGCACGAAAGTGAGTGTTTCAAGTGTCCGATCTTTGAGTCTTCGTCCGACGTTGGAATATAGAAGCAACCATCTCCTAATCAAAGTAGGAGGCCGAGTTGGCCTTAGCCGGCCACAACACTTTCCTATTTTCGCCATATGTATAAGAATGGTTTCGCGGGCTGTCGAGTTTTTTGGTGTGCTGGGAGTGCACTGATGTTGATGTGCAGCGCTTGTGGTGTCGTGCAAAGGGAGAATGTCCATACACTATATCCCATGAAGTTAGTGTTGGAGTCGAAAAATTCTTAGAGCAAGGATTTGTGTGCTCATTACATGAGATGCAGAGGTTGTTTCGAAAGCAATTGTGAGGCAAAACACTAAAAGATTATTAGGTGTAAATAGAGGAGGGAAAATTACAAAAAAAACCCTAAACCTATTGCATTTATGCCAAGTGAGTCCTAAACCTTTCAATTGTGCCGTTTTAGTGCTAAACCTATTTCACATTTTGCTAATGTAATACATTTAGCTTATTTTGGTCAAAAATCATTGACGTTGATGCCTATCATCCTATTTGGCATGGTTGGCATTGATATGGATAAAATTTATAATTTTTTTCTCTTTTTTTTTTTTTCCTTCTTCCGTCGTTGGTCGTCGAGCCTCGGTAATGGCTGATGTTTCGGCCAAAGGCAACTACCGGAGAGGCCTTGCTAGCTTTGGGCGAGGCTCGCCCAAAGCCAACTAGTAGGTACAAATCACCAACCCGATCGGAGGACCGGTCCGGTCCGGTTTAGAGGTGGCGGTCCGATTCTCGATCTAGAGGCATAAAAAACCACCGCCGCCCTCTAGATCCAATGACATTGCTCTAGCCATAAATTCGATGCTCTCACCACCAATTCATTCGCCATGTTCTTCTTTAGATCAAAATCCATGTTATATGGCTCCTCGGGATAAAGTTATCACTTGGCAAAATGATCTGTAAGGAAAAGTTGGCGTTACCAACCAAGTGGAAGCAAAACGAGCTCGAGGTGAGAAGTGAGTGCAGAGACAAACTAATGACGAAAGGCCATATTAGGTGAAGTAACAAACATCTAAGTGTGGAATTTATGGTGATGCACGTAAAATATAAACGGTTCGACGATTACCTAGTAGCAATGAACTCAAGAAGAGATAGTCACATGACGGTGGTTTCAAGAGAAATAAGCTCATGTACTAGTTCCTTAGAATCGCCCGGAAACCGGATCGGACCGAGAACCGATAAAAATGAACCAACCGTCCGGTTTTCGGTTCTTGAAGGGAACAAGACCGGACCGGGAACCGATCACCCCTACCAGCGAGGTTCCCGACAAGGATCACCTCGTTTGTAGCTGGCAAGGATGACACTTGTTAGTCAAAGGCTTTAGTCGTAGCATGTGGTTGGACGCTAGCCATCATCGGAGGCCGATAATCGGCGGAGGAAGAAGGAAAAATAAAAATAAAGGAAAGAAGAAGAGGAGGAAAACTAAAAAGAAAATATAAATATAAAAAATTCAAAAAATATTAATAAATTAATGAATTTTGTACACATCGGCACCGACAAGTATGACGGTTGGCATCCACATCAGCGATTTTTGACCAAAATTGGTCGGATGGGCTATATTGGCGAAAATGTGAAAAAGTTTAAAATTAAATTTGCACAATTGAAAAGTTTAGAACTGAATTGACATAAATGCAATAGATTAAAGGACTTTTTTTTTGGTAGTTTTCCCAATTGGAGGGTAGGAAATATTAAAAGTACTTAAGTTATTCGAGTGTGATTGTGATCCTTATTGTATCGATTAATCTATCGTGGAATTCTGTGATGCTCTCCTCGTGGACTAAATCAAATCAGCCGAACCATGTATAGTAGGTGTATGATTTGAAGTAAATAGATGGCGATAGAAGAAAGAACGTGAATATAGTCAAATTTAGTGGGAAGAATTTCAGTTTCTGCAAAATGCAGCTTGAGGGTTATCTATACTGGAGGAGTCTTCATTTATCCTTGTCTAAGGAGAAGCCGGACCGTAATCAAGCAAGCGGATTAGTAGTTGCTGGATAAACAAGCATGGGATGTTCTTCAATTGAAGTTATCTCATAGCTTTGTGTAAAACATTATGAAAGAGAATACCATTGCGAAACTGTTGAACTTATATGCAGTTATTGAACTTATCAATGCCTACTTGATGCAACTTCTGTTTCACTTAGAAATGGTTGAAGGTGCAAAAGTCTATGAGCTATCAATGAATTCAATGTTATTGTTTGTTAAGTTTGATTAAGATTGACTTTGATGATGACTTGATGAGGTACATGTTTTGGTTCTATTTTATCCTCGTTACCTATTGTTGAGTAATTTCTCCTAGTCAAGAAGTTTGACTTTTGATGAGGTTCACGATTTGACTCTTAGTAATTATATCATAGGAAAAGTTTGTTACGGAAAATAGGTGATCGAACCCAATAAAATTAACAAAACAAAGAAATCAATTAGCATGACATATATAATAGAAATTGCAACCACACTCAAGTTACTTAAACTCTCACCTTTTTCCAACCCCCAAACATCCAATAACTCACATAGAGCTTAACACTCACAATTTCTCACGAAACAACCTCTCGTTCTTTTAACAAGCAAATGTGCAAATTTTACCATAAGATTTATTAGAATGGTCGGAACAAATCTCCAAATCATACAAGTAAATTCTTATGTTCCTGGACCAGGACCTTGCATCTTCTTGAGAATGACCAGGAACTCGTAGACCTTCTCCGGGTCGGGGAGGACCTTGCGCACGCTCTCCCTCTGCTTGCACCTCTTGAGCCAGCCCGACAACTTGGGACGGTGATCCGCCACCTCGAAGCCCCCGAACTTCTCGTACGCATGGAACCACGAGGCTACCCCAATGGCGATGATGTCCACGAACCCGAACGCATCTCCGTCTCCACCAAAGTAGTTTTTGTCCCCAAGGGCTTCCTCTAGTTGCTTCAATATCTCTATGAAGTCCCTCGTTGCCGCCTCCCTCGCCTCTCCGTCGGTCCTCCATATCCGGGTCCCCGCATCGTACAGCTGCTCCCAAGCAATCATAATTACTATTCACGTCGCTAAAGCGTAGTAAACGGACGACATTGTTAGGATTAGGTGCACAAACCCGGCAAAATAAAGAGCAAAGTGTGAAAAAGAAATTCAGGTACAAGGTTTTATCTTGATTCACCTTCAACTAGGGCTACATCCAGCGGAGAATTTCACTATAATTAGCATCCCACACCTCTCGATTACAACTCTCAATTATAAGAGAGAGATTATAATATAAACTCGCTAGCTATTGATGGATCCAAGCTCAAACTTCCAATAAAATATGGGTTCTCCGGGGAGTATGAACTATGTTCCAACGGATATAACCGAGCGGAGATAAAAGATGTTCGAAAGTGTGTTCGGTTAGGAGGTCTAGTATGGATCGTGCCAAGTAGTTTGGCATGGTAGAGTGACTTTACGCGGTAAATACTCTAAGAATGCGAAAGATTGTTTTTTCCTACCTTCTTGAGTTATGAGTATTTTCCCTTTCTATGCAAAGTTTCGTTAATGCAACTCCTCTCTCTCTCTCTCTCTCTCTCTCTCTCTCAAAATTAAAGAAAGAAGGCTACGATGGAATCAAACCCTAACCGTTTTGTCGATGAAATCTGCCCAAAACCTGGCCTTGGCGCGCCCATATGCACAACTTGGGAGCAAAGGTGGCGAAGCCCATGTCTCATCAATGTATCCAACTATGATGACGTATTTGGACAAGGGCTTCCCATTGTGCAAGAGCACGGGCACTTTCTTGTGTATCGGATTCGATATGAGCAACACCTCACTCTTGCCTCCAAACAAATCCTCCTCTCTGTGCTCATACTTCACGCCCTTCTCGTTCAACGCAATCTTGACCCTCATGCAAAATGGGCTCACCCAAGAATCCAAAAGCAACACCTCCCCCTTAGACATCTTCTTTGCTTTGATCTCTGTAAAATGCTGTGAGGCTTCACACTCTTGTGCTCAACAAGAGAGGTCATGAGTGACTTATATACAAGAGATGGTGGCCTAACACTATGCAGCATTGTGATCCTAGTGTTGTTGCTTTTGCACTTTTTTCTTGGTATGTCCCTCTATGTGACAATGTGGCCTCGTGATCATCTTTATATTGTCGCTTTATGACCCTAACTCTTAGCTTCTTGATTTTGAGTGTGGATCAAGAGTTCTGATTAAGCCTTTCCATCGGTGTGAGACTTGTGTCTTCCCACTTCGATTTTGTCGACAAGAGGTTGGGAAGTTTATTGGTTTAAACTTGCCACCGGTGATGCAACATTATAAAGTCCACTTAAACAAAATAAGATGAGAAAAGTCAACTCATTAGATGTTTCATGGCCCCTATTTTCCACAAACTTATACAAGTAATTGCATTCTTCGAAATTGTTTTTTTTTTTTTGTCGAAATAGGTTTATGAATGATAATAAGTGCAAAATAACACAACCGTAACCATACTTTTTAAAAGGCTTCGTTGAAAGAAAGTTTCAAGGATGGAACAAAAGATGGCAGCTACAATGAAAACTAGGGGTGATTGGTTTCGGAATGGATAATTCCTACCTTGGAATCGGGAGCTGCCCATTAAGGACCGGTTCTTGGGTGGGCCCATGGAACCGGTCTCACCATGCTTCACGCGATCGGTGACTTGTTTTCCAATGAGCAATCCCACCCCACTAGGCTTCTTCTTCTTTTTCCAATAAAAAGAATGCCATGTTCTTTAATTACCCCGTTGTTTATAAAAAAAAAAAAACAAAAAAACTCAAACACGCATAAAGAATACTTCACTTTCTTTGCAATACTTCAAACAGTTGGTAGATTGAAGAAACTAAAAAGGGGCAAATGGCAGCAATTATGGTTTCCAATTTATAGGAAATGGAGGCAACCGAGAGCGAGAGAGGGAGGCAAGGCCATAAGTCATGCCCGCAAGAAACAGCCGATGGCGTGGCCATGAGTTGGTGGGAGATAATAGTCAATAGATGGAGAGACCAAGAGTTGATTGAGAGAGTTTAGATGAGAGAGACCGAAATGAGTTGAGAAGATCGGCAAGCGAGATTTGAGATTTAGGGTACATACATACATACATATATATATATATACATTTGTACCCGTCCAAATGGGTGGTTCCACACTGCATCTAGGAACCAGACCGATACCCACCAATTCCAATTTATTAGAATCGGAGCCGGACCGGTTCCGTTGGAACCCACTAATCTAGGCTGATTTGGTTCTCTTGGAACCCACTAATTCTTGACCGGTCCGGTCCGGTTTTGGGTTGTCCGGGCAGTTTCAGGTTCCTTTGCACACCCCTAACTAAAGCCAAATCATGACACTCATTGTAAACTAGACATGCTCATGGGGCGGCCGTGGAAGAGCTCGCACCAGCTAGTCTTATGAAATTTCTGTGCTCGACTATCTAAGGTCGCCCACCGATAATGACAAAAAGAAAAATTAAGAAGTCCCTTAATCCCATATCGGTGGCTTAGCGGTTGAGCCTTGAGCTTTGTCCCACATCGAGAGCATTGACGGATAAATGACAATATGATTAAATGAGCAAAATCATACCGAGCCATTCGGATTGTATAGATCGTCATTGAAGAGCTCCATCAAAGTGCAAAACCTTTGTATCCATGCGTCCGAATAATGGACGATCTATTGGCCATATTCGTGGATAATGAATAGGTCTACTGGAGCGTTAAACTTAAGGGGAATGCTAAACTTCTAGATTTATAGAACTTGTTTGCTATGAGATCCGGGAGACTCGATATCTAAACCTTTGAACAAGAATCATTGTTCTAGTTAGAAATATGTCTCGAATTTGACCACGCGAACAAAACCCAATCTGAATTGAATTGCGAGGAAGCCGTGATCGCTTGAAAGTGAATGTATCGGGTGTCCGATGTTGGAATGTAAAAGCAAATATTTCCTAAATGAAGTAGGAGTCGATTTTGGTCGGCCACAAGACTTTCCTATTAGTTTCTTGGGCTGTTGAGTTGAGTTTGTTGGTGTGCTGAAAGTGCACTGATGTTGATGTGCTGTGCTCGTGGTTTCGGGCAAAGTGGGTGTTGCGCGTTAAAATCCTTCGACAAGGTTTTGCTGGTTATGGGTTCTAGGCCCAGACTGACTATGGCCCAAAGAAGGTTGCTTGCGAGAATCTTTATCGAACTTAATCCGTTCGTTTTCCAAAAAGGAATTTTGGGAAGTGTCAAATGCAATAGATTTACACGAGCTACAAACGGGCTTACAACACGGCCCAATGCGCAATAGACGATGTTGAAGACTTACGACCCGAATTGAATCGACAGGATCGTAGGACACAATCGGAATTCAATCGACAAAACAAGAATTATAGGACACAATCGAATTGAATCGACGTATTTGACGATGGGTGAAGGGTCAACACCGGAATTTAATCGACTGAACCTAACGACAGCCAATCTAATCGACGACACCTAACTCGGATATGATACTCCAATTGAATCGACGACGGGAATCTCAAAGCTACAAGGCTAGGCTAAAGGCTAAAGATTAAGAGCTAAGAGCTAGTTTGATAATGCAGTGTTTTGGATTTGTTGTGTGTCGTATCTTTGCTATTGCGATGTATTTATAGGCAAGCTCTTTAGTAACGCCGAGCGGTTTCTTCCTTTGGCCCCACGCTTTGCTTTTTCCATAAGCCACGTGGAATGACGGTTTCCTAGTCTTCGCGCCTTTTCTTTTACCTCGTGGGGATTACGCCAACCGCTTGATCGTGGCCTCCCTCCGCGCGCTTTTCTTGTTCTAGAAGGAAGTGGCGCGAATTTATCCCACACGCGGCACCTTTCGATTGAAACATTCCTTGCTTCGGTGTTTCTTCCCGTAGCGATTATCGCTTCCTCACGTGCTTGTCACGAGTCTCTCTTGGTTTATTTTGAGTGTCAACATATGCCCCCTTAAAAGATGTAAATCAAGATTTACCTCTTTAAAATATCTTCCTCCGGTTTGGTGATCTCCATACAAATGATGATTAAGCTCTCCTTTGATCTCTTTTCCCGAAAGCAACCTTTTCGACTTCATCCACCTTTTCACCTTGCCTTTAAGGATCTTAAAAAGCCCAATTGTCGTCTTTCTTCATCAGGCTTTCCCTTAAACCCAAACCCTTTCTCGAGCATTCCAAGCTTTCATGGCGACCAAACTCCAGTTCCTTCCTCACCAACTCATCGCCCGCTTCGATGGGATCATTAATAGTGATGACGCTGATCATTGTTTTCTCAAGTTGTTGAACTCCGACGAGAGCACGCCGGTCTCATTCTCGGGCCTAGTCCCATGATCACCACCATATTCCATCATCTCTTCGGTCTTGCTTTCCAATGCGAGCCGATGAGCACTTCCCATTCAAGCTTCTTCGCTAAAGGACATTTGGTCCATGCCGGCTCAGCGATTTAGGAGTTTTCCGTCATTTGATGACGGGCTTATACTTGGTTCCAAAGGCTTCAAGAGGATACTCCAACAGCTGCCTCGAAACAAAAATCGGACAGCACTTGAGGTCATGTTGTCTCATGATTTGAATAGAGGTCCTAGGGTCCGTTACAAGCTTTTGGTCCTACTCCACTAATTGCTTCTTCTTCCCGTGGGGTCCTATGTCCGTAACCCTTCTAGATACTTTCGCCATACTGGTCTCTCTCCTTATGGGGCCTCGATCAAGAATCTAGGAAAAACTAAGGATTGCCCCATTTCGACGATTCTCTTGCTTATGGGAAGTTCATCGATGCCCATAGTAAAACGTCCGGGGATGTTTCCCTCGAGGAACGAACAGCCTTCCTTCTTTTCGCATCGAAATATCTATTCTTTAGCCCAACACTCAAAGTGTCCAAGGACTATTACGATCTCGCCCTTCTTCTAGCAAAAGGGAATCTAGTTGCCCTTGGCCCTCTTGCTCTTGCATCTCCGTATAGGAGCGTTTCTTATGCCGCCGGCTAATGTCGAATCCGAAGAGGATGGTGTATTGTCGCGCCTGGATTCTTCAATCTTGGATTGCATTTTACTTCCCTTTCATGTTTGAGAGCGTCCCTTCCTTCAATCCCAACATGGTTCCCTTGAAGCTTGGCATACGACTACTCCAAGCCGTTCCCTTGAAGGTCCCCGGTGATGTTCGACCTTTTCGGTTCTTTCTTCGACAACTTCTATCTCTCGAGGCCGATCGAATAGATTTCTTTCCTTACCGTTCGGTGAATTCGATTTTTGTTTTAACTCTCGAACCTTAAAACGGTTCAACCACCGTGATTTTGGACCTTTGTCCTCTTTCCTCGAGACCTTCCAATCGGCTATGTCTCAAGGGAAGGTTCTATCCCGGTTTTGAACCATATTCCCCCAATACTGCTAGGCAGTTTGGCCTTCGACAAACGACCCATGCCCATCCCTTATCTCATGGATTTCCCATCGATGGACAAGAAGATCTATAACATCAAGATTGATGGGCCGTTCACCGTGCCGAAATTACCACCATGATGCATCACGGTTTTCGGAGATATCCCAACAATACTTCGCTCCAGCCCTAGCGTGACTTCTGAGTTTACGACCGGTGGACGCCCTTTGCCTTCGAAAGCCCTTTCGAAGATGCCATCTCATCCTTCCTCCGGAGCGATACAACCCTTCGGTCCTTTGATTCTTAGAGAAAACTTCCTCAAAGCCTTAATGGAGCGTGCTTCTTCTTCTTCGCCTCCCCCTACATACTTCAGCCGTGAGTTCTCGGCTATCCGGAGGAGATTATCTCCCTTCGAAGTTACACATACACCATGCTGGTGGTGAAACCGCGAGCCCTCGATAAACTTCACAACCTCAACCGTTCCACCTCAAAATCTTCCCTCCGACCATCCGTTCCATCGACTACGAAGAGTTTGTCACGCTCTTCGACTACGGGCTGGATAAGTTTCGCCGGATGCAATCATGTCTCAAGATGATCTCACCGAACATGAAGTTTGGTGTAAGATCGAAGAGATTGAGAACGGAGAAGTGGTCACAAGGAACTCGCAACGTCCAAGAAGCTCTCCATGCCTCTCATGCTAGCGTCCTTCAACTTGAACATTGTTTCCAACCGCCGACTACCAGCCAGCACACCCGAAGGCCTCAAGGAAACGGCGACAAACATGAAGAGACCCGTTCCTTGGCTTCCATAGGGCCCCCTTTGGAGGGTCAGGCCATGTTGGACTCTACCAATGGTCTTCAGGGTCGAAAGAGCACTTTCAGCGGCCGGAGGGCGAGAAGGACAGCGGAGGCGGCAGGAAGAGTTGGTGAAGCCCATCACCGCGCGGAAGAGAACGCCAAGTTGGAGTGCCGGCTCGGGGCTTCGTGGTTCGTTTCGGGAGCACTTCCAAGAAGGTTTCTTGGGCGAGCGAAAGAGAGAGAGGAAGGAAGAGAAAAGAGAGAGAAGAGAAAAGGGGAAAAGAGAGAGAGTGAGGATGTATTGAAATTTTATGAATGAATTGGATTTTCTCACTCCTTGTCCTCTAACGCTTCCCGCATTTCCCACATCGATGGGTGGAACTTTTTAAATACTTCCGTTGATTGAGCGTTGTAGTTCTCTTCTATCAATTTCCATTACTCGATATGCATTTCCCGGGAGGCGTCTACTATCAAGTATGGTCCTTCCCACTTCGACGACCATTTGCCGAATTTTTCACTGTCGAGGTTCATAGGCAAAATAGTCTTCCACACCAAGTCTCCCACGTCGAAACGCTGGCTTTCACGTGTTTGTTGTAAGCCTTGACAACTCTTCGCTCGAGCCATCAATTTTTCCAAGTGTTGTGGCTCGGTTTTCTCCCAATTCATCAATATTGGTGTACATCATTTCATCGTCTGCTCTTTAGCCATACCATCCCGGAGTTTTACTCTCAATGATTGCACCGTAATCTCCAGGGGTAACACGGCCTCTTGTCCATATGTTAGCATGTAGGAGTGACCCCGCTTGATCTTTTGGAAGTTCGATAAGGCCAAACACCGTCGACAACAATGAGTCACATTCCCTTGGGTTGTCCTCCAAATGCTTTTTAATCAATCCGATGATTATTTTGTTGGAGGCTTCGCCCATTAGCTTGAGCGTAATAGGGCGTCGAATGAATCATCTTGATACCCTCGACTTAGCAAAGTCTCGTATTTCTTAGCCTGTGAAGACCGTCCCTTGGTCAGCGGTGATAGTCTCCGGAATTCCAAATCGATGAATAATTCGCTCTTCGATGAACTCCCTAACCGTTTTTGTGTCACGCTTTTATATGACGCCGCTTCAACCCATTTTGTGAAGTAACTGTGGCTACTAAAATGAAACCTTCTTCGACGAGGGAGGATAAATTTTCCCTATTATGTCCATTGCCCAACCTCGAAATGGCCATGGCTTAATAATGGGTTCATCGAGCGGTAGGTACTTGCTGGATTGGTCCATGCCTTTGGCACGATTGACACCCCTTCGCGTAATCGATGCACTTGGGTGATTGTTGGCCAAAAATACCCATGTCGCCTTAACAACCACTTTGTTTTCAATCCACTGATGTGCACCACAAATCCCTTCATGGACTTCCGTCATGACTAGCATTGCTTCCTCCGCCCTAAGCACTTGAGAAGCAGTCCGTCGATTGTCTTTCGATACAATCGTTGTCGATCAACAAATATTTTAAGGCTTTCCTTTTGAAGTCCCTACCGCGTAACCCGGGTTCTTCAAGTAGTTTACCAAAGGGGTTCTCCAATCTTGTTGGCCGGGTTTCTCCCGAGCTTGGATCGCTTAATCATCATTACCCGGGCATCTATTGATGGTAAGGTTCTTACTTGAGTAATGATGTGGTCCGCTAATTCCTTCGATATACGATATCCCGACGCCATCCGAGCCAATTCATTAGCCTCCGAATTTTCACTCCTCTTGACATGGATTAGCTCGTATTCGACGAACTTCGACAACAATTCTTTTGCCAGGTGGTGATGCCTAATAATGTTTTCATTCAAACATTGATACTCACCATTTAGCTGTTTGATCACCAACCGAGAATCACCCTTCACTTTAATTGACACCCCCATGTCAATTAAAACATTCACCCACGATCAGGCTTCATATTCGGCTTGATTATTTGAGCATTCAAAGTCAAGCCTAATATGAGTTTTGTTTTCCGTCGAAAAGGTGATATGACCATGATTCCTGCGCCGCCGAACCGATGCCACCGACCCATCAAATATAATATCCAAGGCGCAATACCCAGATAATTTTCATCATCCTCGACTTTTAAACTTGAAGGGTATTCAGAATGAAATCGGATATTGTCCGCCCTCTCTTTAGAGCCACATAAATCGAATCGATTTCTATTAGAGTAAACCCCATTTTGCAATCCGGCCCCTAATGATTGGCCGGACAACATGTACTTAATCACGTTTTTACAAATTACATGTACCGTAGTCGGCAACATATAATGTCGTAATTTTGTACGACGTAGTACGATGATAAACATAGTTTTTCGATGGACGTGTATCTTGTCTCGCATCGTTGAGCATCCTACTTAGGTAGTATACGGCCTGCTCTTTCCCTTCGTCGTTTTCTTGAGCCAGCATACTCCCGATCGTTGTATCACCGATAAATACAACTTTAAAGGCCGTCCGCCTTTGGTGGCGTCAACACCGTGGCTTGATGAGATACTCTTTTAACTCGAAAGCCACCCGATGTTTTCTTCCCACATAAACTCTCGCTCATTCTTCAATTTGAGCAACGGGAGAAAACTTTGATTTTTCCCGAGAGGTTAGCTATAAAACGCCCAAGAAATTTAATTTCCCGATTAACATTTGCATGTTTTTATTATCGGAGATGGCAATCAAATAGCCTTAGCTTTGTTCATATCTACTTCTATACCTCTCGATGAACCAAAAAGCCAAGAAAGTTGCCAGCTTTTATCCCGAAAGCGCATTTCAAAGGGTTCATTTTTAACTTAAATTTGCGCATTCTCTCAAAAACTTGCTCTAAGTGGTCCAGATGACTTACCCGGCTTGACGATGACGTCATCGATGTAGACCTCCATAAACTCCCCAATCATATCGTAGAAGATATAATTCATTGCCCTTTGATACGTAGCACCAGCATTCTTCAAACCGAAAGGCATGACGACCCATTCGAACGTACCAATAGCCCGGCATCTAAATGCCGTCTTGTGAACATCCTCCGCCGCTATGAATATCCGATTGTACCAAATGCCCGTCCATGAGAGACATCATTTCGTTATTGGATGCCGAATCGATCAACATATCGGCATGGGCATCCGGTACTGCCTTTAGGGGTGGCCGCATTAATGTCTCGAAATCAATGCACACTCGGAGTTTGCCGTTCTTCTTCTGACAGCACGATATTTGACAACCATTCGACATACCTTTGGTCTTATGAATCCGTGAAAGGAGACGCTCGATTTCCTCCTTAACTTTAAGGATCACTTCGGGAGCGAATCTTCTAGCGGCCTTGGTGTGGTCGAAATCCTCTTTTAATTGGTAATCGATGCTCAACTATGCTCCTCGAGAGTCCGGCATCTCATGGTAATTCCAGGCAAAGCAATCCTTATATTTTTTCAATAGGTTTACCATTTGAATCTTGTATCTCGACGAGTAGTTGGCTCACATAAGTAGGTTGAGGACGGGCCTCATCTCCGAGATCGACCTCTTCCAATGGGTCTGAGCTTGAATTACCTTGTCGTCCTCCTTAATTGGTGAGTTTTCAAAATCTAAAATGCCGTCCAAGCCGGGCTTGATCGCTTGCTCGGCCACAGAGGCCGCATACCTCTCGCGAGGTTTTGCGCAAATGACCGACTTTCCATCGGAAACGGTCGATCGGTTCCACCGGTTCCTTTCTTGGGATCCACTCGTACTCCCTTTGTCGAAACGGCGAATGCAATATCTCTTGGGTCCACTTCGAGCGGCTTAGATATGCGAAGGCAATCATCCGATCACTTTGTCCACCGGATATACGGGTCAGGTAACACAAGTCCGGGGATTTGCTTTTACATATTCCACTTTGTCCCCATTCCAAAATGCTAGCATCCGTGAAGTGTCGATGGGACACATTGGTTTCCATGTATCCAATCTCGTCCCAACAGCAAGTTATAAGATCCGTCGGCGTCGACAACGCAAAGACGTCCTCGATGTTTTAGATCCGACGCCGGTCGCACATATACTCCCTTTACTTAAATTTCGCTAGTGAAATCGATAACCGTATATTCGATGGGATTATTTCATCATCATTCCTCCCGATTTTCTTGAAGAAGCGGTATGGAATGAGATTTAACGTTGAACCGCCATCCACCATAACTTTCATTACCGGCCGCCCGTTGATCTTGGCATTTATATTGAGCGACCTCAAGTGATTCGAGAGATCCTCCATGGGTTTCCCAATTCCATGGTCTCTTCATCGCCGAAGCAAAACCGAGCCCCTTCCTTTTCTTGCGTCGTTTCTTTATAGCCGTCGTCACCGAGGTCGACTCAAGTTGAAACTCGTGTGGTAACTTAACTCGTACCATACAAGAGCTTAGGGAAACCGACCCGCTAGCGGGGTTTTAAATCGAGATTTGGATGCGAGATGTTTTCCGTGTCTTTGTACCCTTGTCCTCTTTTTCTTGAGCCGGGTGTGTCTCTTCCGGTCGTCGTCGCCAAACCAATTTCTCGGCCTCCACGGTTTGGTGTGGTTAGGAGCCGCGCCATCGAGTCATGACCGGCCGGAATCTCCCGTGCCGTAGTATGCGGACCCCGTTCTTTCTTTGCACCCTTCTCTTCGAGTTCGGGTCAAAATTTTCTCCTTTTCTTGGTCTTCCGTCACCTCATACCATGACCCTTCTACGGGGTTGATTGGTATCTTAAGAGTGCGTCGACGATGTGGCTCATGAAGGCCTTGTCGAAAATCTCGTCGAACTCCTTTCCCCATCCATAGTGGACTCTTTCCCGGGGATGTGGGGTCGATGGACCATAGCTTACGTAATAATCAAACTTGCCACTTGGCTCACCTAAAGTACCAATTGTAGGGTCCCCTTCATCGTATCTCCGCTTAAACGACTTATAAACTCTCCGATGATTGGAACTTCTTCGAGGTCCGGCACTTTCAGGTGAAAAGGCGTCTTATTGCTATGACCGGTTTGACCGCTCTTTGGTACCCTTCCTCGGGTGTACTATTGTTTTCCAATTTTCGCCCGCAATAAGCGCATAAATTTGTTGACGTATGGCTTTTACTCGATCGCTTTAAAGATACCATTCCGGCCATCACCGAAAAGGATCCGCTACATCCATCGGGGTTTCCCTTTGTCTTAAGAATCGATCTTTCCTTGTCGAATCGCTTCTTGAATGTTCTTTTAAGGACTAGACAATCCGATGTGTTATGGCTCCATGAGTGATGCCATTTGCAATACTTCTTCCCCGCTAATTCTTCTTTGACGGTATCTTCCGCCCTTCACGCCGATTTGTCCGTCACCAAATGATATGTCGAAAATTTCTTCGCCCGATTCGCATCGAATGAATAATACACTGCTTCTTTTGCTTTAGCCATTATAGTTGACTTCTCTTTCATCCTTGCTGGCTTCAAGGCTTGGCAAGTGTATGGCTATGCGATGGTTAATTGGGCGACGGCCACTCGACGGCTCCGTTGATTCTTCGTCGAAATCGGGTGGCTCGACAAAACTTACATCTCCTCTTCGGGTGTGCCTTTTGTCTTTTCCTTGAGCGGACTTTCGTGCTTTGTTGCCATCGTGGATAATTCGAATAGATCCGCACATGGATGACCCACTATCCTATCTCGTATTTCAATTTCAACCCGTTGAAAGCGAACTCGAATGTTTTTTCGGTAAAGGAACTAAACATTTGTTCCTAGCCCGTTTAAACCTTGCAACAAACCGTCACCGCCTCGTTTGTCATTTGCTTCATCGTCGACAAATCTCCGAAAGTTTGACACCGCTCTTTGAACCGGCCATGAAACAAACGCCCATCCGTTCCCATGTCAACACCGAATTGGGTGGTAATGCAAGATACCATGTAAAGGCTGTTTTCGACAAGGATAATGGAAAGAGCCTTAATTTCCAGGATCCGCATGTGTAGCATCCCCACATAGTGCTAGAAAACGGTTGATATGTTCATACGTGGCGATCATCCTCCCCAAAAAAGTGTGAACTCGGGTATTTTAAACCCTCTTGGATATGGGATCGTATCCATCCAATCCGGGTATGGTTTCGGTAAACATTAGCCCGGTATCCTACCATTGGGTCAATGTATACGGGTGCCTGGTCAAACACCGGCTGATGGTACTGCGGTTGATATGGCATTTGATATCCAGGTTGTTGAGGATGATATATGGGTTGCACAACGGGCTAAACATCGGCCAGGACCTGGTTGAAAGGCTGATTCATCCGCCGATATCCAGGTCGTATGGCCCGGTATCCATGCCGCCCTTGCCCCCCGGCTTGGGGTAATTGATCTTGCCCCCTACCATTGCCCCCTAAAGGGTATTCCCCCGATTTTCGACAATCATGGGTACCGTTGTTCATTGATAGGGACGAGGGTTATGTTGGGCAGCTACTTCCCGACGAGCAATATTCTCGTCTTGTCGAACGGGATGTCCCGGAAGCATAACGATCCGAGTATATCTTGTCGAATAGGATGTCTAGGAACATACCGTGTCGCATTTACCGGGGTTCGTTGGCCGGTAACGCCTCTCCTCGTTGCGAATCCGTGGAGGTGCTAAAGGCCGAGTATCCCCCAAGGCCTATATTTGGCGGTGTTGTTCTCGGTAAACCGCCACTTCTGCGGTACGAAACCATTCCCTTCCCGAGCATGAGGTGGGTTAATTGTAATCCCATGTTGTCCCGCAATTCGTGATACGTGTTGATGATTAATGGCCCGACAACCTCGGCCATCCGCGTACCATGTGATCGCAAACTCGTTCGGACTTCTTCGATGGTCCGCCTTATCGATGTTAGCATGACCGACATTTCAGGATTTCTCCTTGGCTCCTCAACGTTCGTCGAGAGACCTCGACGTCCTCTTATGGGCCGTGGATGACTCCATTCGTTGTATTTCTTCCCGCGCTCCACCACCGTCTATGTTGTTACGTCCTCGCGTGCGTGGCATAGCACTTCTCTCGAACCGACACCAAAGGTCCCACCGTGCCAAAAAAGATTGTTGCGCGTTAAAATCCTTCGACAAGGTTTCCGGTTATGGGTTCTAGGCCCGGATGCCCAAAGAAGGTTGCTTGCGCAGAATCTTTATCGAACTTAATCCGTTCGTTTTTCAAAAAGGAGTTCCGGGTCGGTTTTGGCAGAGTGTCAAATGCAATAGATTTACACAAAAGGGCGCGTTACAAACGGGCTTTCGACAACTCACGGCCCAATGCGCAATAGTGACGATAGTTGACAGACTTCGACGTGACCAATTGAATCGACAGATCGTAGGACACAATGCTGGAACTTGGAGGGAATTATAGGACACAATTGAATTGAATCGACGTATTGGACGGATGGGTGAAGGGTGCAACACCGGAATTTAATCGACTCGAACCTAACGAAGAATCTAATCGACGACACCTAACTCGGATATGATACTCGAATTGAATCGACGACGGAATCTCAAAGCTACTAGGCTAGGCTAAAGGCTAAAGATTAAGAGCTAAGAGCTAGTTTGATAATGCAGTGTTTTGGATTTGTTGTGTGTCCGTATCTTTGCTATTGCGATGTATTTATAGGCAAGCTCTTTAGTAACCGCCGAGCGGTTTCTTCCTTTGGCCCCACGCTTTGCTTTTTCCATAAGCCACGTGGAATGACGGTTTCCTAGTCTTCGCGCCTTTTCTTTTACCTCGTGGGATTACCGCCAACCGCTTTGATCGTGGCCTCCCTCCGCGCCTTTTCTTGTTCTAGAAGGAAGTGGCGCGAATTTATCCCGACACGTGGCACCTTTCTGATTGAAACGTTCCTTGCTTCAGTGTTTCTTCCTGTAGCTGATTATCGCTTCCTCACGTGCTTGTCATGAGTCTCTCTTGGTTTATTTTGAGTGTCAACGATGGGGAATGTCCATGGAGAATTTCCATGAATTACATCCCAATGAATTTTATGTTCAAGGGGCGAAATTCTTTGGGTAAAGTTTTTTTTTTTTTTTTTTGGTGAGATTGAGAAATTATAATGTGAGGTTAAAGATTGTGAGATTATGGGGTGTAACCGAATGATGCAAAACAATGATAACATGTAAATTATTCGAGTATGGTTGCGATCCCCGTTTTATCAATTAATATATGGCGAAATCATATACTGCTCTCCTTGTGATGTAGGCCACGCTGACCCAATTGTGTAAATGAGATGTTGGATTTACTTTCTTGTTTAGTTTATTGTAGTGGTCCATCGCTTGCTTGTCGTAATAATTTGTGTCAAATTCAGCCTTAGTTGATTTGAAGTATATAGATGACGAGAGCGAAAAGAAAGTGAAAATCGACAAATTGGATATGAATGATTTTAGTTCCTTCAAGATGTAGATTGAGAATTATTTATACTAGAGGGATCTATACTTATCCTTGTCCGAGGAGAAGTCAAAGTTAATCAAGCAAGATGCATTAGCTGGATAAGCATGTTAGGATTAGGCACACAAATACAACGGAATAGAAAGTAATAAGGAGAAAAGTAAATTCGAGAGAGAAGGTTTATCCTAGTTCATTCTCAAATTGGGTTTACATCCAATAGAGAATTTCACTATAATTAGCACATCTCACCCCTTTGTTACAACTCTCAATTACAAGAGAAAGAAATTATACATAACAATAGTTATGCATGGGCTCAAACCTAAATTACTAATAAAATATGAGCTCAAACTATAACCCTCTAGTATCTCAACGGCGCTGCCCCTTGCCACCCCGCCGAGGCAACCCACTAAAGCTCATGCCCTCCCGTCGATAGGAAGTATAAACTATACCCCAACAAAGCAAGCATGGGATGTTATTTAGCTAAAGTTATCTCGTAGTCTCATGTTTAACATCATGAAAAGAGAATACTACCAAATCGAAGAATGCGTGCTGAACTTGTGTGAAAAACTATCCGCAATGAATAAGATCTACTTAATGTGGCGTCTATCTCACTCAAAATGGGTAAAGGTACATAAGTCGATGAGCCGACAATTAATTCAATGTAGTCATTCGTTGAGTTCGATTGGGTTTAACTTTGATGATGAGGCACGTGCTTTGATTCTTTGTCCTTATTACTAATATTTGAAATACTATTGTTACTGCCAAGTAATTTATCCAAGTCAAGAAAGGTTGACCTGTGATGAAATTTGCAATTTAATTTCGGTTGAGAACGTCATAGGAAAATCTGTTTCAAAAAACAAGTGATTGAACACAATAAAATAAATAAAACAAAGAAATAAAATGGGATATATGATATGATTTGGTTAGGGATATATTCGGAGAGAACAACAAGATTCCATCGTAGATTGAATTATATACTAAGATTACAAACACGTTCGAAACACTCAAACTTTTCACTGTTTCTCAATCTCAATCACACCCAATAATTTATATAGTATTTAGTAGTCATAATTTCTCGTGAAACAATCTATCGATCTTCCAAATAAATTCGCAAATCTAAGTTTCCTTTAAAAAAAAAAAAAAAAGTTAGAGTAAATTTGTTGAAGTGGGATATTCCAAAATTTTATTTTGTTTTTACCCTTTTTTTTCTTGGTTTTTACTTTTGACCCTCTTTTTTTTTTTTTTCGGGTCGGAATGGTTTTTACCCTTTGAAAATACGCAACTTCGGGTTCGAGGCGATGAAGGACAAGGCCTGAAGGCCGCATCATCGCGATGAAACTCACTCCCTCTGCAATTCCATGAACTCCATTGCTCTCAACTCGCTCGCCAGACTCATGTGCTTCCCTCCGGGAAAATTCGTCCGCGTCAACTCGTTCCTCTGTCCCCCCTCGACGAGGAAACTCTCCCTCCCAATTTTCCCGGGAAACGAGCACGCCATTCGTTCGCTCTGCTCGTCGCCCTCACTCGACATACCGACCCTGACGGAGCTGGTATCGAATCAGCACTATTCGGAGCTCAAAGCACGACTCAGGGCCTCAAGATCAAACCCCGCCGCGGTCCTCCGACAAATGCTTGATTCTGGGTCCGACCCGGAGCTCACTCTCAGGTACTTCAAATGGTCCCGGGACGAGCTCAAGCTCTCCCACACGCTTGAGCTCACTTTCGGGCTCTCGCACTCGCTGGCGAGTGCCAAAAAGTACTCAAAGATGCGATCTTTCTTGGACGAGTTCGTGAGAGTGAGTGACGGGAACACCGTTTCTTCGATATTCCACTCTATATCAAACTGCGGCGGCGGGTTTTGCAACGGCTCGATCATCGTTGACATGTTGGTGTGGGCATATGCGAAGAATGGGAAGACCCAGTTGGGTTTTGAGGCATTTAAGCGAGCTGGTGATTATGGGTATAAGCTGTCGATTATTTCTTGTAACCCATTGATGAGTAATTTGGCAAAAGACGGGGCAGTTGGGGATTTGGAGTTTGTTTATAAAGAGATGATCAGGAGAAGAATTAAAATCAATGTGGTGAGTTTTAATACGGTAATATCGGGCTTGTGCCAAGCTCGGAAATTGAACAAGGCTTGTGATGTGGTCGATGACATGAAAGCTTGCGGGGTATCCCCGAATGTGGTCACTTACAATGCCCTCATTGATGGACACTGTAAAAGTGGTGGATTGAGCAGAATGTACAAGGCAGATGCAATTCTAAAGGAGATGGTTGATAGCAAGATCTGCCCGAATGAGATTACATACAATATCCTCATTGATGGATATTGCAAGGACGAAAATGTGGCGGCTGCGAACAAGGTATTCGAGGAAATGCAGAGGCAAGGTTTGAAACCTACTCTTGTCACGTATAATTCTTTGATCAATGGGCTTTGTAACAGTGGGGAGATTAGTAAGGCTGTTAGCTTGCAAGATCAAATGTCGAGTTCTGGTTTGAAACCGAACATTATCACCTATAATGTGCTCATACATGGGTTTGGGAAGAATGATATGTTTAAGGAAGCTAGAGAGATGCTTGATGTCATCGAGAAAGAAGGGCTGGTTCCCAATGTTATCACATTCAACATTCTAGTTGATGCTTGCTGTAACAGTGGAAAAATTGAAGAAGCGTTCTTGATCCATGCTTCAATGGCGAGCAAAGGAGTTCTCCCTGATGTTTCAACATATAATAGTTTGATTACTGGTCTATGCAGAGAAGGGAAACTGGACAAGGCTGAGAAACTCTTTGAGGAGATGAAGGATAACAGCTTAAAGCCCAATGTGGTTACATATAACATATTAATTGGATCTTTGTGCAAGAAGAGAGAGTCTAGAAAGGCACGTAGGCTCTTGGATCGTATGGTCAAAATCGGTTTGAGTCCCAATCATGTGACTTTTGATACTCTAATGGATGGATATTGCCTAGAAGGGAATCTCAGAGCAGCACTGAAGGTTAGGGAACTGATGCAGAAGGAAGGGTTGCGAGCGAATATTGCTACATTTAACGTGTTGATTAAGGGTTTCTGTAAGCAGGGTAAAATGGAAGATGCAAATAGCCTGCTTAATGAAATGCTGCAGAGAGGCGTGGTACCAAATCGAACTACGTATGATATAATTAGAGAGGAGATGGTAGAAAAGGGTTTTGTACCAGATATAGATGGGCACATGTATAATGTTTCAGGCTGACCAATCACAATACTATGAGGAGTCAGCCATTTTTGTATCAGATTGCCTTTGTTTGGTGGGATTTCACAAGCTATTGTGCCAAGGAGGCAGTTAAATGAACCATAGGATGGTAAAAATTCACAGAGCTATTGTCCTTGGAGATTTTGCCGGTAAGCAGAGACTTGGAGGTATGTCTATCCCATGTCAATGCATTTTGTATTATAGTGATTGATATGGTTAATGGGGTTGGACTACTTGCCTATTCCACTCAATTTAAAATAGAGAAAAGGTCATTCAGGAGACCCCTTTTATGAATACTTTGGGGCTAGCTTAGGATATGCTTCTTCTGAAGAGTTCCATAAGCCATAAATATCACAAATGTATATGATCCAACTCCTCATAAGTTTCGACCAAAAAAAAAAAAAAGAAACTCATAAGTTCTCTCCAGTAACATGAAGAAAGATAACATCGATATCAATGAGAGGAATACTGTTCTTTTTTCCTTTGTTTTGATGAGATACGTATTATATCATCAGTTTCTTTTCACTTGCCACAGCCAAGTTTCGTGAGATAATTGAGCCCAACAAGGATAATATGCCAGCTCAGTGATTTTGATTTGACCTGGAAATACGTGGATTGTTTGACGGCATTGCCATGGGGAAATCCAGGTCTGCAAGCTCGCCCACAGTTTTAATTTTTAAGATTGATGGAGATGATTTTCAATAGTGTTCTTTTTCAATTTGACTGTGGAATCTGGTGAACCGATTGTATGTGAATTTAAATTTGCAAAGGCATGAATTGTTGCTCTGACTGGGGTACGTTGAAGCTAAATGCTCTGTGGAGATTAAAAATGTGTGACACTACATCCTGAAGAACGTTGAGGTGAAAAAGAAAGTTACATTTCCCATTCATTGTCTCTATCTAGACTAGTTGATTAGTTTAACGGATGTCTGGATTAAGTATAGGTTCCTTTTAACATGAAGTTCTTCTTGGGGTTGAGAGACTTTGCTTCGGCAAGACTGTATATAATAAATCTCTCAGTGATCTCCTAGGCATTGTGACTAGTAAAGTCAATTAGCATCAGCAATCTTTTGGCTTGTGGTTCATCTCCATTTTGTGTCAGGTTCTGTTATTGCATTCTGCAGCTCTTCGAGTTCTAATCAGTGTTTGTGTTAGATATTGTTACAGAGCATGTTCTTTAATCATCTTTCTGGTTCTCAATTATTCTTCTCTTTTCCTGATCATCGACAATAATACGCACCATACTACCAGGTACTTGAATGTGAGTATGCGTAAGAGGTCTCATGGTGCGGAAAGAAAGGGAGTATAAAACATATTGCTTTTGCTGTGAAGAGCTTTACCAAATTTAAGAATAACAATAACCTTGGCAGTTCGATATGAGTAGCTCAGGTCATTTTGAAAGTATGCAAATCTCTTCTAAGTTTCATTCCGTGTGCTCGAACATTGGAACCCACTTGTTGTCTTTCTGGCTTATCAGGTGATAAAACAATAGACTAAAGCAGCTTGGACGAGCAACACGGATGAGCTTGCACTCAATTTGTGAGGAGGCCTTGATGTGCCTTTTGTCGCACGACTCATTTTGAAAGTACGCAAATCTCATCTAAGTTTCATTCCCGTTGCTCGGAGTATCAGAACTCACTCGTTGTCTTTCTGGCTTATCAGGTGAAAAAACAATAGACTAAAGCAGCTTGGACGAGCAACGCGGATGAGCTTGCACTCAATTTGTGAGGAGGCCTTGATGTGCCTTTTGTCGCACAACTACCGTCGGATATTCACTCTGCCCTTCCTTGAAGATCAAAGGATAGAGAACTAATCAATCCATCATATTACTTAATAGAAAGACTTCTTGGCGGTCGTGTATAAGATATTGTGACAACTAGTATTGTGATTTACCTAATTACTCTCAAGCCCTTGTCTGTTGGACATGGATGATATTCGACATATGCTTTGACAAGCACCTGTTTGAAGCTCTTAGTTGACCTTGCCCTAAATGATCTTTGTAAAAAATAAGGCAATGTGCAGCCATATACCAGAAATGAATGAAAAAGTGATTCTTAATTGCACCAGGATATGGAAAACAAAAAGGGCGATGATCTCTTTTCCCCGACAAAACATTGATTCCATAATCTACACCACAGTAAAACTTGGCAGATCAATGTTGCTTGAACAGTCTAATTAAACTGATTGTTTCCTGAACCAGAAGGCAGCAAGCAAACAACAATTTGATCTGAACTGAATTTCAAAGAAGCTATCCATGGAAGTAAAAGTTAATTCATATCATTCCCGATGGGAGAGCTCTTCGGCAGTGGCTAACTATGACAATTTTTAGGCAGAACCACTCTTAAGATTTCACGGATGCAGCTCTAGGTCTCCATAGTCCGACCCTATATTTGTGGGCATACTTCAATATCAACTTCCTCTGCAAAACCAGACAAGAACTTAGGACCTTTTCACAAAGAGAGTGAAATGTCCTTGTAAGTTGTCAAACGAATGCCATTCAGATCAATCCAATAATAGACCACTGTTGACGGAACAACTATTCACCTTATCAATCTCAGTTGAAAATTTACGCCAATAAGGTTAGTACCACATGCACACTTGACAATGAGCACAATTTCCGATCAGCTATTATGAGGATTATGATCAGATTTAGATGCATGCATTTTTGTCAATCAATAATGTTCAAAGCAATGCCACACAAATAGAATAGATGTTAGGCGCCTGGCGATTGTGCAAATAACATGAACATTTGTAGCCTACTCAATAGACCATAGTCACTGTCAAAAAGCGTTTTCCTTGGCCGTCAAAGCAAATCTACAAAACAAATAAGTTTCAGTCTTCCAGATGAATGAATAAGATGTGGTGGGGCTTTAGAACAAAACTATGAACCTAGTCAATACTTCAGCCATTCAAGGACTTGTTTCCAGATCATTTAATGCACATATATGCCAGAAGATAATCTTGTACCAGCAAAACGCCTCAACGTCATAGAAGGGCAGACACTGAGTAGTGCCATGTCCGCACTTTTCCATATACAAGAAAATGATAAGTGTCAGAAAGACAAACGAGCAATGATCCAGGGAAAGATGACTTACATGTTTGCAAGGGATGCCGAGCTTCTTGAGCTTAAGTGTGCGGGAAACAAGTAAACTGTTGAAGTCACCAATCTCAGACTCGAGCTTGGCAACATGGGCTTCCACCCCTCCGCCAATCCCCTGCAGAAACTCCGGAATCCCAACCTTCACTGCACAAACGGTGCACAAAAAGACACGTCATTCGACCTGCTTACACCGGCACGATTACGAGCTTTTGGTTCGACCAGAAGAAGTTGTCTAAAGCATCACTTGTCATTCACTCCAGCATAAAGTGAAGACCCCCATCAAACCTTGTTCAAACCTACAGCAAGACAGACATGGCAGGACACCACACCGAACTCTAAATCCACCCATCACGAAGGCTAAAAACTAAGTTTATCAGAATCAACTCGTTGTACTACTCGCAGCCTCTTTAGCCAACCATACACTATAAACGGCATGGCAACAATTAAACGTCACAACCACACTATGCATCACCCAAAACACCCTTCTGTTTTCACTGATTAAGCTCATTTGTACATCATCACAACCAGACCCATCATAGGCTACTTAGCTCCAAGCACACTACAATTCAAAAACCATCTCAAAGCACACATTTCTACCTCATTCAGACAATTGGCCCGAAGAAAGAACGAACCTTTTGCTCTCTAATGCTTCTCTCAGCAGCTCTGCGTACTACTAGAACTACCCAACCGGTGAAAAAAATCGAAACTTAACCTACCCGCGTACGGAGCGGATTTGGAGAAGAATCTGGAAAATGCAGGAACGAACGAATCTGATTGCGTATTCGGCGAGGCACTAGGCAACGAAATCGCCTTCCCGTTGAGAAGAATTCGCCGCAAAACCATCGCCATCGTCGACTGCGAAGGGAAAAGTCTCGCAGCGCTGTGATACAGCGACGAAAGCCCTCTCGGTTCTCGTCTCTCTTCTCGCTTCCAGCACCACTGCGAATTTGAAACCAGATCAGCAACTGCGAACTGACGGCGTAGAGCAAGAAAAGCAGGCGAGAGAGAGAGAGATATTTGCCGGAGTTCGAGGCACGGTGGGGGTGCAACTTGCGCCGGCGGTGGTGCGCCGTCGTCGGCGAGAGAGTCGGGGGACGCAATGGGGGAGAACTGCTGGGTTCTTCTTTTGATCCTCGTATTTGATATACTGGGTGCCCTAATACAATTTTAAATACCTTTTCCTTTTCTAATTTTCCGAATTTCTTGCCAAGTTAATATTATATACTTGAAAAATAAAAAAAAAAAGGAATTGAGGCCGAGGTAATTGAGATGTTATTGTCATGTGTACGAATTTGTTTTTTACTATTTTTGGAATGTTGAAAGGGAAATTTAAAATAATAGCTTGAAATACTTTTAATTTTTCAAATAAAAGGTCTAAAGTGTATATTATTTCAAAGAACAGTTTGAACTGCCCTCATTGTTTAAAAAAAAAGAAGGCATAATCGAGGGCTATCAAATGCCTTCCGAGCTCCTCTAGTCGACCACTCCACGGTCACAGTCGTCCTCAATCAAAGCATACGCATGCATAGATACAAAGTGTGTGTGTGTGTGATATGGAGAGGTGGTTGGCCGCTTGAAAGCAAGGTCGCACAACCTCCGCTGCTACCAAGCTGCATCTTTGACCTTAGCTGGTGGCGCTAGTGCTAACTAGGGTCAATGGTATCTCTCTCTATTTTATTTTCGGTTTCAAGTGTTTTTATTTTCTTTTATTTTGTATTTAAAAATATATTGATATTATGTTATGTTAATCGAAATTTTTTTGAAACAATGGAAGCTGTCATATTAGCACCATGTCATCACTTGACGACAATTTAACCGCCATATCAAACTCTTCAAACTCGTTTCACTACCACGATCGCAATATCGAAGCACCATACTAAGTAGGGGTAGCGGGGGCCGGCCACCCTCGAACGGAGGGTTGGCTCCCCCTTTTCGGGGGTTTTAAAAATTTCCCCCCGGGATCGAAAAGTGGATACACACTTGAAGAAACATGAGCTCGAGCGAAAATAAGGCAAGGGCTAGCGAATAAGCCTTTTAACTGGCAGCTCTGGATCGAACCCTAAATGACCTAAACCTAATCACAAGTAAATGTTATTGTTTTTAAAATTTTAAAAAAGACCAACGGTCTTTGATCGAAGCACACCTAATACTAGGCTACCGGAGAGCAAGGGTCACACAACCTCGACGGCCACCAAACTGCAGCTTTGACCTTAGCAAGTGGCGCTAGCGCTTGCTAAGGTCATTAGTACTCTCTCTATTTTATTTTTGGTTTCAAATGTTTTTATTTTCGTGTTTTTTTATAGATGCCACATTAGCACCACGTCATCACTTGACAGCAATTTAACCGCCATGTCAAACTCTTTTAGCAGAAGGACTAACGTGACAAATATATAGAGAGAGTTTATAGATCATATTGGCAAATAAATCTCCAGGTACAAGTAAACAAATTTAATAAAAACACATGGTCTAATGGTGCCATTAACCCCCAATATCTTTTTATTACAATAATTATATTGTATTTAGTAGTGTTTTGCTGGGCTAATATCCTAGAAAACCTCAAACTTTAGCTCCAGTCTCAATTCTATCTTGAACATTTTTTTGGTTTTTTTTTTCTAAAAAAATCCCAAATTTTGGTCTTATCTCAATTTTACCATAAACTTATTTTTTTTATATCATAAAAAGCCACAACTTTTTCTTGAGTCCTATGCTTTCCAAAATCTCCCGTCCTTAGTGATGTGCCATTCCATGTCATTGCTCTATTTTTTTTTTTTCCAAAGTTTCTTATCTAAGAAGACATCTCTTGGAGATGAATTTCCATGTCAGCCCAAATCACATATTATTGGATTTGAAATTTGAGCAGGGTTGACTTTCTCAATTGCTCTTACTCATAAGAGAGTCTTCCTTCCAGGGAGCATTTCATCTCTCGCGATTAGAGAGCTCACTCTCAAGACACTCGGCTCCGGAGGCCGAAACAGCTTGCGCTCGGGAGTTTTTCATCTCTCGGTTGTCAAGAGAAATTTTAGATAGAGGATTATCAGGGGTAGATTTGGGACTCAAGTAAAAAGTTTGTGGATTTTTATGAGACAAAATAAAGTTCCAGATAGAATTAGAACTAAACCTAAAGTTGAGGGTATTTTATGGACCAAAAAAGAATAAGGCAGATGTAGGAAGTGGAGAGTAGGGATGATTTGGACACGGTGGAGGATGTGTTGGCTGTGGATTGGTGATATGTTCGAGGGGCAGATGAAGGTCCTAGGCCTCAAAGAACTCCAGGAATAGCAGATCATGCTCTAAGACATGAAGGTCGAGCTCTGCAGGATCCACCTCCAAAACACGAATCCACACGTCTGAGAAGGATTGACAAGGTGCATTTCTTCTTGGGTGAAATAGTACAGAAATTCCTCCAAGAAATTAGGAATGAAAGAAACGTACTTATTGGATCGACGATGGTAATGTTTAGATCCTATTTCCATTCTAACCACCGAAAATTAGCTTTCGATTGCAAAAACTTTTCACGATTGCATTCACCCGACCAATTTGTGCCGACCCGAATTAGGGCCTCTAAATTGTCGCCAAAGACCGAGTTTCTTGTGGTGACAGGCTTATTGCCTCTATTGCACAGAAGGGCTTGCTACTCAACTAGAGGTGGCAAAATGGCTCATAACTCATGCTCTAACCCACATTTAAGAGTGTGGGTCATAATTGATTGTTTAAAAAACTTAAGTGGGTCATAAATAGGTCACTCGACAACTTAATGGATCTTAAATGAGTTATAAATGTGTTACCTATATTAAGCGAGACACAACAATATTTTTTTATTTTAATTTTTTTCTTCTTTCTTCTCTCTTTCTTTTTTCCGAACGAGTTCGGCGAGGGTTGCCGGCAAACCCTCGCCGATCACACGCGAGGGCCGGATTTGGGCAAGGGCCTCAAAACTCTCTGTAGATCTTTGCAAGGGTCGGGTAGCCCTTGCCAGACTTTGAAAAAAAGGGAAAAGAAAAAGAAAAAGAAATAAAAAATGCAAAGAAAAATAAAAAAGTAAAAAAGTTCTATTTTTTTATTATTTTATTTTATATATTTTTTAAAATATTTATAAAAAAATTTCCACAATGTTATAGTAATGTAATTTCTTAATAATCATAAATTTTGCTAAATTGGATCAAATATGAAAGTATTTTAGTAATATGAGTCGGGTCGGGTATGGATCGAGTATGAGTTGGATCGGGTATGGATCGTTAGATTTGTACTACATGAAAATAGGTCAATATAGGTTTGACCCGACCCAAGCCACCCGTTTGACACTTGCATACTCAATCTATGATACTCTAATGGCACAAAGCAAAATCAGAAGTTCTCTGTAATTTGAGTGGACTACAAGATGGAAATAGCTTGCTTACTAAAGCGTCGGGGAGAGGCACCGTATCAAATCCAAACTACCCATCAGATCGAACCTAATCAGAGATTGTAGCCTTGTAGATGAGGGTTTTGTACCAGATATATAGAGTTGGACACGTTTATAATGTATGTACTCGGAGCATCAGTCCCCCACAGCAAGCAAAGGCTTGGATATATGCTATCTCAAGTGGAATGGATTTAGTTGCAGGGAATAAATGGGGATAAGTATGTTGGGCGATGAAGATTGATTCCATCTATCTTGCACAAGCTCATCATTTGATTTCCCGACAAGTCCTAGGAGCCTAAAGATTGTCATATTTGACCTCGAAATAGTATATTAACATGAAAGGGACGTCCCGGGGCCGTTATGGGAACCACTAAGCATGCGACCGCACCAAGCGAGGCCCACATATTTGTGGGAATCATGTTTCGGTATTCGAAGCACCGCCAAGCAGGTTTCGGTCATTGATCAATTGAATCTTGTCGTTCAAAGAAACGAGTTTCTAAGGCGAGGTGTTAGGAAGTTTAACGGGGGTGGACACACAAGCGAAAGGGGTAACACCATGTTAAAAATTCTGGCCCAAAAGCTTAAACTATTATATCGAGGGAGATCATGTGTATATAAAGATCATATAAGACTCATTGTCAAGCGAACACTAGAATTCCTACGTGCCTTTGGCTTGGCCTTTAATTAATATTGTTAGAAAGTCCAATTTAAAAACTTAAACTATCATATGGAAAAGAGATTGCAAGGCACATGTATGTAAAGAATATATAGGACTCGATGTCAAATCGGACTAAAAGCGATAAGGACCCGTTGTCAACAAGCACTACATGGCCGGAAACGTACTTGAGAGCCACGTCGAGTTTCTGGTGTCGCAAATCCATTAGCGGCGAGTTTAATACTCTGAATCAATTGGCTAGAGGCTAAGACGTTAGTGACTTATTCTGCAGTTATCTTTGGGCTCCGCAATCCTTGCTTAATTCGACTCATTTTGAAGAGTGGAAAACTCCATCCATTGAACCCCATTTTTGAGAACCTTGAAGCTGACTTAGAGCAGACCTATTATCAAGAGCTCCATGTATTGCTCATGTAATAACGTAACAAGATGAAATTTCTCTATCGGGACTGAGGACCATTGAGCATGATTTATAAGTTCGTTTTAAGGTTTATGTTATGCAAACTGTAGAGCATATTTACAAATTATTTCTATTTCTGGCTTTTTGTTTGCGTTGTAAACGTGCACTTAAGTCGGTTTTCTATTTTCAGTCTATATGCGCACATTGGCTGTCGAGCATAGTCTTTGAGTTGGTGTTAGATTTCGTTTAGTTCTATGTTTACTTGTCGATGTGTATGCACTCACAATAAATGAACAAGAACCTTAGGGTTTCCCTTTTGAGGATAGCGCACGAGAGATTGGACTGCCGTTCTTGTATTGAGCACTGTTCTTGATTATCCATGTGGATAGTTTGGGGAGGCGATTGGAAATTTACTTTGCGACGCACGAGTTTCTAGTTCCTGGAGGCATTCCATGGCATTCTTCTTCATGTCCTTCAGGGGAATAATTATTCAAACAGTCCTAAACCTATTGTACGGTGGCCAAATTCAGTCATAAACCTGTCAATTTTGTCAATTTAGTCCTAAACATTTTGAAACTTTGCCAAATTGTTCATAAACCTAAGAACTGCATTGACGATTACTGTGCATCTTTCTTGGACAACCTCCTGAAATGTCGAACGGCACTCCAGAAGACATAAGACATGTTGCATGATCTCCAACGTTGCTTGCGTTTGTGGTTTGTTTTCTTATGAAAATCTATCTAATGCCGAGTGGACATATTCATCTGTTTCACCAGAAAAGTGAAAGAAGCTTTCAAGTACGATGGAATTGAATGAATCGACAAAGGCTGTGAAGGGGGCTTTTATTGATTTTAGGCAAGAAAGTAAATGGCTGGAAACTTAAATGCAAGAATACCGAAAACAACGGTTGCCGGCAATGTAAATAATACAAACAATTAAAAGATTACAAAAGTAAACAACATTGGATGTTCTGTGATTGATTGAGCGAGCCTTTACAATGTATACACCGGAAGTGTTCATAACCCGCCATCGGCATTTTCATATATGTGGTAACTGAACAATTACAAACTTCACACATGATTTTTATAATTGGACAACATTTATCTACAAGAAGTTACAGATATCCAGATTATCGCCTCTACTGTCTGACAGTTACAGACTCAAGTCGATCTTCCACCCATGTCTTGTAATCGACAAGCTAACAGTTCTTCATCCCCTTCGTCGATTGTTCTGCCTCAACACTTGATCAAAATCTAATAGAGTTTATAGCTGGTAACTTTATTGATTAATTCTTAAATTCTTGATGAAGACCCCCATTGATCATGCTTGACATTGAGCTGCGAATCTTCTCAACTGATGTAATTCTATGACCAAATCTTGTTCTTGTAGACCAAACTCTACTCGTCGATTATCTCACAACACTTTGCCATTCTTTGATGTTATCAATGTCATGTAATAAAACAACCTTAATTTCCTAAATTTTAACAATCATGAAAAGTGAAAAAAAGAAAAGAAAAAAGAAACCGATGTGGGTTTTGTAAGAAAGAAAAAGTAGATTAGTAATTGTTGATTATTATGTGTTTCGATACACGAAATGATTCATCACAAGTGATTAAAGTGACTTGTTCAATTCGAGTTCATAACTATTTGAATGACAGATCTCAGATCGTTTGTAACCCTATAAGAAACCTGAAATGTCAAACCCATCCCATCACTCGAAATCGCAATCCCACTTTAATAGCTATTAAGGTTTGGGATGCCCCAAGTCCTTCCGTTACATCAGCAAATGCAAACAATGATCGGACACACAAGCGCGGTGTACCGGATAACAATCCACCCCAAAGAAGAACCCACCCTCATCAAGAAGAACAAACATTTTGCACCTGGAAAACCAGATACATGTACACATTCTCCTCATGACCATACCGAACAAACCATGGGCGAGTTCCAAACACCCCCATGTACACGAACCTAAGAACAAGAAGAGGGCAAGAAAAGAAAGATCCGACAGCACAGTATCAATCACATCAATCGATCTCAACACACACGGTGTCGAATGGCCATTGACATCAGGATCGGAGAGTACCTTCTGGCAGAAGCAGAAGAAGAAGAAGAAGAAGAAGAAGAAGCAGCAGCAGCAGCAGCAGGAGAAGGAGAAGGAGAAGGAGAAGCGTGCCTGGCCATGATGGTCGAGAACCGGAGAGCCGACCAGACAAGGGAGGCGAGGTCTGTGAACAGGCAGGAGAGCTCGGCGAACATGCTGATGCTCTTCCTCAGCAACACCTTCATCAGCACCGACGCCGCGTCTCCCAAGAAGCTTGTCATTTCCTTCTCCTTCAGGTCGTTGTTGTTGGCATTGGCAAAGACTTTCAGCGGAGAGAGAGAGAGAGAGAGAGAGAGAGAGAGAGAGAGAAATTAGGTTTGGGGTTGGGTTTGGACACTCTTTGGGGGCGCTACGTAAGGAGAGAAAGGTTGAATAATGTCGAAGGGTGCATTTACGGAAACACCCCTTTGACAAATCTGTATAGATATACTTCATTGGTTTCTCGGAAAATAAATAAGTTAAACAATATTATTTTATAAATGATCGTCTGTATCGATCAAATTAATTAGTCAACGAAAACTGCTTTCGTTGTCGCCAGTAATTTATGCCCAAATCGTTCCGTAGGCGATCAAAATATTTTTCCTTCATTAATTTTTTTTAAGAGATATAAACAATCATTTTTAGAAAAATATTTTCAAATCGTTTACTTTTTTAATGTTGATAGATTATCCATGGAATAAAGCGTTTATAGGGAGAGATGTTAACTTTGAATCAAAGGTCTCGTCAGTTCCTTTCTTTTTTTTTAAGTTCCTATTATACATTTTGAAAAGTTTATATTCGTTGAGAATATTTTTTTTAAAAAACATACAACGCTGGAACATTTATCGGATAGAACAATATTTTTATTCTTTGAGCCAATTAATCAAGTGTGGGAAAAAAAATCAAAAAACAAAATTGAGGTTCCATTGTTCGTGGTATGTAACAACCAGTATATTACCTCATATTCCCACTAATTCATCTATCTTTCATTCCGAAAAAAAGGCCATATATTAAAATCAAGCTAATTAAAGCTCCTTAAGTATTCTCGAAACTCTTTATCATTTTCAATTTAGGGTGTGTTTGTTTCGCGAAAAGCTCAAGATTTGAAAAATATTATTCGAAAAATAATTGGTTATATCGCTAAGAAAAATTGGCCAATAGAAAACGTTTTCATTATCGACAATAATTCGTAACTAACTATTTCCACAGATGATGAAAGCATTTCACATTCATTCATTTTTTAAGCGATACAAGCGATCATTTTTTTTATTTTAAATGTTTTTCGAATCTTGAATGTTTTATAAAACAAGCACACCCTAAATCAACATCAATAAATTTAACCGGGACACCGGTCTTTTTAAACAAAAACTATAAATAACTCAAATAAAGAGAGATGCTCGATTATGATTTCGATGGCACTTAACAATTTTTGCTGCTATATCCCAAGGAGGGCAAGGTGAGGAAAAAATTACAGTTCATTTGTTTGAAGAACTGTTCATATTAAGCTCCAGTGGCAGCTCGCGGGGATTACGGAGTGAGTACAAGGGCAAAACCGTAAAGATGGACCCCGCAGGGACGAAATTAGGTGCCGCAGGATGAAGACATCATGAACTCATCCGGAAGCTGACACCACCCACAATCTTTTGAGAAACGGTCGGTACGAACAAAGTCCAAAGTTGCCACCAGAAATATGTCGACACTCCCACGACAGAAATGGATCGTCAATTTGTTTTATTGAGGAAAGAAAAAAAAAAAAAAAAAAAAAAAAAAAAGAGCACTCCTTACGATTTAGTTAACTAAATTATTCTTTTAGTGCACTAAATTCCACATTATTATTTTTATATGATTTGTCTTTTTATGTTAATGAGATTTGCATGTATGGCGCTAATTGGATTACTAGACCCAATAAATATGTCAAACACTAATTGCTTTTCTGGGTGAATGTAAAGGACAAATTATACGATCTTAGCGAATCGGACGAGTGGGTCCGACGTCCTTTGCTAGGTTGAAGCGAATGTGACAACACGGGTGCTTTGTTGCCGCTCCGCCACAGCTTTTTGTGTCTCTCTCACTCTCCATCATGGCTGCTGCTTCTAAGGGGTGAGCAAACAAGAGCTAGAGATGTAAAGCCCAGATTAGTCCGATTTTTCGGAGGCAAAATATGCCCGAATAGGAATTTCGGGTTTGCCGGGTTTTTGTTTTTTTTAACGTCTTAGCAGGTCTGGGCCTTCGGGCCTAAGATTCTGAAGCATATAGCCTCACTGGCTTGAAGTAATTTTTAAAAACGAAAACACATGTTGTGATACACGTGAAATGAAAATATAAGTAATAGAAAGTACATTATTTATACTCAGAACACATTAATAAAGCATAAATAAGTAAAAGTTGCATAATTAAAATCAAATGAACGAGAATTGATATGCCGATTCGAGTTAAATTTTTTTAAAAAAAGTGGTCGAACACATATTAAAAAAAATTTGAATTTTGAGGATGAAAATACAATAATAAATCATTTTTTAATCTAGAAAAGAAAAGGCTGTTGGGCTACGCTCAAACCAATTTAGGTCGATTTGAGCCCTTTTCCGGTATGGTGGGCCGGTCTTGGAGACCAGGCCTACAAATACCATGCCCAATCTGTTCGGACCGGGCCAAGAAATGCCTTGAGCTTCCCCCCCTAGCTGCTTCTTCCACACAAGCTCTAGATAGGAATTATTGATGCACATTTGTCAAGTAGAAAGATAACATGCGAAAATGAGCTTGCTTGAGGGGACTAATTGAAATATGGCATAAAGGTTTTGGAACTTTAGTAAAATATTCAATGAAGTATCTTAACTTTTTTTTTTATTCGATTGAGTCCTCCTGAACTATATGTATTTTTATTTGAATTGGCCCCTTTTTGTTAAATAAAAAAAGGTGGGGACAAACATGCTAACCTGATAAACGTTGGCATTACAATGGAAAACCTTTGAACTATGTGTGAAAGTAAAATGGAGAGAGCCGATGCTACTTGGACGGTCGGCAAAGGGCTGACGCCCTTTGGGCCAGCTCATGCGAACTTAGCACGGAAGTTGATGCCACCACCTCCGTAACTTGTAAATCTCAGCTAATAGTTTTAAGGCGCTTTAACTTGTAATTTTTTTTTATGGATTATTATTAGGACAAAAAACAGTCATAAATATACTGATGTTGTAATGATAAAAACATAGACATCTATTATAATAGTGATACCAACAACAATCATATTAAAATTATTATTATTATTATTATAGATTTCAATTTTCCACTTATATTTTTTCATAAAAGGAACTTATAGCAACATTTCTTGTACTTTGAATAATAACCGGTGATATTATTAATATAGTTATACAAAAATCGATAGTAATAGAAATGAAAAAACCCTTATAACTAATACTAATAACAATGTTATCAACATCATGGTCATTGCCGTAATAATACAAGCATACGATGGTAAAACAAATCCTTTCATCAACCTTAATAACCTCGTAAATAAGTTTTGCCAAATGCATTAGTCATTCATAATTGCAACACTTTAAATGACGTGTCGCCATTTGTATGCGCTTTGACACAGCAGAACGACGCTATGGTTGTACCAAACGGATTCAAAATGAAAACTGTCGAAATCAGTTGAATACAAGGACAAAAAAGCAGAGAACAACAATCAAACTAAACCACTCCCTATGAGCAGCAATCATACAAAGTTGGCACAACAAAATGGAACTTCTACCTTAAATACTAGACAATATCGACGCTACTTTTATGAGCAAATAACCCCATCGGCATATAAATGTCGTGCCGATGTGATCCCGGCATTAGCATTTTTGATTATACATCTAACGAAATGGGTAACTTGAACAAAAAGGCACATAATTTAAGGACATGATTGCATAGAGACAAAAAATTCAGTGACTGACAAGTTAATTTTTTTTTTTTTTGGGTTGGAATGGACAAGTTAACTTTGGTCATTGATAAAAATGTGAAATTTATGTAAGTTTCACCAAAGATGGAACCAAGTCGGTCGAGAATTTCCCTCGCTGCCACTTACCTCCGACGCGGGGATGGACAATCACTTTCTTCTCCGATGGCGCTAAGATCTGGGCAGGCGTTGGGAATCAGGAGCCAGTCTTGTTTCGATTGCAGTGCGCTCTGAAAACGTTGTCCTTTCGCTCTAGCTGAACCTTTCTTGCCACTATCGTTCATCTTCCGCAAAACCATCTGACTCCCCACTCAAATTCTCCGACACCCATTCTCTGTCGCAATCTCCTTCACATCCCTTTGGACGCCGACAGACCCAGAAGGCCATCGGCCCGAAGATCTCCGGAACAATGCGGAGGTACGAGGCACAAAGTATAAAGATTTGATTTTCCCTCACGACCAAAGCGTCGCATCGAGTTTCGCCGTGCTTGATTTCTGTTGTTTGGTCGTTGCAGGTCGGGCCTCCACCACAGGCAGCACGCTAGGCAGGGCGGGCTCAGGGGAATTCTGGGGAAGTTGTCGCTCGCCGCCGTTGTGGTCTTGATCTGCACCGTGTCTTTCTTGTTCTCCTCGTCGATGAGCGGCAGTGGCGGATCCGGCTACTCCTTGGAGGTCTGTTAACTGTACTGCTTAGTTAGCTTGTTTGGTTGCGGAGATGACGTGGGAAAGTGGTCTGGAGTCTTTGTTCAGGTGTAGGGAAGACATGGTCTGTGCGAGATGGCTTGCTAATTAGGGAAAGCTCGATGATCTGATCTGATCAATCATTTCCGTGAATTTAGACCAACTACATTGTCTTCAGTTGCCAGTTGGTTTGTGGGTTTACACCATTGGAAATACAGGGCGGACTGAAGATCCTTTAGGCACTCTTTGGCTGTTATGAACTTTTAACAATTTCAAACTGAGATCGTGGGTGCTAATTATTGTTGAAATTTCTATATAGTGCTGTACGTGTTTTGTCCATTTCGGTTGGTGACACAGGGCCTCCTACAATATGTTGATGGGGGTACGAAATTCATTTTGTATCAGATTTATGTGCATCCATCAGTTGGTATCAGGGATGTTGGAGTAGAATGAAGGTTAACCATGGTGCGCGATCTCATTGTACTAGCAAATGCTAATTGCTAGGTGTCAAAACTTCTTTTTGATAGGTAGTGTCAAACTCCTATATGGGAATGACCAGAATTGAGTGATCGATGCCATCTATTCATAAGAAGAAAGGGTCCTAGTTGGAGATTTCATATTGTATGGTTATTCCCTTGTCTTTATTTAGCAACTAGCGAGTTATTTTTCAAAAGTTCATCTGTGGTGGTAATGTTTGAGATACTCAGCTACCCTTTTTGTACGCTCCATTTTGAGTGGTCTTGGTTTTGACCTCTCCAACCATTTCAATATCACCTCATGTGTTCTTTTGCTAATTAGGCTAATGTAGAGAAGCTTTGGAAACCTGCTTATTCTGTTGGTTGGAGACCATCGTCTGCTCCAAGAACTGATTGGCCTCGTAAGTAACTTTCCAGAATACGTCTGTTGCAATGCATATTTGGCTTGTACAATCCAACATTCAAATTTATGTTTGTTATGTTGCTCCAGCTCCTCCAAGCGAGAGCAATGGCTATCTACGAGTTCGTTGTAATGGCGGTTTAAATCAGCAACGCAGTGCGGTTCGTCTCTTATTCTGGCCATGAAGGGGTTCTGTTTTGTTTGTTTGGTCTATGCTTTCTTTTGGTAATGTTTTGCGATTACGTTGTGTGGTCTGATCACAATGAAGTAATAATTACTTGGTGGCTAATTAATTGGTGGGAAAAGAGATTTGATATTTCAATGTAATCTGCTAAACAAGTTTTGTATTCCTCTTAATTTAATTGAATAAGAAGTATTCTTGATATTAACTTTTAGTGATAGTGATGTGCATCTTCAAATTGCATATTAGATGCTGGTGAATACCTATGAAAAAGATGCTAGTGGGGCTTTCTGATATGGCAATCAACTAATATTTCTTGATAGTTAATTTAATCCAGTTTTTGGCTGGGTCAGTTATTACTTGCCCTTTGCTAGTCCAAATCTTGTGTATTTTGTTCTTAAGATTCTTGATGTGGCAAAGCAAACAACTTGTTGGGGTAAGTTGTGCCTGAGTTATGTACATCATCTGGCATCCTTTATGCAAAGTTGAGATGTTTGTTGGAGGGAATCTTCCAATTAAGATAACTTCTTGGCTATCAAACCTCATGGCTTGAGCACCCTAAATTGGAAAATTGCAAAGGATCTTGACTTTGAGTCATAAAAGATATGGAACCTACTCCCTTCTGTAATTCTTTTTGGAGTGTGGTAGTTATGGACTTTTGTGGGTCAAGTAGCTGTTGGGCCTTCAACTGGATCAAATAGGATTATGCCTTGCATTGTTTGGTGGAAGGCATTAATGGAGGTAACAAACAGATTGGCTTTAAAAGAGGAGAGAGTCAAGCAATCACTGACAATGGCCAGTCTCCAGCTGTCCCTATTATGTTAGGGGTTTGCCCTTTGCTCCACTGGTTTGAATAATGAAGCATTTACTACGAAAATTGCCAACTTAATTTAGTCTTCATTAGGACTAATGCTGACATCAAAGGAAGCTGAATATTGTTGCTGCAAAATTAGTCATGAGAAATAGAGATTTCATAGTACAATAATGGTTGCTGGGTAAACTTAATGCTTGGAGAATAGGTTGGGTCACAAGGATGAAGTAGCAGCCGTGATTCTTAAATCTGAAAGGTTCTGGTCAAGAGCAGATGTTTCTGGCTAATTGGTGGTCTTGGTTTGGTTATTAGTCAATCAAGTAAGACGTACGAGCTGATAAAGAAAGGTTACTGCTACTAATCAATTTGGAGTTGGATTAGGTCCCGACTCATTTGTTCTTCACTGGTAGGGGTTCTTACAGTCATGCTTACTAAGGGTTGCCATGCCAGCAGCGCCATCCTACCCTTCTTCATTTGGTGGATAAGTTGCAGCCTTAGGGGCATAGGTTAAAACTTCACTGGCATTGGGAGCTTGCTGCTGTATTGGTCCTTATTATACTGATGGCACTTGAGGATGAGATTGATACAGTATCTAGACTAGTTCCTGATTAAGCATGGAAGACAGTGGTAGTAATAAGCCGGGCAGTTTATTTTATTTGATTAATTTTTCTAAGTGCAGAGAGCGTTTAGCTTTACTTTGAACTACACAAGCACACACAGGCACAGTACGCTAATTTGGATGTAGTTTGAATTCGAGTGATGAACTGAAATGCCATATTCAACTTGGACTGAATGCTTATGAGTGGATTGCAGGACTTCATTTCCACATGCGATATTAAATTTAAATAAGCATAACTCCTTTTATCAGCATTCCTCTATATCGGCATTCCTCTACATGCAGGTTTAATAGCCAATAAGAATTGATTTTTGTTTCCCTTGCTTCTTTCCTAATGTTGGTGATGGCTCTTTGTGGAAATTGTGTTATTAGATCAGACAAAGAACTTGTTTTCTCCAAATCTGGACACTAAACTGATTATTCCTCTAGTACCATACGGATGACACGAACTAATGTCTAGTTCCTTTTGGCTGCTAAGATTTGTAATGCTGTGCTTGCTGCCCGGATCATGAATGCTACTCTTGTGCTACCTGAGCTGGATGCAAACTCATACTGGCATGATGACAGGTATAGTTTGTGTTGCTATTCTAATAGTCTAGAGAAAGTGGTCAAGATTCTGTAGAGGCTATAATCTAGTTATGCCGGTTTTCTATGAGATGAGCAGGAATTACATTAACTTTGCTTATATGCAGTGGTTTCCATGGTATATATGACGTCGAACATTTCATCAAGATGCTGAGATATGATGTGCGGATAGTGGAAAAAATACCGGAAGTTCGCAAGAATGGAAAAATGAAGAAGATAAAATCTCTCCAGGTAATCCATAAGAAGTTATTTAGCTGGTAGATTAGAATTTGTCTCATCTATTGAGTGCAGGTAAGGGAATCAAACATCTGTATATTTGATTTCTTGAAGTGATGGTTTTGTCTTTTGTCAATTTTTGATTCAGCTACGTCCACCTAGAGATGCTCCAGTCAGTTGGTATTTGACAACTGCTCTAGAGAAGATGAAAGAACATGGTGCTATCTATCTTACCCCCTTTTCACACCGTCTGGCTGAAGAAATTGACAGCCCTGAGTACCAGAGATTGAGGTGCAGAGTAAATTATCATGCTTTGAGATTTAAGCCACATATTATGAAGTTAAGCAAAGGCATAGTGGAAAAGCTCCGTTCGCAAGGTCACTTCATGTCAATACATCTTCGCTTTGAGAAAGATATGCTGGCATTTGCTGGGTATGTCTCGTGCTTCCTGGGACTTTTTCTAATTTTGAAGGGTTTTAGAGTCAAACCTGATGGCGGAGAGCGTTTCCATGTTGGGGTTAGTGATATAGTAAGAGTGCTTGTCAGACTAAGGAGTTGGGTATTAAAGATAATATATTTCTCTGGCAATTGAGGTTAAGAACTGCACTAGTTGATGCTTAAAAAATTTTGTTGCTTTATCTATTTGTACGCAATGGATCTTTCAGGACACAGTGAATAAGATTACTTGCCTTGGTGTCATGCAACTGTGGAAGATAGTTGCAAACAGATTATTGGAGTGGCTGAGATTGTTCTGCGCTGTAGTCTATTGATGTTGGTATATATATAGTCTTTCATCTATGATATAGTTGTTGGACAATGTGTGGTTTTGGAGAAGAATGACAAAATGTTTCATTTTTATGACCAAAAACAAGAAAGAAAAAAACAGAATCTTTTAACTGGTTTTATGGTATGCTGATTATCAAGAAGACTTTATTTTACACTGAAAATGATAGACTGACTAACTATTGGGACCCTTTTACTTAAAGGGCTAGATATTACTTGTTAAGATGAGATTGCAAGAGTCTGTCTAAGATTGTCATGCTCCCCATACTGGACAGTTATCGAGATTATGTGCAATTGCTTTTCAATTGACTGCTGCTGCTTTCTTTGATGGTATGCATCTCTACAGGTGCTTCGATATATTTATCCCTGCGGAGCAGAAAATATTGCAGAAGTATCGAGAAGAAAATTTTGCTGAGAAAAGACTTGTCCCCAGTGAAAGGAGGGCAATTGGCAAATGTCCTTTAACTCCTGAAGAGGTAAACCTTCGATTAAGCATCTTATAGCAAAGAACTGTTAGTAGATTGGTAGCAGCAGTGCTCCCCAATAACCACTTGATTATAATCGGTTCCTTTATCTGAGGACTTGTAGTCTTGTAGCTAGTAATGAATGCCCTGTTTTCTCGTGCCGCATTGCAGGTTGGTTTGGTCCTACAAGCTATGGGTTTTGACAACTCCACGAGAATATATTTAGCTGCTGGTGAACTATTTGGGGGTGAAAGATTCATGAGACCCTTCAGGGCTTTATTTCCTCGCCTCGAGAACCACAGTTCAGTAGATCCCTCTGAAGAGTTAGTGGCGAATGCCAGAGGATTGGCAGGCTCTGCTGTAGATTACATGGTCTGTCTACTTTCGGATATCTTTATGCCAACGTATGACGGCCCAAGCAACTTTGCAAACAATCTTCTTGGTCATCGCCTATATTACGGCTTTAGGACTACAATCAGACCCGACAGAAAAGCTCTTGCACCGATCTTCCTCAATCGAGCGAAGGGACATGTAGCTGGTTTTGAAGAAGCTGCCAGGCGAGTCATGCTTAAAACAAACTTTGGCGGGCCCCACAAGCGCATCTCTCCTGAGTCCTTTTACACAAATTCTTGGCCTGAATGTTTCTGCCAGATGTCAACAAATAATCCTGCTGATAAATGCCCACCTGAGAATGTCATGGAAATTCTGGACAGTCAACTAGAGAGCGAAGGGGCCAATGACTTGGAATCATCGACGGCATCTAATTCTACGGTATCTGTCGCAGAAAGATGAGAAAGCTGAAGAAGTTAATAGCATTCTTGATCTCAGCAAACCCCAAATACCCAAGCAGAGAAATTGGTACTGGCCTTTCAGGTAATCCTCACAACTTGATTGGCCCTTGGCTTGATTGTGCATCTTTCGAGTAGATTGTAACCCTATCCTCCAACCCTCCCTCTAGTCCCATTTGCTTTTGGTCATTCTGGGGTTTCAAAGCCTAGAGCATCAGTTGCACTGCGTGCAGAATTCCTCCTGCCACTGGGGTGCATTTTGATATACCGCTTTCAGGATACAGAGTCAAGGCTAAGACTGAAATAAGTCATGACGATCACATGAAATCATCATGACATTTTGACTGTTGTGTTTGGAGAATAGTGGAAAGCTAATTATAGTGGCTGGATTGGGAATGGGGCTGAGTGGAATTCATGTCAAACTATGGTCTTTGTGCTTTATGAAAAATTTGGAAATACTTCCAGGAGATAGACATGAACAATTGTTTGTCTATTGAGTGGCAGAGACCATTGTGTTTGTTTTAGTAGGTAGATTCAGTCAAAATGCCATTTGCCCTTCCTATTTCACCCATTGAGATATTTGTACTTTAGCTCCTTTCCTTCTAATCGCTCTTTGTTGGTCTTTTTTCTGATCTGTTAAAATGATTGACAGTGAACTTTTGTAACCACTATTTTTATGAATGCATTGTGTCGTGATGTCCTGAGTTTTAATATGTTGTTTCTTCTAGTTTCCTTTCCTTCGAGTCTCATCTAATGTTTGACTATACTTTGTTTAAGCTGGAGTTAAAAAGTGCCTTTTCTGTCCATAGTCCGATACCAGGACTGTCCTGGGTTTAAATATGTCACATGAGGATATGTTTTTAAGTGTGGCTCCTAGTTGATATTGCACATTTTCTAGACTATAGAGGTATTGATTGATGGGAAAGCAAGAGCCTATGATACCCTGGCCTCAAATATTTGAACTTAGTTAATAAAGGTCGTATCAGACTATAACCTTTGGCATTAGGGTCAGAATAGTTCTCAAGACACAAGAATGCACTTTTTTTCTGGGGATTTTCGATTATTGTAATCTTTGCCAAATGGAAGCTCATTGATATGATGTGTTTCATCTGTTTGTTTCTAGTAACTCTTAAATGTGCTGAACGAAATTTTCCGATGGCAGTCTTTAGTTTAAACTACATCCGAGTTGTGTTTATATTTTTGCATCAAGTTTCAAATTGATCATCTGTCCGATGTCCTCTCTTTAATATCCATGGCACCAGCTAATGAAACAATGTTGGACGCGAGTATCAGCAACACGGAATTTTGATTTGTGGACTGTGAGGTATATCGTGCGAAGGCAGGAGTATTGCGCTTTGGAATTAGTTGAAGCAGCCCAGAATGATGGTAATTTCTTGCGCCAATTATTTAGCTCGAACGTGTGTTGTACTAATGCCTGGTTAATACAAAAGGTTGAGGCTGTAAAATATTCAGTGATATCACTTTAGGAAAGCCATTGAGCAATGTTCTGCTTTCAGGTTTATGACACCCTTTTTCAGACCTTATGATTCTGAGCTCTACCTTTAATCATATATGTATTCATCTCAAGTGATGGTTTTCCATTTCATCTTTAAAAATTTGATAAGATGTGCGTGGTTGCGAGAATTTCGAAGATAGACGTGCAACGGCAGTGTTCAAGAATCGCCATAGCCTTACGTTTTAAAATCAAACCAGGTAAAACTGGACTGCTTTCTTGCGAGTTGCGACTGCGGTGCTTCAAGCACATTGATACGTGCATGTAATAGAAGTTCTTGTACAGCTTCAGGTCTCGCAATTCAACTATGAGGTTCATGATGTGTACTTCGATTACCTTTTTCCCTAAACATAAGAACCCTTTCACTTGCAAAGGCAATTTGGTGCAGCCAATGAAACCTCTTCGGAATTCTGTAAAACACCTGAATTTTCAGAAAGCTCGAGTAAATCCAGGAAACCCCTCAAATTTTCAGTCTGTTCTGCACGTATTGCTTAAAGCCTGTCTGGTAATATTTCTGTTCTCGAGAACTAACGTCATTCTATTTTTGAAAATAAAAGAACAAGGACCAGAGAAAACAGAAGAACAAGAAGAATAAAAGAACAAGAACCAGAAAAACATTAGCATTACTAAACAGACCCTATCCAGAAAATTTACTTTCCAATAAGGAGACAGGCAATGCCAAAATCTTCGTCACAACACAGGCATCACAAACTTGAAAAGCAACGGAGCAGCCTCTAGTAAGACTATGAAGAAACAAAGGGAAAGAGGTAAAAAAAGCTACAACACTACTCAAATCAGCCTACGCCATTCAACCATCACAATCAGCTTACAAGTCAGAAGTTTCATTTAGCAAAACAAATCCGAAAATCGAATGTTTGCCGTCAAGAGCCTGTCCATGCAGCACTCAGAAGCCTTATTAAGAAGAATTTGATGATGAAGAAAGCCTCCGCTGTATGAGAAATCGATAAAATGTGACTAGTGTCCAATCAGTCTAGATACACTCAAAACCTAAAGACAAATTGCCCCATATTTACACCCTATAAGAAATTCAGAGCAAGCTTTGTTATGTTCACTTCACTTCCTCCCGCCAACCATGCTCGGACCAGGACTCCCGGAGAGCGTAGGAGATCCGCCGCTCGTCGTCTTCAGCCTCCCATTCGCATTGCCAAGGACGTTCAGATCTTCAAACAACCTGTAAGAAGGAACAAAAGGCTTCTGTCCAGGTGGAGGTGCAGAAGTATTGCTGGGAACCGGAGATGGAGCGGCTCCATTGCTTCCTCTAGCAGGGAACGAGTTAAACGACTGCAATGGTCTGATTCCTTGTGGAGGCGTGTAAGACCCAGGGGTCTCGGCTCGAGGAGTCCAAAATGCGCCAACATTCGATGTGGGAACTTGGCGTTGGTGATTGGGATAACTAGTGCCATATGCCCATGGTGGTGGAGGGTAGGGCGATGGAAATTGAGGTTGCATTTGGGAAGAAAATGGAGGGTATGATTGTAGATGGGGCTGAGGCTGAGGCTGAGGCTGAGGCTGTGGCTGAGCCCATGGAACCACATAACTATTGTATGCTAACTGTCCTTGAGATCCAATATTATTCTGGGACGCATAAGGATTGGCCTCCGGACTAGGAGAAACAGGTACATGATTCATATTCTGATTCGAGGACGGAGTGTGAGGGGGTTGGGGCGAGGGAGACGTGGTCGTCAGGGCAAGACTTAGGAAGTCAATCATGTCTTGGTCTTTTGTAGTCTTAACAGGAGCAGGCGGGTCAGGCAAAGCTAAAGCCAGAGCATCAGCTGGAACGGCAGCTGACGTAGATGGAGCAGATGAACTTGTGCTGCTCAGGCTGTTCATTGATGCAAGACTGGTACTCCCAACAGCAGTCGTGCTTCCAGAAACATTTTGCGTTTTAGTATGCCTGCATTTAGAGGATTCACATTAGTATGATGGCCCAGACGAGCCTCCACATGACTTGTCATCTCATGCTTCAGAGAAAAACTATCCATGACTAGCAAATGGAAATTACAGAGTTCAAGACGCAGATTTAGCTCCATGTACGCTGTACGAAACTCCTGGAAACATTGGATGAAATTTTAACATTGATTTCAGTTTGCAATCAGATACATGAAATCTTCTTTTATTTGTGGCGTGATTGCAAAAATCTGCTGACGCACTGATTTAGATACTAGCTCAACTATAAAACAGAACGACAGTTTTGAGAAAATAATGTTGCGTCATCTATTGTTCATGGTTCAAGAATCTGCTGACCTTCGTGCAAGCTGAGCAAAGTCGTCTTCTTCTTCATCCTCTTCATTGATAAAGTGGCTTGCAAGAGTAGCAGGAGGTGTAGAGGGTGCAGCATTTGCTCTTGGGCTGGGGTCTCGTTTCATTTCACTCTGTTTAACCTCACCCCGTTTAATGCCAGAAGCACCAGCTTCATCCAATTGTGAGTTGAAGTTTGCTGTTTGATTTGGCAATGGGGACCCAGAGGCAATAGAATCATGTTTTGCCAATGCAATTTGCAGGCCATCGTTCAATTCAAGACCTCGAGCAAGAAGTTCTTCATCACTGCAAGAAAGCAACATATGTCATACATCCACTCAAGATATACAAGCAAATCCCAAATAGCAGGCAAAATAATGCCAATGGAGAGGAAAACATAGCAGTAAACAGGCCAAAAATATAAAGCACAAATGAACTGAAAGTTCCTCAAGACTAAAGTAGATAGATAAATCCATGCAGTGCATCCAATGAGAAAAAAAGGAGACACGACACACCGATGTAGGTTACCTAGTTGTAGTGAGCATCTGCATAAGCTTCTTTTGGTTGGAACGACACTGATTCACTAGATCGACTATAAGTTCATCTTTCACTGACTGCAGCGACAACAGATGAGCGTCAGAGACTCAGAAGTCAGTCAACTCTCCATCACTGCAGAATATCGTGCCACTTACCTCACGACTACTGGGGTTCACAGCTTGCAGCATCTCACTTAAGAGCTCCATGATGTTCCGCATTGAATCCATGCTAGACAGACTGGATGATCAAAGGGAATTGGCAGGGAACAGAAGTCAGAAAAGGCAACATGACAGGGACAAGCAATAAAGAAAGTAAGAAAATGATGAAAACCACACATGGAGTTTAGAGAGGCAAAACCCTGACCTCAGAGATTCTATCTCAGTTGCCATTGCTTCGTCAAGTCTTCTTGTGGAATTGCTTGGCATGCCATATCCAGCTTGAGGATGCCTCTCGGTTGGATGGGTCACTGGCGGTGTAAATATTGGTGCTGCATCCGACGAGCGCCGGGGAAATTGAATGCCAGAACGCTGGAATTATGAAAATGAAAACACATAAAAATTGCCTTCCACATTAAAATAGTAATTTCTAGACAATGCCTCTACACAGCCGAACAACCACCATTTCTTTTTCACCTGTCCGGCTTTATGCTTTCGTGATACCCAACTATAATTCCATGCACGCACAAATAACCAAAGATGCCATTATCATTCAATACCGCAGAAGATGAAACCCTCAGCAGAGCACTTCAACAGCACGAATGTAAAACAATCGTTCACAGTCAGATTCACAATATTTCTCAATGAAGAGACATATTTTGAGGGGACCTAGTGATACCACCAACTATAAGCCGAAAATAATAGGTAACAGCATATGCATCACTTTTTTGTAACAAACAGCCTATAACCAGCCTTTCAGGCAGAAAAGGAAAACAAAAAGGGCAATTTGATCTCATCCAGAAACACTTGCAACTCCTCGATGGATACTCACTCTAAGTTCCTCATATGCATAGTAGTACTGCGGATGTTTTCCTCCTGGTCCACCAAAAGCCTCTTGCCAAGCATCCAACAATGCTAGAATTTTGTTTCGGACATTCATATCTGTCTGCACAAGGCATACACATGCTTTAAGTGCTCCAAAGAAATGCAGTATTACTAACATAAAAAATAAGCAACAATCATAAAACAAAAGGAAAGCAGCTGAAGTACTAGATAATCTTGATTTTATGTACAAAGGTAATTATCACACCTCATCAACTACAAAAAGTGATGAATCAAATAGTGCAAATTTAATCTGCTAGAGCCTGAAGTAAGGCGATAAACATATAAAAAGTGACTCTAAGCTACTGGCAACAAGCCCCATCAAGATCTCAATCTCAGATTACAAAGCCACAAACCAATTCTTCCATTATAACAAGGCCAATAGCTTTAAATTCTTTCTAACTAAACACAACTACCCAAAAGAAACTCAATACAGGAAAGCAAGATAACTACTGTGGCATAGGAAAAACCCAAATAAGGACTTGGAAACCAATTTGAGGTAGTCTGAGAAGTAAAGGTTAGCAAAAAGAACCAACCAGGGCCAAAATAGAGTTGAATTAAATCTGGAACAAAGAAAGGTAATTCTAGGGCTCATATAAATAAATGAAGTCTATGGAATGAGGAAAAATTTGATCACAAAGAGACCTAAAGACCTATTCATACTAGGATTACTGACGAAAGACGATCTCAACCTCTAACTAGAAAAAATCTTCCAATCTCGACCACTGGAGTTCATTAAAAGTCACATGATGCACCTGACTACTTACGGACCTAAAACATATTAAGAGACTAAATAAAAGAGGAAAGCCTTAAAATACTAAAAGCTGAATATGCTACTGCATCATTCTCCCCAAATTGGAAGGAATCAAGCTCAGCATTGAGAACTTTGATGAACTCAGAATGTCTTTGGGTCAATCTTCTCTATCTTATCTCCACAATTTCATGTACAACTTTGATGAACTCAGAATGTCTTTTGATCAATCTTTTTTATCTTATCTCCACAATTTCATGTACTTCATAAAGATGAATTATGCAACCATTTCGATAGGAACTTCCTAGCCATGTTTCCTTTCCTAGTCAGCTTCCTTCTACTCCAATTTGAGAAACTCAACCTCAAGTTTTAAATGCTAATTATTGAGATATAGCGAATTCCTTCCCATCATCATTAGAATTTGAATTGATTTCTTCTTCACGAAGGCTTGATAATTGAACCTGTCAATCAAACCTTCAAATTGATATGACATAACAAAATCTATCCTCGACATGATTAATACTCTTCAAATTTAAATGGCTAGCATCTCCTCCACGTGCTTACTTATCTTCTTCTTTAATAACTAATACATATCTAGCCGGATCACAATCTTCAGAAATACTTTTTCCTATCTTGTTCTGATCATCAATACTTTCGACTATTTCATCTCCTGCCAGTAAATTTGCTGGAAACAGTTCATCTCATCGCCATATCCCATACAACTGTTTGCATGACTTCATGATCATCCCACTTAATTGTTGCTGCTTCACCTTTGAAATCGTCACAGAAAGGTTATTTCTCTTCAAGATCAAAGGCTAATGCAATCGCTCTTCCAATCCACCTCCTACTACATTATCAGTCCAGCATTATGAAAGGGATTTGATGTCCAAGGTATCACAATCGCCTTCCCATTTTCCTAGAGGCTTCCACAAATTCCAATTGCTTCAAAGCTGGAACCGCCCGCGACAAGTCTTCAATGATATGCCTCATCCCAGCCATCTCGGTTTGTTGGGCTTGATTGCCTCTTCCACGCACAACCATCATGTTGAAACGACAATCTTAATCACTAGTTAGGACCTTTTTCACTCCAACACCAAATTGATGTTGGAAAGACGCCAACAAAGGCCTCTGTTACCAATTTGACGTAGTCGGAGGAGTAAAAGATAGCAAAAAGACCAAAAATAATGACAATGAAAGTTGGGGAATGAGGAAAACCTAACAACAAAGACTTAAAAGACCAATTTATACAAGGGGTTACAGGCGACAGATGCTTTCTCAATGCTTAATCTAAAATAACAACTTACAGTTCATTAAAAGTCAAATGACACATGACTATTTAGTACCTAAACATAATAGAAGACTTAACATAAGACAAAAGACTTCAAATACTAAAAACTGAATTATGCTCTGGCATTATAATGCATGGCAGTAGGTACGAAGTGTTCAGTACAAGCACAGAGTTCCTATCCCTAAAAAGGGTCAAATCTCACTCGTCCTACGATTTCACAACCACACATGTCAGAATTCTCTAACATCTAGCGCATGAATCATTGTGAAATTTTAGGGGGAAATCAGAGAGCAGCACACAGATCAAACCTGGCGTGGATCAAGACCTTAGCACAACCACCACCCACAAAATTCTTCTGAACTCAATGAATTGAATGCTTCTCAGGACAAGGAAAAGATTTACAAATCCAAAGGACGCCAAAAAGGTTACCAAAATCTTGATGAAAGAAAAACAGCCTCAAGACATCAAACTAGTGACAATTCAAAGTGATGCTGTGTGAAAGCATTTTACAGCTTGTAAAACAGTCCATCAAGCATTTACCTTTTTCTTTACAATTTTGACCATATCCCCAAGTATATTCTTCTCTGCAATTTGAAAGTGCACATAATCACCACAGTTCTTCACCATTGTCTCCAAAAGCTACAATAGTAGAATACAGAGATCAGATTTCTAACAAGTTCTCACAGCAAACAGTAAGTGGCATGTTTTCTGCAAGTTAAAATCCAATTTTCATGTTAAGAATGTATAATGTAACGTATCTAGAGAGCAAAAATACCGTCAAAGCAAGGAATTGGACTTGTGGGCTCTTGTGCTGCAATCTTTTCTTCACTGCTTTTATAACTTCTCTAGCCTGTCTGAGCAATCCAGAAAAAATAAAAATCAGCATGCAATCTTTTCTCTCTAATGTGCTCTCATGCAGTCCCAAAATGAACAAGGGTCTAATAAAAGGATTTGTTAGCTACTGCTTTCATACAACAAGTTTAGCTACGACTACCAAGCTTTGGAAAGGTAAAAAGGCAAGCTTTACAAGTTTTGTTTCCATGTATTGTCAAATTATATTCTTCTTCAAATTCAATTCTAATATCATGCAACTATAAATTTATATTATCGGTATCTGCAGCAACAATTATCAAGTGTTCCATACGCATCTCGTCAACAAATCCATTGAATAATAATAGCAGTTGCTATGAGCCTTTCTGCTCAATCAGAAACAAAAATTCCCATTAAATACCGTGAAAAGAAGAACAATCTTATTTCCTTTTTGTCCTCAAGACTAATTTTTCCTTTCTCCCCTGAGAAATTATTCCCCCTAATACATATCTCTGCCTTCTCATGCAACACGGAAAAAGACAATAAACGAAAAAAGTTTGAAAGGCACGCATGCAAGCGACGATCACAATCAGCAGCAGCTAAAAACTCACAGCAACCCACCGAAACAGGAGTTACAAATTCGAGCACGAAACGAAACACAAACCGAGACCAAGGTCAACCAACCCATCAACGAAAGAAGCAAAATTTCGGCGAAAAATTCAAGGGAAAAAACAAATAGAAACGAGTACCCAGGATAGGAGTTGACATAATCGCAGATGTCGATGTTCATGGTCCAATCGGGGTTCATCAGAAGATCGCTCGTCGCCTTCTCCACCCGAACAGTAGCCGAAGAAGATGATGCAGACAACATCCTCTCTCTCTCTCTCTCTCTCTCTGTGGCTCTTGACTTTGACTGGTCTTCTGGGGGGTGGTAGGCGAAGGAAAATAAAGAGGGGGACTACTTGTTCCGACGGAAACGATGGGAAAATTCTCTGGCTCGCAAGGGCTTAATTTCCTAGAAAAGCAGTCCAACGCGACACAACGCAAGAGACGACGATGAACAACTGGGGAAAAGCAACTAAAAAAGACATTTTTACGAATCGAGCCCAGCAAAAGAAGGGAAAGGGCAAAGCATCGATTTTTCTGTCGTATGTTCGTGTTCCTTTTTTTTTTTTTTTTTTGGGTGTCTTTGAACTTTTGTTTTGGGTTAAGAGATCGCCACCACCACTCAGTCGAATCCATAATCGCGATTTTCTCGCTCTTGCTTTCGTTTCGCTGCCCCCCCAAAAAATTGTTAATTACCTTTGTCTCCTTCCTGGATTTTAGCCTGCCTTTGGAGTCAAATGCCAGGAGAGAGAGAGAGAGAGAGAGAGAGATTAAGGAACAAGAAAGGGATCGGCTCCCAAGTAGCACATTGAAGAAGGGACTCACCCTTTGCAAAGACAACCTTCACCCATTTCATTATTCGCCTAGTTCCCTAAAAACTGAAAATAAAATGATTTTCAATCTAGTTTCAAATCTTTCAACAAAAAAAAAAAGTCTAGTTTCAATTCCATCTTGTAACCGTCCGTTCAAAAATCATCATCAATTATTTGACATGGTATTTTCATGTGAGGGTGTGCAAAGGAACCAAAAACCACCCTGACCGCTCAAAACCGGCCTAAAACTAAGCGAGTCCAAAGAGGATTGGTTCGGTTCCCGATTTTAAGTGTGGAACGGCCCACCCACTAACCCACCCGGATTGATATGGTAATATGTATGCATTTTAATTTTAAGAAAAATTAAAACCCTAAATCCCTAATCTAGGTTGTCGGTTGTCTTGTCTTATCTCGGTCTCTCTCATCTCAACTCTCTCAAGCAACTCTTTAGTCTCTCTGTCTCCCAATTCTTAACTCCCATCGATTCACAGTCATGCCTCCAATCGCTCCTCGCAAACATGATTCATAGCCTTGCCTCCCTCTCTCGCTTTAGGTCACCTCCATTGGCTAAAAGTTGGAAACCCTAATTGTTGCCATTTTCCCACTTTTAGTTTTTTCAATATACTCATAGTTCGAAGTATTGGGAGGAAAGTGAAGTATTCTTTGCACATGTTTGAAGTTTTTTTTTTTTACAAACAACAAGGATTTTAAAGAACATGCATTCTTTTTTGCTGAAAAAAAAAAACAACTTGATGGGACCGGTTGATGGCTTGCTGGAAAATAAGTCACTGATCGCATAAAGCTTGGTGGGACCGGTTCCATAGAACCAACGGACGGTTCCTAGTTTCAGTTTTTCGAAACCGACCCTTGGTGAGCAATTCTCGATTCTAAAGTGGGAATTGCCCACTCTGGATTGATCACCCCTATTTTCATGCAGGTATAAAAAAATCTACATCAACAAAGTGATGCTAAATATTCTCTTCAAAACAAAACTATTCTTTAATATGAATTTTATTTAAAAAAAAAAAAATCAGGGATGATTAATGGCGATTTTTGAACGAAGTGCCAAAAGAGTCAAATTTGGGACTTGAGTTAAAGTGGATGATTTTTTTAGATAAAAAAAGTTCTTCTAGATATGAGATTAGATTTGAAGTTTTTTTTTTTTTTTTTGGACAAAGATGTTCATAGAGGATTGGACTGGACATAAAGTTGGATTTTTTTCTTTTAAATAAAGAAAAAAAGTTAGGAGTGAAATTGAAATTAAACCTAAAATTGTGATTTTTTAAAGAAATTAGATCCTTTTATATTTAATTTGGTATGGATGAGTTCGTAACTTCCAACTTAGCTGTCAGATGAACGGGGTAACTGATTTATGAGACGCCACACATGGCATGGAATTATGACAGAATGGACTTCGTTGCGATATTTGTAAAGGGAGGTTGGTCCACGGAAGAAAGTGTCTAGGCAAAGGAGTTAGAACTTTCGTCGTTCCATTTTGGCTAGTCAAAAAAGGATGACTATTGCTAGGTACGATAAGGGCTTGTCTTTGTCCAAATCCAATTGAAACATAAATATTGAAAACCTAAATGAAACCATTGCTTGTTGATAATTGAAAATTGATGGCTAAATATTTTTATTTTCCTACCTAATATGGAACGATGATCATGGTCGGCACAAATTTTACCGAGTATATTTACTGACATCTAATTGTCGTCGATTTTTTATTTTATTTTATTTTGCCGAGTAAATTATGCAACCACTTTTTTACTTGTCACATTTGCCGATATTTTAACTCGGTCGATTTTTTTAATTCAATATCAATTAAGGATATCGAACAAGTTTAATCTCACTCAGTACAAAATTATTCTAATTTCAGCGGTTAATTGGGCTACCAAACAACCTTAGTGATTCACTAGACTCTATGAAAATTAATGAATCATTTTATGAAAATGTCTAAGCGAATCATTTGTAACATCTACTAGGTTTCTTGAAAATTAACCTCATTCGATATATTAACTATCATTGATTTAAAACCTACTAGTAACATCCCATAGTTTCATGTGTGGTAAGAATATGCAATGATCAAATTTCAATCAATATCAAGTAGCTTTTTATTTCCATTTTTTAGCATTTGAAATGGCCAAAAACATAACATCAAATACTTAGATTTTCAACACTTATTTTTCAGCTTTATCAAACGAGCCTTATTGAACCAATTTAACGGATCAATTTCAATACATCAAGCATTATCGAATTGGTTTCCCCTTAGGTGAAATTTTACATTTTCTACAAGGATCAATCAGGTTGAATTAAATCCACGAAGTTGGTAGTGTTTTTCCAAAATTTAAAGAACTCTTGGAAGCCTTCTCCATTAAAGCAAAATGAAAGTTCACAGTAGCTTCAAACTGAAAAATCCAATTTAAACTTAACGATTAAGTCTTGTCTGGAAACCCATGTAGGTGAGCAGCTGCTTCTTTAATTACAGGTCATTTCTTGGGCACGTGAATCCCTACTACTTCTTGCCATATTCTACTTCTTATCTCATTAGGGCATGAGAGACAAAACAGTTAATCCTAAGTTTGGTCATAGGAGATGACAATTTATTTTCTTGTTGTCCTCATTCACCATGCTGCCACTTGTTTACAAGGACAAAATTACCCATTTAGAACTAATGGTTCTACTAAATTTGATAATATTACGGTGATATGACTTCGGCACGCAACTTTGGAATCCAAAAAGATTGCAACTTTTATTTCAAGGTATCAGTTATGTAATGGATGAATGGACACGATAGGTATATAAAGAGCATGTAAATTCCCTTTCATGTACAAGTAGGATTAGGAACAACACGTGAAATTTCACGAATGGAGGCTTTAAATATGAAATAAACTAGGGCAGAGCCTGTCTCGGATATCGTGTGAGAATGTTATAGCCCAAAAGCTTAAATTTATAGGCGGGGTGAGGCCACCTAAACACATCAAATGTGCGTGTATATGTATATATAGCGAGCATATAAATTGTGTAGACAAGCGATATGAGATTCATTGACATATGATCAACCGATTGGTGGTGAGCTATGTACATGCAATTTAAAAAAATATAACAACAAAAACGCTTTCTAGAGAAAAAAGTAAGCCCTCTTCAAATTGAAGTTTTAGGCTTTGTTTATTTCGCGAAATGAATGATTTGAAAAATATTTTACTAAAAATAATTGCTTGCAAAAATGAGTCAGCGAAAAATATTTTCATGTCTAGGAAAATATTTAGATAATTTGCTAATAAAAAAAATTCATTGACAAATTATTTCAATAGAAATAAATAATTACTTTTAAGAAAATGATTTTCAAATAATATATTTTTCATGAAATAAACGCAGTCTAGAATAATCTCGTTTTGATTTTTCTAGTCAAACCAGTTTATACCATCACATTCTCCGAATATTAATTTTTCTTTTTAAAAAAAGACGAACATGGTGACGTGGTTATTTATGAGAGAGTCATGTTTAGAAAGAGATGTTTTCATCATTTTCCAAGAAAGGACCAAAGATGTGCGGTGGACATCCTCTTTGGCCCCATAAAAAAGTGTTGCTATGTGTTGTCAACTTTGACTTGTGCGCACGACGTTGATTATCATGTTAATCCCACTTAGATAAGGCATTATGACGTCACTCCACCTAAAAGCGACATTCGATAAAACCGACAGGCGTTCGTTTGCAGGTCGCACAGGCACGTTGTGGAGACCACAGAGGTGACACATTGCGAAAATGCTGTGGTCAACAATTTATTAAAACTGTCCTTAGATTTTAGATGCACGAATCGTCCATCTAAGGGCAACGTCGGATTCATCTTGTGTCATTCGCGTTTTGGTGTCCTAGAATGGAGATCTTGTTGGTGAATTAGATCTGCATAAGGGATCGACTATCGAGTCGATGATCGGTCCTTCGTTCGTACACTGATTCGGAGGTTGGATATCGGTTCGAATGCGATTGATCTTTGTTTCGTCGGAACTGGCTTCCACGACGAAGTACCTTTCATCGAAAGTCGTTTCTCGATTTTTTATTAGAGGAGACGGATTACGTGGCGATTTGAGACATGAAATATCGCAAGTACACAAGGGATTTGCTACCATAACCTTCCCGACCACGGTTTGCCGCTTGATTTAGGTAGGGAAACTTCAAACAGAGTCGGAAGTATTCGGATTTTGTAGGAATTTAATTGACAACAAAGCTTAAGGACATAAAAGATGCAATATTAAAATTTAATCGACGACGAGGCGCCTACAAACTATGACAAATATACACGCCGGAATTTAATCGACGACGCAAATTTGGAAACAACAGCTAAGACATACGCCGGAATTTAATCGACGACGTGAATTTGAAAACTATAACTAATGTTCATAAATTGAAAGATAATTTAAAGATAACAGATTTGTTTGTTTGTTCACAACGTAAGTTCTTCCTCAATTTCAACGATTCTTCCACGTCTTCGACAATCTAAAGCCTCAATCTCTTGCACTCTGTTGTTTGCTGAGTTAACTCCATTCCTTCTTCCACGATCTGCTGGTCTTCATTGCTTTTATCTACCGATGATTTTGAGATTTAATATGGTAACTGTTCGGTGCCTTTCAGACATTCAGTCTTTACTTGTTGTCTCAATTGTTGATCTTTCGATCCCCCTTTTAATTGATATCCTTGTCGACCAACTGTGAGATGATAATCGTCAACCATACTCTTATCACGTGCCGACTGCATGATTCATGGTCATCGATGTGTGTTAATATCGACATTAATTCTTACCGGTTCCGATGTTGATAACCACTTGTCCTTTAGCCACGTGCCTACTCATGTCTTGCGGCTTCGGTTAACTTTTCGTGCAAACAATCTCGTTCTAGAATCAGAGCGTCTTCCGCTTGTGACCACGCGAGCGAACCTTACTCGGCACGTGTAAATGGACAATTTTCATGAATTCATAGGATAAATTTTGTTCAAAAATCTAGATACAGAGGTTATTTGGGGAAAAAAAAAAGAAAAGGTTAAAGGAGGAACATCACTTATGTCAAAGAGTGTTTATGTTGAAATAGGATTAGAATTTTGATCGATGGTTAGCTAGCTAGGATCGTTAGGATTTACGTAATCACAAAGGCATGATCAGGTTAAATTACATAGACGTGCCATATTTAATGGAAGAATGAACTATGAGGTATATAAGATGTGCAGATTCTTCTCATACGACTTTTTCACAAGTAGAAGCGGGACAACCGGTGCTAGGGGCTTCGTCCGAGCGTTATCATCAGAATCTTGCGCCCACTATGAAATATTCGGTGTAAGGTATAATTAGCGCCCACACTAATTATATCTTACGCCGAATATTTTAAGCATTTTTTTGGTTTTATTAAAAATATTTTTAAAAATTATTTAAAATATAAAAAAATATTTGAAAAATATCTAAGTCGGCACTAGCCGAGCCACATAGGACAATCGATATCCACGTCAGTGATTTTTGGCTCAAATTGGCCGAATTATCTCGATTGGCATAAATGTAAAAAATTTAGGACTGAATTAACATCAATGCAAAAGATTTAGAACTGAATTGATAATAGTACAAAACAAAAGTTTAAGGATTGAATTGGCACTAATGCAATAGGTTTAGGACTTTTTTGACACTCCTCCCAATGGCTACTCGAAGATCCAAAATTGACGTGTCCACCGCCAAAGCCCCACCAAGATGCTAGCAGCCAGGAGTCTCTATGCATGGGGCACCATGTAACTAAACTAGGTGACGCAGCATGAGCCTATTAAATGTTTGTTGACGACGCTAATCAAACTCATAACCTTGTAGTATAGAATAATACGTGCGAACCTTTTATTACCGGTCCAACAAACTTGGTGCTCGTAGTGCACGGATTGAACCGCCGTTCCGTAGCCTGGAAGTCGAAAAATAATTCTCCGAAAACAGTTTTCCTCCGAATGAACGAACTCTTAATCACATACGGATTTCACAAGCCCTGCGTTTTTTCCAGGAAATTCCCCGGAAGCGGTGCATGGATTGATTCATCGAACCACCAGTTTCGTGTAGAAGGGGACATGGAAAGACGAGCACTGAATTCATTCCATTGACTAGTCGGAGTCAGAGAGAACAATTCTCTCCCATAATTTCCTAGAAGGCCACCTCCAACACACAACGCAGCGCAGGAGATGATGGACTGGGAAAAGCAACTGAGACAGACGTTTTTACGAATTGAGCCCAGCATATGGGCTATCTCGAGGGACTTTTATCTCTTTTGAGGAAATTACCCAAAAAAAATCCTAAATTTGTTTTAATTATATCAATTTAATTTTTTTTATTGATTGAGTTTTAAACCTTTTGCATTTATATTAACTCAGTTTATAAGGCCAATTTTAGCGGGAAACTACCGATTTGGAAGCCGGCTATCCTAGATGACAAGGTTGCCGCTAACGTGAATGATTTTTAATGATATTTTAGTATATTTTTCAAATGTTATATTGATATTGATATATATTTTTTTCTTCCCTTCATTCTTCCTCCAACGGGTCGGCAATCGGATAGCAGCGAGGGCCGATGGTGTCAACTTGCTGGCCTCTAGTAAGCTCGCTTGCAACCTTGCTAGGGGCGAGTGAGGGTGAACCTCATTGTCTCTAGGCAAGGCTTGCCCTCGCCAATGGTGAGCGGAGTGAGCTCGCTAGAGGTCGGCGAGGTTGACCTCACGGGTCCTCGTCTCTATCGATCGTCGAGGTCTAGCGACTAACTAGGAGGAAGAAAAAGATTTCCTAATTTAGTGTTGGTTTGTTTAATGAAAAAGAATGAATTGAATTTTTTTTCACAAAGATAATGATTTGTATCTTTTGAAATAATTAGTCGATGAAATTTTTTGGTTACCCATCTTTTTCATTACCCATAATGATGTATATCTAAATATTTTCGAGGATGATAAAAATGTTTTTCGTCAATTCATTTTTTTAAGCGATACATGCGATCATTTTTAAGAAAATATTTTTTAAATTATTTATTTTCCACAAAACAAACGGAACCTTAGCTAAGTTTCTTAATTAAATATTCATTAGGGATTTCAAACAAAGTTTAAAATTGTTGGGTTGTGGTTCATACTCCCATCGTAGGGGGTAACGCCCTTAAGGCCATCAAAGGGCTTTTATAGTTTGGGTCGTATTTTATTTATAGTTTGGCTTTAAGCCCATGAATTGTTATTGAGTGGCCTAGGGCATTGTTGTCCATGTATAATCTATTTCTCTTCTAATTGAGAGCGGTAATAAAAAGGTGGGAGGTGCTAATTATAGTAGAATTCTCTACTGGATGTTGCCCTAATTTAAAAATGAATCGGGATAAGCCTTGTGTCTCGATTTCACTTTTTTTTCCTTTACACTCTATTTCGTGGTATTTGTGCCCTTAATCCTACAAAAAATCTCAATTAGTACGAGCTTTTTAAGTTTGCACATTTAATCGTGTTACTAAACGGGCTTTAGTGAGTCTCTGAATGCTCAAATGATCCTTTGAATAAGTGGATCATCTTTAACATTTACTAGATTTTGTCACACCACAATTCGGCACTTAATGAGATGAACCCTTTTTTTTTTTTTTTACAATTTAACTTTTGTTGACTTGAAAGTTAACTAAAATTCCATTTGTTCCCAAGAAGAATGAACGATTTGTAAAATTTCTTTTCTATAAAATGATATCTTGTATCGTTTAAAATAATTAGTCAATAAAAGTTATGTTTCTTATAGACGACAATTTATGTCTAAACATCTTTGTGAAAGATGAAAAGATTTTTCATTCATTTATTTTTATAAGCGATATAAACAACCATTTTTTATAAAAATATTTTTCAAATTATTCATCTCCCTCGAAATATATCCTACCTAAATAATGCGCTCTTTCTTTCACCGCTAACCTCAAGAAGCTTCTTAAAACTAATACTCTCTCTTCCATTGAGCCTTGAGCTTGTGGTCCTTTTGAGCGTGGATGAATCTGGAAAGCAAGGTCAATATTCCTAGCAGCAAGGATGGTGCATCGCCTATTTTTGTTTGCTTAATTAGGTAAGTAAAGAACTGGTTACTTAATTGATCAAGTAGAAAAAATGTAATTGATACCGATTAGGCATTGTCAAATGTTGTTAAATCCTACCAATATTTATCATAAGTTCATGTGTAGCAAGAAATTAATAATTTTCACTTATCAATTTCGAGTTTTTATCAAATAGCCTTCGAATTAAACTTTCGGCATTTACATACTCAAAACTGAACGTTCATTGCTTAAAAATTCTCATCGCTTATTTTTCTATCTCATCGAATGAGTCTTAGTGGACCAATTTAACGGATCAATTTCAATATACCAAGTATTATTGAATTGGATTCCCCTTAAGTAAAATTTACATCTTCGACAAGGATCAATCGGGTCGAATTAAAACCACTAAGTTGGGTAATGTTCCTCCAAACTTCAGCGAACTTATGGAGACCTTCTCCACTAGTGCAAAGCGAAAGTTCACAATCAGTTTCAAACTGGAAAATCCGATCAAAACTTAATGATTAGTCCAGTCTTTATTCAAGGAAACACTAATTCTTGACTAGAAAAGCCATTAGGCGACTAGCTGCTTTTTAATCTTATGTCATTTCTTTAACACGTGAATTACTCCAACTTCTTGGCAGATTCCACTTCTTATCTCATAAAGGGATGAGAGACAAAACAGCTAATCCTATGTCTTGGTCCCATCACAGCCTCACCGGTAATGACAATTCTCTTGTTATTGTCCCTGCTTTATCGCAATTCTAGTGCCTCATTCACCAAATTGCAACTTGTTCACGACGACAAATTACTCGGTTAGACTTGCTTGTGCTACAAATCCTCCGGTGAAAGTATCAAACCTACTGCTGGGCAATGCTGCAATGCAATGCAACATGAATCGTCTAGAGGTTCGTGGCATGAACCAAACTTGTAATCTCGTGGCCCCTTTATTATTAGGCCAACGTCCTTGGTGATGAGTCTTTTGGGCATGGTGTGGGCCGTGTAGAGCTCGTACCTTGTGGGGCAAAACCCCGGTCGGGGCAATTTTTGTTTTTCCTCACAAAAATTGTCTCGCGGGGTATTAGGCAAGGTGCGGGGTGGGGTGGGTTGAGGCTAGTATTTCCCTAGCTCGCCTACCGAATCCGCGTCATCTGTGTAATTTCACAAGTATATTAGACATGTGAAAATCACTTTAAGATCAATATCTTCTTCTTAAATGCCCGGATTTTATAGGTGATACAAGCTTAGAAGTGCTTTAGGTAAGTGATGTGGGACAATTATTTTCCATGTTTCCCATTGTCACTTTGTCCAACATCGACTACTTTATAAAGTTTAGTACTTCTTTGGCTCTGTAAAATCAACCCATGAGCTCATTTAATAACAACATCTATAATGATAACAAATGCGGAATATTTCTCACGCAATAGAAAATGGTCCTGCCGGCCCGTGATGGAAAAACAGCCCTAGCCCCGGTCCCCGGCCTTCGCCCCGCCCCACTCAGCGTGCTTTTTTGCCTGGTAGGAGGGGTAAGGAACGTTATCCTTGTCTCGCCCTGTGCCCACCCCTAGTGATTTTTCCCATATAACTTACTTAATACACTTTAGAATATATATATATATATATGTATATATATATTATTATTTGGTCGAACACTCTAGAATATTTAACCTGCTTAGGTTTCAAAGGTTATTAACCGCTAATCCCGTAACATTACGCACATCAATATGGGCAGATATACATGTCGTGGGCATAAACAGTCATGGATGAGTCGGAAGGCTCTTGCAGGCACAAAAATGATGCTGTTTCAATTCACAGCAGCCAAAATGGGCCGTTGGCCCACTGGTGTGTTGAAGCAATAATTGTACGTATTCTTTTTAAAATCTTGCAATTCAAATAATTTCATTGTAACGTGTAAGATTTTCTTGGTTATAATAGAATTTAATGATGATATCAATCTTTGATTTTATCACGGTAACGCCGGACCTTTCTCATGTGTTTTCAAGAAAAAATGCCGATATATGTCCGCCTGTATCCTCGAATTTGGAGCAAAGATCAAAACTACTAGTTGGCTTGATGAGTAAAATAGAAGACGGAAATGACATGGTAATGCATGCGAATTGGCCATATGTGGTCGCTTATCGCAGAAACATAAGGAGGGAAAATCAACATAGCTGTGACGGATAAAGAATTGATATTATCATGAGTTTCCTTAGAGAAAATTGTCTATCAGATGACCATACAAATTAAAAGAGATACAATAAACGCAGTTGAGATTCACTATTACTACCCACTATCCGATTAGAATTAAGAAAGACATATTTATTTATATAGATAAACAATAATTCCCAATATATCTATCTTTGGTTCACAGTGTTAAGATGTCTAATCTCTCATTAGAAGTTTTGCTAATAATAGAAAGTGCAATTCTGACAAAATAATAATAATAATAGAAAGTGCAATTCTGACAAAATAATAATAATAATAGAAAGTGCAACACTCAATACAAGTTTCATATCACCAATTATAAATCATTTTTCAGTATTTTAACCATGACAGACTTTCAATCATTATCGACAAGTATCAGACCTAATCTATGAGAGCAGAGTTTGGTCAACAGTGAACAAGACAATCGATAGTTTGAAGGGAAAGTCGTCGACAACATCATGAAAGTTATCAATGAGAGCATTTATGAAGACTTAAGAAGTTGATCGATATAGTCATTGACATCAAGCAATCGGTATAAAAACATAACTGTTGGGTGGTTATGTTTATTGTCGTTATTTCAGGATTTTTGTAATTTTCTATGGATAGGTGTTGTTCAATAGCTTCTTGTTGATAAGTGTTGGGCGAAAGTAAATTCTCGTAACCACAAATAAGATTAAAAAGTTATTTTTTTTTTAATTTTGAATTGCAGAGCTGTTGTTTGTGACAATCGATAGTGGGCTATATATAAGCAATTTGTACTCTTTGGAAAGCAGCCAAATTCTGTCAAAAAACTCAATATTCTCGCAAAATTTATGTTTTTCTTCATTTTCCCGCAATTTACGTGGCCGGACACCGATGGTCTCTAATATCTGCTGTTTAAATTTCACGTCATTTACTTTCTTATCCAAAATCAACAAAAGAAATCTTTATCGATTCAATTGATTCTCAAGCATATTTCATCTTTTTTTGGTGAAGAATCTTTTTGGCATGCTCAATGGGACACATTTTGTTGATTCGAAAAGTCTATGATGGCAAGAACTAGAAATCAACAACATTCCGACAATGGTGCTGGCCACAATAATCTAGTATCACAAACTGGAAATGATGTTGCTGCATATTCAGAATCCTCAACCGCTGGAAGGGTGGCGAAGAAAATCAACGCGAAGGGGGTGATCTTCCAAGGCATCCTACTAATGAGCAATTAAGGGATGTTGCTCCGAATTCCAACGTGGTGTCTACCATGAGAAGATTGCTCGAAGAACACTAATATGGCTAAGTACATCGTGAGTCGCATGTAGGATGTGATCAAGCCAATTGTCATTAATCATGTGAATGATGCTTTGTCGAGGCCGGGATTGTCCAATCCACCACACTGTTCCATGTTAGTCCAGTTGTAATAGGGCTATTCCTAATCTTTCTCCAGTTGTTGATGCTAATAATGTTGGTCAGAATAGTCAAGCCCCTATTAGAATTATTCAAAGGCTCGACGTAATTCAGCATGGAAAAATCAAATTTGCAGATGACAGTGGACATATGATAACTCTTGATTATCTAATTTTAAAAGATTGAATGATCAATGAATTAATCAATTCTTTTAAAAGGGTGCATATATTGACACAAAAACTGATCAAATGTTGGTTACTACTATTGGACTTAGTTGATGAGAGCAGGTTTTGGTCAACAATGAACTAGACAATCAACAACTTGAAGTAATCGATAATCACTAAAGGAGTCATCAACAACATCTCGAAATTTATTGAAGAGAGCCTTCATCAAGACTAAAAAAGTTGAATGACAAATTCATTGACAGTGGGCAATCGATACAAAATTTATTATCGTTATTCTAGGATATTGGTGGGCAATCGATACAAAATTTATTACCGTTATTTTAGGATATTGGTACTTTCTTGTGAACAAGTACTGTTGAATAACTTCATTGCAGAGAAGTGACGCCGGTGTAACTTCTTGTAACCGCGGATAAAATTAGAAAGTTATTAAACGCTGTTGTTCATAACCCGTGTGACATCGTACTTTTTGTAAAGAATCTTCAGTCAATAAAAAGATTCAACGCTTTCACAAATTTATCTTTATTTTTACATACGATCGTCCCCGGTCTCCACGCTACTTTCCAGTCTAAAAGAATGAAAGGACCCTTCACAAGTTATGTCTATTCATGTCGATCCATCCATATCCTTCAAAGATGTTTAGGTCCTTTTCGGTGAAACGACCACCCGCCCGCTTTTAGCCACCATTAACATCGGTGGCAAAACCACAACCACCGCTAACCTCTACTGTGAAAAAGCACGAGGTTCCTATTCGATAAATTACGGAAATACTTGATGGAGTACACTTCGAATGCATGGTACTTTGTCGTGAAAACGGATGGAGAAGTGACCTAGGAATGTATATAAACATGCAGACAGAATTACAAGCCAGAAACTTCACTAAAACTTACATAAGCACACAGACTATCCCACTTCAGTTCACAACGCAGTACCGGTCATCAGTCTCCGCCGTTTATTTCGTCCAGGATCACGATAAGCGCGACGATGAATGCATAGTCGATGTTCGGATAGACCATGACCATGAACTGGTCCTTCCCCAGCTGCACGCTTTGAATGCTCGTCTTCTCATGCATCTGCACCATCAAGATTAGTCAGAATCAATGATACGTTCACGATCTTAAAGTCGAGCTTTGAGTCTATTCCGTACCTGCGCGACAATATTAGAGGATTCTCCAGCGTAGATGACACAAGACCGATCGAACCAGCTACCTTTGACCTTGAAGTCGCCGACCTGCTCGTTCCTGTTATTTGCTAGAAACACTTCTAACTTGGTCTTGAGTTGGATCACCGCACTCGTTTTGGCTGTGAAGATGAGGTCTCTCATGTCCGAGCTCTCCCCCCTGAAGGCTTGCCACCGGCTATGAGCAGTCATTATCTACACCAATCATCTTCACCTGAGCCTCTTGATAACAAAACATCATTTTCGTGCGGATTCTGCTTGTCATATAGTCTGCAAATGGATCACTGTTGAACCTGGATTTTGCTTAACCGATTTGTCGAACTTCAGTTTCTTTGGTTCATGTACTTGCCTAGTTAACAGGCCTCACTCGTCCTAAGGCATAAGCAGAGGTACACAACACCTTCTTCGCTCTATCTCACACTCTCAATAACTATCCACACTCTCCACTTTCTCGTTGTCTATACAGTGCAAGTTTGTCCTCCTCGTACTATATATCAGTGAGTGTGTAATGACTCTGTGTCGAGGTGAGTAGTTTAGGTTCCTTCCTGAAACCTAAGACCTACCCATCTGAACCGCTTTTCCATTTTTTTGAACTAGGAACTTAGAATTTATCCATCGGAAATAGTTCCATATTTTTTGGAACCTGAAAATCTACCATGCATACTGTGAAACCTAGAACCTATCACGTCATAGGTTCTAAGGTTGGTTTCAGGGACTATCCAAGTTCTACATGTATTCTTAATTGAATAATTGCGGTGAATTATCATCTCTAATGATCACCATTTTCTGCTATAATTTATTTACCATAATTCATATTTAGACACGAAGAACATGGAAACATTAACAATGTAAACCTTTCGGTCATGGATATCGCTGGAAATAGAAATTCAAACTAATGGTTCTAGATTTCATACTCACCATCGGACACTATTAAATACTATAGAATTGCGCAGAGACATATAACCAAAAAAAAAAAAAAAACACAAAGACTTATTCTAGATCTATCATACATATCTTGAAACCTATCATGTTTTTATTGGTTCTCAGTTCCTTTCGAAACCAGCTTCACCCATGTACAGGAAAACGAAGAACTGATCGGTGTCTAGCTCTAGAACCTATGAAAAGCAAGGGTAGATATCCAATGCTTGGGTAGATAGCCAGTCAAGAGTGAACCTTATGCCTAAGGGTGAGAACGGGGTTCCCGGAGGCATCAATCAAGACCCTACGGTCATGGAGGGTGAGCAAAGCTCCCTTCACTTTGAAGATGAGGTTGCCGTTGTTGTCGGTGACCACGAAGTTGCCATCGCTTAAGTGCATCACCTTCTTCAGAATGGCCACGTCCACAGGGTAAGGGCAACAATATTGAAGCCCCACAACGGGTTGTGGAGCAAAAAGGATTGTCCCAACTGGTTGTGCCATTGGAGAACAATCTCTGTGTGTGTATGTGGGAAACTGATGGGTTTCTATGTTAGGGCGTCTTGTATATATAGTGACACATAATAGCAGAAAGTGTCAATCTGGAAAGCAACTTAGTTTAATGTTTTGTGCTATTGAGAGCAATCACATTACTCTCTCTCTTTCTATGGAAACTTGTTGATTGTTACCGTTAGGATTAGATACAAAATCACAGCGAAATAAAGTAATAAAGATAAGAAAGAGAAATCGATATATAAGATTTATACTAGTTCACTCTTGAATAAAAGCTACATCCAGTAGAAAATTTCACTATAATTATCACCTTTTACCCCTCTGTTACTACTATCAATTACAAGAGAAAAAAGATTGTTTATGACGATAGCTATTCATGTGCTCAAGTCTAAATTACCCATAAAACACGGGCTCAAATTACAAAGTTCATTGAAAGAGGTTCTTGGGAATATAAATCACATCCCAACACCTACGTAAGCAGAAACCGACTATATAGAGAACTACTTAATACAACATTCTTGGGAGTATCAAACTTATTGGAGAAAAGGTTATGTTAAGCCTAAGTCTTGCTCAATTGTAACAAACTTAAATGTTAAATTTGAAGCCATATGGGTCAGTCCTGACGGGTTCAAGAGGGACAGGGAAGTTGACTTTTAGTCTTTTAGGCTCTGATGCAAGATGAATGCTTCTTCTGCCTTCAGCCATCTTTTTGTACTCTGTGCTTGTAATTCTACTTCTCGCTCTTCTACAAAGTAAACCAGAATATCAATACTTGTGTTGTGTTTGTGTCCACGTCTGCTGCACCTAATATCAATCTTAAAGAACATTTCATTTCACACATAAAACTAGATTGGTTCACGAGGAATCCAATTGAAAGAAAGATTGTCCTTGGAATTAGTCAAATAATTCGGCCAAATGACGTGTTAATGCATCTCAGAGGCAGATATGACTCCCCGTCGAACAACGACATGAAACTTTTAATTAACTAATCCTGTCTTTCTTAACTTTAATGAACTCATCATGTCTTAAAGTCAATACAAGGATAGAACCATGTAACTCCGGTATATTCGGTAGAGAGTACAACATAGGTACTTACTTATAGACTGCACAAGGGACTACTATGTAAGGTAATATAATATCCATACTATCTTATCATGATCTGTAGTATCAATCATAGTCAACTGTGATCATGAACATTTCGAAGGAAATATACAATATTAGGAGGAGATATAGAGAGATGTGGCAAATCTCATGGATATTGCTAGCATCCCTCAAACTCAAGGTGACCTCGGATAGCATAATAAGAGACAAACTTGAAAAAATGGGATGAAGAAGAGAGGTAGTGTTTTGTTCATTAGGCTTTGAAATACATACATACATACACATATATACATATAAAATGACCGGAAATGAAACTTTACTGAAGGCTCGTTGGCCCGGCCTGGACCCATAAGGCTCGAAAAACTTCGGCCTTTATGGGTTTTTGGGCCATCGGTTTCTTTTGCCCAACCCTAGTGCTTTTTTTTTGGTGGGGGGGAGAAGGAGGGGGGCCTTCAATCAACCCTAGTGTTTAGCGATACGTTAAACTTACAACATCTCGAAGATAGGTGAGGCAACTATGTTGTACGATAACGCCATGAACCATGGGACATAAGCTATGGCACCCTTTTTTTCACATATATTTAAGGAAAAACTGCGGAGCAAACATTGCCTCTTCCTTTTCTCGCAGTAATTACTTTTCCGTTCTGTCTTGTCGAAGTTACTAGTCTCTCTTGTCGCGATTGATCTCATTAAGAATGGCGACAAGCGCGACAATAAAAGCATAGTCGACGTAGGGATAGACGGTCACCCCGTAGCTCTCCCTTCCAATCGCCATGCTTTGGATCGTGTGCTTCATGTGCATCTGCAAAGCCATACAAGACCGCAACGCCAACAGTTAGGTTCAGTTTGATGATCAACCAAGCTTCTCTGTTCTTTGTGCTCGCTACTACGTGAAAGAGCGCGAAATCAGTTGACCTAATTCGCTTTGCGGTCCCGTTTCGTTAGTTGGAATCAATGATAAGGACATGGAACGATGAACAATCTGTGTCTAGAGCTGCTTTTTCGTGTCTAGATGGCAGATGATGATGCTTGTGAGCTATCATTGAATCCACCATCCGAGTATTCCCCTAAGACTAGGGTAAAAGAATAACACACCTGGGCAATTATGGAGCTACTGTCTCCGGCGTAGATCGAGCAAGACCGGTCCATCCAGCTTCCTTCGACCCGATAGTCGCAGGTGCTTTCGGATTTGTTGCCCGCTAGGAACACGTGCAACTTGGTCCTGAGTTGGAACACTGAGGACGTCCGAGCGCTGAACACCAGATCGTCTGGCTCTGTGCTTTCCCCTCTGAAGACTTGCCATCTCGAATGCGCAGTGAGATTCTGCATACGAAATATTTTGCGCCTAAGTTAGAGGGTTTAATCAACCTATAAATTATAGCAAACACACTACGATAAAAACTAGACGGCGGATTGATGTTTGGCATTGCTTTATCTAGACAGTCACCATCATCATCGTCGTTGTCGTCTCGTTATCATCTTAGACATGAGAGGAGGAAGGAGATTGTTAATTCTGAGAATCCTTTGAGAACCACCAATCTGGAATAGAGTTAGAGGGAGAAAGATTGATAACTCCCGTTTTTTCTTAGGCATGAGAGGGTGATGATTAGGTTTTGCTGGACATTAAGACCGTATCAGGATAGAACAAGAATGCGTTTTTTGTTCTCTCATTGGTTGCTTCGTGAAGATAAGAGACACATTCCCAATTTGAGATAAGAACCTTTTGTTTGAAGGTTAGGATCGTGTTGCCGGCCGCGTCGACGAGCTTGCGCTTCGCGTGGAGCAAGCTGAATATGTGCTTGACCTTGAAGATCTCGTTGCCGGCAGCATCAGAGACGGCGAAGTTCCCCTCGGTAATCGAGATGAGCTTCTCCACCATCCCAAGATCGATTGGGTAAGCGACACAGTACTGGGGCCCAATGACCGGCGCGGGGGGCGGCGGCGGGGGTTGGAACGGCGCTGGTTGGAACGGCGCGGGTTGGAATGGCAACGGCTGTCCGGCCATGGTGATTCGAGGAGGGCGTGAGGGAGGTGGGGATTGCAATACAAATGCTGAATATGAAGATGGTTAAGGCAGGCTCGTACGTTAATTTTCACGAATGAGCACCATTGTTTCGGAAACAGTCCAGCTAGACAACGAGCGGATGATTAACAAGAAGTCGTGCACAGTTAAAGGAAAATGTCTTTTTCCTCCTTTTTTTTTTTCCTCTCTTTTGGTTGAAAATTAAAAACGGTAATTTTCGAAATTACGTCCTCAATGTAACTGATTCGCTTGCGGTTGTGGAAAATAACGTTTTAGAAGCGGATCGGAATTTTGCAATTAAATTAGGAGCGAGAAGAACTCGACAGAGAAACAAAACGAGTAACAGTAATAGACACGAGAGATTTACGTGGTTCTATTCAAATGTCAAAATTTACATCTATGAAAAGAGATAATCGCCAATAATCCATGAATAAATCGGAGAATTATACTATTACAATCACTTATACTCGACCTTCCATATCCTATGTTCTTGTTTAGGAGTCTTAGGCACCGCACCCTCGAGAAGGACATCTAGGGATCCGGCTCCTAGACATTTGGCCTCAGCACTTGGGTATTGAGACCTTGGGAAAGAACCCCGGGCCCCTTTGCCCAAATTATGACCATGACACTTGATGTATTGATAAATTTTTCACATGTGTACTAGTTTGGAGTTTTTCATTGTAACAACTCAATAAATTATCATACAACGATGCTTAGTGATTCGATTTGGTTTCAAAAAGTTGTAACCTAACCAAACCTCAAAAAACTGTTCGGTTCAATTTGTGAACCGTTTTTCTGAATAAGTACTCTTGAACGGTTTGGTTTAATTTGGTAATTTCACGGTTTAAACCGTTTTTTACTCACCCTATTCTACGGCACCTCTTTTGCAGAAAATGAGAAACATAGAAATTACAAAAGGTCTTCTGTAACAAAAAAATAGAATCTAATATTACCTAATATTGTAATTAGAAAACTACATACTACCAAAATATAACCCCTATTAAAAAGAAGAGTAACTACTTATAAACATATATATATATATATATATATATATATATATATAACACGTATATAAAAGATAATACGTAAATACACATGTTTTGGCGATATGTTACCTCCGTATGTTGGTTATTTTTGGGTTTGTCAAACTTTCATTATTCACAGAGTTAAAGAATGAGAATCGAATGCGTCATTTTGTAATGGAATTTTCGCATTGCATGCTCTAGCATGGGCTTCGACCCTAGGTACTATTTGCGATACATTCTTTGTCGTTTTAAATGATTGAATCGGTGAAACTTTAGGACGCGCCGCGGAAAAAGTGAGACTCGTATCATTATCGGCTACTCTAATGGTGTGGCAATTGCGACTCATCAAATGATTTCTAAACCAAACCATTTCCCACTTAAAATGCTTACATCACCACAACCCTTTTTTCAAAATTTCCGTGAACAAGGCTTTTTCCTTGTACAATCGGAAAAGCACATCGACGAAGAAAATCACACAGTACGATCCAAAAATACACATTGATGGAGAAAATCCCACAAACACGGCGCATCCACCCATGTGTTTCCTTTCAACTTTGACAACCCCTATGATTGATCTCGTCAAGGACGACGATGAGTGCGACTATGGGTGTCAACGGGCCGGGTCTCGGCCCGGCCCAAGCCGGCCCAAAACTGAACAGTGCCAAGCCCGTCCCGAACCCTCTTCAAGCGGGGTCGGGTCGATTTCTTTTTTTTTTCTTTTTTTTTGAATTAAAATCACTTAACATGTTCGTTTAATGAAAGAATATAAAAAAAGTGAAAATAAGATAAATTAAAAAGAAAACGTGAGTGAAAAAAAAAAAAAGCTGGAATCGAGCCGGCCCAATCCTAACAGTATCAAGCTAGCCCGAAAGGCCCGAAAATTAGGGTGAATTTTCGAGCCTAGTCGGATTGGGCCTGGTTGGACCGGCACGGGCTTTTTTGACACCCCTAAATTCGAGAGGAAAGCGTAGTCGACGTTCGAACACACCGTGACCATGTAGTTGTCCTTCCCGATCAGCACGCTTTGAACCGTGTGCTTCCTTGCATCTGCAACAACACCAACACCAACACAAAAACGCAATCCACCCAAGTAAGGTAGCATTAACGAGTGTTGCCATATTTATATGAAAATACTCAAATTTATTTATCACACAAATTCAGTCTAATGCCGCTATAATTAGCACTGTAGGGTCATAATTGCGATATGGTAAAAAACTAATTATATGATATTTTCTGTAGAAAGCGTTGTCACACGTGACAACATTTACGCTATAGAATTTCTGCTCCAAAAGTATTTCTAGAGCACAAATCCGGCGATAACGCAACTTCCGAAGCAAAAATCATTTTGGTTATGCAACTTTATTTTTCTACATCTAAAGCATTTTCTTATTTCGGAAGTAGTTTTGAACTCACTTAAAGAAGTAAAAAAAAAAAAAATACTTCTCTCCGGAAGTAGCCAGAAGTTGATTTCTAGAGTAGAAGTGTTGCCATGCACGCCCTATATATACCCCAAAAGTCGGTACATCTTGTACATGAAACATTTAGGCAAGGGAACGATACGTCTATAAGTCAATTATCATTGACTTATCAGTCCCCGTCAATTATTATTTTTTCCTTTAAAACATGCCACACATATAATTTTCCTTTTCCTTTTGTGACGAGAATTAAGTTTATCCAATAAATAATCGTTTTCTTATGAAACATTTACCTTGCCCACGTTTGGCATGCAATAATTAAATTTAGAAATACGAACACGGTTGAGTACACTCGTTGTTCTTAGTTTTCTGTTCGAGGAATATGGTAAACATATTCAAACATTCTATGTAATTTATATATTGAAAGTAAGTGGGATCCACACACATGATTGGTTTGTTTAAACATTTAATACAATCTTAGTTAAATATTTGATGGGATAATGACACAAATGATTCTTGAATTTTGGCAGGATGTGCAATGCGGTCTATGAATTTTAACTCAATGTTCATTGTGGTCCTTGAACTTTTAATTTGTTGAATGTAACCATTCAATTTTTGGTACATATTCAATATAGTCCTTAAAAAATATGAAAATGATCAATGTTATCCTTCCATCAATTCAATTTCAGAGACCACATTAAACATTTTCATATAGTGAATGGACTAAATTGAACATGTACAAAAAGTCTAAGAACTACATTGAACAAGTTAAAAGTTCAAGGATGATATTACACATTAAGTTAAAGTTAGTGTATTGAACAAATTAAAAATGACATTACATATTATGCCAAAATTCAGAGACTATTTATGTCATTTTTCCTTAATTGATAAGAGAAGTGTCGAAATTTACCTGGGCAACGACGGTGGGAGTCTCGCCGGCATAAATGGTGCAAGAGCGGTCGAACCAACTCCCTTCGAACCAGAAGTCGTAGACATCTTCGTTGGTGTTACCGGCCAAGAAGACATGCGACTTCTTCTTGAGAGAATTGACGATGTCTTTGCACTGAACACGAGATCTTGAGGCTCTGTGCTTTCTCCTCTAGACACTTGCCATCCGCAATGCGCCGTCATGAACTGCAAAAACATCAAACATTATGACAGTGATAGTATTGATAATACTAGTAATTACAAAAATGACATTGTTATTGCTTCAACGATGACAAAGAGCGTAAACTTTATTTCGTTTTCCTAGCTCGGATCACCTGGCTTAGGAACCCGAACATGTATGATGTATGTATTTGGTAACATTTCGGTATGTGAGGGTTGTCCCCGGTACTTTTATTCGAAAATCAAAATTGCCCCTCTACTCTTTTGAAAAGCGACACTGATCGTCCTTGAACAGTTTGACAAAATTTAGAATCTCTCTACCAATCTGTGGTCTTATGTGAACTGACACCATTCGATAAGATCTTGAGTTTCATGACATACTTGATCTCATCAAGCGGGCTCAAAAAGGAGCAAAGTTCTTCATAGCAGTGAGTTACTCGAACCTTCACGTTAATAGGATGAGCAGAAGTAACAAGAAGCAGATGATGTATGTGAATGATCATCGAATAAAACCTTTTGTCGGAGGGTCATGATGGGGTTTCCGGCAGCATCGAGGAGGATGCGCTTCCGGTGCACGAAGGTCAAGAGAACGTCCTTCACTTTGAAGAGGATGTAGCCGGCGGTGTCGATGACGACGAAGCTGCCCTGTGAGCACCTTCTTCACGATCCGGAGATCGACCGGATAAGGGAGGAAGTACTGAGGGCCTACATGTATTGTCTTAGAATGGAACAAAAACCCCCAAGGCTCCTTTTGTAAATTGAGTTAATTTACGATCCTAAACTTCTGCTTCAAATCTCGTGTATTTATTTGTCTTTGAGATTTATATCGTATTAATTTTGAAGGATGGGAGTTTCTGAATTCGAAAAATTCTACTTTAATGTCACCTAATGTCACCATAGGATAAGTTGGGCGAGTTTGAGCCTTTATATGAGACTAAATTAGCCACTTCGGACCCTTGTTTAAGACAAGATCCACTTTAGGCCATTTTTTGAAAAAAATAATTGCCCACCATACCCTTATTTGAAATTTAACCTAATAATGAGCTCCATGTATGAATAAAAAGAAAGTTCTAGTTTCACTAAGACTCCATTTGTTTTGCAGAGAGCCAATGGACTGGAAAATATTTTTCTAAAAATGATTACTTGTACCGTTTATAAATATGAATGAATGAAAGCCGTTTTCATCATATACGTTGTCGATAATGAAAATATTTTTTATTGACTAATTATTTCAAATGATATAAGCAATTTCTGCAATTTCACAAAAAATGAAAGGTCGTTTACATTGTTTACAAAAATTAATGAACGAAAAATACTTTCATGGTTCATGAAAATTTTTAGACATAAAATTAATGTCAATGAGTAAAATATTTTTCATTCGATAATTATTTCAAACTATATAAACAATTATTTTTAAGAATATTGTCCAAACTTGAAATTGTGATACGAGAAGTGAAAGAATTTTCTTATTGTGATATTCAAATATCCTCCAACTTGAATTTGGCAAACAGACGTTATAAATCGCGACCTCGTTTGTGAAAAAAATGTCAGCTTGTTTCGCTTGACGAAATGCCTTTTCTTTTTCGTCTATCGATATCGACGACTTCCTTACAGCTCAGACAGCATTTGCGTTCTTCTTGATCTGTTCTGGCTGCCCATGAAGTGGTCAAGTGCGTCGTCGAAGAGGTTTGATTACCAAGGCAAAGAACCGAGTCATACGAGCACACTTTTCATCTGAGGAACGACTCAAAGGAGAAGAACACGCGGGGTGGGATTTGTTTCTAGCGGACCCATGTCGATGAAAGCAGTCATCCGATCTTGACGCTTTCCATTTGCAGGTTGAGAACAAAGTTTGCCTTTTTCAAAACCTTTTTCTTGTATGTTTGTAAGAGGTTGTCATGGTCAGGCGGTGAAAGAAATGAACATCCTTTGTTTGATCTCTGCACAATCTTGAATTGATGCAGATTGATTGACTGTTGTTCTTTGACGGGCAAGATTTTTTTGACTCATTAAGCTGTAAATTAAGGTTGTAGTACTTGAGCTAATAATTGCGTTCTAGATGTTCGACGGAATGCCTGAATGAAATTACAGGTGAATTCCCTACCTTCATGACGGTAGGGCAGCCACGGTTTGGGAAGAGCCAAAGTCTTCGTTCCGAGGCTGTTCGCTCCTGATTTCGATATGAAAAGGCTGGCTTCTCTGAAGGGCGCGAACCAATTTTTGAGGAGGAACAGGAAGTGGCCATTGTCCCCATACAAAACAAAGTGGCACCAAACTTTCTGTGAAGAGCAAGCCATGCGAACTCTAAAAGACGCAGTCAAGACCACCGTAGAGCCATTGTGCCACCACCGCAATCAGCATCTACTGCAAAATCCTACTGGGCCCAATCTTGTTACCACTCTGGTAGACTCCTTTAGTGCTTACAACTGTGAACCAACCCCAAATGCTTACCGCTTCATCATCCAGAGTCTATGCGAAACCTCGCAGTTCCACCTGATTCCACCAGTCCTTGATCACATTCGAAGTGTGGAGAAATTCGAAACTCCTGAGTACATTTTGAGCGATCTTATTAAGTTCTATGGAGATTTCAACAAAATTGAAGATGCTGTTGGTTTGTTTCTCGATATACCTAAGTTCAGGTGTGTCCCTACTGTCTACTCACTGAATGCTCTACTGTTAGTACTTTGTCATAGCAGAGATCACTTGAAGATGGTGCCTCAGATTTTGCTGAAGAGTCAACAGATGAATATCAGGATAGATGAATCGACTTTTAGAATAATGATTGGCACACTCTGTCGGTTGAAGAAAGTGAATTATGCTATCGACATATTGAATAGACTGATAAGTGATGGATTCTCAGTTGATGGGAGAATCTGCTCGCTGATACTTTCATCATTCTGTGGACAGAGGAACTTTTCTAGTGTTGAGGTTTTGGGCTTTATGGAACAATTGAGGAAAATGGGTTTTCTCCCAGGGCTAGTGGATTATACGAATGTCATGAAGTATTTGGTGAAGAGTAGAAGAGGCAATGATGCTTTGGATGTCTTGAATCGGATGAAGGTTGATGGCATTAAACCTGATACTGTTTGCTACACTATGGTCTTGAGTGGGGTCATTGCCGAGGAGGATTATGAGAAGGCAGAGGAGTTATTTGATGAAATGCTTGTTCTGGGTTTGGTCCCTGATGTGTATACCTACAACGTGTATATAGATGGTTTGTGTAAGCAGAATAATCTTGAAGCAGCTGTTGAAATGGTAGCTTGTATGAAAGAACTTGGCTGCATACCTAATGATGCTACTTACATCACGATAATTAAGAGATCATGTAAAGTTGGGGAGCTGAATAGGGCAAGACAGTTAGTGAGAGAAATAGGATTGAAAAGTTTCGGACTAATGTTGCAGATATATATGCTTCTGCTTGAGGGATTCAGTGATAATGGTAAAATTACTGAAGCTGGTGATTTAGTGGATGAATTATTGATTAAGAGTTCACAATTTGAATGTTTAACAGTTGATGAGATAGTATGTAGTTTGTGCAAGCGAAGATTGTTCTCAAAAGTGCCAGAGTTACTTGAGGCGATTGTCAGGAAGGGTATAATTCCTGGAGCTATGACTTGGGAAGCACTTGTTCGTAACTGCAGATCAGAAATCAATTCGCTGGAGAGTAGTCTAACTGAGTTGGTGAATTCTACACAAGTTGAATGAAGTGCGCTTGCTTTTGTTGAATGGCAGCCTTGTTTGAACCCTGTTTCGTAGAAAATTGAAAATTTGAAATCCATGAAGAAGCCAGTATTCAAAGGGCCATAGAAGATATGGTGCCCTGTAGATGAATGCCTATTTGGTGAACTGGTGCCCTGTAGATGAATGCCTATTTGGTGAACAACATGGCAGTGCGAAACTCTCTCCTTCCACCTAATGAGGAGGTAATTGACTACTGATGTTCTGCTATTTCATTGATGGTTAAAATGTGTTTGCTTGTGGAAATTGCATCTATACCTTTCGCATATTTCACTTGCATCTCTCTTTTCTTATTGAGATTCATATCCACTTCTACATGGCATGATATAGTACTTGGATTGAAATAGATGAAGTGCATCGTTCACTGCTTGTGGGTTGGTATTTGGAGCTTAACAAATGATTGTCCAGAAGGGGATGATAATAAGTCTTTGACAAATAGTTTTATGGTTTCTTTATAAGATCATCTATATCTTGAACTAAATACATGTTATGCATTGAGATGCCTGAAATTTTCTATTTTGAAAAGATAGTGAAATTTCTCACAATCTTATCAGTCCAAATTAGTCTGACATGAATTACCTGGCCAAACTTGCATCAATGTAATTATCATTTCCCTGCTATAGTCTATTGTTATTCAGGAATTATTAAGGCCATTAACCTTCAGAATCCTTGGGTTCTGGTTTATATATCAAGTTATTGACTGCAGATTTGAATTGTTATTGCTTTCAATTCCTTAATGAACTAAAATATTCTCAGAGGTTTCGCACATCTATGCAAGAGTTTCTAAATGCAGTGGAGTCTACATGTCAGATTTATTTCCGTATCATTTTCTTGTGATTAGACTCGCAATTCTGTTGCCTGCATTGAATTATTGTCCTTTCCTTTCTGTCCACCTCAGTTTACTATCTTTTTATGTCATCGTTTCCTCCACCCAGTGAGTAATACCTATTTCAACCGCCTATCTATTAAAGTATTTTCCTTGAGGGTTTAGAATCTTTGCTTGCTTCTATGTTATACTCTTTTATTTGGCTTTGGGCTTCTTGTTCTAACTTCACATAGTCATGTGAGGTTTTCCTTCTTTTTTTTTTTTTCTTTTCTTTCTCCTTCCTTGTACATTTCTGATGTTCTTGAAAATTTATTTTTGGCAAAATCCTTTTATTCCTATAAAAGAAAATCACTTAAAGGGCTTCTTCCAATTGTTTTATAATCGGACTTTTTGGGTCCTTGTTTTGCAGAATATGCATGGGTTGCAGGAAATGGTAACAAAACTTTTCATCGATTCTTGAAATATGAAATTTATGACAATAAGTGATCCGACTACTTCTAAATGCTCTCTACATTCTTCACAAAGCTGTCCTCAGGTCACAGTAGTGATAATTACATGGTTCAGAATGTCAGGTAGGAAAATCCAACCAGAATGTGAATGCAATGTTAGAGATTTTTTGACGTTTGCATTGATGTAGTTGGTTAGTAGATGTAGTTAGGTAGTTGGAGCATACATGTAGCTAGATTTTAGTGGTTATCCTCTACTTCTTACATGCAGGTCCCTTCTTGTACTTTTGTAGTCAGAGTCAATACAATGCAATGCCAAAATACACACATACATTGTGCTTTGTACATGTTGAGACTACCAACTTATCATCACCTAACACCTTCCTTGTCCTTAAAGCTTCCTAAACTTGTTATCGATCCACCAATTTTGTGGGATGTGTTTCACCCTGTGTTGGTTGTGTTTCCTCTCATGTGAAGCTAATGGGAGGACGAAGGCATGGACGTGAGTGCTGCATTTGTCATGTGGGTAAAGGGATGATCGGAATTCGATGACATCCAGCGATCTATTCGAGTGTGTCGTCTCATGCAAGGCTATTGCCTGGGGCAACGATTGCCTAAAGCACGTGAAGGTGGTACGCTGGAGCGATGAAGACTGAGGAATCGAACTTAGAGATCCGAAGCTCTTAGCAAAATGTCAATGTCCTTAGAATCAGTTGGCGCATATCAACAACATACGACTAAGAAGCATGAGTAAAGGATCAATTTGACGCCCTTCTCAAGTTTTCTATATTTGTGCAAGTGAGATGGTAAGCTTTCCATATTTTGTGCAAGCGAGAATGTAGTTTTCTTGGTATACAAACATTGGTTGGTTAATGCCAATTTTGCAAGAAAACCCCATTAGTTTTCATATGAATTTCTAGCTGTTAAGAAACGTCAATCAGTCCCCTTCTATTATGTATTGTGGCTTAATTATCTCTTGACAATGCATCCACCACGATGACTTCACATATGTAGCCATCGACACCCTCGAACAATCAATACACAATTAGCATCTCAACGTGAAATGTCGACAATGTTCGCACTTTATGCATTTCTTCTTTATGATAATCCCGATTTCTTTAATGCGGGATATCCGACCTTTCGGCTCGACTGGTCCTTCCGGATATTAGAACGATTCACAGTCTCTCTTAAGCACTCCACTTTGAAAAGCATCCATTTTGTGATATTCAATCTATGGATCCTCTTTGATAAGAAACTTGGACGATCTTGGTTGCAATCTGTCTTGAGCGCCCACTACAAGGCGTCTGATACGTAGCAAGCACAGCGCGGTTGTGTCTTAATTTTAATCTATTCCAATGTTCGTGTGGTACCTTTTTTTTTTTCCTTGGACGGTGCCGACTATGTTTAGAGGCAAATTAAAAATAATGGATGGACCGGACATTGGGGGTTTTTCAGTTTTCTAAGTTTTGGGATGATAGCGATTCTCTAATTTTCCCCATTAATTCCTCAAGGGCATTAGCATCTATTGAAGCAAAGAACAAAGTCTCAAAGAAAGGACAGCAATGCATAATCTACTTTCCAGCATACATACTTGTCAACCATTTTTCCTCTTACCTAAGTCGGATTTACACGGGGAATGTTGAACACGGAAAAGCCATATGAACGAAGCAGCTGGAGACAGAAACGTCGTAAAGTAATTCGAGCTTCTGATATCGCGATAAGAAGCCATTTACCGGCGAAACAAGCCCATGATAGACAAACACATGGATCAGCAACTTCTTGAATCTTGAACATGCATGTTACAATACTTAGTAAGCAAGGAGACAATTCCAAGTGCTGAAAATGGCAATCCCCTGAAGAATGGAGCAACAGAGACGGAGAGGGAAGCAACATTTTGAGATGTCCTACTGATAAAAATCCTAATCCCCCAAAAAAGAAGAGGAAAAGAGTTGAAGATGTTCCCCAGTCTAGGAACCTCCGCTGCTTTCGACAGCTTAGTCCTTCGAATAATCTCATGGTTAATCAGCAATTCGTGCAATATAATACCTACTTGAAAAAGAAACATACACTGATGTACAGTATGCTTCTGTCGAACATGAAATCTACAGTGAATTGATGGCTCGAGATTGGTCTAAGGCTTCCTTATTTACCCATAGATGCCAATATGCTCAGATTTTATACATTAGAATGAACTAGATATTCATTTCTTCGATCATGCCGAAAGGATGTCATTCATGCGCACCTCATTATGCTGACTGTGTAGATGAATAGCCTGATTCCTCATACATACATTATATGTCTACGTCTTTTTGCGTATATGAGAGAGAGAGAGAGAGAGAGGAGAAGAAGAAGAAGAAGAAGCTTTCATGGATGAACTTAAAGGTGTGAACTCACCGAGCATTCCGGAAGCAATACTGAGAGAAGCTTTCATGGATGAATTCAGAGGTGGGCTGGTCACGATGGGGAAGAAGGGCACATGAAGAACCCACTCATGGTTCGCCAACCCTTCAAGGTTCAGCCAATTTCTTGGTTCTCTCCATGTACGTACGGCACAAGTCGGTAATGCACGTGCCCTGCTTCTCCATCGTGCTCTTCGCACACCTTCTCATGTCCGCAAGCGAGAGCGAGCAAGATTGAGAGCGAGAGAGCGAGAGAGGGAGAGAGAAACCATGTTGGTAGGTACTACTTTGGCCTCACCAATATATAACAAAGAAAAGGATGGAGGATCTATTATGGGAGATTTAGTCCAACAAATTACGATAATACCATATCAAAAAGATTGGTCTAAAGTTACCCAAACAAAAACAAAAAAAAGTTAAACCCTAGTTTAGTTTGGAAACGAGAATTGTTTCCATCTCGTGATATTCACGAAATGAATCCCATTCATTATGTAAAATTTTCTTCTTTTTAGTACAATGCATTCAACTTGAAGGAATGAATCAATCAAAGCTTTCGTTGGCATCGTGGGACCGTTGACGTTTGTCGCAGAATTAGAGCGGACCACACGCATTGAAATCCCCTTGGATTGCACACTTGTCGTTCAAAAAAGGGCTCCCGAAAATCATTCCAGGATCCTTCCTCTTTTTCCTTTTTCTTTCTTTCCATTTTCCATCTTTTGAATTGTCCATTGCATTTGTGCAATTCAGCTTTGATTTGCCGCACGACTCGAATTCAGTTGCGGATAGAGCGGTGATATCCGAGGGGCAAGGGGACAATTGTTGGGTACGAAAATCATCTACATTGATGCCGGCCGTTTGAGCCAGCGATTTTCGGATCAAATTGGCCGGAATCGCTCAATCGGCAACGAGTCAAAAGGTATATATGACTCAATTGGCAAAAATCGAAAGGTTTTCTAATTGAATTGGCCAAAGTGCGAGAGGCTTAGGATTTATTGGACAATTTTCTTCCACACCTAGTGTTAGTGTGTGTCGAAAACAAATATTGACTTTATTAAAGTCAAAACTTAGAGAATGAATCAAGCCTTTCTGCGTCTTTGATCGGGTAATAGCTAGAGGAATACGTAAGATGGCGAATTTCAACGGAATATGTTTTATCAAATACAAATATGATCGTTTTCCCTGACTCGATACCTTAGTTCGAATCGTCACGCTTACGCATTTTCGTTTTGACGCCTCAATCCTCACGTTTTTTTTATGGAATTATAAGAGCTGAGCTAAAAATCTTTTGCCCCAATGGGTGGTCAACTTCCCCACGTGGAGAAGACACGGAGCAAAGAAGAACCACATACATGAGCCAATGTGAGATTAATCTTCTGACTTCCGTGGTCAGATTCGTTTCGGCTAGAGAACGACTGGTGTGCCTTGCTTATGACACCATTCGTGACCACAACACGTACATGCAAAAGCTGTTTTTAGGTCAAATGTGGCTACAGAAGGTAGTGGAGTTGGGGGCACCTTTGGTTTCACTTGCAAATTTAATAGTTTGGGCTGCTGTTTCTTTGGAATCAAGTTCTCTCCCTCTCCCTGTTTTTCAAACACGTTCCAAGAACAAGACTAGACTCAACATTATAGGAAAAAATTACCAAAACAGTCATAACCCTATTGCAATTATGCCTATTCAGTTCTAATCCTTTCTTCTTCTTTTTTTTGCCAATTCGACTTTAAACCTTTTGCATTTATGTCGGTTCGGTCATTTCGATCAATTTTGGCAAGAAATGTTGATGTGGGGCAGCAAACGATGATGTTGCAATTTTTAATAATTTTTTTTACAATTCTTTGAATTATCTGGTTATTTTTTTTTTTTTTTCTTTTTTGCTCTTCCTTCCTTTAGCCCACCGTTGAGCTCGGCAATCGATCAAAGGCTAAGGCGGGTGAGGGCGAGCCTCCCTAGAGGCTAGCGAGATTAACCTTGTTGGCCTTTGCCTTTAGTCGGTCATCGGGCTCGGCGGCCGATTGGAGGAAGAAGGAAAAGAAAAAGAAATATAAAGGAAAAAAAATTTAAAAAAATATTGAAATACAATTAAAAATTGGCCAAGTCGGCATCGGTCGCGTCATGATTTCTCGTCAAAATTGGCTAGATTGACTAAATTGATACAAATGCAAAAGATTTAAGATTGACTTGGCAAAAAAAAAAAAGTTTAGAGCTAAATTGATACGATTGTAACAAATTTATGATTTTTTGGGTAATTTTTTTCACATTATGGGATAAAATGTCTTTGTGAATAAGAAAGCAATGATGAGGTTGACTAATGACAGCACAAAAATGAAAAAAAAAACAAAAAACGTGCAAATGGTTTTAGAATCCTATGGAGGGAGGGAGTTTTCCGATGGGTCGACATAAACAACTTGCCTGGCCAAAAATATCAGAACCAAAGTAGAGAAAACGAAACATAAACCACTTGTATCATCGTCACGTCCAAATCCTAGAATGCTTTGAAGGCTGCCGATCGCCACAGAACATGCGTGGTTTTTATTGTCCTGTTTCGTGAGGTTGCTATCTTGGCTCACGCGAAGAAATCGATGGCTACTCCAGTAAAAAAAAATGAAAAAGAAAGATTAGGAGTTTAAGAAGAAAAGAGAATGCTTGTAAAATGCACAAGAGTTTGGTGACATTCGTTCATGGTCATATGGATCCAACTGATAAAACGTGAAAAGATTTAACTCTCAATTAGTACAATTAGAAGATTTAGAATTGAATTGACAAAAACGCAATAAATTTGAGGCTTTTTGGACAATCTTTCCTTGTGCTTAGCTTTTGATTCGCAAGGCATATTGCTAATTCCTTGATTTATACCTCGCGAGATCATACATGTTTTCTAATATATGGAGAACATAAAAAAATAGATTTAGCTTTTCGCCCACGAAGAAATAAGCAAATAGAGGTAAAATCCTTCTTGTATGATCTTGTGTTAGAATTTCCTTTTGAAAACTTAGACAGACTTTACATTAGACATGGTTTCAATGTTGGTTCCAGAGTCTAACCATGTTCCACCTGTGTTATTAATTAAATGATTACAATAAATCATTACATTTTATAACCACCACTTGTTGCTACAATGCACTAATCACAATTTTTATTTAGACACCACATAGCTGTGATCCTTATTTTACGAAATGCATTGGGAAGTTTCTTTAAAATTCCACCTGTTAGCCATTTTAGGCTTGCTTGTGTGTCTATTTACGGATTGGATATTTCAACACTTTACGATGGCTTGAATCTTTTCTATTTAGGGTGGGCGGTTTCGGGTTTTGATTTTACTACCTATCCATCGGAACATGTTTCTTATTTTTTGAAAGCTACAGCCTACCTTACATACCTTGAAACCTAAAATCTACCCTGTCATAGGTGTCGGTGTTGGTTCTAAGGTCCACCCAGGTTTCACTCGTATTTCTAATCAAACGATTGCAATGAATCATCATATTTTATGACCACTACTTGTTGCTACAATCCACTGACCACAACTCATATATAGATACACAAATAATTTGAAACATTAACGAAGTAAAAATCCCAGCCATAAGAATCATTAGAAATAAAAGTTCAAACTAATGGTTCCAGATTAAACACACATCATCGGCCAACATGGAATACTACAAGATCGCGTGAAAATATATACAATGAAAAACACAAAAAATTGCTATAGGCTATAGGTTCCAAATTTCAAATTCCAAGGTCCACTAATTTGGAATCCGGAACCTACCCATCGATATAACTTTCCTAATTTTTGGAACTCGGAACCTACCCTACATACTCTGAAACTTCAAATAGAACCGATTTCCACCGACCCGGTTCCCGTTCTACCCTAAAACCATGCACATCCCGATTTTCTATCTTACAACCTTAAAAAATTGAAATTGGGAAGAATTTTTGTTTCTGTGTGTATAATGTTCTCGCATCATGTATTTCTATCAAAATTCATCGTAATTTCTTATCAAGTGTTTTTGTCAATTTCTTTAATGCAAATATTTCTTAACATGGCGGTTTTACTTAATATTTCAAACGCCGCTTTCTTTGTGTACGTGCACGCTAAAAATATGGTAAAATAAACCTAACTTCCCAGATAAAAATTGCACCATATAATTCTTCCAATAACCGCAACATATGGATAATCTTAGGTTCCTCCACACAGTCAAAAGTCAACGGACATTACGAAATCAACACGATTGAAAGTGTCGGACACCTCTTCTCAATTATTCCTCTAAGATTGGTAAATGAGGTGATTGAAAGTTGACCAAGAACAAGTGGTAGGGGTTTCGTGGCTGACCAGTGCAATATATATATATTTTTTCACATTTTTTCTTTGAATAATAAGGTTAAAAAAATATTTTTATTTTTTTATTTTCTTAGTTTAATTAGGTGGTCCGAAGATAATCATGATCGCACTCGATGTCGTTTTTACTAGACCCACCGACTCTTTCAACGTCCACTTCCCTCCAACCACAGTGAAAGGTCCTTTAGATGCTTGTCATGTCTTAAAACAGGGGAAACGAATAGGATTGGTCTTTGGTTAATCTCCAAAAAATTAACGTTTTAAAGTTAGATTAAGGATGAGAGTTTCAAGAATTATTAAAAAAAAATGAATGTTTGGCCAATTTTTTTATTCAAATCAATTTAATGCTAACTAATTATGCTATTTCTTATTATAATTTCTCGAATACAATGACAATTACTCGTGCCGGGGGATCTTATGCAAGTACTATGCCTCCGGAGTGCCGCTCATGCAACGTTTTTGGCCAGCAAGCCCCGGGATTAGAGTCGGGGAAGACCTAGCCTGCTTTTCGCGTGTGCTTGTCGCCCTCTTGTTCTTATGACGTGCGACAATCCATCGATATGCCATGTCCTCGCTATAGACATCTAACTACTAGCAATTTGTTTTGGATTGGATTTCAAAATCACAATTATTGAGAACTACTGGCTACGCCCGCCCGTCGTTCTCTGAGAACTTGAGCCACGTCTTGTAAATTCCATTGCCCCTCGGCCTCATATGGTTTTTCTTCATATTATTTTTTGGTTTTGGGAACATCATGGTTATCATCCTCGTTTCTGCGACCGTACCATAATTTGGATCCTCACTTTTGAAAATCTATGTTTTGCATCATATTTTTCCTCGTTACGGAATGTCAACTCGTATCTCGCACCAAAATGATCTTTGTCCGCTTATTCAACAAAGTTTCATTATCAATTCCACCGCATCACTCTCTTCACTCCTCCTCCCGAGGGTGCCCTAAAACTCTAACTATCCCCCCTCCTTTCCTCCTCCTCCCTCTTCCCCAACTCTTTCAGTCGCCGTCGCCGACTCGCCAGTGTTTTCTCAACCCCAAGCCTTAATTATCCGGTGGCTCATCCCGGCGCAACACCGTCTAGCCTCTTCTAGATAGTGTGGACCTACGTGAAAGAGGGGTAGATGGGTCTTGTAAGTTTTGGATTTTGTCCGAAACTGCAAATTTCAGATTTTTGATAAAATTAAGGTCCGTGTTGCTCACTTTTACTAATAATTCACCGGTTTTATTGGATTGCTCGGGAACTGGACAAGATCGGTCCCAAAAATTGAGAACCGGCCCTTCCGATCTGATTCTTGATTTTTGGATGTGACCAGAATGGGAGCAGTCACCCCTAATGTGTATTACATAAAGATAGCGCATGTACGATATTTATTTGTGAAGATCTTCGGCGTTTGGACGCACGAGAGATGGGAAAGAGATGAAAACAACTTATGAGTAGACATCCACATTCTATCTCTTTCCTAGAGATTGAGGAAATCTTCCTCTGGCCTATGAGGCGTGCTAATTATCAAATATCTTGGATCAATTGCATGGTCCAGATTGCGGAAAAGCACATAAGCCGTAGACAAAGGCATATAAACATGCAAACGTCCCCCCTTCTTTTTTGGCATAATTTCGTTTGATTCCTTTGGCCCGCCATATATCTGTCCCAATCTCACAATATTTTGGCGACGAGATGATTCTCGAGAAGCCCTTTGTACGGTAAAAAATGGTGGAAACTAGGGTTTCGGCGAAGGCGGGAAATGATTCCATGCTCAAGTCACACAGCACCGAAAACCCTGATCAATATTCGAATGCCACGTGTATTCGGCATATTTTACTACATCAAAAAAGGATTTTATTAACGAGTGTAGACATACTAACAAAAGCAATTAAGAAAAATTTACATTTTTTTTTCATGGATTGCTTTTACTATTTTATGTGTAATCAATTTTTCAAAGATTGAAGTAATCCTAACTAAACATGCTTAACCGCAGCCTCAAGGGCACTCGTTAATAAGACCTCATAAAAGATACTCTCGTTTTTTTTGGTAAGGATAAAAGATACTCTCGTTAATGCTCCCAAATATGAAAAAGAGAATTGCCAATGTGCATGCCCTTCAAGCAAGCTTGATTTTCATTCAGTGGTGCAATATTACATGTTTCTGGGTTAAATAAGCACATTGGCCAAGCCCTAGCCTAGAGGAGAGGCATAGGAATAATATAACTTGTTACTTTCATAAAGGAAAGATGGTGTACAATCCATTTATTTGCTTAGTAATGTGGTAACCAAAACACCACTAAGAACTAATATGTTTAGATATAACTTCTTTTGTTCCGGTGTGAACCGCACTTCTCGTTCAAATGTGATCGACTTGATTTGATGTTACTAAGTTACAAATAATTTCTTCTTGGGGGTAGGGGCTTCAACTCGTGTCAACAACAGAGAAGGCAAAAATTGACAAGCTTATTATGGATATCATATAAAGAGAATGAAGGGCATGGGCTCTCAATTATCTAACATATAATCTATAGTTTTCTATGTACCATTAGACTAGTGCAGATTGGATTTAAATAAGGATATGCCATGGTGGTGGCCTTTATCTTTGGATGGTGGGCTTTGTGATCTTACATGCATCCAAATTCGCTCGATTCGACCTGGCATACACTGACAGACAACGATAATGACACGAGTAGGAGACGATCTCCGTTGTCCGCACCATTCCATTAAACAAAACCCTAACCCATGAACAGAAAGCAAGACAACAATTCAGAAAGCCTTTATGGTACAAACTCTATAAATATTTAGAGATGTCAATTCACAAGCCATGCTTGACATCAGCTTTGAGAAAAGGGGGGAGGGAAAATAGTGAGTGATGGGAAAAAGTTCAAATTAGTGGTTGGGTGAGGTGGTAATTAATTAAGATTATGTGATAATTAATCTAGTGGAGAGCACAAGCATGGTGTTTAGGTAAAGGTTGTCCAGTAGGCACGCTAACACATACAGTGGACTTATCACCCAAGAGCATAATCTTATGCACAACACAGTGGAGGAAGGTAATGATGGGTGTCATAATTAATTAAATTGGTGTGGTTGAGGAGTTACCTCATCAAAGAAGGGAGATTTCTCTCCTACAGGGACTTCCGGTGCCTATTCGGTAATCCAGCGAACTGCCTAGATGTGTTCCTTATTTCAACGTGTTGGTATCCGTCTATTATGCATGCCCAATTGCCAATCATATCTTTTTTTTTTCCTTGATGGTGCATGAAATAACTCTCTATTTTCTTTATATACGAGGGATTCTGAAATTCAGACGAGGTTTCGGATAAAGCAGTTTAAGGACTTACTTAGGTTCATTTATGCATAACATAGTGGAGGAAGACAATGACGGGTCTGATAATTAATTAAACTGGCATCGAATTTAATTTGATGCCTTTCAGATCAATGGGTGTGCGAATTTGTCAATTAGGGTTTGGACAAGTCAAAAAGATTCAGCAAGTGTGACCAAGCTCGAGTCCAACATTGGAATGATTAAGGTTTTCCTCCTTCATTTCATGTGTCATTTCCTGTCTCTAGTCCATTACAAAAGAACAAAAGTAAAGTCAATGATCGATGAATACTTGATCACGTTTGTGGTTTTAGGGCTATTTCCTGGTCTTTTCCCCCCTTGTTTGATGTCCTTTTTTCTCCGTAATTTGAGGAATTCCATCTCCAATCAACTAATACAGGGTTAGCTAAATCCTCCTACAAGCTCCCTAATCTCTGCAAAAGGAATGTTTTGATTCGAAGTTTGCAGCGCTACCGACAAATTAATCAAGAACAAATTGCACTTTGTCTTTCTTCAAGCACTGGGGCAAGTTAGGTCTCTCTTCAAGAAGAATTGGTTCAATTATTAGCTCTCCATAATTGATAAATTTTGAGTATTTTATCCGGCGCAATCTCTTCGGGTCACGTCAATGAAGAGATATCGTACTAATGCCATTCTGTGGATCATTATCTACTAGCCATGAGTTATAATCTATCAAAATTCATCTAATAAGCAATGCATGGACATAAGATTTATTAACACGATACCACGCGTGATGCAGGCTTAATCGTATTGGATGTATAACTAGAGATAAGAATAGGTAAACTCATACGAGCAATAGATATCACAAAGATGAAAGGAAGTGTCGGGATTCAAAGCTAAATTTCCGGTGCCGATTTAAAACAAGCTTCGCTTGGCTAACCCTAGAGGACTTCTGTTCTTCGAGCATGTCGACTTGATGCGTATTATAAACTAAACTAATTCGAATCCCTATTGTATTTACGACAATGACTTTAGTTACAATGTCAAGTGTCTGTTGTCCTTTTTGGTTTTTTTTTTTTTTTTTTGGTGAATTTGAAGCCAATGTAGTGGTTTCTTATCATCTGTAGACGTGTTGAATAGCTTCAGATATAATGTCCACTACGTAGTGGTCGCTTATCTTTATGTGCAAGAATTTTTGTTCTTCTTTTGCGGGCGATTTTTTAAGTAAGTGTAAATAAATCATGCAAGAGTCATGCTAACGCAAGCTTCATTAATTCTCGAGGGTTTTCTTCTGAGCTGTGGTTAATTAGGTAAAAAGTTTGGTTAAACCCTAATACATTTTTGAACTTTAAAGGAAGCTGTGACAGAGAAGAGAACCAGTCGTTGGGAATGACAAGACAAGCGTGGAATATTATTTTGTCAGATTAGCGGAAGAACCGGAGGAGAGAGAATTTATGGTGTCGGGTCTCGATTAAGGAGAGAAAATAAAGAAATTGGAAAAAGTCACAACATAGGGTTAGGGGTAAAGGGGGCCATTTGGGCCCGTGGGCCCGGAACCGGCCCGTTGACCGGGCCCACGGTTCCGGAAACGTGGGAACTGGCCCGGAACCGGCGGTTCCGGGCCGGTTCCGAATCGCAAAAAAAAATAAAAATAAAAATAAAAGTGGGCCCGGGGCGAGAGGGCTCTCGCCCCGGCCCCCCTCCCCCCGCGGCTTTGGGCCGTTGCTTTCCAATTTTTTTTTTTAAAAAAAAAATGATTCTTGCCTATAAATGCATATGCTTCCCCTTTCATTTTTGTCACAAATTCTCCGAACAATCTCTCGAATTCTCTCCGAAATCCTCTCAAATCGCTCAAATTCTCCCAATTCTCTCAATCCCGACTCAATTCTCTCAATCGGATTTCCGATCAATTCTCTCAAAAATGGCAAGTGGAAGCGAAATGCGACAAGGGCAAGATGGCTATGGGAGATTCCGAGTATCCCTTTCATGAATACGATCCTCGTGAGTATGCAAGTTGGGAAGACGACGACGATAATATCAACTATGTCCCGATTCCGAACGTCGAGCACATCCCAACACAAGAAAGTCTTCATCCTCCCACTGGTGTCGAAGAAACGTCAACGGCAAATGAGCCGGAACGGAAGGGCCGAGATAATACATCGGACTTGTGGCTACACTTCGACAAGGTACGTGATGAAGTCGAAGGTAAGTAAAATGTAAAATGTAAATATTGTTCGCAAACTTATAAATTCACGAAAGGAGACGGCTACGAAACATTCCGTCGGCATTTGACGAAAAAACATCCAACGCAAGCGGGGATCGACAATACGCAACAACAAATTTCCGGGTACGCCACTTCTAAGCCTCATCCTTTATTTCGTTTCACCGAAGCACTTTATAAACAAACATTAGGTGAATATGTTGCCCTTGATCATGCTCCGTTTAATACTTGGTGAAAATTTTAATATGAAATATTTGATAAATACTGCGTTGGTTCCGAAGCGCCAACTATTCCAAAAAATACTCTTAAACGCGAAGTTTTTCATCTTTATAAAAAAGGAAAAAAATCTTTAGGAAAATTTTTTGCGGAATTCAATGGACGTGTGCATATAGGTAGCGATATTTGGAGTGATCCTTGGCAAATTCATTCTTATATGGGTGTCACGTGTCATTGGATAGATGACAATTGGATGATTCAAAAAAGACTTATTGCATTCCGAGTTTTTTGATGAAAGCCATTCGGCTCATAATATTTATAAAATAATTAGGCAAGTTTTAGAAGAATATAATTTAATAAATAAAGTATTTTCAATTGGTTTTGATAATGCCGCCGCAAATACTGCTTCTATTCCCGAATTAGAAAATATTTGCAAACCCACTTTTGGCGGACAATTTTTTCACATTAGATGTGCTTGTCATGTTTTAAATTTATGTGTACAAAATGGTTTACGAACTCTTGACACTTCTCTCGCCCCAATAAAAAGTGCAATTAAATTTTTATGGAGTCGTCCCCAATGTATGAAATCGTGGGGAAAATTTTGTAAACAAAATGGGAGAAGGCCAAGAAGATTTCCAAAAGATATTCCGACTCGTTGGAATTCTACGTACGAGTTGCTTCGGCAAACTTTTGAATATAAAGATTTATTATGTATGTTTATTTCACAAAATATTCCCGAAATTACTTTACTTCCTCAACATTGGGACGTTTGCAAGAAAATTTTAGATATTTTGAAAATTTTTAATGATGCTACTAAGACTTTATCTGGTATTTATTATCATACAACGTATTTATTTTTAATAGAGTGTGTTAATATTAGTAGTGTTTTTAGTGAATATGAAAAAGATACCGAATTAGGTCAAACTATTTTAGTAATGCGAGAAAAATGGTTGTATTATTATTTGCAAATTCCTCTTGTCTATTTAGTTGGTATTGTTTTTGATCCACGTATTAAATTAGACGGTTTACAAGATTATTTGAATGTGTATTATCATGATTGTTTACATTTGGATGATTCAATAGATATTTCAAATATATTAGGACATGTTAAAGAATCTATAGTAGCATTATATGGAGAATTTTGTAGTAGATATGGTTTAAGTGATTCCGGATCTTTACAATCTACTGCATCACGTAGCGAAGGTGGTAGTTCACTTAGTAGAGGGTATAATATGCTTAAGAGTAGGCAAAAAAAACAAAAAGGGGCAACGGGTAATATTTCTGAATTAGAAAAATATTTAACCACTCAATTTGAGTTTCGTGATGCAGAACATAGTACAGATTTTGAAATCCTGAAGTGGTGGAAGAGTCACCAAATCGAGTATCCAGTTCTCGCCCTCATCGCTCGTCAAATATTAGCAACCCCTTCTTCAACGGTTGCGGTTGAACAAGCATTTAGTTCTAAAAGATTAATTTTGGACTCTCGCCGTTCAAGATTAAGCCCGGATTCTGTGGAAGCTCAAGCTTGTGTCGGCGATTGGACGAGGGCGAAATATCGACACCAAGAGTTAGATCGTGAACACGAATTTTTTAGCGATGATGTTGGAGATACCACCGCCACGGGTACCACAACGGGTAGCGACGATTGACGATGAGGTAAGTTGGGGTTCTCAAAGGTAAAAAGAACTACATGGGCTTTGATTCTTCTATCCCCAAGAAGATATGTAGGCCGCTTAATGATAATTCATTAAGTTCAAGCCCATTTCTTCTTTTTTTTTTTTCCCATATTTTATTACAATGTACAATTTAATTGTATTTTATAATTTATAATTTATTATATTTATTTTATTATTTATTATTTTAAAAATTATTATTAAAAATGAATCGGAATGAACCGGCGGTTCCGAACCGGAACCGGAACCGGCCCGGAACCGCCATTTTTCACGGCCGGTTCCACCGAACCGGCCGTGACTAGTTATGGGGTAAGACGGAGTATTTTAGCACAGGAATGCTTTGTAAGACGACGGTAATCAGTGAAAGAAATTTATGTGGTACACTTTTTTTTTCTTACAAAAATTCATATGGTTAACTTATTAAGTTATTTCCATCAAGTAGTTGGCCTAGTGGCAAATGGATCACCCGTCTACCACAAGATCACGAGTTCAATACACATCGTAAGCGAACATCTAAACAAACGGCTTGTGCTCCATCATTGTCTGTTTGTGGCATATCTCGTATGGAGAGGACTCCCTGGCTCATCTCCGATGAGAATACGGTGATGGGTTTGCCAACCTGATAGCTTCGGGGTTGCGAGCGATGCACAGTAGCTATGGCTCAACCCAACATTTTGTAGCGGCTTCAGAGCACTTAGGACAACGCCCCCAATGGGAATCACTAGCTCCAGTCGCCCCTCTCCGTCCCTTTTTCTCACCTAAAAGAACTTATGAACTTAGCAACTCATAAAATCAGTTGCATATGGAATAATAAGACCGGCAAGAGGAAAGGGCTCAGCTGGCCAAACTATGACAAAATGTATTTGCTCAGTTGTGACGAAGCCCACCCAACCTAAACGGACCATTTTCTGGATCCACTTGCATTTGGGAATAAAAAAGGGTTATGCAGACTCGCAAGTAGCAAGTTCTCAAGTGAATTGGGACGAAATTTAAGGGTCGTAAGATCGGGTTGATCCTGTATGGGTTCCACCCTGACTTACAAGACCTGCGACCGGGCAGCTTGGTCCGTATGTTCTTAGCTATCCTGGCCCTGCCTCTGCTCCTCCTCCTCCTCCTCCTCCCCCTCCCCATTGATCTCCACCGTGGTCATTGCGGCCTTGTGTGCTGTGATGGAGCGGGAGATCCTAAAAGGACTCTGAAGTTTCGATGCTAGGAGAGCAAGCTAATTGGTGGTTGTTGCTGTTGTTACTCGATCGCATGAGACATTGAATTTCTTGGACTAGCTTTGTGCCGTGAATAGATAAGTACGGCGGAGTTGCTTCAACATGAAACATGGGACCACATTTTAAGATACTAGAGATCGTATTGCTTCTATCGGATTGTGATCAATAACTCGAGATGGTATTATCAGACTTTTATGATCTTTAAGTTCATTATTGACACGCGAGACAATATTGAGCACATTAAGGGCATGTATGGTAACCATTCTCATTCTTTGATTCTCATTCCAGAACAGTAAAAAATGAGAATGCTGTTTGGTAACGTAAATAATTATGATTCTGATTCTGTTCTCAAAATCGGTTTTGGAGAATCAGAATCAATTTTAAAGTAAAATCCAAAAGCAAAAAAAAAGTTACTTCGAAAAAAGAATGACTTTTGAAAATAGCAAACAGAATAAAGTCTCACATCTCTCACTTTTTCCTTGTAATTTTCTCGTCATTTTTTCCCCTCTACCTAATAAAAATAAAAATAAAAATAAAAATAAAAATAAAAATAAAAAATAATTTTTTAAGAAAATAACAAAAAATTTAGAAAATCCTAAAAAATAGAAAAAGCTTAGATTATGCTAGTTTGACCTTATTTTCATAAAGTTGGGCCTAAATTTCATAAATTTCATAGATTTCACTCTTTTACAAAGAATATTGCAGAGGATGAGGGCATCCAACATGCATATTGGTAGCCGTGCGTCACAAGATGTTTCTATGTATTTAGAAAACGCAACATTTAAAGAACTTTAAACATCATGTATTAAAATTTATATTTCATTCATGACATGCTAAATAATAATGTATTTTAAATTATTTGAGTGTGCATTGAAAATTAGTCTTTAATTTAGGATGAAATTTTATAAATTAACTGCATAGTTATTTGACTTAAATGAAAAAAAATAGGGAAGGAATCATTTTTTTGAAACATAAATTTTGTGCAGTTATCAAACACGTTATGATTCTCTAAAACTCATTCAGTAACATAATCAAAAAATTCATTTGAACCCGAATCAATTTTTATGGATCAGAAAGAGAATCAGAGAATGAGAATGGTTACCATGCAGGCCCTAAGAACGATTTTTGGGCATATTCTCTTCCTTTTCTCAATTTCCTTCTTTCGCCTTCCTTCTTACTGTATATTTTTTGCTGAGTAATGTTCACTTTTCTCCTTCTATACTTCGTTTGCATCAACTGTTGAAAGAGAAAAGAAAGTGGGCTAAGGCTTGGCTGTAGAAAAATATGGGCTTAGATTTGGGCTTTCTTCATTTCCTTTTTATTTTTCAAAAGCCCATCTCTTACACATTCCAAATGATATAATTACAACAACAATAAATTCAAGGATAGTCTATAACGCATATAAGTCATATCTCCTTGAAACTTTATTTTATAATATAGACAATAAAGTACGGTAACTCGAGAAAGATCAACCAGTAATTGTGACATTTGAAAATTTAAGAACAATAACTAATTTAAAGTATCACTAAGCTGAAAAAAAAATAGTGATTATCGTTGACCTGTTCACCAATTGAAAATTTTTCTAAGATTAAGGGCTGCATAGACAAAAAAAAAAAAAAAGAGGCTCAAATAAAGACCTAAAATACTATTATTTTCTCAAATAAGGACCTAGAGTGGTAATTATTTTAAATAAAGACCCGAAGTGGCATAACAATTTCAAATAAATGGTTGAAGTAGTCATGGTTGCTTCAAATAAGAGTCTGGCCTTGCTGGCCTGCTGACCAATTAAATATTTCGACCGGCCAAGAGCATTTTCGTCAAATATGATTGTAACCTAATTTTTAGTTAAATTAAATTAAAAAAGTTAAAATATAAGTAAACACAAGCTGGAGGGGTGGTGGGGTCGACGGCGACCTCGCCAGAGCTAGGAGAGGATTGCTGGCCCTCGCCTAAACCCCGATAACCCCAATAGGATGGTGGCTGCAAGCTTGGTATTGTTTCCTTTCTCTTTTTTTTTTTTTTTTTTTTAAATTTTAGTTATTTTAAAAATTTTAAAAACATAAAAAAGAAGAAAAAATAAAAATAAAATAAAATAATAAATGATGAAAATACCCCTAACCATCCGATGAGTTAGGCCCTTTTTGAGATTGATACGACAACTTCAGGCACTTATTTGAAATAATATTCACTTTAGGCTCTTATTTGAACTATGAGAACACTTCAAACTCTTATTTAAAATAAAGTTTACTCAATACCCTTATTTAAGAAATGAGGATGCTTCGGGCTCTTATTTGAAATTTTTTCTAAAACAAATGTTGAAACTTCAAAGATTGGGAAAGAACATGAGAAGCTACATTATTTTCATATAGGGCTCACTCGAGTGTCATGACTTTTTTTTCACTCACTTGAGTGACATAATTTATATGTGGCGCTCATTTGAGTGACATAATTTTTTTCTTGGTCACTTGAGTATCATTTAACTTTTCAAATAGATTGCTTTTTTTTTTTAAAGGAAATTTTCATTGCTTAATAACGCTCGAGAGATACATAGAAGGATTTTTACTGTCGAACAAAGCAGATACCATAAAGTATATAACGAAGCGCGCTCTCATCTCTTAAGAACATATCTCTTACCGTAAACGTTCCATGGCTGATCACTATATTTAGTGATAAGCACACGCTAAGATCTCTTATGTCATTTACAATGGCTTGTGGCATGCGTTTAGGTTCTACATCTTCATCCCCATCACCAAGCAACAAGACCAACATCAATATTTTGGAAGAATACTGATCAAATACCTGCAAGTAACTCTTAGATCTATATGTAAATCTAGTTCAAGAGAGTAAAACCCTTGAATGTAAACCTATATCTAAATCGGGATGGGAGAGTAAACTAATCTTGAAGCGATTGTGAAATTACACTACGAAAAATCTTCGTCGATGGTCGCCAATTGGACGAATAGCTAAACTGGGCTCCACATTCATCTAAGATCGGATGTAGAAATTTATTCACACATAAAAACTGCCAAAATAGAGTGGGAGAGAAAAGCCCAAAAAGTAAAAACTTGAAGGTGGAGAGACAAACAGGTAGAGGGACGGAGAGAGAGAGAGAGAGAGAGAGAGAGAGAGAGAGAGAGAGATCCCTCTCACTCCCTCATTTGGTGCTACTGGCGGCAATGGAAACCCTAGAGAGAGAGAGAGAGAGAGAGAGAGAGAGAGAGAGAGAGAGATTGTTGCATAGGAGGGGGAGAGAGAATGTCATAAATTTTGAAAAACGTTCACTAAAGTGACATGCCATGTCGAATCTTTGGCACTTGGATAAACGTCTTTTTAAAAATTAAGGCACTCAAGTAATTAATTGAAAGTTATGACACTCTAATGAATGTTTCTTACAAGTCACGCTAATCATATTATAAAAAAAAAGTTATGCTACTTAAGTGAAAGTCATATGAAAATTATGACACTTTAATATACTTATCCCTTCAAAGATTAAATGAGCACTTCTTTCTCGTTTTCTTCTTCTCGTCCTTTTATTCAGTTTTCTTCTTTCGTTTTCTTCTTCTTGTTTAATTTTTGCCGACTAATGTTCTCTTTTTTGCTATTATACTTTATTTGCATCAACTGCCGAGAGAGAAAGGAGTAGGTTAAGGCTTAACCACAGAAAAATATGGGATTGGATTTGGGCTTTCTACTTTTCCCTTTTTTTTTATTTAACTTATAAGCCCATCCCTAAGACATTTTGAATGATATAATATGTCTATCCAATTTAAATAGATATTCCAAAGAGACTTCTGCAATAACAATAAATTCAAACATAGTCTATAATGCATGTAAGTCATATGCCCTTGGAAATCATTGTAATATATTATAATAATGTCATATTCTAAATGACGCAAAGTTAGAACTTTACTATTGAGATATGAAGTAAATATGATGTACTAATAGAGTACGTAAAGTCGAAAAACATAAATAATCGTGAAATTTAAAAATTCAAGAGCGAAGTATCAATTTGACTCGTGTTCCTCGAGTGCTCACCTTCTTCCCGCAATGGCCTCGGGACCTTATTGGGTAGGCATGATGAACTTTCTTTAATGGATGTCTCCACATGCGTGAGTTCGAGATATCTTTTTTCTTAGGAAAACTTCCAAATAATGGTTCAAAGTCCTTTCATTTTCTCAAATAAGGGATCCAAGTGAACGTTGTTTAAAAAAAAATAAAACCCGAAGTGACATATTATGTTTTAAACAAGAGCTTGAAGTGGTCATAGAATTTCAAAAAAGGGCTTGAGCTAAAAGGCATTTTCACCATTTTTCAATTTTATTTATTGTTTATTTTTTCTCCATTTTTTCATTTTTTTTAAAATAAAAAATAAAAAACAGCCACACACGGGCGGGAGGGTCGCCCCTCCCGCTTGTCGTCATCGACCCACTACTTTGGGGGTTGGCGGGGGAAGCATTTGGTCGGCGGGGTCTTAAGCGCCCGGGGGAGGGCCGGTGACCCTATCGACTAGAGGTGAGGGCCTTTGGCCCTTGCCAAAATCGGGAGAGCGCCGGAGGCTCTCACCTATGGCTAGCGGGACTACCGACCCTCACGATCCTCGCCTAGCCCGGGAGGGGGTTGTCGACCCTCCCTTGGTTAGGGAGGGGGCCAACGACCCCCACCCAGATTTGGGATGGTGCCTAACCCTCTCCCCGAGGCCGTTGCCTTTTGTTAGCAAGGTCGCTAGCCTCTCCGAGGCACCGGTGACCCTGCCGGCCTTTGCTACCCCACTTCTAGGGGTAGGCCAGCGACCATAGGTGAGAGGGGCATCCCTACCACCTTTGCATGTTGTTTTCCCTTTTTTTTTGGTTAATTTTTAAGGAAACAGAAAAAAGAAAGTCTAATAAGTAAGAAAAAATCATATAAGGGAAAAGACGAAAATGCCATTGGCCCTTTTTTGAGATTTCATGGCCACTTCAGGCCCTTATTTGAAATAACTTTCACTTCGGATCATTGTTTAAAAAAATGAGAGCATTTTAGAACTCTTATTTAAAATAAGGTTCACTTGGAGCCCTTATTTGAGAAAATAAGAGGACTTCGGGCCCTACTTTGAAATTTGCATCAATTGCTGAGAGAAAAAAGAGTAGGTTAAGGCTTAACTACAAAAAATTATGGGATTGGATTTGGGCTTTCTACTTTACCTTTTTTATTTAAATTATAAGCCCATCTCTAACACATTTTGAATGATATAACATATCTACCCAGTTTAAATAGATATTCCAAATATACTTCTGCAATAACAATAAATTCAAACATAGTCTATGACGCATGTAAGTCATACGTCCTTGTAAATCATTTTAATATTATAATAATGTCATATTCTAAATGACGCAAAGTTAGAACTTTACTTTTGAGATATGGGTGTAAATATGATGTACTGATAGAATACAGAAAGTCGAAAAACAAAAATAATCGTGAAATTTAAAAAGTCAAGAACGAAGTATTAATAGGCAGTGAATCGACGATGGCCTCAGGACCTTACTAGGTGGGCACGATGAACTTTCGTTAATGGATATCTCCACATGCTTGAGTTGGAGACATCTTTTTCCTTATTATGACCAACGCGCTCCGATCGCTCCCTCCTCTTGTCCACCAACGCCCCTGTCTTGAGCAAAGAGAAAGGGGAAGATTACGTTAGAAAGAGCCCATCTAACTTGGAAAAGACTAGGTGTATACGCCTACAAGAATGTGACTCCGGAAAGAAAGACGGGTGAAATTGTTGGAAGCAAAAACCATTTCATGAAAGGCAAACTCTCACCTAAAATCGAATCTCGGCAAACTGAGGCTGTAAGGGCGCATTTCAAAAGTTAATTTCTGATAAGATAAAGACGTTTGATAACATGACAAAATTGTTGCCGTTGGAACAGACATTCCTTTGGTAATGGTTAAAAATTTCTACTTCTGGAATATTATTAATACAAAATCTTCTGCGAAAAATTATTGATTCTAACCTAAAATGCATGTTATTCGAGAAAAGTAAAATGCAAATATTGACGGATTTATGTATAATTTATCATTTAATTATTTTATGCAAATAGGGATCAATTATATGGGGAAAATTCTATTAATGAATATGATGGCTGAGCTGATATATCCACGCTAAAAGCACGGGTAGTTCCAGTGCTTCCTCGCTATGCCTCTAGCATGGTTTATGTCCCAATGGACATAATATATGAACTTTCTTCATGCTTAAACCATCTCTAGTTCAGAGGTGCATCATGATACATTTAGTAAACCATACTATTGAACAAGTTGGTTTATAACAAGCAAAAATGCTTTCCAATAATTTGGTCTGGTACTTGCTAAGAACGTAAGGAGAAATTCTAAGTGAGTATATTGAAAATGACATTTACAAACTCTACATAGTGCTTTTAAGGGTGTGAGGAGTATCGACAAACAGAAATATATATGCATTTTGCCTTCTCAATATCAAATTGTCTTGCTTTCAAGAATATGAGAAACAAGATAGATGACTTGAGAAATTCAAAGACAGATATAACGATAGTTTAATTATGTCTTTTGTGAGATTGCTTGCTCCACTTTAAAATACTTGTGGGATGCCATTTAACCAAGTTGGGTCAATTGCTCAATCTACTTTGCCATGATTATGTCTTTGGGGAATGCCGTTAATCATATCATGGAACATTTATTTTTTATAATTCGTTAAAAAATAATATTGCTAAAACACTTTCATGCATATAAAATTTAGTGAAAACTTATTATTATTATTATTTAAAAAATAATTATTTTTTATTTAACAGTCGGAGGAGACTTGTGGTGGCGGATGGCGTTCACCGGTGGCGGATTGCCTTTGTTTAATTTTAACTTCTAAAGGGAAGTAATTTTTTTTTTCATTCCGAAAGTTGCTAAAAAATAACTTCTAAATAAAAAAATTGCTTCAAAAGTAGAAAAATAAAATAGTATGATCAAACGAATTTCTGCTTCAGAAATTGTGTTACCAAACACGATTTTTATTTCAGCAGTGACACCGTATGCGCCCTAACTTATCAACCGATATAGGTCCGGTCCAAAACAATAAAGTATTACAATGTTGCTCCAAAGTCTCTTTCAATTTTTCCCACAAAAGAAAAAAAGTCCTGTAATTAGTGTCGCTTCCCTCTGTCGTTTAGCTCTTGTTTTCCCACTAAGCAGATTACCTCCCAATCAATTGTCGTTTCCTTCATCCTCGATTACGAATAATCTGCGAAAAAACGAATTGATTATCAATCCATTTTGATCAATTTAATTTCTGCGTTTGGTCCAAAACGACAATCACCAATGTCCACCGACCACTTCGAATAGCGTTGGTCTGCCGTCTGAAACTAATATTCAAAAAATGGAAAGAGACAGAGACAGAGACAGAGACGGAGGGGGCTTGATCGCTCGCCTGGTGGCACTCCATTCACTATAACTCACTGAAACTTGCCCTTCTGGGGTCACTCTTCCTGTTCACCTTCTCTCTCTTGGCTCCCGCCTCTGGCTCTCTGCAATGGCGTCTCTCGGTTTCAGCTCTTACTTCTCTCCGGTGGAGAACAGGGGGAGTGATGCTGTTGACCTGAGAATGCTCGTTGCTGCTGCGAAGCCGCTGGTTCACTCCCTTGGCTTGCTGAAATCGAACTCGAAGCCGAAGGACTGGAGCTTAAGGGCGTGCTTCCGTGAAGTTGGGATCCCGCGTGCCGCTCCAGGAGCGGCCACAGCGGTCGCCGTGGATGATGGAGTTGCAAGGGAGAAGGAGAGAGATGGGGTTTTGAGGGTCGGAGTCATTTGCGGAGGTCCCTCCGCGGAGCGCGGGATTTCTCTGAATTCTGCGCGGTCGGTGCTTGATCACATTCAGGTGATCGTTGGGATTCTATATTGGTATAGCACAGTAGACTTCACAATTCGTGCTGATGGCTAATGGATTGTGCAGAAAAAGATGCTATTTTTCTTATTTTCAAATTAAGTTCGGGAATTTAATTGTTTATATTACTTTCATTTACTTTTTGCAATGAGTGGTGATACTGAAACAATGCCATTGTTAACTTATACTTATTGATATAAAAGCTAGTTAACCCGTCAACATGTGGAAAAACATGGTGTTTCAGGGACCTGCAATCGATGTTTTCCCTGTTAGGAAATTGTACACTTGAACTACTGTAATAGAGCAGAAAAAAGTTTCTGGAATGAGTAGGCTCTTGGGAGAATCTTTTTGGAGCTACGCATTCGGTAGAGAGAATATGAATTTGTTTACGCTAATCTTCTTGTACCAATTGGTCCTTTGAGCATCACTAGCAAGTGATGTTTAGGCATGAATTTATTAATTATGAGCTTCCTTGTGATACTGCTACTCCTTGATTTATGAGTGAAAGCAGTGACTGAGGTGATAATTCTCTTTCTCCTGACAGGGGGAAGATTTGCAAGTCAGCTGCTATTACATTGACTGCAACCTAAATGCATATGCTATATCATCTTCTCAGGTTTGTACGTGCACTTATATGTAATCTCATGCCCTTTTTATCAGCTAATGGGTTAGGCTTACACGTGTGTGGCAATTAGAATAGAAGATCAAATTAAAAACCAAGTTTGCTAAACGTTTGTCTAATGTATTTTGTCTTTATTTGCTACTTAGAAGCATAATTGTGCGAGTATGTTCTGAAATCAGATGCAGTTGTGTGAAAAGATCAAGATAATTCATTACATTATGTAGGGAAAGCACTCCGTCTGCTGTTATTTTGAGACTTGAGAATTGAGAGGCTAGTACAGGGCAATCATAACTAATCTACATCACCTGGTGATGGACATCTTGGAGGTCAGGATGTGTGACTAGAGCTTTACCCAGAATTGCTTGAACAGTTGCTTATTGTCACAAGGATGACAAGTAAATGCTGTGTACTTTTACTGGGTTAAGGATTAGTCATTTTGAAGGGCATGGCTTAGGATATGAATTTCAAGTGAGACATTTGCCACTAGAGAGGCTATAAAGGTGATACTTGGCTGAAAATTTGTGATGTGTTTGCTTGACCAAAGGTGATAAATTTTATGTCTCTGAAAATGAGCCTCTGAGTAAAGTCTGCTCCTTGTCTGATATATGTTGCTGTTCGTTAGTCACATATGTAGTGTCTGGTCTTTGTTTCCAACTGCTTCTGACTTCAGATACAAATTTTGGTTACATAACGGCCAGTGAGCCCCGCATACTTATGTTGCTCTTTCCCCAAAACTATAGTCAATCTTTGATTTCCGTTGCTGAAGTTGTGTTCTGATTTCCTCATACATACCCTATACAGGCATACTCAAACACTCCCGCAGATTTTGATTTTAAACTTGAAAGGTAAGCTGGCAAATCCCAATATTGCTCAGCTACAGTGATGAAGATGTTGATACGCCGCATTTACTGTCTATGCAGCCTGGCCCAGGGTTTCCGCTCTCTATCTGACTTTGCAGCGCATTTAGCAGCTTCCGTAGATATAGTGTTCCCCGTAATCCATGGTCAGTTTGGTGAAGATGGTGGCATCCAGGTGTAGTACTTCTTCTTTATAAAAGGGACTGATAGTCTGATAGTGGTGTATCTAATACAATATCTGAGACCAATCCTGAGCCTGAGTGATGAGATTGAGCATACATTAGCTCTGACCATGCATAAGCGCATGCATACTCAATTAGAGTTGGACTTATCTAAACACAGGTTTGGATTAATGATACAGTCACTCAGACATCTGTTTTCGCAACAAAAAGTTTGCTTGTGAATGAATCAACCTGTGCACCACATTTGCACCTTGTCTTCCAACTTTTTTCACCTCTAAAACTGCGTCTGTTGAAATTGTCAGGAACTTCTGGAAAGATACAATATTCCATTTGTCGGAACTGGATCAAGTGAGTGTTGCCAAGCATTTGACAAGGTTAGCCAACTAACTTTATTTTCTGCCAAAGTTCTAATACTTTCGGTGACAACTCTGAGGCATCGACCTGATTGACAATAGATGCATGTCTCAAATTTCAGTACTAAAGGCCCAAACAAAATAGCCAATTGGATTTCCATATTAACAGTATCAACTCGGGAACTTTTGAGCAGAGCCTTCCAATTGAAATTGAATATTTTTATTCATTTCAAAGTCACAACCACTTATGCTATGGTGTACACATTGTATTAAGATTCTGAAAAAATACCATTGCTAACTTTTTACCTACTTAGCAGTTTGCACCACAAACTGAAATATAAGCTACTTTCTGTCTTTTGGTTTGTGTACTGCCAATTGTAAAGTGCCTAAATTACATTGACCTTGTGGAGTAATGATCATCCTAGATAGTAGTTCATAGAATAGGGAATTCTATGATTCTGAGTGACGCTATATATGTTAAAGACCTTCACACTTGGTCAGTGTGAGACGGATACATTTTGCTATCTCTCCTCTGCTCTTGTCATGCTAAAGATTCTTTGTTGTAATTCTTGGCAGTACCATGCATCATTGGAGCTGAGCAAACATGGTTTTGTTACAGTACCCAGTTTTCTTGTGCAGGTATGCCTTTTTAGAATTTTATTACTTGGTTGTCAAACCCCAATAGTGAAAGACAGTATCTACACTTGTCATTCTTTTTTTTTTCAGTTTACCATAAACTACCTCTACGTTCGGCATTAAATGCTGTTACATGCTGAATATTCTGTGAGAAAGTCAAAACAAATGAAAATCGTTTGTCCATGTAATTGCTTCTTCCAAATCAAGTATCTATTTCTTTGTAAATCAGCTTTAGCTGACTGATATGCCTCAGAGACATTCCCATCCTATTCAAGAGTACATTTCTTCGAGGTCCATCAGTTTCTTATGTAATGTAGACCAATGTCATTTTTCCGCATTGATATGCTTTGAAGTTTTTGTGTTGTGCAAATGCTTGCTTATTTTATACGGTATTTCTTGTCCTGTGCTGATTTTTTTCCTTGGTCATCCATATACTGGCTTGAGATAGAACCTCAGCCTGTGGTAGTGGAATGAGAATGTTTTCTGCTGTTTTGGTCCTATGTTCTTTGTAGTTATCTAAAAGTGATTTTGAAAATTGAGTCGATCTTCCTAGGCTACTAGGCAAATGATTTGGCTTTTTATGTATCTATTTGCTTATTAACTATGAAAGAGAGTGTAAGGCAAATCTTTTTGTTTTTGTCAGTGATAGCCTTTGCGTTGCTGGATTTTTTCTTTTTCTTTTTTTTGATAAAAAAAAAAACATTGCTTTATTTTTCATCTGTAAATTCTTTCTTCAGGGAGAATGGATAGTCTATATCTCAGTTGGAGTTAAACTGGTGTCTTTAATTTACAATTAATTTTCTCTTATGGATGTACATCGTCATTTAGTTACTAAATTGTGGAACTTCTGATTTTTATAATCAGTTCCTTAGTTTTAAGTATTTTCCCTTGAGGATTATGTTGAAAAGCATGTTGATTTATTATCTTCAGAGTCATTATGTGGTCTTTTCGAGAATTTATATCTTGATACTATCTTGCATTTTCTAGTTTGATGAAACATGAACAGATAAAACTGGTGCCTTGGCCCAGAATATTTGATTATGGCATGGCATGTCCTGCACATCTATTCTACATATGAATCATGTTACGATTCGCTTCATTTCATTTTTTTTTTTCGGTTGGTCTCAGCTCCCTTTCCATGTATTAGATATGAAGTAGCTAGCTATTCTAGGTCCTTTTACTTAGAGTCATCTGCTTGGAATATTAAAGTAGATTCAAGCTGCATTTTTCCATAGAAAACCCAAGAAAGTTCTGCGAGTAAAGATCAATAGTAGCCCACATATGTGTTGATTGGCTTGTGACCGAGGATGGGGATTTTTGGCGAAGTTTTACTTCAGAATGTATCCATGTCCTTTTGGCCTGCCTTTATAATCTAAGTTTCGCAGTGGCACATTAAATTCAAGCACAAAGACTTTCTCATCTTCTTTTTGCATAAGTTTCTATGTCTTTCTATTAATTGTATACGAGCTTTCACAAATGTTTAATCTAGTTTCCTTCTTGTCATTTCTCAAGTTGCATATGCAATCAGATTCTTGTTTAGACCTTGCTTTCTCAGAGATTCGAGGAAATTAGAAAAAATGCATGATATCTGGTTAGATTAGTGTCACTCAGTGCTGTTCTGTTGTATAATTAACTTTTCTCAATATCATTCTCATTGGCTCTCTCTTGCATTAGGGATTGGAGGCGAATGAAGCTGAACTTGCAAAGTGGTTTGAGCGAAACCAACTGGATCCTGTCTCTGGGAAAGTTGTGGTTAGGAAAACTACCTTTGTTTGCCTAAAATGCCTTAAAAAGGAGGAAGAAGTTTTCAAGTTTTAAATTTCCCTGTTTCATTCTCTTTTAGGTCAAACCAGCTAGAGCTGGATCAAGCATTGGTGTAACAGTCGCTTACGGCACTGCTGATTCTCTCAAAAAAGCCAGTGAAATTATTTCAGAGGTACTTGAGCTTGGTCCGAAACTTCTGCAGTATTTCTTTCTGAACTTTCAAAGCCACTGGAGAGCCTAGAAAGATTAATAAGTGGGTGCAGATTATTTTCAATTAGACTTCAAGGCAAGGAATACATTTTCTCTTAATGTGACTGCATTCTTTTTGTTTGGTGAAATACATCTCCTGTAGAGAGCCATGAGAGCAGAGAAACCAATAAAGAAGACACTTTTATGTACCATCCCAAGCAGGAATTGCAATTTGATTCAGTCCACTTGACATTCTGGTCTTTGGATCGTCTTCTTCTCTTAGTACAGTAGCCTGAATGATCGGAAGTGAATGCCAGCCTTTGAAATTGTCAATACACCATTGGTTTCTTGTCACTTTCTAAACATGCAATTATTCTTTCCTTCCAATTATCTGCAGGGAATTGATAGTAAGGTCGTAGTGGAGATATTTCTTGAAGGAGGAAATGAATTCACTGCCATTGTACTTGATGTTGGCTCTGGGTTCGATAGCCATCCTGTTGTGTTATTGCCAACTGAGGTACTTTAAGATTTAAAGGATTATGTCTTTCACCCTATCAGTTGGCTTCATGCTGAATTGCCTGAACTTGTAGAGCCTTTCATCTACTCCTTGAAAGGATGGCTCCCTTTAATTTGGTGAAGTAACTGTGCAGCAAGAAGAGAAAAGAACTGTAGCACTGTTTAGGTTGGTTGGTGCTTTGTAGGGTTAGTTAAGTTAACCTCTATGGAAGTGAAGAACTAGTGAGAAATGAAATACTACTGGATTGCACTAAGTTAACCTCTATGAAAGTGAAGAACAAGTGAGAAATGAAATTCTGGATTGCTGGGTTTTATTGTGCATCCCTTGTCTATTTGTAAATGATACAATCTTAGGATTGCAAGAGACAGAGAGATAAATCTCAAAGGTGAAAGGACTATATTCATAGAGCATAAGGACAAACTCATATTTGCTACATAAAGCCATAGCCATCTAATTCAATACAGACATACCAACTAATGGCTAACACTACTCAATGAACTACAACAGTAATACACAACTATCTGCAATATACCATCGCAAACACTTAATCTAGTAAATAAACTTAACAATAAATGTTTGGGGTTCACTGTGCTCCTTTAACAATGCATAATTTACATTGTAAATACGCCTTGAAACATCTATAATAAATGGAATTGTTCCTCAACATCCTTGGCATTGGTGTGGCCATAGACACGATCTGCCACTGGACAAACTTTGGCACGCGAGACAGTATCATTGGGAGACACCTTTTATTGACCAGGTTATCCACTTGCTATAATGTTGTCACACACATAGTATTTACTTTTAAAAATTGATTTTGATGGGAATTCAAATGTCAAAATCATGATAGGGTTTTACAATGTTTTTAGCATGTGTGTGCAGGTGGAGCTCCAGTTTAGTGGCGATGTTGATGTGAGGGAGAAAGATGCAATTTTCAATTACCGTAGGAAGTATCTTCCAACTCAACAGGTAGGAATATCCATATGATATTGCCATAAGGTTTATTCTTTACTTTTCTTAGATAGCATACCAGGCATATCTGTGAATATCTGCTTTGGGACATCTTGGGATACACTGTACAATTTTAAAGTTCTTTAGTTTGAGATGTCATAACTATATTTCCACATGGCCATTAGTTCTTTCACTCAGTAGAAAGTGTATTCAATCATTGACAGGTTGCATACCACACTCCGCCTCGTTTTCCAGTAGACGTAATAGAAGACATACGCAAAGGAGCATCACTGTTGTTTAAACGGTTGGGTCTACGTGACTTTGCCAGGATTGATGGCTGGTTTTTGCCTTCCAAACATTTATCACCTTCTAAGGAAGTATTTGGTGCGACTGGCTATGGTACGATAGTTTTCACCGACATAAATCTGGTAAGAAGAGTTACATTTTGCCTCCCAATATTAGCAATATCTGTATTTTACACTTGACAATTGACACTACTTTCCTATATGAGCCAGATAAGTGGGATGGAGCAAACTAGCTTCCTATTTCAGCAAGCTTCGAAGGTACTTCTGCTTTATGTATGGTAAGAAGAATTGCATCTCTAGACTTTATACAACTGCTCCGCATTAATGGGTACTTTAATATGTTCAGGTGGGATTTTCTCACTCAAACATCCTTCGGAGCATTATTAATCATGCTTGTTTGAGGTTTCCGGATCTTGCATATCATAAAGATCTATCTGGCCATTTGCCCAGAGTCGAGAACTCCTCACAACTTGCTGAAACTTCCAGAAAACTGGAAAAACGTCACAAGATCTTTGTTATATTCGGCGGAAACACTTCTGAGAGACAAGTATCCCTCATGAGTGGCACTAATGTTTGGCTCAACTTGCAAGCATTTGATGATGTAATGCTCCTACATCTTACACATCTCTTACAATCATATAAATGAATGCCAATTCTTTTACCACTGAATGTCTACTCAGCATGCAGGATTTATAAATCCCTTTTTTGAGTTTTCTGGTTGGCAAGCCTCTAATGGAAGATGATAAATTTTTGGAGCGTTAGTCCTGGGATAGCTATCTGTAAATGGCAATGAGAGCAACAGTATTTTTGTGAGAGGACAAAAGAAAAACCATAGCAGCAAAAAATGCCAGGCAGACTTTGGTATCTCAAATAGCCTTTGTCATCCTACTACTCCTGGAATTCAGATATCAGCTTTTTATTGCATCATAACTAAGTAGCTTGTTACGTCCACAAAGTACTTATTTTCTGATTTTTTTCGCAAAGCCTTTGGATCTTTTTCCTTCTTCGACCTGTGTGTACTTCCACTTGTTAACTGCTAAATAAAGAGGAGGCTGCAATAAGAATATTTGTGATGAGTCGGTTGCTGCCTTGACTTGGATAAGTTTGATTACTGTCCTTATTGTTAGAATATATAAATATTAAACCACGCATTCTTCTAACAGCTTAAGCTTTTAGAGCAGTTGGCTGTGGTCCCATCAATTCTTACATGGTATCGGAGCAGGTGGTCCCGAGTTCAAATCTTTCCAGGCCCCTATTTGCCTCCCCAAATGAATATTTCCACGCTTAGTACTAGGCAAAAAGACCAGACTAAGCGTGAGGGGGAGTGTTAGAATATATAAATATTAAACCACGCCTTCTTCTAACAGCTTAAGCTTTTAGAGCAATTGGCTGTGGTCCCATCAATTCTTACACTTATGAATGGATTATGGCTGTTGCCTGTTGGTCTAAACAAGTCATGAGTCATCTTGTTGATCAAGGGCTAGTAAAAATATCCCTACTTTATGTGCTTTTACTTTTTATCCCTGCTTTACCTTCGTGTTTTGACTGGCCTTTCCCGAAGGATTTAGCGTTTTGACGTGTGGATCTTGTTACAGGAAAAAGGCACTATGCAATATTTTCATGTAATCGATGTTTTTGCCTACTACTGTAGTGCATGTAAGTTGTGCTAAGTAGAACTTTGGTGGTTACAGCTTGAAGTGATCCCGTGTTTGCTTGCTCCCTCAAATCAACATCCTTTGGGCACAGCTTTGAGTGGGAAGGATTTTCAGTTGAGCTCATGGGCAGTTTGGTCTCTACCGTGAGTGTAACTCTACGCCTGTTTTGTAATATTAGTCATGCTTGATGATACATATTTTGATAGTGGAGATAGGGTTCCATGTTTTGGCAAATTGTGTGGTTTTCAAGGAAAATTATGCAACAGTTTGAGGGTTCTCGCTGTATTTGTTCTAGTTTTTTGGCCAATGATAATTTGTTGGACCTCTTGCCTCAGTCCTTTTGTTTCTCAATTACTACACCAAACTTTTCATTTAATTTTCCCTCAGCAGTATATGAATATAAATCTCGTGCGGGGTTAAGCCACATGTTATGCTCACGTGCAAGCTTTACCCAATAATTTGTTTTTGATGGTCACTTTAGCAATCTCTAATCCTAGCAAATCTCTAATTATTATGTCTATTTTGGTAATAAATGTGTAAATTTTTTTTGTCATTTGGATAAGAACCGCTGTTGGACATTTCGAGTATTTGTGGAATGCACCATCCCTCACATGATTTGACATGAGACCTGTTTAAATGACTGCATGAAGAATATACCTTTGATGTTGTTCTTTAATTCACAATCTCGCTCTTCTTTGATGGCTGCAGTTACTCCCTGGTGCTAAGACACACAGCTGAAGAAGTTCTTGCCGCATGTGTTGAGGCAATTGAACCATCCCGGGCTGCATTGACATCTCTTTTGCGGAAACAGGTTATTAGCGATCTCATGGAAGGTCTGAGGAAACAAAAGTGGTTTTCAGGATTTGATATAGCTGATGAACTGCCAGTCAGATATTCACTTGAGCAGTGGATCCTGCAAGCCAAGGAACTTCAAGCCACTGTTTTCATTGCAGGTTTTTTCCAGAAGTCATTATTTTTCTGAATATGATAGATGTATATTCACTGAGTTGCACCAACTTTGGCAATTTATTTAGCATTTGAGCGCAGAAAGGTCAATGTACTGGAACATTAAGTCTCAATGTACAAACTTTAGCTAGTGATACTTATTTAGTAAATTCACATTCTGTGTTCCTCCATATCATCTGCAGTACATGGTGGCATTGGCGAGGATGGTACATTACAGTCTTTGCTAGAGAATGAAGGAGTTCCTTATACAGGTTTTCAGTTACCAACACATAATTCAAGGAGATTGTAAATGTCTGCTATTTAGTTGCTCAATTCTTTTACTTTTTTGGTCTTGTTTCACAGGCCCTGGTGTGATGGCTTCAAGGACGTGTATGGACAAAGTTTCAACATCTCTTTCTCTAAGCAATGTATGTTGATGGTGCTGTTAAGCATTTTTGGAATACAAAAAAGAAAAATGAAGGACGAGAAGAAAATGCAAACGGGTGTCTTAAGTTTTTAATTTCCCATTTTGTATCAAGATTCAAAAATTGATCCGAAGTGACTGAAATCTGTAATTTGTTATTAGTTAGAAAACTTGGGAGTTCTTACCATAAAGAAAGAAGTATGGAGCAAAAAGGATCTGCTAGATACACCAATACTTGATGTATGGCAAGATGTAATCTCAAAGCTACAGTGTGAAAGTATATGCATAAAGCCAGCTAGGGATGGATGCTCTACTGGCGTTGCAAGACTTCGGTAGGTTTTTGACGCTCTTCAAATTTGCCGCTACACTCTATTGGTATTCTTGATATTTCTTCTTCGTTTTTTTTTTATTTTTAACAGAAGAAGTTTGACCTTCTTGTCGTTTCAGTTGTATCGAAGACCTGAAAGTGTATGTAAAAGCCTTGGAAGAGGGCCTTCTACGTATTCCTCCAAACAGTTTTTCAAAGGTATGCACTCATTCTTGCAGCACGTATCGCTCATTTCAGAAGTATCTTCTGCCAAACGTACTTCTGTGCATGATCGTCACTGACCAATTGCTCTAAGACTGTTGTCATGTTTGTGAACGCCTCTTGAAAAGAAAATAACTAATATGCCTGTCGAATTAAGAAAAAACTTAATGCCTCTGGTGCTATAAGAAGAAACTATACAAAACAACAATTCAAGATACATGCATGCCATGAAAAAGGAAATGTTATTTGGTACTCCTGAATGATTGATTAAACATGTTAGCTATATATTGCACATGCATCTGCTTGTCTTTTTATGTCCATAGATGGTTCTGAATTATCTGATATCCTTGAACCCAAGTCAAAGACGACTCAAGTTTCTTCAAATGGTGCAGTGAAAATCTTTCATGGTATGAAATATGTGACCAACCACCAGCACTTATATAGAGGCTTTTTGCCCTTTTTCAACAATTATTTGATTTCAACGATGAGAAAATCATACAGTCGGTTTGAATTAACTTCCTCTTCATAATCAAATGAAGCATTTGCCTATGCTGATTGCATTCCTACCTTTTTATGGACATGATGACAAGCCTTCAATTCTCATAGCTAAGTAGCTAACATAATGCTTGCATCCTTGAAGATGATGAATGTTACCTATTTGCTTTGCATTTTTTAATGTGTTGGAGCACCAGGCTTAATATTGTGAACTATTCTTGCTGCTTGTATAGAGCACAATAAATTTACTTGTAGCTGTCTTTTGACTGATAAACAATTTTGAACTGAAATTTCCTTAACTCGTCTATTCACCATGCAATTACATTGACTATTCTTAAGTATCAACTGAAAGGAAGTGTATTTGCAATTAGCCATACTTGAGTTAACCTTTTCCTTACTTTTTAGGCTCATGGAATGATTGAGATGCCGAACCCTCCTCCAGAGTTCCTAATTTTCGAACCATTTATTGAAACTGATGAGATCACTATGTCATCTAAAACCACAAATGAAAATGCTTCTGGCCTCATGTGGGAAGGACGCAGCCGATGGGTAGAAATTACAGCCGGAGTTATAGGAAAGCGAGGATCCATTCATTCACTAAGTCCTAGCGTAACTGTCAAGGAAACTGGAGACATTCTATCACTTGAAGAGAAGTTCCAAGGTGTGCTATCAACAATCGCTTCATTCATGCCTCATAACTTTACCTAATTCTGTACCTCATTATTTTGTCTCCAGTAGCCAGATATACTTCAGTGAGGATAGCAGTGGATCTTGAAATGAAACTTTGTTCAATTCAAGCTTTGCATGTGTTGCTAATGATTATTTTCAGTGGTAGAATGCTTTGAAATCTGCACTTTTTGCCTTTAACACTCAGAAAGTAATGTCAAACAACAAAGTGAGAAGAACAATCCCTTTTAACTCTTTTTCCCGAATTTTTGTGCTGGTTGCATTTTCGTTTCTCATGTGGTGGAACTTTTTAAACTTTACCTGAAGGTATTCCATATCTTATCTTTGATAATCTAACATAGCGTGAACGTGTTTGACAGGTGGAACTGGCATAAATTTGACCCCACCACCATTGTCGATTATGAGGTTTGTTACGAACATCTATTCCATATACGATACACATCACTCTCACTATGGACAATGAGGTCCTTCACGAGATGATTTCTGCTTTGATGGCTGAATCAGTATATTTATCACTAAGCATCAAGTGGGTCAATGAACTACTGAGTACTTAAGTGCCTGTCTCCTGTATGGTCCTCATATTTCACTGAACTTGAGTTGTTCCAAGGGAATCCTTGAATACTAAATTGTCTGCGTGGATATTATAGGAGTGAAAAGACTGCAGCAAATTCAGTATTGCCATTTTAGTTTTACGTTGTTTAGGTATTTTCAGCAATGCAAACTAGTGGATTTCACAATTTTTGGCATTTCAGGCATTCTTTTCTGCTTATTCGCATGATTCGTCTCTGTACTTAATGTCTTCCACGGTAATTGCTATTCTAAATTGGAAACTATATCTGCTTCCGTTCGAGACATTCGATTTTTGTGGACTATCTTCTTTTATGCAATACTGCCAGGTGGTTGTTATCCTCTAATTCTTCCACTAACTTTTTTCTGGAACTCATCTGAGCGAATTGTGATTGATGCAGTGATGAAGCCTTAGAGAGATGTAAACAAAGGATTGAGCTGATCGCAAACACTCTACAGTTAGAAGGATTTTCACGCATCGATGCATTTGTCAATGTCGATACAGGAGAGGTACTTCTTATTTAAGGAGTGCATGATGTCCTAAATATTAGTTGGAATGAAAGCACAGCTTTCTCCTGATTTTTACAGTGTTTATGCTTGTTAATTCCAAGTCCAATGGCTGATGATAGTCAGCATAATTAATCCTTTGAGGGAACCGAGAATTAAGCCCCTCCTTTTGGAAAAGTATTCTAATTTTTAAAGATTTTTGCTTGATGACATGTAAAATGGATGAGAACATCATCTAGCCCAATCCAGTCTCTGATATCATAATCCTTCTCAAAGTAATGTGTGTGGTATCATTTGTTTGCAGGTTTTAATTATTGAGGTCAATACTGTACCCGGAATGACACCTTCCACCGTATTGATTCATCAGGTAGTTCTTAGAGTTCTCAAATCATAAGCAAAATGCATAAGTGAGAGCAGATATGCATAACATAGAACACGATATAAGGAAAAAAAAAAAAAAGACGGATTCATGAATCGGTCCAGTGAGGAAGAACAGTGAGCAGTAGATTAGTCAAACGAGCGTTACAGTCCAAGTTTATTCTTATCCATCACAAGTTATAAAGCACAGGATTCCAAACTGATGAATTTTCTTGCTGTAAACTGGTGCATAGTTTGCCTAAGATCACTCTCAGTAAAGAAATGGTTGCAAGTATTGAAAAGAAGCAAAAATCACAATTGATCTCTAGCGTGGCGATTTAATGCACTCACAATGCTGTACCAATGCGGTCTTTTTAGAAATCGAACTTCGTTTGTGCTCATACTGCAGTGTCATACATCCCTTATGTTTTCCCTGAGAAGCATTCTGTGTTTTTTCTCAGGCACTTGCTGAGAAGCCTCCCATGTACCCTCATGAATTCTTCCGTACCCTCCTCGATTTGGGTTCTGAGAGGTTTGCATAGAGTTTTTGGCAAAGTTTCCGAGTGTCGATTACAAAATCTTGGGGGGGAATAACCAAAATTACCATGGATTTGTGATGATGCTGAACCTTGTCGATTCCGTTCGGAAAATCAGCTCTTGCAACTGTATTTTGCTGGTACATTAGAAACATATTTATAACAGTCATCTCAATCCTTTCAGCTAGCATAACTAGCTGCTTTAGCTTCAAACAATTTGATGAAAATGTCATGTCAGCAGGTTCTTTCTGTTGTTGAACTCTCATTGACTTACTTTGTCCCCTAATAAGAAAATCTTTAGGCAGTCCAAGTGAATGGTATATTCGTCATCTAAGTCAATCATCACGTGTCAAATATTACGAATTTCTCTTCATTTTCCTTTTGGAAGTGATAACAATTTCAAGAATCGAATAGAAACTTGAGTAGATGAGAGAATATTCATGCTCTTGGAGTGCCTAAAGCTTTTTTTCTTCTCAAACTGGGTTATAGTTGTGCTCTCACTGAAGCTTGAAGTTAAAGATCGAAAGATAATACACCTGAGTCCTAAATTTTATCAAATGGGTGCACTGAAGTCCCCATGTGAACTCTATCTGATTCGATTAACAGAAAATGTTGGCGTGATCTTTTTATTGTTATTTTCCCTCATACATGGTTGTTAACTTTAACTCAGGTGTCTACAATGCTAAAAAACGACATCATTTTCTCCAAAATCTTAGTTTTTCCCCACCTCAAACCTTATTAAACCTAAATTAAGCCAGATTGAAAAGTAACAAATGTTGAATGCAGCCCAAGTTCAATCTCAAGCCGTTCAAACTCTTGCCCTCAGAAAAAGAAATCATAAAACAAGCTGATAACACAGGAGCAACTATCTTCAAGAAAACGGGAAAAGAGTTAACGTTTGACGAGCCTTTTGCTATAGACCTAGAGAAAGTTAAGTCGTATGAGTGTAGTATCCTTTACTAAGAAAAGAGTATCTTCCAATAAATAAAAAGTGAAAGAACGACTCCTATCTATCCTGTTTGCAAAAGGATTCTATGGCTTAAAGTTTTAGGCCCCGGCTCCGCCGGTGAGGGCTAGGCGTACGGAATGTCTATGGTGTTGACATTGGTCGATTTAGTCGTTGCGGCGTTATGGAATATCCGGAGACAGAGGGACGATCTGGGTTTTGACTTTTGAGCAAGACAGATAGGATCTATGGTTTGCAGTTGTTAGAGCTCTCTAACACTTGGTGAGAGAATCAAAGGAAGCATATAGGGGCTTCCTTCAACTAACACTTCAAAGGTGAATATCGGTGGGGCTGGATCCGAGCGATGGTCGCGAGCTCCCGCTAGTGGCCGAGGAGGGCTCGCAGACCCTTATCAAGTGGCCGGCCTTAAGAATAAAAGGAAAAGAAAAGAAAAGAATATACAAGAGATGAACAACATATCATTGAAATATATTTCTTTTTATCTTTTTGCACTCTTTTCCAGTTTTGTTGATTTTCTTTTCCCTTTTCATTTTTGAATTTACAAGATTATTATGATCCGGCGCGTTGGTTCGGCATGGGAGTGTCTTGAGAAAGTAACATGCTAGCAAATATGCTCACGCGTTGCATGTTACAAAATAAATTCGTACTCGAAAGATAATACAAACCTTAACTCGTGACGACATACTTGAACAATTTAATAACGAAAAACGAGGTGTTGATGAACATGCCCTAAAGAAAATTTTTAAAAAAATATTTGGAAAGATAATACAGCCATACCTTATTTGTTGCATTTGCTCCTTTCACTCTCTTCATTTTTTTTTTCAAAATTACTCTTGTAGTGTAGCATTACTTTGCATATTCATTTTTGTTTGATCATGAATTTTATATTCCCCTCGGTCCCTCCCACTCTTTTCATTTTGTTTTTATCACCTTATTTCTGATTGCCTCTAAATTGAGAAACATATTATATATATATATATATATACACACACACACACACACACACATACAGAGAAACATAAACGGGTCTATTTAGTAACAATTCTAAACAGAAATGATTTTTTCTAATTCTGTTCTCGAAAACAAAGAAGTAGAATTTTTTTTTTTTGGCTTCTTGTTTATGTTACAAATTTGTTCCCTAGCTATTGATCCGATCCCAAGAACAAAATAATTAAATGACGTTAACAAACATACCTCTGTTCTTCTTTTGTTTTTGAATTTTTCGTGGTATTAATCTTATTTATAGTGTCCTACATCATAAATATTTCATCCTTATCTATTACTTTAAATATTGTTATGTAGCATTTATACTTATGCATATTGTAATTATTTGCAATTAAATCTAAAATAAAGTGGAAAATTATTGACGACCGGTCAAAAGTCAAAATCCCTCGTCTCCTCCCCCTCCCTCCACTTCGCATTCCGCAGTCCACGCCTCCTGCCTCTCTCCCTCCCTCCCTCCCTCCCTCGTCTCTCTTCTCTCCGACCGCCGTCGCCGCCCACCACGGCGCTAGACTGCGGCGGCGAACAAAGGGGTAACCACAACCAGCGGAAGCTACTCGACGGTACGCGCCCGCATATTTCCCCGCCGTCTTTTCGCTGCATAGGAAATCAATTCTGGGAGTGTGTAATCATCACTTCTCGCTCTTTTCGCAGGTCGAATTTGTGTTGGGTTGGCTTAGTTGATTGAACTACCTTAACCTTTGCATATTGCTGAAATGGAAAATTGAGTACTTGACTTGACTCTAGTTTCTCGTGACTCAATCCCCGGCCAAGAGTAGGTGAGGATGCAGTCTTTAGGTCCTGGGTTTTGTACAAGTTTAAAACTTCCAGTAATCCGAAACACACAAGACTCATTGTTTTTGCGGCGGCCTTCGTTTTGTTCTCACTCTCTTGCTCGAACTAGTGATTGCTTGTCATTGAGAACCCAGAACCCCTTGGCTTTTCGAGGTTCTTGTCTGAACAATAGGTTAGAGTCCGGTAGTGGCGTGGCAATAGTGGCGAGTTTGAGTTCTGAGGGTGAGGACGCGAAACATGGAGTGAAGAAGAAGTTGGCAGTTTTTGTGTCTGGAGGGGGATCCAATTTTCAGTCCATCCACGAGGCCTGTGTTGCCGGATCAGTTCATGGAGAAGTCGTTGCTTTGGTCACTAACAAAGGAGGTACGGCTTCACCATCTCTCATCAGCCTTTACAGTTTAGCATTCATCATCCTCAATCAGATATATGTTTTGTCCTTGGATGCCTATTTTTAATTGTAAAAGCAAGGAGTTTTTGGAGGAATATACATTTTCCGTGTTTTCAAAAGTGCTGAGAACGACTTTGGAAATTATAATCATCTGTTTATAACCCATCTGTCGCTTCGTCTGCTGCTTATGAGTCAACTTCTTTTGTTTGATTATGGCATTCTTCTTTCAAAACGCATCTTCTGCTCTCCGTATGTTTCAGTGTTGTTTGATACAAAATCACAATTTTGTGGAATTGTCTTGAAAGCTCTACCTTGCATACTAATAATTAATACTAGGTTCATCATGCTTATCTACTTGTACATGTTTCCAGTATGATATTCTTTTATAACCTGATTATTTACAAGGTCTTGTATCTGAAAATTATTACCTCTCTGAGTTGCTGAATGAAATTCAATGGCATTCACCATTAGTTTTAGTTTATATTTATCGCTCACTCTACAGCATTGATATCAGGAGCATTTTGAATTAATATTCTAAATTACCCCTTAACTGATTCCTAATGCTATTCCTTGATTAGAGTGCCATGGATTTTATTTTGTTTGTTTGCTGCATGCAGTCCTGTTTGCCATATGTGCTGCAAGGACATATTCAATTTCGTAAGAAGGTCCTTAGTTACTATTGATTTTGGTAATTAAATAATGGCTAATGTTCCTGAATGTCATGCATGACAGGCTGTGGAGGTGCAGTCTATGCTAGAGACAACGACATCCCAGTTGTTTTATTCCCTAGAACTAAAGAAGAACCCAATGGACTATTCGCAAGTGATCTGGTAGCTGCCCTTAGGTGAGCTGTTGTAGCATTAACCTATTGATTTAGTTTCTAATCGTTGCATGCTATGCTTGTTTCATGTGAAAGGACAATCCACTCAACTGTTAATCATGTTTATAGTTTTTAATGAAGAATCTATCATTTATATTGCAGTTTGCTTTTTTTTTTGTTGTTGTTATTTTATTAAGAAACTAGCCTGTTTGTTTCAGCTTAAGTAAAAGTAAAAGGTAATTTTTTGCCTTTCTGCCAAATGTTAAAATATATTAAGAAAATTTGAAATGATTAGATGAAATCCTGTCACTCGCTCCACAAGATAGCTTTCATGTTGATCTTTTAAGCGCTTAGCAAAGTAGATTAAACTATACAGCAATAATAACAATCACTTATTTTTTTATGTTGATCAGGAGATATGAGGTTGATTTCATTCTCCTTGCTGGGTACCTCAAACTTATACCTGTCGAATTGATTCAGGCGTATCCCAAATCCATTCTTAATATTCATCCATCACTTCTTCCTGCTTTTGGAGGAAAGGGTTACTTTGGAATGAAGGTGCACAAAGCAGTCATTGCTTCTGGGGCTAGGTAGATTCCCAACTTTGACGCCACACGTCCCTGTTTGTCTTGTCCTCCTTCATACTTTTTTGGTTCCTTATCATTCCTTTGCAATTTATTCTCTTGTATATTCTTGGTAGATATTCAGGGCCTACGATTCACTTTGTTGATGAGCATTACGACACAGGACGCATTCTTGCTCAAAGCGTCGTCCCAGTGTTGGCTAGTGACACTGCGGAGGAACTGGCTGCAAGGGTTCTCAAAGAGGTAATGATATACTTTTATAGCGATTTTACTGAAGTTCTACCCAATTATTTCATTATAGCATTATTTATGATTCTGTTCTGATCAATTTTATCGAACTAGCAGGTGCTAGATAAATATTGTTCGTGAACTTTTATTTTGAGGTAAAAAAGAAAACAGAGAATGCCTTCAGCTAATTATTAGGTGACATCTTGTTTGTATATAGGAGCATCGTTTATATGTGGAGGCAGTTGCTGCAATATGTCAAGAACGGATAGTTTGGAGGGAAGACGGCATTCCCCTCATACAGAGCATAGACAATCCCAATTTATATAGCTAGCGGACTATTTATCAGCAATTGGTATGGCTTAATATTTTCAATTGTGACATATATATCTGCCTCATCAGATATACCTGCTCACAGAGAAATGGAAGTTTAAGATGCTGAAGCGAGAAATTTTCTTGTTTTTGGAAGGCTGCCTGATCTGCACCCATTGTTCATCTTGGAGGCTAGTTAGATGCATGAATTGTGAAGAGCTCAACTGTAGGTTGCATTAGGCCAAAAAAAAGAAATTGTACATTGCCATTTGGAATATTGAGGTTTTCAATTTTCTTCAGATTCTTTCAATCTGAAGATATTTGAAATTTCTCGGTGTGCCTCTCTCCCTGGAATGCTGAGTAGATTGGTTTCGCAGTCGTTGCTCTTTGAAGTAGGGGCAACCGCTGTTGTTGGCCCTCATAGAGTAGTTTTTCAGTTCTTTTTCTGGGGTTGGGAATGTACTTTTATACATAGATGTTATAAGTCTTGAGTTTACGGGTTGTGCATGATCTATCGAATAAGGGGCATTCAAGCTTGATCACATATCTAAATCACTGAACTCAGGTTCTTTGCAGGCACTTATACAGGTGAGCATGCTTTCTAACTAGAGAGCAAAGCACGGTTTCTCTACTCTTAAGTGGAGAAAATCAATGGCTACCCCTTTTCCTCTCCTTCACATGCATGCATTAAGACTAGGAAAGTCTCTGGTTATATCATGGAGCTTGACAATGTAGCTTCCGTGACAAGGTTTCAATGCCATTGTGTAATGGTGAGTTGATGATTCTTTAGCTAATTAGAAGTTGCAGAACCAAGGTCTTAGCTCCAAGTTGTATACTGCATTGGACAGAAGACCCAAATGAGCTCTGTGGCACTCTTTGTTTCTTTTGCCCTTTTTCATTTTTGTGGCAATAGTAGGGCACAATTCTTCCTATGGTAGCACCCTTTTTTATGTGGCAATAGATAGAAGAGCTGGAGCTTTCATTAAGTATGGCCTCACTCCATTTAATGTACTCTGTTTAATCTCCAGGAATGTGTAGTTGCATCTTTGTCGATTTAACTGATGGAACCTTCGATAGAGGACATTGAGTTGAGATTGGAGTGAAATGAACAGGTGAATTATCATGAATAAGCAAGAGATCATACTAAAGTTGAAACCAAGAAGTTTCTTGTATTCATTAGGAATGACAAATGGAGCTTGTTGGTCTTTTCATGAGTGAATGAATGTAAGACGCAATTGTTGTGATTCATACTTGGAGCAGGATGAAAATGTTGCATTGTCGAAATAAAGTACGAAAGATCACACTAATGAAGTGCGAAAGATCATACTAATGAAACTTGTACCCATCTGAGGCTTTTCTTTCGGGTTATTTGCGTGTCATTAAAACATAGAATGTGTAATGTGATTGAAGTGTTTTATGCTTTTGCTGTCGCCAAGATGGGTAAAATTTAACGCTTACATCTGAGGCTTTTCTCAGCATATCTTATGATCCATCTCTTTTGCATTCTTGAGCTAAGTATATGCATTATGCAGGGGCTTTTCTCAGCTTCTCATGTATCTCTCTCTCTGACCATGTTATGAGTCCAAGAGTTTCTGCACGGAAAGAGACTGAACCAGCCTTAGCTTATCATGCCTTTGGCTACAACACATTTGAACTATTTCTGGTCAACAGATCGGGCCTCGATTTGGTCGGGTTCTCAACTACTGGGCGGCAATGTGGCTTTTTAATAATGTACACCCTTTCGGAGCCTGACTTGCTCGGTTTCGTTGCATCTTCTTTTCACGCTGTCAAAATAATATGGCGTACTGTGTTAGCTGTCCGTGCGATCCTCCTTTCACCTTCCCCTGCGTGTCCCAAGACTCTGAATTCGAAAGTCTTCCCAAGGCTTAGTCGATTTTCTTGAAGTTGCATTGCCATTATTGCCCTTCTGAGCATTGCTCCCGTACAACAGAAGACACATACCACAAAAGTCCTGTATCAGCCAGAAATGCTATCGGTCAATCAAGCACGGACCGGAACACACCAATTGGGCTAATGAAACGCAGGACCGCCTTAACCCATACCGAAGAAAAACAAAGACAACTCCAAGTACAGGGTCTGTAAGAACATCTAACCCTAACGCATTTATATCATTGTGGTTTTGGACCTTTCCCTTCTGCAGTTTTTCTTGAGGATTTAGCTGTAAGCAGTGAGTTACCACCAATTTGGGTTCTTTAGCCCATCGTCGTCATCGCCACGAGCTACTACATTTTTGTATCTTTAGCATATTAGGATCCAGTGTATAATCATACCGAATTAAAGCATAAAGGAGAGAGAAAAAGAAAAACAGAGATACAAGGTTTTATCCCGGTTTATCTTTAAATTAAGGTTACATCAAGCAGAGAATTCCACGATAAGTAACAACTCACACTTCTCATTTTTCATCACTCAATTACAAGGATAAAATAGTATATATAACAGTAGCTATTTATGGATTCAAACCCAAACTACCAATGAAAAATTATGGGCTCAAACTAAAAGAGCCTTTTGGTGTCCAAGGGACGCTACCCCTTTGAGATCCATGTACTTTTTTGTTGATGGAAAGTATGAACTGCACTCCAATATTCTCCCACTTGGTGAGTACTTCACATGCTTCTTCAAATCCAACACAGTTGTACACTATTCAAACTTTTGTGCACTCACCGCCTTAGTAAAAAAATATGTACTATTCATCCGTGTGTCAACTTTCTTCAACACTACAACTTTTTGTTCCACTTTTTCTCGGATAAAGTAATATTGTATGTCGATGTACTTTGTTCTTGCATGAAATCCAGTATTTTTAGCCAAGAATATAATACTTTTGCTATCACACCCAATTTTCACTTCTCCTTGTGTAAAGCCAAGCTCTTTACATAATCTGCACATCCGGATTACTTCCTTAGCTGTATAAGTAGCAGCCATGTACTCTGCCTTAATAGGAGATAAAACAACCGTTCTCTACCTCTTACTCATCCAACTTACAACTCTACCCCGTGAAGATTGTTAGAATATGTCTTGAGTTTGAGTTTGCGAGCGAAGCTCCAACCCGAGATGAATTATAAATTGTCCATGTTGAAATATATGCGATCAACATTCATATTCTTTGTTCGGGGTCAGAGTCGAAAAGTTAGATTATGTGGACTTTGAGTTGGAGCAGAAGTCGGTTAACAAGTTTCAAAAAGAAGAAAGTTCAAATTTGGACTTGGATTCATCGAAGATTGGCTATGCATGAGATACGGATTTCCTGGTGCCCTTGAAGTTCCATGCAAGAAAAGGAAAGTTGGGCCAAGAAAGAATAAAATATTCTTTCCTATGTCAAGTAGGTATCACGGTTAAAATAGGAAATCCAACATGCACTTGAAGACCATGGTCGATCGATATATATGCTTATTGCGAGTTGGATTTTGTAGAAGAGGTCTTGAAGCGCCATTATATGAGTGCTTCAATTACATCAAGAATTCAAGTGTCGAAGCCGATTAAATCTTAAGGTTAGATTTGTGTAATTCCTTTGCGAGATTGAAAGATTGTTTCGTTAGGAATTTGGGGCTAAATATTGTGTGCGCTCTTGAATATAATTGGGGCTGGGAAATACCGAGAGTGTTTGAGTTACTCGAGTTTGGTCCGTAATCTCCGTGTATCGCTTATTCTATAGTGGAATTCTTTGTTGCTCTTCCATGGACGTAGGTCTCTACGACCGAACCATGTACATCCGGTGTCCGATTTATTTTCTTATTCTGTCTATTTATTGTTTGATCGCTTCTTTTGTGCTACAAAGATAATGAAGCACCCGCTTTGCTGCCATCCAATACTCTTTCCCCGGATTGGACATATATTTACTCATTACTCACATTACTTGAGCAATATCTGGATGAGTATACACCATAGCATACATCAAGCTCCCTATTGCATTCACATATGGGATTGTGGACATGGAGGTCTTCACCGATTTACAATCAGCCAAGTTAAACTTCTTCAACACACTTTTAACATGCTTCTTCTAACTAAGCCGCAACTTCCTATTCTCACGCTCCCTTTTTATTTGCATGCCCAAGATGAAGTTTGCTAGGCTTAGATCTTTCATCTCAAACTGTTTTGCCAAAAGTCCTTTCATAGTATAGATCATTCTCATACTGTTTCCAACTAGCAATATATCATCAACCTATAAGGTTAAGATAACAAAATCATTATCCGACCTTTTCACGTGGACACAATGATTAGCATCAGAAGGAACAAAGTCAAGCTTTAAAGCATATGAGTCGAACTTCTGGAACCGCATTCTTTGATATTATTTCGGGGCATGCAAAGACTTCTCAATTTACAAATAAAATCATCTTTTCCTATGACCATGAACCCTTATGGTTATTTCATATAAATTTCAACCTCCAAATCACCACGAAGGAATGTTGTTTTTACATCAAGTTGTTCTACCTCCGGATTGTATGCAGCTGTTACGGATAAGACAAGTCTTACGGAATTTAATTTCGTAATAGGAGAAAAAATCCCACCATAATTGACTCCCTCTATCCGTGAGTACCTCTTTGCAACCAAACGAACTTTGCATTGTTCTATATCTCCATATGCGTACATCTTCTTCTTGAATACCCACTTGTGGCCAATTGCCTTTCAATCCGCATGTAATTTTACCGGACTCCACATTTATTTTTATCCAACGAGTCCATCTCATCTTTCGTGGCTTCCTCCCACTATTTGACATTCTCCCCATTTCTTGCTTCTTTTACAGTACTAAGATCATCACATGTAACGGTTAGAGCACAATTTTCATTACTAGCTAATTGGGTATACCTCTCAAGTGATCTTCTCAGCCATGTGGACTTCTTTAATATCGGTTCAGGTGTCAAATTCAAGTTTAAAACTAATATGCCATCCATCACGTTAAGCTCATCAGCTTTAGAATATGAATTTTCTCTTTCAACTTGTGTAGCCCTCGTTTCTTCCTTGAAACCAACATCTAACACAATTGTCTGTGGTTTCTCAAGAGCTTGCGGAACAATATGATTTTTCATAGATTCTTTGAACATCATATCCTTGATGTGGATAATATATTTAGTATAAGGATTTCACAGCTTATACCCTTTAAGAGCATCCTTATACCCAATGAAGATGCACTTATCTAAATTGCCCTCAAGTTTATTCCTCTTTTCTTTTGGCAAGTGCACATACGCTTACGCAGCCAAATACTCTAACATGGCATATGTCTAGCTGCTTCCCAAACATGTCTCATACCATGTTTGATCCTTCAATGCTAATGTGGGAGACCTATTCCTTAGATAGCAAGCGGTGGCCACTACTTCCGCCCAAAATTTTGCTGTTAGGCCCGCACCACTCTGCATATTTCTCGCCTTCTCCATGAGAGACCAATTAAGCCTCCATGCCACCCCATTCTGCTGAGGTGAATACAATGTTGTTTTCCGCTTAAAATGCCATCTGTTGCATAGAATTGATCAAATCTCGTTGAAGATAATTCTCCTTTCTTGCCAATTCGCACAACTTTGATTTTTCTACCAAACCGATTCTCCACTAAAGCTTTGAACTCCCGAAATTTTTCAAGCACATCATCTTCCCTCTGCAAGAAAAATATCCACACATATCTGAAAAATCATCGAAATGCAAAACATAATGCCTTAATTTTCCAAGTGATGTTATAGATGTAGGATCGAAGATAGTACTATGGATCAGATCCAGAATTTTTTTCGCTCTCCATCCTAAAGATTCAAAAGTTACGCAGTTCTGTTTCTTGTAGACAATATTCACAAAATTCGAAATCCATATAACAACATGGGATCCCATCCATCGTCTTCTTTAAAGTAAGGGTAACCGGCCCTTTCTCACCGATATGACCCAATCTTTGATGCTATAGCATCGAAAGATCTTCTTCCACTTGCTTGGAGATGTAACTCTCACTATTGATCACTATGCTTTCCAATAATTTTCACAGTTTTTCACACAGTTCACCTTTGGCGATCACCATACATCCATGAGTTAACTTGCATGAATATTTATCACTGGTGAAAGTAATGCCAACATCTGCCATAGTTCTCATAGAAATAAGATTCCCGATAAGACCAAGAATATGCATCACATTCGAAATCTTCTTAATTGTACCATTTTTTCATCTTTGCCTTCACCTTTCCGCAATCGACAATATCAAGCATCGTATCATCTCTCATCCGCATTATACCTCCTTGATATGGCTCATAACAATAGAACCAACCAATATGGGGCGTCATGTGAAAGGACGCTCCAGTGTCAATTATCCATGCACCGCGGTCAACCTAAGATGAGTTCTAAACGACATACATGCCTCCTACGCTGTTGTCATCATCTTTCTTTCGATTAGATGATGGTGCCTCATCTCGCTTCTCCGAACCTACACTTTTGCTTCTATAATCCTTCTTCGAGTATCTAGTTTTTTCGCACTTTTAACACTTTATTTCGGATGGATCTTGGCTTTCAAATCTTCATCTAGACTTATTTCTGTCTCCAAATATGGATTTGGATCGTTTATCGTTCCTTCTTCTTACGAAAAGAGCCTCTTTTTATTTTTGCATTGGCGGAACCAACTCTCCTAACCTCCTTAGATAATAAAGCAAATACAACGTTCTCAAAGGACAATGCAAGAACACCAGCACCGATCGAAATAATTTTATATTCACAAGAATTCGGCAGTGAACACAGTAAAGTACATACTTTATCTTCCTCTTACAAATTAACATCAATAGATGCAAGTTGCCTACAGATAGTATTAACTTCTTTTAATTGTGTAGGAAAAGAATCACTTTTACTCATTTGAGAGTTGTGCAATCTCTTCGCAAAAATAACCTATTCATGAGCAACTTGCTCTGATAAAGGCTTTCCAACTCTGTCCAGCAATCCATCGTCGTCTTCTTAGAGGTCACGTTCACCAAGACATTATCGCCAAGACATAGCCAAATCAGACTTCATGCCTTCCAATCGTTGCTGGTCCACTCCTTCAATACATTAGATGTGGATTCTTGCGTTTTGCACTCCTTTGCCTTTCCCTTTAGATTCACCTCGGATTTATCATCTTCGATCACGTGCCACAAATCTCTGTCCATGAGAAAAGCCTATATCTTCAACTTCCATAATACAAAACCCTTTCCTCTGAACTTCTCTACTTCAATTCGCAATTGACCAGCCAACATCGTCCTAAAATTTGATTTTTCGGATCTCTTTTCACCATGAAATCCTAACGTCAAACCTCGCTCTAATACTACATGTTAGGATTTAATGCCTAATCACAAAGAATTAAAGTGTAAAAACGAGAAAGAAAAATCGAGATACAAGATTTTTTCGAAGATCATCCTTAAACTAGGGCTACGTCCAGTAGATGATTCTACTATAATTAGCATATCACACCTTTTATTTTTTCATCACTCAATTATAAGCAAAAAGAGTATATATAACAGTAGCTATTTATAAACTTAAGCCCAAACTATCATTGAAAAAACATGAGTTCAAATTATAAAAGCCATTTGGTGTTTAGGGAGCACTGTCCCCTTGAGACCCTCGCCCGCTCACCAAAGAATGGGACCTCTGCTTTCCTATCGATGTGAAATATGAACCACTCCTAATATAGTAGTCTTAATAGACAAAACGAATGGTAGAGGACATTGAGTTGAGATTGGAATGACATAAAGAGGTCAATTATTGTGAATAAGTGAGAGATCATAACTAAAATTGAAACCAAAAAGCTTCAGTTACTCATCGACAATGACGAACAGTTCTTTGAATTTTACTATATTACGAGCAAATGCATGTAAGACACAATCTTTGTGATTCAAACTTGGAGTGGAATCGAAAGATTGGGTTATCATAATAATAATTATGAAAGATTATGTCCTTACTAAATGCATGTAAGAATCGCGAGAAATAATTTTTTCTACTAGATTCTAAGCCAGTGTGTAATCTCATAAGCCTTCTAACCACATGAAATTATTCAAAGAAGTTTGTGTCATCATGGGGACTCGATTGGAAAAAACATAAAATGCGAGGGGCCCTATTTTTTTGGTAATGAAATGGGCAAAGCGTAAATGTTACATTAGAACTTATTGGGGGTGTGGTTCATACTCCCCAATGATAGGAAAGCACATGGGTAATTTGGGTTTGGGCTCATGAATAGCTGCTGCTATATACACTCTTTTTCTTTTGTAATTGAGCAATGTAAGAAGAGATGCGATGAGCTATATATAGTGGAATCTTATGCTGGTCGTAACCTTAGTTTAAGGATGAACCAGGATAAAATCTCGTGTCTCGATTTCTCTTTCTCGCTTTTAGGCTTTACTTCATTGTGATTGTGCCCCGAATCCAACATCTAGTATCATAGCGAGGTTGAGGTTATGGTTTTCTTGGTGAAGAGAGATCCCAAAAATCGAATCTTGAGAAGATGCTGGTTGGTCAATCACGGATTGAAGTAGAGAAGTTCGGAGGAAAGGGTTTCGAGTTATAGAAGTTGAAGATGGAGTGATTGCTCATGGACAGAGATCTGTGGTACGTGATCGAAGAAGATAAACATGAGGTGAGTACCAAAGAGAGAGAAGGAGGAAGAGATTACGACAACATCCAATCAATTGAATGCATGGATTAGCAAAGATGGAAAGCCACGAAGCCCGATCTGGCTATGTCTCACTGACAACGTCTTGGTGAATGTGACCTATGAGAAGATGACGAAGGATCTATGGACTAAGCTAGAAAGCCTTTATTAGAGCAAGTCACTCGTGAACAAGTTATTTCTGCGAAAACAACTATACAACCTTCAAATGAGTGAAGATGATTCTTTTTCTGCACACTTTGGGTAGCTTGCATCTATTGATGTTCATCTAGATGAGGAAGATAAAGCATGTACTTTGCTGTGTTCACTGTCGAATTCATGGGATCATATAATTGTTTCTATTGGCACTAGTGTTAGTACGTTATCCTTTGAGAGCATAGTATATGCGTTATTGTCTGAGAATATGAGAAAAGCAGGTATGATAATGCAACTAATGATGCTCTTTTCGTAAGAGGAAGGAATAGTGAACGATCCAAATCCATATTTGTTAGCAAGAAGAAGTCCAGAGGAAGATCTAAAAGCCGCGGTCGATCTAAAATAAAGTGTTGGAAGTGTGGAAAAGTTGAAAACTTGAAGAAGGACCGAAGAAGTAAAAGTGTGGGTCTAGAAAAACGAGATGAGGCACAATTCTCTAGTACAAAGAAGGGTGATGACAGCAGCACGGAAGACATGTATCTCATCCGCAACTCATCTTAGGTTGATCACAGTGTGTGGATAATTGATACTGGAGCATCTTTCCACAAGACGCCTCATAAAAATTGGTTTTGCTGTTATGAGCCACAACAAGGAGATACAATATGGATGAGAGATGATATGACACTTGATATTGTCGATCGCGGAAAGGTGAAGCTAAAGATGAAAGAAGGGACAATCAAGAATCTTCAGAATGTGATGCATATTTCTCGTCTTACTAGGAATCTTATTTACGTGGGAACTATAACAGGTGTTGGTGTTGCTTTCACCAGCGAAAATTATTCATGCAAGCTAACCCGTGGATCTATGGTGGTTACTAGAGGAGAACGGTGTGTAAGACTATAGAAATTACCAAGAAGCACAATGATCGATAGTGAGAGCTATATCATGGAGCAGCTAGCGTAAGATCCCGCAATGTTGTGGCATCGGAGATTGGGTTATATCAATGAGAAAGGGCTGGTGACCCGTAGATAGAATCCCAAGCTGTTCTATGGTTTTTGAATTTTGTGAACATTATCTACATGGGAAATAGAATCGTGTACCTTTTGAATCCATAGCAGGGAAATTGAAACGGATTTTGGATTTAATCCACGATAATGTCTTCGATCCTATACCGCAAAGATCGTTTGGAAAATCAAGGTATTATGTTTCTTTTACTGATGACTATTCCGGATATGTATGGATATATTCCTTACAGATAAAATATGATATGTTAGAAAATTTTCGCGAACTTTGGGGGAAAATTAGTTTGATAGAAATATTAAAGTTTTGCGGACTGACAATGGAGGAGAATTCTATTCAGCGAAATTTGATCAATTCAGTGTGACCAGTGGCATAGCAAGGAAGAAGACAAAATCCTATACTCATCGGTAGAGTGGGTGGTAGAGAGGTTTAATCGGTCTCTCATGAAGAAGGCAAGGAATATGTTAAGTGGTGCAGACTTAGCAATTATATTTTAGGCAAAAATAGTGGCAGCCGTGTGCTATCTCAAGGACGGGTCTCCCACATCAGCTTTGAAGGATCATACATTGTTTAAGGTACTGTTTGAGAAGAAGCCGGACATATCCCATGTCAGAGTGTTTGGTTACGAAGCACATGTGCATGTGCCAAAAGAAAAGAGGAACAAGTTTAAGAGCAAGTCAGAGAAGTGTATCTTCATTGGGTACAAGGATGATATTAAAGAGTATTAGCTATGGAATTCTGATACTAAACATATTATTTACAATAGGGATGTAGTGTTTAGAGAATTTATGATAAATCAAATTGTTTCACAGGCTCTTAAACAACCACAAACAGTTGAGTTAGAGGTTGGTTTGAAGAAAAAGACAAAGGCTACACAAGCTTTAACAGAAAATTCAGATTCTCAAGCCGATGAGCCTAATGTGGAGGATGATATGGTAGATTCTGATACTAAGTTTGAAATTGAAGGACCACCTTAACTAATTTTGAGGAGGTCTACACGGGTAACAAGACCACTTGAGAGGTATACCCTATTTGCTAGTAATGAAAATTGTGCTCTAACTATTACAGGTGATGATCCAAATATTGTTAAGGAAGCAAGAAGCGTGGAAGATGCTAACATTGGGAGAAAACCATGAAAGAAGATATGGACTCATTGGATAGAAATAAAGCGTGGAGTCCGGTAAAACTACCTACAAATCGGAAGGCAATTGGTTGTAAATGGGTGTTCAAGAAGAAGATATTTGTAGATGGAGAAATAGGACTATATAAAGCTTATTTGGTTGCGAAGGGATATTTACGGATAGAGAGAGTTGATTATGGTGATTTTTTTTCTCTTGTTTCTAAATTAAATTTCATAAGACTTGTCTTATTTGTAGCAATTGCATACAATCTAGAGATACAACAAGTTGTTGCGAAAACAATATTTCTCGATGGTGACTTGGAGGAGTATATTTACATGAAGCAACCAAAAGGGTTTAAGGTAAAAGGAAAATAAGATTTTGTTTGAAAATTGAACAAGTTTTTATATGGCCCGAAACAATATCCAAGAAAGTGGTATTAGAAGTTTGACTCATATGCCTTGAAGCTTGGCTTTGTTCGCTGTGATACTGATCATTGTGTCTATGTAAAGAGGTTAGATGATGATTTTTTTATTTTAACCATATATGTTGATGATATGTCGCTAGTTGGGAACAATATGATAATGATCGGCATTGTGAAAGGACTGTTGGGAAAATAGTTTGAGATGAAAGATTTAGGCCCAACAAACTTCATCTTAGACATGCAAATAAAAAGGGAGCATGAGAATGGAAAGTTGTGGCTAAATTAGAAGAAATATATTGAAAGTGTGTTGAAAAAAATTCAACATGACATACTGTAAACTAGTGAAGATCCCCATGTCCTCAAGTTCCAATTTATAGTGTTTTAGTGTTCCAAGACCGAAGAGGAAGCTGAGGAGATGGCAACAATTCCGTGTGCAAGCGTAATAGGGAGCTTGATGTATGTCATGGTGTGTACTCGTCCAGATATTGCTCAAGCAGTGGGAGTATTGAGCATATATATGTTTATCGCGACCTAAAAATCAGATTTTCAGGTTAATAGATTACCAGATTAATTAATTAGATTAAATAACATAATTCGAGCTCTCCCAAGCTCTAGCAATTTGCAACTTAAGGTTCAAGGGATTTTCGAACAAAATATTTTAATCTTGAAGCCGTCACTAATAATTTTTTGGTAGGTTGATTAGTAACTTAAATAAAATAGCGCGAGAAAAATTATTTTATCTCTACGAACCAGTGATGTAACAGTCCATGTACTTAGTTACATTAATTTTTCAATTAATGCCCTTTTGGTACCAGTTTCATAAAAAAAATGTTTAGTTTGTCAATTTTGATAAATTCTGATTTGAAGTTCAAAGGTGGAATTCTTGGTTTTTATTTTTATGATTTTTTTTGTATTTTTTTGTATTTTATAAATTAAAAAAAAATGAGAAATGAGAGTGAATTGGTTCAAGATTATATTAAAATTTTTGGATTTAATTCGCATTAAGCCCAAAAAATTTTAGAAAAATCTTTTAACCATATGTGTACATTTGTTAAAGTTAAAATGGATCCAAAAGAATTTTATATATTGAATGTGATCCACAACAAAATCTTATCTTTCTTAATAAACTTATAAGACATGGTTTTTAAGAAATCATATCTTATTACATTTTTTTTAAAAAAAAATTCTGAATTTGTGACATGAAATTAAAAGATAAGCCATTAAGGATAATTTTCGCTATTGCTTCCGAATCAAGTTTTGATATAACGCCTTATAGATCAACACTGCGATTTGAAATACCCGCTATGAAAATAATTTTATCTAAAGCCTAATATATAGAATTGTTTCCATATATATGGTTGGGAATTAGGAAATATCCTAATTGATCACATAAGTAAATATTTTGGAGTATCTTGAGTAAATTTCAAAGATTTCAAAATTTACCCAGATTATCACAAGATTCCAAGAATATTCAAATCGAAATCACAATATCCCCAATTAGGAAAATAATGTATTTCAAAATTTTCAAAGATATCGAAGATCCAATTTTGATGTGCGATCTTCCAAATTAGGCAATTTTTGAATATCACAATATTCTAAATCAAGCAACGGGATTTTTTAAAGCAAGCAAATATCCGAAACATGCCATAAGGTTCACATTCCATTGTCGCAACCAAAAAATCAGAATTTTTCAGGTTAATGGATTGCTAAGCTGTTAAACATAGCTCGGACTCTCCTCAAGTCCATACCAATTCACGACTTATGTTTCAATTATTTCATGCAAAAGATTTTTATTTGGAATTGTCACTAATCTGTTTACGGTAGGTCGATTAGACACCTAAATAAAGTATTGGGAGAAATTCCTACGAACCAGAGATTTTGAATCCGAGGACTTGGTTTCGTTAGATTACACTAACGTCCTTTCGGTACCATTTTTAAAAAAATGTTTGGCAGACAATTGGGATTCATTTTAGAACCTATCTCCTAACATGTGAAAATGTCCATGCAGGTACGCAATACAACCAATGAAAAAATAAAAATAAATGATAGATAAATTGCAAGAGAGAAAAAAAAAATCAAGCAAAACAAGTTTCTTTTTTGGTTTGTTCGGTCTTAACATGCAAACTAAACTGTTAATGCAAAATGCAATCTTACTTAATTCTTTTTTTAGTTTTTTTTTAAGTGATGACTATGCTAAGATGCAATGCATGAGATGCACGATTAAAATTAAATGCAACTATTCTAATATGTCACGTGGCATGAAAAAAATAATCTAACTACAATTAACCTAATTTAACATGCTCCTTATCGATTTGTATTGAAAAAAATGCAACCTTCTCTTTATGCCTTAAAAAAAAAAAGGTTGAGTATAGGATAATAACACAATTCAATCTGCAGCAAGATATTGCGAGATCCCGTGCAAGACACTAAGAAATCCGAAAAATAATAATCCATCGTATCACGTCATAAATTAACGGATATCGTAATCTTGACAAAATATTGACCAGCATAAATTCAAATTTGATTAGAAAAATGACCCATCGTCTCGCGGCTCAAATTAATAATCAAATTTGATTTTTATGCGATAACCCTTAATCGGATAATGCCTAAAATCACATAAAATCAGATTAGTCCAAATCAAGAAAAAAAAATGGAATTTAAAATTAGATCAAATGATCACCTAATTTCGAACAATTTGATTTCCAATTCGTAATGATAGATAACGAATCGCAGATGATTTGGATCGTAATCGACGATGCTCGTGAGTTACCGTGGTGGATGATGGGGGAAAATACCCAGCAGCTCTTTCAAGATGATATTCCGTAAAACCCGCAAAATAAAGAAGTCTCCACGCTATGGAAAAGCTAAAAGATTCCACAGGAAATCAGCAACGTGAATTTTGCCAAAGGAGGTCGTAGCAGGTCATCATTGTACGGTAGCTTCGTTGTCATCGACAGGAACCAGAAATTCATCCTTACGTGCGGGGATTGTCTCGCAGCAAGGATCAATGACAAGGACAACAGATCAGGTTAGCAACAAGCCTCACAAATCAGGGGAATTGGAGCATAACTAGAAGTGTCACGGCTAAACAGGGAGGCCGAGCGGCTTTGTCATTGGGTTAGTGATGCAGATGTCATTAGTAGTGCATTCCTAGATCGATTGGATCGATATAAATCTAATCGGAAGGCGAAACGGTGCTGCGGCCTAGAACCAACAGATCGGGTCGATGACGTTGGATTGAGCTCAAATTCGGCAGGCTGAAGCGAAACGGCGTCCCGATCAATACTCACCGCCTTTGGCTGTGACTAACGTTTAATTTCGGCGGTTCGAGAATGTCTAGATGGGTTTTCCTATTTTTTTTTAGTATTTTTCGGGCTTAATTTTATTTCAGTGGCACTTTTGTAATTTTCCGTTTTTTGATATTTTGATTCCTAATTGGACTAGGGTTAGGATAACACCCTATAAAAGGTGTTTATCACGTTTTTTGAATCATCATCAATAATATTCACAGAATTTTCGAGATTTCTCTCCTTTAGCATGGATTTTCTTGCGTTATTCGCCGAACGCTACGTCAGGTGGTATCAGAGCCTATGGCGACCGGCGGTGGTCTTCGTGACGATGCTCAGACACCTGGAGCCCCAATCCTTGGGGACGACGCGCTGCAACGTTTGGAGCAGCGTTTAATGGAACGCATAGATCAACGATTTGATCAAGGCCTTTGTCGTTTCGAAGAGCGATTTGACGAGGTAGCAAATCGATTCGAGGGTCTCGGCGTTGATGTGAATCGGAATCGGCGACATGGTAGAAGGCCGGGTGCAGATTTTGCTCGCGGGACCCTGTCGATAGGCCTGTTCCTGTTCGCAGGCGGGATAATCCTCTTTATTCAGAGAGTTCGGAAGAAGAGGAGACCGAAGTTTTGGATGAAGAACGTGCTGATTATGCAAACCGGAACAATTATGGAGGAATTCGAAGGGGACGTTACAACGATCATGAAAGAAGTGACGGCAGGCGACGCTATGACGATCGTGAAGGTAATGACTTTAAACTAAAAGTCGATATCCCTTATTTTAATGGAGGTCCGGGAATAGAGGAATTTCCGGATTGGGTTGCTGATATATATAAATTCTTCGATTATATGGAAACCCCTAGTGAGAAAAAGGTGCGATTAGTAGCCCGTAGATTGAAGGGGGGTGCGTCTGCATGGTGGGAGAGATTGTAGAATAGGAGAGAGAGAGAGAGAAGGAAAAGAGCAAGTTCGAACTTGGCAGAGGATGAGAAGGTTGTTGACGGAGGAGTTCCTTCCTCTTGATTATGAGCAGATCATGTTCCAACAATATCAACGTTGCCAACAAGGTAATCGGTCTCTACATGAGTACACGACAGAATTTATGAGGTTGGCGGAGCGGAATAATCTGTCGGAGAAGGAGGGGCAATAGGTGGCCAGATATCTCGATGGGTTGAAGCCCTTCATCCGAGATAAGATTGGAGTACAGCTTTTGCGGAATGCGTCCAGGCGAAGAACATGGCGATGAAGGCGGAGATGATGTAGCAAGAACGGGGTAAGAGGGGCTACGAGAACTATAGAGGTAGCGATTCGAATAGTTCCTTAGAGAAGAGCGGCTTCAACAATCGTTATAATACGAGAGCGAGTTGGGATGATAAGGTGGTGGAGAAGCGCCCTATGAACGAGACAAGGGATAAGGGAACGCAAGTGCAGAAATCAGTAAACCCAAATCCTTACGCTAAATTAGTGGGGATAAAGTGCTACATGTGTAATCAACCCGGGCACAGATCTAATGAATGCCCTCAGAGAAAGACAATTAATGTGGCCGCAAGGGAAGAGGAGGAAGATGGATATTGTTGTGAACCGGATGGCGACGAGGATGATTTTGAAGAAGAGGAAGAGGAGGAGGTGAATTATGTTGTGCCCATGATGATGTTAGCCCCAAAACAGAAGAATGATTCGCAGCGCCATCGCTTATTCCGAACCGGATGTACTATTCTAGGAAAAATCTTTGCTGTGGTCATTGACAGGGGGAGCATGGAGAACATTATCGGGAAAGAGGCAAAGAAGAAGCTAGGAATACCTGTGGAGAAGCATCCTAACCCATACACGTTAGGATGGATTAAATCTGGAGCGGATGGCATTCAGGTGACCGAGCGATATAAAATTCCATTCTCCATTAGTAAATATCTTGATGAATTGTATTGTGATGTGGTAAACATGGATGTATGTTACGTGTTATTTGGCAGGCCGTGGCAATTTGATGTAGATGCTCAGCATTCGGGGAGGAGCAATCGGTATAGTCTCGTGAAGGATGGTGTGAAGTATACATTGCTGCCCCCGAAGAACAAAAGCAAACAGTTTGCCGAAAGTAATTTCCTTACCCTTATAAGGAAATTTGACTCTGAAATTAAGGAGACCAGGGAAATTCATGTTTTAATAGTAAAGCAGGCAATTGAGGCAGAGGCTAAACAACAAGTAGAGGAGCAACCCGAATTAGTTAGACCTTTGTCGAAGGAATTTAGCGAGTTGATGCTCGAAGAGATTCTAGGCCGGTTACCTCCTATGCGCGATATTCAGCACCATATAGACTTAATTCCTAGTGCTAGTCTGCCTGATCTACCGCACTACGGGATGAGTCCAAAGGAGAGCGAGATTCTAAAGGAGAAGGTGGAGGAGTTGCTACGAAAGTGGCATTTTCAAAATAGTATAAGCTCATGTGCTATTCCTACTCTGTTAACTCGTAAGAAAGATGGGAGTTGGAGGATGTGTGTAGATAGTAGAGTCATCAACAAGATAACCGTCGGCTACAAGTTTCCTATTCTAAGATTGGATGACATGCTGGATAGGTTACATGGCGCTAAGTGGTTTGCGAAGCTGGATTTGAAGAACAGATATCATCAGATTTGTATTCAGCCTTGCGATGAGTGGAAGACAGCTTTCAAGACAAAAGAGGGGCTGTACGAGTGGTTGGTGATGCCGTTCGGCCTTTCTAATGCTCCAAGCACTTTCATGAGGCATATGAATTAGGTTCTGAAATCTTTTATTGGCAAATTTGTCGTAGTTTATTTTGATGATATCCTTATTTATAGTGAAACCGAGGAGGAGCATTTGATGCATTTGAGGGAGGTGTTAACAACTTTGCAGATTAATAAGCTGTATGTAAATCTTAAGAAGTGCAGTTTTCTGACTAATAAGTTGTTATTCTTGGGATTTATTATCACCGCTGAGGGAATAGAGGTGGATGAGGTGAAAGTAAGAGCAATAAGAGAGTGGCCAGCTCCTAAAACGGTTTCTGAAGTTAGGAGTTTCCATGGGTTGGCTACCTTTTATAGTCGTTTATTAAAAATTTCAGTACTATTGCGGTCCCAATTACAGAGTGTATGAAGAAAGGTAAATTTGTATGGGGGGAGGAAGCCGAGAATAGTTGTGTTGTTCTCAAGGAAAAGTTATGTACCGCGCTTGTTCTGGCTCTACCCGATTTTGATAAACTGTTTGAAGTGGACTGTGATACTAGTGGAGTGGGCATAGGAGCTGTTTTATCTCAAGAGCGCAAACCAATTTGCTATTTCAGTGAGAAGCTTAGCGACACGAGGCGGAAGTGGAGTACTTATGACAAAGAATTTTATTCGGTCGTAAGGGCTTTGAAGATTTGGGAGCATTATCCGATTGGAAAAGAATTCGTGTTATATTCTGATCATGAAGCTTTGAAGTATCTGAATAGTGAGAAGAGGATTAGCAAAGACATGCACGCGTTGTGGTGTCAATTTTTGCAAAAATTTCCTTTCGGATTACAACACAAGTCAAGTGCGCAGAATGTAGTAGCCGATGCGTTAAGCGGGAGAGCCGGCTTGTTGATTACGTTAAGCCAAGACATTCTGGGATTCGAGCAACTGAAAGACCGTTATGCGGGCGATGATGACTTTGGGCAGATTTGGGGGTCATGTGCTTCGGGTCAACCCGTGCAAGAATTCTATGCCATGGATAGTTATCTGATGCGAGGTAATCAGCTTTGCCTTCCTTGGACCTCATTACGAGAGAAGGTAATTCGTGATTTACATGAAGGAGGATTAGCTGCACATCCGGGACGCGACAAAACTATTGCTGCCGTTAGGGAGCGATTTTACCGGCCCCAGTTGCGTAGAGACGTCAGCAAGCACGTGCAAAAATGTTATGTTTGTCAGATTGCTAAGGGGCAATCTAAGAATACGTGTCTATTTATGCCTTTACCTGTTCCCGGCAATATATGGGAAGATTTGTCTATGGATTTTGTGCTTGGTTTTCCACGAACCCAAAGAGGCGTGGATTTTGTTTTTGTTGTGGTAGACAGATTTTCCAAGATGGCACACTTCATTCCTTGTAGGAAAACGTCTGATGCAATAAGTGTGGCCAGAATATTTTTCAAAGAAGTAGTTCGCTTGCATGGAGTGCCTAAATCTATTACTTCCGATAAAGACAGTAAGTTTTTGGAGCACTTTTGGAGGACTTTGTGGAAGCTCTTTGACTCTTCTTTGAGTTTTAGTAGCACAGCACACCCACGTACTAATGGTCAGACAGAGGTGGTCAATAGAACTCTGGGCAACTTGATTCGAAGCATCTGTGGAGACAAGCCGAAGCAGTGAGATATTGCTTTATCTCGTGCAAGAGTTTGCTTATAATAATGCAGTTCATAGTTCTATTGGCGGGTCGCCTTTTTCTATTGTTTATACAAAGGCGCCTCAGCATACTCTAGATTTGATACGCTTGCCTAAGCAAACAGACAAGAGTGTTGCAGCGGATCATATGGCTAAACAGATTGTAGAGGTGCATCATGAAGTCAGACGTAAGCCGGAGGAAGCTAATAAGAAGTATAAGGCAGCCGCAGATAAGCACAAGCGAAAGCAGGTGTTTGAGGTAGGTGATTAGGTCATGGTGTTTCTTCGTAAGGAGCGGTTACCAGCTGGATCTTACAAAGAACCGCAGCAGAAGAAGTACGGGCCTTATAATGTCAATAGGAGAATCAATGATAATGCTTATGTTATAGACCTTCCACATAGCATGGGCATATCCAACACTTTTAATGTTGCTGATTTGTCGCCATTCCATGAGTCAATCGAGCCGATGTATCCGGATTCTAATTCTAACTTGAGGACGAGTTTTTCTCAAGTGGAGGAGAATGATGCGGATGTCATTAGTAATGCGTTCCTGGATCGATTGGATCTACATAAATCTAATCGGAAGGCGAAACGGTGCTGCAGCTAGAACCAGCAGATCGGGTTGACGACGTCGGATTGAGCTCAAATTCGGCAAGCTAAAGCGAAACGGTGTCCTGATCAATACTCACCGCCTTTGGCCGTGACTAACGATGAATTTTGGCGGTTCGAGAATGTCTAGATGGGTTTTCCTATTTTTTTTAGTATTTTTAGAGCTTAATTTTATTTCAGTGGCACTTTTGTAATTTTCCGTTTTTTGATATTTTGATTCCTATTGGACTAGGGTTAGGTTTATCATGTTTTTTGAATCATCATCAATAATATTCACAGAATTTTCGAGATTTCTCTACTTTAGCAAGGATTTTCTTGCGTTATTCGCTGAATGCTGCGTCAATTAGTCGCTTCAAAGATCACAGTTGTATAGAAACGGACGTCACAAACTGGAGGTTTGCCTGGCTGTCGGTGAAGGGCTCAGCATTCTAACACGAGCCGCAAAAACTAGTGTTAAACAGCAACATGTGATTCTAGCTTGGAGACTCGATGGTGCAAGCGGGATATTGGAACGCAAGGAAAAATTTGCAATCCTGCAAGCGCTTCCTCTGGAGAAATCTGACGGAAGGGGATGAAGAAACGACTACTTTTCCTCCTCCTTTTCAATCTCTCTCTCCGTATGGTTGTGTGGCTTTTCACTACTTTTCTCTCAATAGTCCCCTCATTTTTTTTTCTCTCTGTAGGTGTTTTCGGAATCACCCCTCCTCAATCTCACTTTTCTTGGCTGTGAAAAAAAAGGATGGCAGTGAACCTTCTCTCTTCTTTTTCTCTCTCTGAATGAACCCTTTCACGCATTCTCAGAGTAAGATTTTCCAAACAAAACGCCCCCGCCCCCATCTAGTCTGTGAAGGTTCCTTCTTATAGGTGAAAAAGGTCTAACCTGTTAAGGGAGGAAAGTAGATTTCATTCCCCCTCGTGGCCCCCTTATTGCCCCTATTCACGCGCGAAGATCTTTTAAACAGTTATGTTGCCTTTGTTTGTTCCTTTTGATAACATATCCAGCTCTCACGATTATGATCAAATTGCCATTGAATCAAATCCTTTTTTTTCCAATTTTTTGCTTGATCAATGCTCTCTCATTTGGCTGCGTAAAATCCTCTGGAGACTCTGTCTCGTGAGCTGGACTACCTCCTGCAGTAAGGAAAATCCCAGGATTCCTCCATTATCTTTTATCCTTCTATGAGTGTATGTAAAGTGGGCCAACCATCTCACAATACTAGGAATGTCCCAACTTGCCTTTTCTTTTCTTTTCTTTTCTTTCCCACATTGACTCCTCTGATCTCTACTTGCTTCCTTTGAGCCGCGAATGCACCTATCCTGCTTTGATTTCTTTCTTGTGTTGTTCATGGTCACCACCAATCACGAGCACGAACCTCGATTGCTCAAAGAAAAATCAATTTACAACCCTCATGCTGGCTAAACATTTTTTTTCTTTTTTCAAGTATACACTTTCCACCCGAAATCTTCCTCATGCAGTGAATAAGTTCAATGAATTTCGATTGAGGTTTATCATTGGACCAATTTCCCATATGAATTTCGGCACTCGTAACGTGCATGGGCATCATCAAATTTTCTCTCACTTTGGGCCTAGTAACTTGTCAATTAAGTTCACGTGAACTATATCCACTACCACCGATCAAATTAAAATATAAATGAGATGCATGCAGAAATTAAATTGATCTAAATGCGAACTATGTGTCATTCTCTAATTTTATATGCAAAATTTGATATCCTAAAAAGTAGTCAAAATTTAGGTGTCAATATTCATGCAAAATAGTGTCTTTCACAAGATATTTGAGATGTGAAAAAGATTGAACACGATATGCGAAAGTCAAAAATCAATCAATTAGATATCTAGTTTCAAAAAAGGGAATATTTACCTTAACCCTCAAGATCGCTTTTTCCTTTTCGAACTTGCGTCAAGCTTGCGGATGAAACTTGAATCTTGTACTGATTCGATGGGGACTCGCTTGCAGCAGGGACTCCTTGGACGTGAGGCTAGTCTCACCACTAGAAGAAGAATAAGAAGAATTCGGTAAGAGTCCTGCAAGAGAACTCACACGTGAACCAATTGTCAAGCGGCTGTGACGGTGGAGGGTGTTCTGGAGGGGCCAGAATTTGTCCAGATTTGCCTACGGGGCTCACTGGATTGAGCAACAAGAGCTACTTTCAGTGCAGGTTAAGAGACCGATGCAGCTCGTCAAGGTCGTCGTGGAAGTCTATGGTTCTGGCGGTGAGGGACTCGGATTGGCTGGGCTTCTTAATGGCTGATCTTCACGCAAGGGGAACTTCAAGACCGCCGATTTGGATGCTGGCTGGATTGACTGGAGAAGCTATGCAAACTGAGAGTCCGGGAGATGCAACCATACGGGTTGTTTGGACCAGAGTTGTTGATTTGCAAGCGGTGCACCTCTTTTCTCAACTTCTGCTCGTGAACTCTCTCTTGAAAATCGTCTCTCTCCCTCTCACTTTCCACCCTTTTTTTCTAAGAATGAAATTTTCCCACCCCAAAAAACCCAAGGCGATAGAGTGAAAGATAGCGAGCTTGGGGCCTAAGTTTTCTAATTATCGCAAAATAGACCCCTAAACAAAAATCTGATTTTAATTAAGTCTTGGAAAGTCTAAATTGCTTAATTTTAAACCTTGAATGAGCTATGGAATTCGGCTTGGCCCATTGATGGGCTAGCCGAACTTTTTTTTTTTTAAATAGTAGGCTGAGTTGCACAATTTTTGGGCTTAAATAGGCCCTGCATGATTAACCAGACAATAAAATTAAAGTCTTTTCTTTTAAATGATCTTTAAAAGGGGTGAATTGAGCATCAAATAGGCCCCCATCAGCTTCAAAATTTCGGCACATACCTCCCCATACCTGGTTGAAAATTTCATGTTGAGTTGGGTCCAAACGCTTGTCAATTTAAGCTCAATTCCCGCCGCTAGTCCAATTAAATGCAAATATGATGTATGCTAAAATGAAATTTGAATGAATTATTTTTGGTCGGAATTAAAGTTAATTCCTAATTTGTTATGCAAAATAAATGATTGAAAATATTAGTCAAAATTTAAGTATCAACAATATCCAATCCAGGGAAAGAGCATTAAACGGCAGCATGGCGGGTGCTTCGTTATCTTCGTGGTTCATCCGACTTTGACGTATGTTACGAAGGCATGAAAAGCTCAAATGGATAGCAAGCGTTAGAGCTGAAGTGTTTTGTGGATGTTGATTGGAGAGGTGACCTTGATAGCAGTAGGTTGACCACCGGATATGTTATTTCCTTATTCGGTGGAGCTATGAGTTGGATGAGCAAGAGGCGTAACACGGTTGTTTAATCTACTATTGAGGCAGAGTACATGGCTCTTACTCATATTGCTAAAAAAATAATTTGGATGCATAAATTGTGTAAAGAGCTAGGCTTTACACAAGGAGAAATGAAGATTGGGCGTGATAGCCACAGTGCTATATTCTTGGCTAAAAATCTTGGATTTCATGCAAGAACAAAGCACTTCAACATACAATATCACTTCATCTAAGAGAAAGTAGAATAGAAAGTTGTAGTGCTGGAAAAAGTTGACACACGGGTGAATAGTACATATTTTTTACTAAGGCAGAGAGTGCAGAAATGTTTGAATGGTGTACAATATTGGGTCTAAAGAAGCAGAGGAAGTATTCACTAGGTGGGAGAATGTTGGGGTGTGGTTCATACTTTTCAATGATAGGGAAGTACGTGGGTCCTGTTCTCTTTTAGGTTAATACCATTTTTCGCTTGTAATTGAATTATGTAATAATAGGTGCGAGGTGCTAATTATAATTGAATCCTCTGCTGGACGTAGCCATATTTTAAGGGTGAATCAAGATAAAATCTCGTGTTTCGATTTCTCTTTCTCACTTTTACGTTTTACTTCGTTGCGATTGTGCGCCGAATCCTAACATAACTCACTAACAAAACTTGACCTAACTTGATCTCCTATCAATAAAAGAAGCAAACCTTTTGGTGGGCCATTTAAATTTAAGGTGTCAATCGCATCACATGAGTGAGTAACCCAATTTGCTAATGGTGAAAAGAAAAGCACACAAGCTAGGGAAATCTCGTTGGTTGAGTCTTGTTAAGGAGTTGGGAAACGTACAAAATAGCTATAAACTTATTGCATAGATATTAATTCAATCCTAAAAATTTAGTTGGAAATTGCTGACATAGATACTTGCTGTCCCATGTGGCGTGGTTGGCGCTGATGTGGACATTTTTTACTATACTTAGTCTTTTGTTGAAAGTAATATGCTTTGTTGAGTCGGCATGACCCAACAAAGCAAATCTCAGTGACCCATCTTCTGATTTTCGAAGTGAACGTTGACACAAACGAATGAGCATCAATTGATCTGCAAGCTGTTGTGACTTCGCCATCAGATGATTGCTATTCATCACCTAACATACGATTCATTCATCTCTCTCTCTCTCACTCTCTCTGACCCATGTTTTGAGTCCAAGAGTTTCTATACGGAAAGATACTGAACCAGCCTTAGTTTTTGTCGTCTGCGTTTTCGATAGCTCATCGTGTTTTCTCGGTACAATACATTAATTTGTTTTCAGTCGACAGATCGAACCTCGAGTCTGTCGACTTTGGATGACGATGCGATTTTAAAATCGAACACCCTTATCATGTATTTCGGTAATGCGTGTGATCCTCCTTTCACCTTCCCTCTGCGTCCAAAGACTTCGAATCAGAAGAGTATTTGGAAGGCTAAGCCGATTTTCTTGAAGTTGCATTGCCATTTGTTGCCCCCTTTTTTCGGATGATTTAAATGAGGGCAAATAGGAAGGGGAAAAGATACCGATTATTCGGAGAAACACACACTAAAAGTCTTGAGCAAACAAGTTGTTATCTGCCTATTTCGACACATTAATCAAACACGGACCAAAACATATGAATTGGGCTAATTAAATGGAGGGCCTCCTTAATTTTACTTAGGTATTCGAGGTCAAACTAATTACCAGTGCTCCCCCAATTTCTTGGTGCAAAATGTCCTCGCCACCTTTCAAAACAACGACGAAATGTTCGTCAGTAGAGCCGCCTTTCCCTGAGAAAGATTGTAGTAGGCACTCCACTATATAATCACATTTTGGGCTTCTTTCATTTGACGGTGGACCGAATCTATGCCAGAGGACCCTTTTCAATGGAAAAATTGTTAAAAAAGTCTTAAACTTATTGTCCTTTTATCATTTCAGTCCTAAATCTTTTACATTTTTATGAATTCAGCTCAAAACCTTATAATTTGCCAATTCAGTTCTAAACATTTTGTACTTGTGCCAATTTAGTTCTAAATCTTTTGCATTTTGTGCCAATTCAATCCTAAACCTTTTATATTTTGTGCTAATTTAGTCCATCCAAACAATTTTGGCTAGTTGACACGGATAAGAATGCTGGCGTTGATGTGGAAAATTTTGTAATATATTAATATTTTTGAATTATTTGTTTTTTTCTCTATTTTATTTTTTTTTCCTTTCCTTTTTTTTTTTTTCCCATTTCTTCTTCCTCCACCTGGTTGTCGGCAATAATTGGCTAGAGGCTAGGGCTAGCAAGATCGCCCTTGTCGGCCCCGGGCGAGGTCGGCCTCGCCCAACCATGGCAAGGCGCCACCTTGCCTAGATGTAGCATGTGCAAAGATCGCCTTGGTGAGAGGGAGCCTCATTGTCTCTAGGTAAGATTGACCTAGCCAGTCCTAGCCTATGGCCAATTGCCACTAGCGATTGGCTAGAGGAAGAAGAAAGGACCCAAAAAAAAGAGAAAGAAAAGAAAAAGGAAATTTTAATATATTAAAAATTATCTACGTCAAGTCTGGCAGATCAAAGTTAGCCGGATGGACTGAATTAGTATAAACGCAAAAAGTTTAGGATTAAATTAGCACAAATACAAAAGGTTTAGGATTGAATTGATAAAATTAAAATATTTAGAACTAAATTTGCAAAAATGTAATAGGTTTAGTAAGTTTTTGACAAATTTCCCCTTTTCAACTGATTTGGGTAATCCCGAGGGTATCATTGAGGACAGGAAATTATCCAGACAATCCTACACATTGCATGAATGTCAATTTTGTCCTAAACTTTTCAATTTTGCCAATTCGGTCATAAACATTCGCATGAAATGCCAATGTCGTCTTTCCAGCCAATTTTTCTTGAAAATCCGGTGTGCCATGTGGGACGACCGGCAATGATTGAACCGCCACATTACCGACTTTCGAGGGGAAATTGGCCGGAAGGACAACATTGAAACTTCTCGCAAAAGTTTAGGACTAAATTGATGAAATTGAAAAATGTGTGGCTGGATTGGTATCCGAACAATAGGTTTAGCACTAATTGGGTAATTTTTTTCATTGCTTATTTCTCTTTCTCGCTGTGCGCTGTTGACACCTAAATTTTAATTTTCTTTAAATCAGTCATATTTCATAAAATTGAGAATTAACGTTAGTTCTCGCCAAAAATAATTTTCATGCGTGACATGTTATATTTTTGTGCATTGCATTAGCATTTATTAGTGCAAGACTGAGCTTAGGTGGTTTGAATTCAAAGGGACAAGAAACTTGTTGGCAATTCAAGGATATATGTGCCAAAATTCATAAGCACAAAAGTTGTGGATGAGTCCATGGTTGGATGCAGTGTTCGGCCAGTTCAATCCACATAAAAGGCGTGCTAAAAAAAAATATTAGGTGATGGGAGCTGCCCTTGGGCTTCAAATTTAACCCACTCACGTTTAAATTGGGGGAAAAACATGGACTAGTCATTAATCCATCCATTGAGCCCATATCATAAAAATTTGCAGCTGTCCACAACTTGTGCCGAAAGCTTGAAGGAATGCAAACCAAGTGAGACTCATCAAAGTGCAGATTTTTTTTAATCCAAGGGTTAAAAAACTAGTCAAAGTCTAATTAGGACTCCCAATCTAATGGTCAACATTCAATCCTATCTCCACTAGGTTTAGAATACTTAAGCTCTCTATAAATAGAACCTAAACCTAGGTGAACAGGGGAGGCATCCATAATTCATTCAGAAAAATCAGATTACACGCGAGAGGAGATAGAGCAAAAGCTTTGGCCAAAAAGCTTTCTTGAACAACCCATTGGTGCCCAGTAGAAAGAGGCTGACGTCTTTCTATCTTCAAGAGGTTCTTTTGCAGTGGATTGCAATTATCCTTCTCTTGTTCGGTGGCCGAAAGCGAGAAGATGTTCGGTCCAAAAAAATCAGTTTCAGTCCCAAGATCGGCAGATCCAAATTCGGAAAAGATAGTGTTGCGATATTAGGGCTGATCTAGCATTGTTTGCGAGCAACTCCCTCGTTGTTCGTGAGCATCCTAAGCCGGCCGCGACGAGGCGTTTCATAGTCCGAAGTCTCACACAAGTGTGAACCTCCAAGTTGTACGTGCGTCGATCCCGCGAACTCCCATCCGCGGACTGGTGGCGTCGAGTTTGAATTGGCAATACGAGCCCACGGTGTGCAGAATTTTAGCGCAACATATCAAGGTAACTCTCTCACATTTATCAACGTTGATTTGCTGCGGATTTGGGATAGAAAACACGCTGTTTGACATGCCTTAGATGCTGTTCAAGTGCTGTGAAAGTGCTGTTTTTTTTGGAATGGTCCTTTGTTTTGCATCATACGTGTCCCTAATCATGCAGAATCTCACCAAGCTTAAAGGTAAGTCTTTTGACTATTTTATTACTGATTTGGCATGAATTAATTGCTGCTTGTTTGCTGGTTTCTTTGACTAAGAAATCGAATCTTTTTGAAGAAACTCAAAGAACAATTTTCGCATATCAAAACCCTAATTTTTATCACAAATTTCGAAAATTGGATTTTAATTGGACTCATTGGACATGTTTTCAGAATAAAAAATCCTAAATCTAAATTAGGGAATTTTATTCCCTAATAGGTAACATCTATGTTAAGTTGGATAAACTTGTCCGTCGCCGTTCGGATACGACCCTCCAACTTAGTAAAGATGGGAATTTAGTTAATCCGATCTATCACCGTTTAGATCCGATTTGCTATCTTCAAAAAGCCGAATTTAGATTTAGGAATATCTTTTTTTGAAAAAAAATGCAAGAGGATGGGGTTTGATTCGTTTCGACTTATCTGGATTGCTATCTTGAATTATCCGATTGGATTGATATTCTGCAATTGATTGAGATCTTGTCTGATTTAAATTTCCTAATAAACTTTAAAAAAAATCCTAAAAATTAGTGAGATATGATTTCTTATAAACCATGTCTGATTAAATCTTTAGGAAGATAAAGTTTCTTAAAAACTTTATCTCATTAAGTTTATTTTGAAAATTCAAATCAAGAGAATCAAATCAGAATATTCTTAATCTGGTTCAAATCTCTCATTGCATATCTACATGTTTTTTTTCACATATCTCACGTTCCATGCATATCTATTCTGCATTATTTCATTTATCTAGCCAAATTCACTTCATATATTTTCGAGTATCATATATTGCATTCCATATTTTTGAAATATCACTTGCATATCTTTAAGTTGTGTTTCCAAAAATAAAAATCTGCTCGTTTGAGATATTGCTTTATCTTTTGATCGCATCATATTTTCGTATACCATTTAGTCCTTTATCCATATTTTCGGAAATTAGCATATATCATCCATGCATTCATACTTTTGTATATCCCATTGGTTGTCTACCATGTTCTAAAAATAACATTTTGCACATCTACATATCATATCTATTCGCATGTCACATGTTCACTTTCTATGTCATATTTGCTTGCCTTACATTTTGATATCATTTTTTTAATACGCCATAGTCATTTGCATGTTTGTATATTCATTCTGCAATGTTGCATTTTTGCACGTCACATTTTCACATATTATATATTTGCATGTCCATGTTGCATGTTATATTTTTCCATGTCATTTTGCATGTCCTTAGTACCATGTTTAGGATATTCACGCTAGGTTAGTCTAATTGCATGGTTAATTTGCTTGAATAAAAAATTGCATGCCCGTATCTCATGCTTGCATGTCATCATTTTTTTTTTTCTTCTTCTTTTCATATATTGCATATTCGCATATCATATTTTCGCATGTCTTATGTTAGCATCTCACATTTGCGCATTTAATGTTTGCATATCCCATGCTCGCATATCATATGTTTGCACGTCTTATCGCTCGTATGTTATATGTCTAATTATTATATCATGTCATATGTTTGTCTCTTATATGTTACGTTTCGACATGTCATATTCGCTTTGTCATTATGCCATGTCATTCGCACGTCATATAGAAAACATGTTTGGATTCGTTCATCTTAGGCTAATTAATTTAATGCATGGGTCATTTAATTTAAATTGCATGTCTTTTAAATTAAGCATGAACTTTCGCATACGGTTCTTGCATGTTGAATCTAATTGATTGCATATTCGCTCTTATGCCACCCACGTTATCCATGTCATGCATAGTTAGAGTAGATTGCCTTGCGTTTTACGTCATATACGGATTAATGCCATGTTATCTTGCATGCTTTAATTGATTAGTTAATTTTTGCATATAGGTTAGCCTTGCATGTCATGCATTGCATCCATTCTAAATAAATGAAAACATAAAAACACCTCGTTCGAGCCTAAATTCAATCAAGCTTGAGTCGTCGATTTAGGACATCTCATGGAATTAAGGTACCGAAAGGGCATTAGCTTAATTGGTTAATGTAACCAAATCCCCGAATCCTTAATCTCTGGTTCGTAGGAATAAAATAGTTCTCCCGCTATTTTATTTAGGTGTCTAACCAACCTACCAAAAATGGTTAGTGACGACTCCAAATTTTAAATCATTCTAATTAATCAAAGTTGCAATTTGGTAGGACTTGGGAGAGTCCGTATCAGGTTAGTCATTAAAATTAGCCTGATAATCCATTAGCCTAAATTTGATTTTTAGGTCGCGACATGCGCTACCTTACGTTGAATTGCAGTTGGCTATATATGGTCCACAAGATGAAGACATTTGCGTCGATGGAGATATTATCCAGATATGCTATGATGAATAGAGAGACCTTTTAGCTGACCAGATGAAAGAGATCAGGAATTGCGGGGGATGATTATTTTTTATCCATTGGTGTTTTCACATTGATTGAATAACTTGAGATTTTTAGTTGGACCATTCCCATAACCTAGAGGAAAACAAAGAAGAAGGAGAAAACTCCAAGTGCAGGGTCTGTAAAACCCTAATGCATTTATGTCATGATGATAAGCAAGAAAGTGATCTTCCACCTACCAAGAGAGAGATCTCTCTCATAGAAAATGGAAATATACATAACCTAAACAAAATAGTAAGTGGACAACGAAGGGACATGTTGGGAGTCCATAGTAGAAGTCCGATACCTTCGCAAGGGGAGATCTTCTAGATCCGAGCCTATCAAACATATTTAATTGGGCCTAACTTCACTCAAAAAACTTAAATGATTGAGTTGTTGGTCAATTTGGATACACTAACTATTGTATACCACATCAATTTTTCGATGTGGGACATTTTTAATATAATTTACACATGCATTTCAACCAAAATAAAATTAGGTATCATCATCAATGATCTTATTCTCGACATGCAATGTATCAATGCATTTATCCGAAACTGGGGACGCAAGAGTCAATCGAAGGACAATAATGAGGAGGCCCCATGCGATGGGGATCGCACATCATTGTACAGAATCACATAAATCGCTCTCGTTCGCGTGGATTCATGTCTTTTGAGAATGAATTTCCTTGTCACACGAGCACCTCCAGGTTGGATCCAGCTGTTTGGTGTTTTTCTTGAATGCTGGCTTCGTTGGCTTGTCGCAGGATGTGACTGGTCTTGCAATACTGTGTAGATGTAGCAACTATGCACGTGATTTGTTTTTGAATCATCCGCCCTTGCGAGTATGTATTAAGGATGACAAGAATGAAGTCTATGACATACTTAGCCGAATCATAACGTGGCACGAGTATTTTATTTTCTATGATTATGGGAGGAGCTAGTGCCGTCTTTATTCAAGTTGATTGCTCTGAGTAAACTCCTCACGAGATATCAAAAGGGTCCCCGCCTCCGGCACCAGGTCAATACAAAGAGAAGACGTGAGAGAGGATTCGAACTCCACACCTAAAGGTGGGATCGAAGCAGCATCTCTATGTTGAAGTTGTTGTTGTCCCATATCGGTTATGAATAGGTCATAAATTGGTCATATATGCTCTTTATATTTATGCGGTCTCTTTCTACCTATCAATTTAAACTTTTAGATTGGACTTTCTAATATCGTGTCAAAGCCAGTGTTATCGCGAGAAAGTGGAGAGCTCCACTAAAATAAGCTTGGTATACTATATGATTATGAATCAACTTGCTTGAATCTAGATACTATGCGTCAACTGCTAACAAGTCTATATTCGGGCCAGTCGCTTGGACTTTAGCTCACATTTTACAAGCTAGTTAATCGGTTAGTGGAAATATTTCGCGCACCCAAGATTCATATACCTAGATTATCCTCTTGACTAGCAAAACGGTCTGAAGCAAAATAATGGCAATGTGGTCAAAATAATAGGACAGCTAATTCCCCTATTCATCATCCAATACTAAGATGCTTTTCCCAAGGGTTCATTCTAGTCATGGTGATCAACTCTGATGTCCAAAAGGAGAGATTAAAGCAACCTTTGTCATTGCCGCTCGGAGACTATTCTCCTAATAAAGCCAATACATTACTAGACAACATTTGTAAACCTTGATGTTTGCCAGAATGTTGTCGTCATAAAAGGTCAATTTGTCGTCAATTTCTTGGATGGAAATCCCAAGAATAACAAGTTTTCGGAATCCACCCGCTAACTTTTTCTCTTGCCAAGCAGCCCTACATGGTGTGTAGATCCGTGAGGAATAAAGGGGTATAGGAGCTATTATATTTGCGTCCGTCTATGCGAGTCCACTTGGGAACGAAACGTGCAAGAGAATTGACTAGTGACCAACCATTTTGGGGTTAGGGAAATCTTTTACATGCCCGCAAGGAATGTGAATTCAAGGAATCGTAACTTCTAATTTTGATGGATCCCGCGTGAACTAAGGATTAAGATGCACTTGACTCATGCGTAATTGTGTACTCGGCATTATATTGGCTGGTGATTAAGCACCAAACATGTTGGGCAGATTACACGCATCGCAAGCAACATAATATCTCAACTTCTATATTAGAGCTACCCACTTGAATTTCGGCACGCTTCTTATTTTGTCTGTGGACTTAATGAGTTTCTTGTGAATACGGGATTGCCAATCTAAAGTGACCTTTTTGTCCACAAGGAAGAGAACTAAGGTGTTATCGGACAGATCAACCCTACAAGGGGCAGAATGGTCATTTTGTGGAGAAATGTCTGATTATGGTTTTGGGATCCATCTGGTTCCGGTACAATCCCCAACGATTGTCCCCAGAAGAGCATTGAATTTAGAGTTGTATTGTGGCGGGAGCCGTGAGTTCTTGCTTGGCGTTATTTGAATTTTGAGGCACAAAGAACATCCACATCTTTGGAGCAAGTAGTGGCCGTCTGATCTTCCACGTCATCACCACCGCCAGTCACCACCGTTGACCTCTCACTAATCAGCAAAGTGGGTCCCGATCTCAATCCCTCAATTTCATGCTATAAATAGGTTCACCACTAGGCCCATAAGGCAATACCGAGACCAACGCCCAGAAGAAAGAAAACAAGCCACGTTCCATACAAAATCCCTCCGATCCTTTAGCTTCAAGGCCATTTTCTATCGCGTTACATTCCTCCGTTTGCACCCAAAAATGGCAGCTGATGACTTTGAATCTACCGTGCCGGAATCCAACAAGAACAAAGTGACGGTCGAGGCCCTTTATGCCGCATTGGCTCTTGGCGACTCCAACAAGGTGGCCAAGCTCCTGGCCAGTGATCTCGAATGGTGGTTCCACGGGCCGCCTGGTTGCCAGCACATGATGCGGGTGCTCACTGGGAAATCATACTACTCTGAGTTTACATTCCATCCACGTAGCCTAACGGGAATAGGCGGCGACTATGTGATCGTCGAGGGGTGGGAAGGGGCGCAGGCATATTGGGTCCACGTCTGGACGTGGAAGAATGGGCAGATCACGCAGTTCAGGGAGTATTTTAACACGTCGCTCACCGTGAGGGAAGTGCCGGCACCGCGGTGGACGACGGCGCGGGCGAGCCAGACACTCTGGCAGAGCCAGACCAGAGAGCTTTTCGACCAGTCGTTGCCAGGGCTTTTGCTCGCCATATGAGGAAGGTTCAACCATGTTTGATATGAAAACCAGGACCACTCATGTCAAGTTGGAGGAAAGTGGAAAAAGTTGTAGTCAATGAAGTGTCAATTACGTGAATGTTAAAATCATGCATGTGTCGGACTATGAAATATGAATCTTTGTCTGAATGGAATGTTCGGCTCACATGTAAGCAAAATGATGCGAATTACTTGAACGACCACCAATGGTCGATCGATTCATTTTAATCTTATAGATAAGGTTTTACATCTTACAAAGAATGGTTTTGATGGATCAAGCTACCAACTGCAACACGTGTGAACAAGACGAATCGATCGAACCGATCGGTTCGGTCCGGTTCGGTTCCGAGAGGTGCCGATTTGATTCCCGATTTCATAAAATTGAAAGTGATGATTTTCGGTCTGGTCTCCGATTCCGAGGGGAATTGGATCCCCTAGACTGGACCAATTATTGTTTATTTCTTAAATGCAAATCTAATTGTAGACAATATATTAAAATTAAAGTTGGAGTTGCTCACCCTACTAATAGTCCATCGGTTTCATTGGACCGTTCGAGGACCGATCACCCCTAATTAGTAAGAACCTGCTCATGTAGAAACATAATTTAATCGCCATCCACTGTCAGATGACATGTATGTACCCTTTTAGAGCGCAAAATCATTTATCCTATCCCAGGACTCAAAGCATGTTTCCAAATCTCTTGAAATCAAAACCACATTGGTCAATATCGAAATACCATACGCGTATCAGAGAATATGGTATGAGAAGTTCATAAACCAAGGTGTGAACATAGCATAGTTAGGGGATTCTCTCCTATATTATTAGCTGTGAAAGATGCAACTGTGAAGTGTGTAATCTCTTAAGTGATGAAATGAAAAAGGTGAGTTAGCGTGACTAAGTGATGGATCATACAGAAGTCGAAACCAAAACGTAACTCCTACTCATGAAAAACAACATGCGGCTCTGACATTGTTTCATGAGCGACTGAATGTAAGGTGAAACTAAGTAGGAAAGATGGTACTAATGAAACTCGATGCGATTTGGTGCTTTTCTTTCGGGTCATTTATGACCAGACCGAACTATTCGAAGTAGTTCATGTCTTTATGGGGAGTTGATTGGCAAAAACATCGAATGTAGGGGACCCAATTGTGCAAATTTAAATGGGAAGGAAGGGAGAAAAAAACACTCAAGCCAAGGAAATCTCGTCGGTTGAGTCTAGTCAAGGGGTCAGCACCACCCAACAAAGCAGATATCAGTGAACCATCTTCTGATTTTCCGAATGAACTCGTCGACACAAAAAGAACGAGGATGATTTGATTTGCAAGCTGTTGTGATTTCACCATCATACGATCGCCTTTCATCACCGAACATACAGTTCATTCATCTCTCTCTCTCTCCCCCCAAGCCATGTCTTGAGTCCGATAGTTTCTGTATGGAAAGAGACTGAACCAGCCTTAGTTTTTGTGGTCTTTGTGTGTTCCATGGCTGGTCAGGTTTTTAGGTACTACCAGTTAAATTATTATTGGTCAACATATCGAGCCTCGATTCTATCGGGTTCTCAACGACTGGACGGCGATGCGGTTTTCAATATCGAACACCCTTTTGGAATCGGACGCACTTTAAAGAGCTACTCGATAGTGACGGTCCATAATGATCCTCATTTCACCTTCCCTCCATGTCTAAAGACTTCAAATTCGAGAAGTTCTCAAGGCATAACGGATTTACTTGAAGTGGCATTGCCATTTGTTGGGCTCTCGATTATTGCTATTAAGGTTTTGTTAGTATAACAGTCTTTGGGCGACGATGTGAATAGCAGAATGTTGTGGACCACAAATTCTTATAAAAGTTGACTCCACAATAAATTCTAATTATTTATTGTTTTTATTTTTTATAATTTAAAACAAACTGTTAATTTCACTGTGGATTGGGGACAATAATATAATCATTTCTCTTGCTGTTGTAACAACGAAAAGGGGAAAAGCACACATTTGGTCTCTATATTTGCACGAAATGTTGTCGGAGAGACATATGAATTGGGCTAATTAAATGCAGCACCTCCTTAACCTTGCTTAGTAATTAGAGGTCAAACTACATTATCACTTGTCCCCCAACTTGGTAGTGGAAAGTGACCTCGCCTACCTTTTAACTCAATGAAGAATTGTTCGTTAGAAGAGCTGCATTTTCCTAAGAAAGATTGTAGTTATTACTTCTGTCTAGCGAGCACTCTATTGCAGACTCCGTTGACAACTATCAATGAAAGATTCAGCCACACCTCTCCATTATAAAATCTGATCGGACACCTTTCATAGGGTGGTGGATAGAATGCACACGATCTATGCCGAAGGACACTTTTCAACTATAGCCGGAAAAATTGGGTGATCGCGAAAGTAGCATTGAGGATGGTGCATTGATGCGGATGTCATTAGTAATACGTTTCTGGATCGATTGGATCAACACAAATCTAATCGGAAGGCGAAACGGTGCTGCAGCTAGAACCGGCGGATCAATTCGACGACGTCGGATTGAGCTCAAATTCGGTAGGCTGAAGCGAAACGGCGTCCTAATCAATACTCACGGCCTTTGGCCGTGACTAACGATGAATTTTGGCCGTTCGAGAATGTCTAGATGGGTTTTCCTATTTTTTTTAGTATTTTTCGGGCTTAATTTTATTTCAGTGGCACTTTTGTAATTTTCCATTTTTTTTATATTTTGTTTCCTAATTGGACTAGGGTTAGGATAACACCCTATAAAAGGTGTTTATCACGTTTTTTGAAGGACATCATCAATAATATTCATAGAATTTTCGAGATTTCTCTCCTTTAGCAAGGATTTTCTTGCGTTATTCGCTGAACGCCGCGTCAGGTGGTATCAGAGCCTATGACGACCGGCGGTGGTCTTCGTGACGATGTTCGGGAGACTGGAGCCCCAATCCTTGGGGACGACGCGCTGCAACGTTTGGAGCAGCGTTTAATGGAACGCATAGATCAACGATTTGATCAAGGCCTTCGTCGTTTCGAAGAGCGATTTGACGAGATAGCGGATCGATTCGAGGGTCTCGGCGTTGATGTGAATCGGAATCGGCGACAAGGCAGAAGGCCGGGTGCAGATTTTGCTCGCGGTGACCCTGTCGATAGGCCTGTTCCTGTTCGCGAGCGGGATAATCCTCTTTATTCAGAGAGTTCGGAAGAAGAGGAGACCGAAGTTTCGGATGAAGAACATGATGATTATGCAAACCGGAACAATTATGGAGGAAATCGAAGGGGACGTTACAACGATCGTGGAAGAAGAGACGGCAGGCGACGCTATGACGATCGTGAAGGTAACGACTTTAAACTAAAAGTCGATATCCCTTTTTTTAATGGAGGTGCGGGAATAGAGGAATTTACGGATTGGGTTGTCGACATAGATAAATTCTTCGATTATATGGAAACCCCTAGTGAAAAAAGGGTGCGATTAGTAGCCTTGTAGATTGAAGGGGGTGCGTCCGCATGGTGGGAGAGATTGCAGCATAGGAGAGAGAGAGAAGGAAAAGAGCGAGTTCGAACTTGGCGGAGGATGAGAAGATTGTTGACAGGGAGTTCCTTCCTCCCGATTATGAGCGAGATCATGTTCCAAAGCAATATCAACGTTGCCAAGCAAGGTAATCGGTGCGTATACACGAGTACACGGCAGAATTTATGAGGTTGGCGGAGCGAAATAACCTGTCGGAGACGGAGGGGCAACAGGTGGCCGATATCTCGATGGATTGAAGCCCTTTATCCGAGATAAGATTGGAGTACGCTTTTGCGGAATGCATGCAGAGCGAAGAACATGGCGATGAAGGCGGAGATGATGCAGCAAGAACGAGGAAAGAAGGGCTATGAGAACTATAGAGGTAGCGGTTCGAACAGTTCAGTAGAGAAAAGCGGCTTCAACAATCGCTATAACACAGAGCGGAGTCGAGATGATAAGGCGGTGGAGAAGCGCCCTATGAACGAGGCGAGGGATAAGGGAACGCAAGCGCAGAAATCTGCGAACCCAAATCCTTACGCTAAACCAGCGGGGATAAAGTGCTACAGGTGTAATCAACCTGGGCACAAATCTAATGAATGTCCTCAGAGAAAGACAGTTAATGTGGCAACGAGGGAAGAGGAGGAAGATGAATATTGTTGTGAACCGGATGGCGACGAGGATGATTTTGAAGAAGAGGAAGATGAAGTGAATTGTGTTGTGCGCGGGATGATGTTAGCCCCAAAACAGGAGGATGTTTCGCAGCGACATCGGTTATTCCGAACCAGATGTACCATTCTGGGAAAAATCTTCGCTGTGGTCATTGACAGTGGGAGCATGGAGAACATTATCGGGAAAGAGGCAGTGAAGAAGCTAGGCATACCCGTGGAGAAGCATCCTAACCCATACACGTTAGGATGGATTAAATCTGGAGCATATAGCATTCAAGTGATCGAGCGATGTAAAATTCCATTCTCCATTGGTAAATATCATGATGAATTGTATTGTGATGTGGTAGACATGGATGTATGTCATGTGTTATTTGGGAGGCCGTGGCAATTTGATGTAGATGCTCAAGATTCGGGAAGGAGCAATCAATATAATCTCGTGAAAGATGGTGTGAAGTATACATTGCTGCCCTTGAAGAACAAAAGCAAACAGGTTGCCGGAGGTAATTTCTTTACCCTTACAAGGAAATTTGACTCTGAAATTAAGGAGACCAGGGAAATTCATGTTTTGATAGTAAAGGAGGCGGTTGAGGCAGACGCCGAACAACAAGTAGAGGAGCAACCTGAATCAGTTAGACCTTTATTGAAGGAATTTAGCGAGTTGATGCCCGAGGAGATTCCAGACGGGTTGCCTCCTATGCGCGATATTCAGCACCATATAGACTTAATTCCTGGTGCTAGTCTGCCTAATCTACCGCACTACAGGATGAGTCCAAAAGAGAGCAATATTCTAAAGGAGAAGGTGGAAGAGTTCTTGTGAAAGGGGCATATTCAGAATAGTATGAGCCCATGTGTTTGTTCCCGCCCGTTAACTCCTAAGAAAGATGGGAGTTGGAGGATGTGTATAGATAGCAGAGCCATCAACAAGATAACCGTGGGCTACAAGTTTCCTATTCCAAGATTGGATGACATGCTGGATAGGTTACATGGCGCTAAGTGGTTCTCGAAGCTGGATTTGAAGAACGGATATCATCGGATTCGTATTCGGCCCGGCGATGAGTGGAAGACAGCTTTCAAGACAAAAGAGGGGGCATACGAGTGGTTGGTGATGCCGTTCGGGCTTTCTAATGCTCTAAGTACTTTCATGAGGCTTATGAATCAGGTTTTGAAATCTTTTATTGGCAAATTTGTCGTAGTTTATTTTGATGATATCCCGATTTATAGTAGAACCGAGGAGGAGCATTTGATGCATTTGAGGGAGGTGTTGACAGCTTTGCGGATCAATAAGCTGTATGTAAATCTTAAGAAGTGCAGTTTTCTGACTAATAAGTTGTTATTCTTGGGATTTATTATTACCGCTGAGGGAATAGAGGTGGATGAGGCGAAAGTTAGAGCAATAAGAGAGTGGCCAGCTCCTAAAATCGTTTCTGAAGTTAGGAGTTTCCATGGGTTGGCTACCTTTTATAGGCGTTTTATTAAAAATTTCAGTACTATTGCGGCCCTTTAGAGCGGGCCCTTCTCCTTTAAGCCGAGTTTGCCTCTCCTTTTTTTTACAATCCCATGACTTTGAACCAGGAATTACAACAAGCATAATGATCATTCGGGAATTCTCCGTTGACTCGACCATCTCCAATTCTAATCCTTGGGAAAATGCTATCTTCGCCTTTGGAATGAGCAAATGATCACCAATAGGGGTTTAAGAAATGAATTTGCAGGCTCAAGTGGGCTATGCAAAGAATGAAGTGTATAGGATAGAGAAGTGAATGATCTTCATCATCCTAAGGCACTTGAATTAAAATTCGAGTATAAATGCAAAGAAACACCCGTGATTAATGTTAGTCCGAGCAAGAAAATTTCTAACCATTTACCTCGTGTTCTTGATTAGAATTAACTCGTCCTGGACCCCGATGTAGGGTGGTTCTTGACGAGGGTAAAGAAATGAAACCACCGCTCAAAAGGGGTAATCAATGGATAACCTGTAGTGTTTAGGATAGAGAAATGAACGCCTCCGTTACTTCGGTTATCGTACCTTTTGCGAGAAAACTCTTTACCTCGGGGAATGCGGAATTTGGCCACCGTTCATCTCGCCTGAAAAAATGGGACGTGTTTGGGAAAGGATTGCCTTTCATCATCCCGCCCTGCCCCATTCCATACATTCGATGTATCTTATGTAGTTCATGTTCCTTATTCAGAGTTGGTAAATTAAACATGAGGAACAGTCATGCGCAAACTATGCAATGTATGAGTGTTTTTGAGCATATAAAATGCAACAACTTTTTATCTTGGTGGACAGAATTCGCAAGCACATAAGAAACTTCTTAGGGGCGTGGATTGGGAGTTGCCCCCGCTCATGCAAATGAGTTGCAAAACTTCATTATCAGGTTCGAGACATGAGATTGTCAAAGGCTCCAGGAATTTCTTATTTCATTAATTTTTCAAGGAGAATGGATACTTCCCTATCCGGAAAGGCAGTGACCCCTGTAAAAATCAAAAGGGAAAGCATCAATGTATGTTCTCATGTTCTAAACGAGTTGAAACGATACCGCTTTACCCTTGTACGTATTCCTTGCGAACTTTGAATTGAAAAGATCGATTCATCCGGATCGGATTGTATGTCCGGATGTTATCTCTCCGGTTTTGTAACCATCCGGGCTGAGCTTCAATCGGCATTGAACTGCGAAGCAAAAAGGTTTTTATTAATCTTTGTACATTAATGCCAAATCCCGGGATCGAACCTGGGACGCCTCGGACCATTTGTCATTCCCCAACCACCAGGCCGTGGTGATGTTGGCGTCCACGGTTGGTTCACTTTTTGCTATATTGTTCTCAAAACAGTTGGCAATCCCCTCTTTTGCTGGCCATTCCAATGATCGACCGATTTTGTCTTGGATCATACACCAACGATCGTTGTTCAAGGATCCATAATCACTTGCTTCGGATCACAACTCGGAGGTCCTTCACTCCGAATCGGCTAATCAAGGTGGTGAGCTCATCATCAAAGTAATCTTCCGATTGATACTCGGGTGGGCAGTGTTACTTGCTAACACCGGCGACGGATTTCCCACTTTGTTCTCGCCGTGAGCAGTTTGACTCCTTGAGCTTGAGCTTCTGCCGTTGCTCGGAAACTTGTAGGGATGATCAACTGGTCGATTGCTAGAACCACCAACGAAGGTTGGTATGGCTTCGTATTCTTGATTGGGAAGTGGCCGGGTACCTTTTGCTCGATAGGTTTTCCCTGTATTGATCTTCCAATCAACTTTGGTCCGGTCGCCTTGATTTTTGCACTACCGGCTTAGCCGAAGGATCGATTGGCAAACAATGTTCGACAATGGAACGGTCAAGACCGGGCATATCTGCATAGGACCAGGGGAAAATGTCCCGGTAATCCTTCAGGAGCTTAATCAAGCGCTCAGTCATCTCTTTGGAAAGGTTTGCCCCGATCTTAACTTCTTTAGGGTTTTCCGCATCGCCTAGGTTGACCGAGATAGTTTGTTCACTTGTCAAGGGCTTGATCTCCTCATAACGTTCGAAATCCCGACGAATTTCCTCATAATCAGACTTGGACCCATCTAGGTCGTATACTTCTAAATCCACTAGGTTTTCCTCCTCATGTATCCCCTTGAAACATAAAGTAACAAAATCGGAAGGACAAACAGGGCTTAATTGCGGTGTGATTTTTTTGAAGAATTTATTTTTATTTTTATTTTTATTTTTCAAAACCATGGGACATGAATTCTTGAAGAAGCCCAACCCTCAGTTCTTACCATGATAACAAACTTGTTGGTCGTTGGTTATCGTCATCGGGTTGGTTTGGGATACTTCAACAAGATTCGAAAAATGGTGCAATTTTATTGATATGAAATTACATCTTCTAGGAAAGAAAATCCAAGAGTGCAAGACAGAATAGAAATCCAAATGCGATCCAAAATCTAAAGGAAACAGAAAATGTCCCACGTAGGGGATTGCATAAACATAAAGATGTTACTCCGAATCTAAACCCTCCAGTGGATCATCACATATGGCATTAATGAATGATTTGGAAGGTTTAAAGGCGTCGGGTAAGGTTCCTCCTTATGCGCTCCGTCTTCGAGATATAGCAGCAATGGTTATATCATCAAAACAACCGGCGATATCGAAGACTCCTTCATCCTTACTAGCACCAACCTGTCCGATTCCCAGCCCGAATACAAGATTAATTTTACCGGAATGATCCGGCAAAGGATTATTCTCGACATTTGGCTGTTTGTTGCCTTGGAACGAGAATGCCTTAGAATCAAGAAGATCTTGAATCCGATGCTTCAACACGATACAGCCGTCAGTGTCATGTCCGAGCTCCCCGCAATGGTAATCGCATTTCTTTGATGGATCATATCTCGGCGAGCTCGGGTTCTTGGGTCGTAGAGGCTCGGAAGTCGCTAAACCTCTCTTACGTAGAACCGCGAGTACTTGCGACGGGGTTCCCGGTAGAGGGGTAAACCGCCGAGGGGACCGTTGATTCTCTCTTTGTCGTTGCACGCCGAAATTGGCCTTCTGCTGGGTTGGAACCCATACGGCCGGCGTCCGGGTCGTGGGTTTTTGGGCGTAGGTCATGTTGACCTGTGGGGCCGGCTCTTTGTCTTTCCTTACCGCAAATCTCTTAGTCATCGTGGTGACATCACCGTACCAACCTTTCTTCATGCCGTTCTCAATTTCTTCAGCCATCGCGATGAGATAGCTAAATGACGTGGCAGCAGATCCCAAAATTCGAGTTCTCATAACCGGTGGCGGGGTGGAAACAAACAATTTCATGAGTTCCCTTTCGGGAGGGACCGGTTTCACTTGAGATGCCACGTTCCTCCACCTTGGTGGCATACTTGCTTGATTGTTTCTCCTTTTTTCATCTCAAGCTGCTCAAGGTCTTCTCGGTGGTGAGCACATCCAAGTTAAAGCTAAAATGTTTGATGAAAACATTAGCTGCCTTCTCCCAATCATCCATCCGGTAGATCTCGTAGTCCGTATACCATCTCATGGCAGCTTCTTTTAAACTAGCCTGGAAAGTCTCAACCATTAAAGGGCCGTTGGTCACATGCTTGTTCATTCTTGCCTGGTACATCCGAACGTGCTGAACCGGGTTGGAAGTTCCATCATACTTCTCAAAGTTGGGCATCTTGAACTTCTCCGGCACCGTGACCTTTGAAAAGATAGACAAGTCAATCTGTTGTGAGTCCCCTCAACCTCTCGGATCCTCTGTTCCATTTGGGCCAACAGCTTGGCCGCATCACCATTCAATCCGGGGGCCACAGGGCTGGCTTGAGGGATTGGGACTACGGGCGGTGTGCTCGAGCTCACGCCCGTGATGATCACATCCTCTACCGGCATTGTCGGATAGGGAGTAGCTTCCGGGGGCTTTACCGAAGTTGTCCGTAGGAGGAACTAGAGCAGAAGCGGCGGGATGGCGGCGGATGATTGAAGTTTGGCGGTGAAGGCGGCCATAATTTCTTCCATCTTTCGGGACATCATCCCTTCAAAGCGCTCGATCAAGGAGCCAAGTTTCTCGTCTAGGGCAAGACCGACGATAGCGTTGATGTCGGCCATCCTCTTTGCGACCGATCGAGTAATGTGTAGAGGATCCGTGACAAATTACCATGACGTAGTAACAAACCCAAAATGAGTATAGGGAGCAAGAATAGCGAGCCGGCCCATGACATCCCTCTAGACTCAAACGAACAAAGTGATTATGGCCAAAGGATTGAAACATGTAATTTTCAGTTTGTCCGCTTTTACGAAAAAATTCGTATTAATCCGTACGTTGATCAAAACATGTCCAAATTTTACGAGCTTATAGTTGAGAAGGTGATGAACAACTTTTATGTTGGCCAATCAGACTAGAAATGCACGGATCAAATCAGTTTAATGTGTCTCTCCAAAACAATCACGTTCAGAAAACTGTTATAACCGCATGTTGTTGAAAAAACGAAGGGCCATCTTAAATTATGAATTTAATTCTGAAATTTTGCAAGATATTAGTTGAAACATAGGTCTACAACTTTCGTGTTTGGCACTTACTCAAAGCTCGATCGTAGAAATTAGTAAAAATCGCACAACAGGAATAAGCCAAATCAAAATTGAGGACAACCGATGAAATTGTAAAAGCTACGGAAGCAAAGTGCGAAATTGAAAATAAGACAATGAAACTTCTAAACAATCAACCTAAACCATGGACCGGCCCAAAATAAAAATGAGATAACATGGTACAAGAGACAAGAAATTACCTCTCATACGAAGAAAATGCCAATCACAAAGACATGCGCATGAATTGTGAATTTAAATCTTATTCTATCTATCCAAAAGGCTTTTGCAAAGTGAAATGATGAACGAAATGACATGTCGCAGCCTCGCGCGCAATCATCATGACTAGTCGCAACCTCGCGTACAATAGTCATGACTAGTCGTCCAATCACTTCGGCTTGGTTCGGTCGACAAGGGCAATTCTCATGCATCGTAGCCCCACGTGTATGAGAACGACCCTTGAGCCATTTTTTGAAAAAATTTTCGGGATCCAGATGGGATAACCTTTAGCGAAGCCTTACCGCCAAGGTTAAAGGACCATCTAAATACCATCTTAAAACTATTAGTGTGACTCAGGTCCGGTCACGGTTGTGTGCAAATGTAGTGCAAAGACGATAAATCATGCACAACAATTAAAAGCAAACACCGCTTCAATGATTCAAAAGTTAAATCACAATTCCAATTCACCAAGCCCTCGCAAAACAAAGGGTTAGCCAATCACTCCTCCCCTTATAACTCCCAATGCAAAAGCATTTAACACCTAAGAATGAGAATTCAACCAAAGTTTGCCAAATCAAGTGATTCCTTTTTCATGAAATTATCCGGCCTAAGTCCTCTTAAAGTCCCCAAAGGAGTCGCTAAGTCAAGTCGCGACCTAAAAATAAACGAGTTTATTTTCGGGCTAATGGATTATCGGGTTAATTATTTAACTAACCTAACTCGGACTCTCCCAAGTCCATACCAAATCGCAACTTAAGGTTCAAATAATTAACATGCAATGTGATTTCAATTTGAGTCGCCACTAATCATTTTCGGTAGGTTGATTAGAAACCTAAATAAAATAGCGGGAGAAAACTATCTTATTTCCGCAACCGAGATTTTGAATTCGGGGATTTGGTTACGTCGATTTCTCTAACGCCCTTTCGGTACCATTTTCATGAAAAATATTTGATTTGGCAATTTTGATGGATTTTGCTTGAAATTCAAAGATGCAATTTTTTTGGTTTTTTCTTCTTTTTATGGGGATGTAAAACATTGAACTTTGTACGATATACACCATGGGTGATTTAGAAAGAAAGAAAACGCAGCCAATCACTTAGTATTTACGAAAATAAATTAACATGTAATAATGCTAAAATTTGGAACACGTGGCATGTCTAAAATAAACAAACAAATGTTCAAACCAAACGATTACATTTTTGTAGATCGAGATGGAAAGGATTACCTTCTATTACACAAAATCTTACTCACATACACATTATAGTTCCCTTCAAGATCTCGGAGCTGGAAGAACGCGGCTGTCGTCGAAAATGGCAAGCAATGGCGTTGTTGGGTTGCGAGGGGCGAAATATGTGTCGGGACTCGTCGAAGATGATGCTCGACTAAAACACTTTTCTTCACTCTCGAATTTTCTCTTTCGATTTTTCTCAAGAACTCTCTTTTTCCTCTCTAAAAATTCCTCTCAAAAACTCTCTCAAAACTCTCTCAATTCTCTTCCACTCTTCCTAAAAAACTCTCTCAATTCTCTTCTACTCTCTCTCTCAATTCTCTTCCACTTCCCCCTTTTATAGCCAAATTTCACCATCCTCTTTCACCATCTTCCCTTCTCCATCTTCTCTTCTTCATCTTCTCTTCACCATCTTCCCTTCATCATCTTCCCTTCATCATCTTCCCTTCATCATCTTCTCTTCATCACCTTCCCTTCATCATCTTCCCTTCATTATCTTCCCTTCTTCATCTTCTCTTGGTATTTGCAATGCGCCCCCGAAATTTCAAGTATTTGCAATACGATCCCTGAAGTTTTAAGTATTTGCAATATAGTCCCTGAAGTTTCAAATCTTCTCGGTGTATTTTTCCATCCCGTGCCTAGTCTAGACGCATGCTAAATTAAGTGTTCTGCTTGCCCGATTATATGCCAATGCAATGTACGCTAAAAATAAATATGTGAGATGATTTTTTTATAATTTTTATGCAAAAAATAGATTAATCAAAATTTAGGCGTCAACAATTCTTGGGATTTATTATTACCGCCGAGGGAATAGAGGTGGATGAGGCGAAAGTTAGAGCAATAAGAGAGTGGCCGGCTCCTAAAATCGTTTCTGAAGTTAGGAGTTTCCATGGGTTGGCTACCTTTTATAGGCGTTTTATTAAAAATTTCAGTACTATTGCGGCCCCAATTACAGAGTGTATGAAGAAAGGGAAATTTGTATGGGGGGAGGAAGGCGAGAGTAGTTTTGCTATTCTCAAGGAAAAATTGTGTACTACGCCTGTTACGGCTTTACCTGATTTTGATAAACTGTTTGAAGTGGACTGTGATGCTAGTGGAGTGGGCATAGGAGCTGTTTTATCTCAAGAGCGCAAACCGGTTTGCTATTTCAGTGAGAAGCTTAGCGACGCAAGACGGAAGTGGAGTACTTATGACAAAGAATTTTATTCTGTCGTAAGGGCTTTGAAGACCTGGGAGCATTATCCGATTGGAAAAGAATTCGTGCTATATTCTGATCATGAAGCTTTGAAGTATCCGAATAGTCGGAAGAGAATTAGCAAAGACATGCACGCGCGTTGGTGTCAATTCTTGCAAAAATTTCCTTTCAGATTACAACACAAGTCAGGTGTGCAGAATGTAGTAGCTGATGCGTTGAGCGGAAGGTCCGGCTTGTTGATTACGTTAAGTCAAGACATTCCGGGATTCGAGCAAACAAAGACTCATTATGCAGGGGATGATGACTTTGGGCGGATTTGGGGGTCATGTGTCTTTGGGCAACCTGTGCAAGAATTCTATGCCATGGATGGTTATCTGATGCGAGGTAATCAGCTTTGCCTTCCTCGGACCTCATTACGAGAGAAGGTAATTCGTGATTTACATGAAGGAGGTTTAGCTGCACATCCGGGACGTGACAAAACTATTGCTGCCGTGAGGGAGCGCTTTTACTGGCCCCGTTGCGTAGAGACGTCGGCAGGTACGTGCAAAAATGTTATGTTTGTCAAACTGCTAAGGGGCAATCTAAGAATACGAGTCTATACATGCCTTTACCTGTTCCCGACAATATATGGGAAGATCTGTCTATGGATTTTGTGCTTGGTTTGCCACGAACCCAAAGAGGCGTAGATTCTGTTTTTGTTGTGGTAGACAGATTTTCCAAGATGGCACACTTCATTCCTTGTAGGAAAACGTCCGATGCGATAAGTGTGGCTAGATTATTTTTCAAAGAAGTGGTTCGCTTGCACGGAGTGCCTAAATCTATTACTTCTGATAGGGACAGTAAGTTTCTGGGGCACTTTTGGAGGACTTTGTGGAAGCTCTTTGACGCTTCTTTGAATTTTAGTAGCACAAAGACACCCGCAGCAGACCGATGGTCGACGACAGGTGGTCAATAGAACCCTGGGCAATTTAATTCGAAGCATCCGTGGAGACAAGCCGAAACAAAGGGGATATTACTTTATCTCGAGCGAGTTTGCTTATAATAATGCGATCCATAGTTCTATTGGCGAGATCGCCTTTTACTCGTTGTTTATACAAAGGCGCCTCAAGATACTCTAGATTTGATACTGATTGCCTAAGCAAACAGACAAGAGTGTTGCGGCGGATCATATGGCTAAACAGATTGTAGAGGTGCATCATGAAGTCGGACAGTGCTGGAGGAAGCTAATAAGAAGTATAAGGCAAATGCGAGATAAGCACAAAGCGAAAGCGGTGTTTGAGGTAGGTGATCGAGTCATGGTGTTTCTTCGTAAGGAGCGGTTACCAAATGGATCTTACAACAAACTACAGCAGAAGAAGTACGGGCCTTATAATCGTCAACGGAGAATTAATGATAATGCTTATGTTATAGACCTTCCACATAGCATGGGCATATCCAACACTTTTAATGTTGCTGATTTGTCGCCATTCCATGAGTCAACCGAGCCGATGTATCCGGATTCTGATTCTAACTCGAGGACGAGTTTTTCTCAAGTAGAGGAGAATGATGCGGATGTCATTAGTAATACGTTTCTGGATCGATTGGATCAACACAAATCTAATCGGAAGGCGAAACGGTGCTGCAGCTAGAACCAACGGATCAAGTCGACGACGTCGGATTGAGCTCAAATTCGGTAGGCTGAAGCGAAACGGCGTCCTAATCAATACTCACGGCCTTTGGCCGTGACTAACGATGAATTTTGGCCGTTCGAGAATGTCTAGATGGGTTTTCCTATTTTTTTTAGTATTTTTCGGGCTTAATTTTATTTCAGTGGCACTTTTGTAATTTTCCATTTTTTTTATATTTTGTTTCCTAATTGGACTAGGGTTAGGATAACACCCTATAAAAGGTGTTTATCACGTTTTTTGAAGGACATCATCAATAATATTCATAGAATTTTCGAGATTTCTCTCCTTTAGCAAGGATTTTCTTGCGTTATTCGCCGAACGCCGCGTCATGCATCTTCAATTTCTTGTTCTCGCTACGTGCTACTTTTTGTTACGGCCAATGTTATTGGGTACACAAGTCCGTTTCAATAGTCACATTTGTCACTATTCAATTGGATAATTTGTTGAATTCGTGAAAATATGACTGACCACATCGACTTAGATGGATGTATTATCCAAATTATTATGAGGAAGAGAGATCTTTTACCTGACAAGATTTTACCCGACAAGACGAGGAGGTCAAGTTAGGAGATATAACTTTTCCCATTTAGATTTTCAGGGGCTTTTTCTGATTTAACATATACGTGTGTTGGTATCCATCAAATAACTTTGAGATTTTAAGTTGGATCACGCTGCAAATCGAAAAAAAAAATTAAAAGAAGAAGAAGAAAACTCCAAGTACTGGGTCTGCAAGAGCATCCAACCCTAATGCATTTTTGTTCTTGATTGATAAGCATGACAGTGATCTTCCTCCTACCAAGAAATCTCTCTCTCTCTCTCTCTCTCTCTCATTGGAAAGGTTAGGTCTCATTTATGATCTCCTCGTCGATGTGCAATGGATCGATGCTGACATGATCGTACAGAGTCGATAACTCTCTCTTGTTCGTGTGCATTCATGCCTTTTGAGAATGTATGTCCCAAGTGCACGAGTGCCTCCAGGTTGGATCCATCTGTTGTTATTCTTAAATGCTGGCTTTATTGGCTTGCAATAGGATGTGACCAGTCATGTACTTTGTTTTTGAATTATTAGTACATCAAGGGTGGGTTTATTTCATAAAAAACTTAAAATTTATAAAATGTATTTTAAAAAACGAATAGATATATCACTCAAGAATTTTAGTCAATGGAAATTTTTTTTATTGTCTACAATAATTTGTGCCTAATAATTTTCATGGGCTGTGAAAATATTTTTTCAGCTATCATTCTTATAAGAGATACAAACGATTATTTTTTGAAAAACATTTTTCAAATGTTCAGTTTTCAGTTAAACAAACACGGCCTAAGATGCACTTGTGAGTATGTATTAAGGATGAATCCCATGCATAGAGGAATTCGATGAGGAGATTATGTATTTAAATTGCAAATAATTCTAATTAGTATTATTCTTGGGAGGCATTTCTTAATACTTTGTGTGGAGTCTTAGCATAAATCAATTAATAAAAAGTAGAGAAAGAGTGATACGAAGTTCCTCACCTTAGCTGGATATCCGTTGGTGACACCGATTTTGATAAACCACCAAATTGTTCGCTACAATATACATGTTCATAGATATCTATCTATGACCTTGACTATAATGAGAAGGAAGATACATTAATATCTTGATTACTGAATTGACATTCGTATAATAAATTTAAGATTAATTGGGTAATTTTCTCACTAATTAATACGTATTAGTTCGTGGTCATCACCAAACTCTATCTAAAAGGGTTTTGCGGAACAACAAACAATGGAAAAAATTATTTCTTTTCGAGGTCATTTTTTAGAAAAATTGATAATATTTTTCAGTATTTGATTGAAATCTCAAAATGAATTGAAAATCTTTTTAGATTATTTGGTATAAAAAATCTAATTTGTTATTTCTAAATAAACAAACACCATTTGGCCATTAGTAACTTCTGCATGGAAAACCGAAAAAAAGGGCACGGGCACTAAAGTCTCGGGCACTGCCTTGATGGACCCCGATCAGGGCGTCGGGGATTGGGGCATGGGCACCTAAGTCCCAGGCGCGGCCTCAATGGACTTGAGCGCGAGCACCAAGGTCTTGGACATAACCTCAATGGAATTGGCATGGCCTTCATGGACCAAGCCTAATGTTGGCTATTCGATTTTGGATACCAAGATCCCATGCTCAACCTTTGTGGAAGCGAGCCCGAGAGGCGGGGAGTCGACCACGGTCATCGAGGTTTCGAGCTTGGCCTCAATGGACCTTGGTGCGACTATCGAGGGCTTGTGGTCTTGAGCTTGGCATTGATGGACCCGGGTAAGGGCGCCAAGGATCTAGGCATGGCCACCAAGGTCCCGAGCCCGGCCTCGATGACCTCGGGCGAAGGCACCGGAGATTTGGTCCTGGATGCCGAAAACCCGAGAATCGGTGTTGGGATTTTCATGTCCAAGTATAGAGCTTTGAATCAAAGCGTCGATACCTAGTCATATTTTAAAAAATAATTTAAAAATTTTTAAAGAGAAAATTATTTCCTTGAAATTAAGAATTTAAGCATAAATTTTACGTTGTTAGAAATCGAAAATTATTTTCCTAAACAAATCAAAGATGATATGGTTTCACAAATCATACGAGAAAAAGGGCCAAAATATTATTATTTTTTTCCCATTTTTGCCTTGTACTCATTTCTTTTTACATTTCTTATACTTTCCAAGAGTGTCTTGACGAAATCAGTCGACATCGGATGGGATACACACAGAGATGTCGGAATTATTTAATTATCAAACTGATATTTTAATTTTTACCTAATGGAGGGGGGTCACGGTCACGAATCACGGGCCGACCTTTCCAAAGTTTCAATTGTCATGTCAAAGGCAGCTGTGATTCGTGCTAAAGTCCTAATCTGTCTGGAACTTGGGGGATACTTTGGGAAGTTCACATGCTGCCCATTACGCTGAAAGCGACCTTTTCGGATAGCCTTCCGACGTTGTTATCCAGAAAAAAAAAGAAGAAAAAAAAAAGAATAAACCAGTCAAAGATACTGCCAGGCTGGCTGGCATCAGGCAAGACGCCGCCGCCGCCGCCGCCCCGAATATATGCAAAATGACGATGTTGTCCTTCGTCTGTTTCTTTTTCCGCATGATCTAATGTTCTGTGCATATAGTGGGTCGACTGCTCTAGGTTTAGACAAAACAAAGTCTCAAAGTTTTGAGTGTATACTATCAATTCTCTTCACATTCTTTTATGAGTTCCTTCACGTCATCATGATACGAAAATAGAGCTTGAACGAAATTGCTCATTACATATTGCTGTAGATGCCTAAAGATCAATATAAACTTGCTTTCTCTCTTAACCCATATGTATAGGTACCCAGCAAAGAGTCCCCATAAGGTGGCCCGAGATCATTGGCACATGGTGATGTGAAACGTTGAACCTTATATCGCCCCCTAACTCACATAATGAATCGGTTGCTTAATCACTAAGTTACATGGAGTATACATCGTCAATTTCTACTCTTGAAGTTGCTCCTTTCGATAGGAATCATTTGGGCACTCGAGATATAGCGGGAGAAAAGATTATGTTGCTATTTTGATCTTACCTCAATAACGACCTGTTTATCAGCAATCAATCAATTCATAATAATGAGCTAATTAAATTTTTGCTACTTTCTCTCCTCACCATCCTCTCTTTGATACCCCTTTTATCTTCCACTCCAAACTTCTCAACCGAGAAATAACTGTCGGTAGAGGGAGGCTTCGTATTCTCAACCCAAGCTGGGATTATATTTTATTTTTCATGATAGAGTATTTAATTTAGATTTGGGTGCTCTTCTTTCCCAATCTAAATCTAGATCTAGGAGTTTTTTAGAGGTGTTTCTATGCTCGTCCAACCTCTCCCGCACTAGATCTAGATCTAGGAGCTTGTTCAACTTATTTTTTGTGTCTCTATACGGTAATGGTATTGAGGATGCTAAACTTAAGCATATGCCGCTCACTAGGCAAATGATAGCTACTGTAGAAGGGAAATTATGGTGTGTGTTCATTATTGATGACAATGCGAAATTCGGTAATCGGCCGCCGCTTGCTTCGATTCTAAGACAGATCCATTTTGTGGGATGAAAGTGCGCTCATCACGGCAATTTCTACTTTGTTGATCCGCTTTACTGTTTGAGATTTGCTTAGTCTTGAATCTCTTCCGTATCATTTTGATGTATGAATAAAATATGTCCTTTCGACAAAAAAAAAATTTAAATAAAAGGACAAGGGCGAGAATGCATTGACCGACATGAAAACCTCCTTAGCCATTACCACAGGAGTCATATACTCACCATCATTGTCGTTATTCTTGCTACACTTGATCAAGGAAATTCCAATGTGGGTTGATTTGAGGAGGACTCAGTACCGTCACCATCGTAAGTGTTATGAATAGCAACAAATATTTAGCAATTATTGCAGGACCCACTTCTAATCTTATGTCTAACATTTCACCGTTATACTGTCATGCTAGTAGGACCTTTTTTTTTTATGTTAAAAGAGGGTGGGAAAGGGTGCCCAGGATTGGTCATTCCTTAAATGTTGCCACAGCCTTTGCTCGTTTGAGTGAGCCCAACTTCAACGGTTGTCGAGTTAAATTCCTCGCTAGAAATGTCTTCAATATGCAGAAAATCTTCCAATTCAGCCTTTTCCATTTAGGAACTAAGTCTGCGAGTTAACCTGCCACTCGACCGGGTTGTTTGATTAAGCTAAGGTTCACGATTGCATTTGTCTAATTTCATTGTCTGCTCCCTCCTGGGGGTCGCTAGCTTTGAACTTAGCAAATCCCTGCCTAACTCTTCCGAAGAAAGTGGGAAAGGCCAAGCGTGGTGAAAACTACAGAATCAATCAACCAATCCAATTTGAGTCGGCTTAAGTATATCACAAGTACCAAAACTTATATCTCATAGAATACTATGCTGCTAATTCAACATTTCATTTCACTTAAGATACAAGATGAATATCGTTCAATTTCTTCTGCTCTCAATCATCGACTAAGACAAGAACTCAAGTTTTACTCAAATTAATCGCTTTGGCTAATTGTCTTTTAGAATGGATTGTGCAGTACCATAAATGGGAGAATATTTACTATCATAAATCTCGTTTTTTTTTCTTGGTTTTGCAATTTACAATCCTATGAAGATGATAAAATCTATCGCTTGTAAATTGCATGGGATGAATTACGCCTTGATGATATTAAATCAATTGATCTCATGAATAACCGTGTTTATAATACACTTGGCACACCTTAGAAGTATTAGGATTTTCTGAGATTGAGGGGGGATTGAGAGATGAACTCGAGACCAAGATAATTCCAAATCACATGGGCCCAAGTTTTAACCATCTAAGCAAACACCTAGAATATAAAGTGATTTTATTTTAACTTTTTATCATCTTTTAATGCATTTTGACTCTCCCTAGATGACATTTAGTTGAATATGAAGTACTTGAAATCTTTCAAATCATACAAATATTGACAAGTGAAAAAGTCAATAAGTAATTTTCACTTAAAATAGGGCAAAATAAGCTAGTCCATAATGTCCTTCCATTTATGAGCGCAATAAAGTACGGATTAAACGTGTGACATAGGTCCGATTGTGTATGTGCCAAGTGCAAACCAATTTATATTTGAGCCGCTCGCCTGAACTTTAGCTCGCATGTTGCAAGCTAGTTCATCTATTGAATGGCAGTGAAGTTAACTTCTAGGATAGCCAGCTTCCTATTCATCATCTATACTTTGATTATTTTCCGAGGGGCATCTCCCATTTTGATCAAGTTTCTAGTCATGGTGAAAACGACTGACGACCAAAAGGAGAGGTCAAGCAAATTTGTCATTGCCGCTCAGGCACAATTCTCCTAATAAAGCTAAGACATACTACGCAACATTTGAAACCTTCCAGGCCATTCGTCTAGCCAGCACGCATCTTCTTGGAGGGGAGGAAAGAGAACATTCTATGACTTGTCATGAATGTAACCATAAAAAAAAGGTCAATTTTTTGTCAATTTCTTGGATGGAAAAACCTAGAACAACAAATCTTAGAAATCCATCCACTTACTTTTTGTTTATGTCTACTTTCCATAAATACCCACATCATAATCACAATGTCTTAGTTATACATTCAGTAAAAACGTTTAAATAAAGAGGGAACAAACTTAGTGGTCAATAAGATATTGAGTGGAATGTTCTGTTTGCGCACCCATCAAGTTTGGGAGTATAAAAAATCATCAATTTCGCTCCAAGCAAAAATTGAGAAATAATAACACAAATAGTCCATGAACTTTGGATCAATATTTAATGTGGTCTATGGATTTTTGATTTGTTCAATGTGGTCTTGAACTTTTGATGAGTATTCAAACTAGTCCCTAGACAATATGAAAATAATCAATGTTATTTTTTGATTAATTTAAGTTTAAGGACAACATAATATTTTAATATAGTTCATGGACTATTTTGAACATGTACCAAAAGTTCATGGACCATATTGAATAAATTAAAAGTTCAGGTACCACATTGTACATCTAGCAAAAGTTTAGGAACAACATTGAATAAATTAAAAGTACATGGACCATATTGCATTTTAGGTCAAAATTCAAAGACCGTTTGTGTTATTTTCTCAAAATAGAAACACCTCTTTTCGCTTTCTCTCTTGCCAAGCAGCTCTACATGGTGAGTAGATACGATAGGAATAAAGGGATATAGTAGCTATTGTATTACCTCTGTCTATGCTTGGCCACTTCGCCACTTCGGAAAGAAAAGAGAGCGAGAGAATTGACTGGTGACCAACCATTTTGGAGTGGAGGAAATCTTTACAAGCTCACAAAGGCATGTGAGTTCAATGAATTATAGATTTAATTTTGGATCCCAAGTGAACTAAGGATTGTCCGGAGTCATGTGCTCGGTATTTCGTTGAGATTGCTAGAGATTAAGTACCAAACATGTTGAGTGGATTACGCACCTCGTACGAAACAGAGCAACTCGATTTCTTATACATAGTACCAAGTGTGAACAAGTTTATATTAGAGTTACCCACTTGGATTTCTACTCACTTCTTATCTAGTTTGTAAAATTAATGAGTTACTTTATGAATTCGGGATTGCCCATCTAAAGTCAAGTCCACAAGGAAGAGAGCTAAGGTGTGACCGCATAGATCAACCCCACAAGGGGTAGAATGGTAATTTTCAGGAGAAATGTCTGACTGTGGTTTTCGGTTCCATCTGGTTCCGGTACTATCCCCATCGATTGTCCCCAGAAGAGCATTGAATTTAGAGTCGTATTATAGTGGGAGCCATCAGTTCTTGCTTGGCGTTATTTGAGGCACAAAGGACAACCACATCGTTGGAGCAAGTGCTGGCCGTCTGATCTTCCACGTCACCACGACCACCCATCACCTCCGTTGACCTCTGACTAGTCAGCAAAGTGGCAAGCTCCCTCCCTCAATTTCATGCTATAAGTAGGTTCACCACTAGGCCCACAAGGCAATACCAACACCCAGAAGAAAGAAAACGAGCCATGTTCCATACTCAATCCCACTGATCTTTTAGCTTTAAGACCATTCTCCATTGCATTACATTCCTCCGTTTTTACCCAAAAATGGCAGCCGATGACATTGAACCTACCGTGCCGGAATCCAACAAGAACAAAGTGACCGTCGAGGCCCTTTACGCCGCATTGACTCTCGGCAACTCTGACAAGGTGGCCAAGCTACTGGCTAGCGACCTCGAATGGTGGTTCCACGGGCCATCCCGTTGTCAGCACATGATGCGGGTGCTCACCGGGGAATTGGAGTACTCCAAGTTTACATTCCATCCACGTAGCGTAACGGCTATAGGCGACGGCTATGTGATCACCGAGGGGTGGGAAGGGGCGCAGGCATATTGGGTCCATGTCTGGCCGCTAGAGAACAGGCTGATCACGCAGTTTCAGGATTATTTCAACATGTGGCTCACCGTGAGTGAAGTGTTAGCGCCGCAGTGGGAGGCGGTGCGAGCGAGCCACACACTATGGCAGAGCCAGACTAGAGAGATTTTCGACCCGTCATTGCCGAGGCTTTCGCTCGCCATATGAGGAAGGTTTACCATGTTTGATAAGGAAACCAGGACCACCCATGTCAAGTTGGAGGAAAGTGTGGGAAGAGTTGTAGTCAATGAAGTGTCAATTACGTGAATGTTAAAATCACGCATGTGTTGGACCATGAATCTTTGTCTGAATGGAAAGTTCCTACAGGGCCTCCCACGTAAGCAAAATGATGGAAATTACTTGAAGGACCACTATTGGTCGATCGATTCATGTCAATCTTATAGATAAGCTTTCACATCTTACGAAGGAGAGTTTCAATAGATTAGGCTGTTAATAGCAATAGGGGTGAGCAAAATGGATCTATTGAACTGATTGATTTGGTCCGATTCTAAGAGGCGCCGACACCGTTTCTAATTTCATAAAATTAGAATTGGTAATTTTCGTTATGGTTCCTTGGTTCCAAGGGCAATCGGACTGCCTAGACCGGATTGATTTTTTTTTATATATTTTATTTCCTAAATATAAACCTAATAATTTACCGGTTATTTTTTTTTATTTCTTATATGCAAACCTAATTATAGTGGATATATTAAAACTAAAGTCCGTATTGCTCACCACACTTATAGTCCATCGGTTTCATTGAACCGTGGGGAATCGATCACCCCTAATTAGGAAGAACTCGCTCATGCAGAAACATAATTTAATCACCATCCACTGTTAAATGACATGTACGTACCCTTTAGAGTGCAAAATCATTTATCCACCTATCGGATACCAAGACTCAAATGCATGTGTCCAAATCTCTTGAACGCAAAATCCCATAATGTCGAAATATCGTAGAATATGGTATGAGAAGTTCATAAACCAAGGTGTAAAAATAGCTTAGCTAGGGGGTTCGCACTACGATGACTATGGCCCCATTTGGCTCAGCATTTAAAATGAGCATTGGGGTTCTAAAGTCCCTTGGCCAAATGCAAATGGTGTTTGGTTCGTTTTTTGGCTCACTTAGGTACTTTAGGCCAAAGGACTTTTGCGAAATGCAACTAATTTTTCATTTTATTTTAACTTTGCCACCTTCGTTTGCCGCCGCCGGCCCGCCCTCCCGCCGTAGCCGACCACCACCGACCGGAGCCACCGGCGGCCACCGACCGGAGCCGTTCGTCTCGTCCACCGGCCGTTCGCCACCGCCGCCTGCCCGCCGCCAATCCCTTCCACCCGCCGGCCACCGCCCGCCGCCGTCTGCCCGGCTTCCGCCGCCCGCCCTTCTAGCCCATCGCCCTTCGCCGCCGACCACGGCTGGCTCCGCCCGCCCACCGGACACGACCCACTACCGCCCACCGCCGCCGCTTTTTTTTTTTTCTTCAAAATGTAAAAATACTTTACAAAGTTCATTTTTCACCAAATAACATTTACGTCAAAATTACTTTCCAAATGTGTTTTTAAAATGCACTTTACCAAACATTACTTGCATTTTGAAAGATGCCTTTAGCCCAAATGTATTTACATTTTCTCAAAGTCCTTTGGCCAAATGTTGAACCAAATAGGGCCTATAGGAGAATTCCTCGCATTAAGGGGGTCACCAACCTCTGAATTGGGTCGCTTGAGGCTAGTGACGATCAATCTTATGTCGCGACTTTCAACTCTAATTTCAAGCAGATATCGCGCACGCGCACAGAGAGAGAAAGAAAAAAGCCGGAGCTTTCAATAAGTATTGCCTTACTCCATGACTTAACAATTCTATGTAAAGCCCTCCTTGAATGTATTGATGCAAATCTTTCGCACCATTGCATATCCTTTTATTTTATTTTATTTTTTTGTAAAGGATTCACCGGCTCTTTTATGTCCTTCTGTAAGTTATCAACCGTTTGTTCACAAAATAAGGCATGATATTGTAACAAGAGGATAGACATACGTATAACTTTTGTTCTCTCCTATAGTATCAACTGTGAAAGACACAGCTTTGAAGTGTGTAATCTCATAAGTGATGAAATGAAAAATTTGAATTATCGTGACTAAGTGATAGGTCAAACAAAAGTGAAAACCAAAAGGTAACTCCTACTCATCAAAAACAACATGCGGCTTTGATATCGTTTCCTGATTGAATGCATGTAAGGCGCAATCTTTGTGATTGGAACGCGAAGCGAAATTGAAAGATTCGGTTAATGTAATAATAAGAAGGAAAGGTCGTACTAATGAAACTCCATGCGATTTGGTGCTTTTCTTTCAGGTCATTTATGACCGACGAAATTATTCGAAGAAGTTCACGTCTCTTTATGATGAGTTGATTGGCAAAAACATCAAATGTAGGGGACTCAATTGTACAAATTTAAATGGGAAAAAAAGGGAGAAAAAAGAAACACTCAAACCAAGGAAATCTCGTCGGTTGAGTCTAGTCAAAGGGTCAGCACCAAACCAGGGAAAAGTGTCAAAAAAGTCCTAAACCTATTACATTAGTGCCAATTCAGTCCTAAACCTTTTTTTGGTGCCAATTCAGTCATAAACCTTTTGTATTGGTGCCAATTAAGTCCTAAACCTTTTATTAGTGTCAATTCAGTCCTAAACCTTTTATAATAGTGCCAATTTAGTCCTAAAAATTTTGTATTTATGTCAATTGAGTCAATTCAGCCAATTTTGATTGGAAATCACTGGCATGGACATCATTTATCCTACGTGGCACGGTTGGCGCTAACGTGGATTTTTTTTAAATATTTTTTTGATATTTTAAATAATTTTTAAAAATAATTTTGAAAAAAACCAAAAAAATGCTTAAAAAATTATTTAAAATATTAAAAAAATATCCAAGTTAGTGCTAGCTATGCCATGTAGGACAATCGATGTCCACGTTAGCGATTTTCGATCAAAATTGGCCGGATTAACTCAATTGGCATAAATACACAATTTTTAGGACAAATTGGCACTATTATAAAAGCTTTAGGACTGAATTGGCACTAATAAAAGGTTTAGGACTTAATTGGCACCAATACAAAAGGTTTAGGACCGAATTGGCACCAAAAAAAGGTTTAGGACTAAATTGGCACTAATGTAATAGGTTTAGGACTTTTTTGACACTTCTCCCCACCAAACCAACAAAGCGGATCTCAGTGAACCATCTTCTGATTTTCCAAATGAACACGTCGACACAAAAGAACGAGCATGAATTGATTCGCAAGCTGTTGTGATTTCACCATCATACGATTTCCATTCATCACCTAACATACAATTCATTCATCTCTCTCTCTCTCTCTCTCTCTCTCCCCAACCCATGTTTTGAGCCCAAGAGTTTCTGTACAGAAAGAGACTGAACCAGCCTTGGTTTTTGTGGTTTTCCTTGGCTTGCCAAGGTTTTGGGTACTACCAGTTAAAATTACTTCTGGTCAACAGATCGAGCCTCGATTCTGCCGGGTTCTCAACTACCGGAAGGCAATGCAGCTTTCAATATCGAGCACCCTTTTGGGACCGGAGCATGATTGGCTTTGTTGCATCTGTTTTTTCACGGCGTCGAAAAAATACGGCGTCTTCTTCATGGTTTATATCACATATTCTTTGGCAAAGATAGCTCTATTGCACGGAAGCAAGTGATTAAACAATAAAAGACCAAACAAGAAAATAAATCGGATAGTAGATGTATATGGTTCAGTCGTAGAGACCTACGTCCATGGAAAGAGCAGCAACGAATTTTACTACGTAACAAGCAATTCAAATGGAGATTACAATCACACTCAACTCACTCAAACACTCTCGGTGTTTTCCAGCCCTAATTACAACTAATAACGCACACAATGCTTAACCCTAATTCCTCATGAAATAATCTCTCAATCTCAAGAAGAAATTATGATTATGAACAAATCTCAAAGTTACAAGATTTAACTGGCTTCAACACTTGTAATTCACAAGGAGAAGCTCCTCTTTAATACTTTTCACAATGAAAATCCACTTCTAATTTATAGGCAATTGCTGGATTTAAAATAAGAATACCTTCTCCAACTAGGATTAGGAAATCCAAAACAAATCTTATCCAATGCAAAATTCAAGTTTGGTCAACGTACTTCCATATTAGATTTTCTTTGATCTTCTTGATAAACTCCAAAAGCAAAACAAAAAAAAAAATTGGTGCATGCTCGTTTCTCTTATCTTTAATTTCGCGATTAATATATATTTTTTTAAAATTTTAGATTTTAGCTTCGGGCTCAAATTCAAGACATATTCTAAAAGCTTTGATTACACCAAGAGCGATAACTAAATAATCATAGCCACTGAGGCTACCAAGCAGATAGGGATAACCAAGAAGTTTCCCAGCTTGCTCCGCCAGAATCGGCGCCTGAAAAGAGAGACCTAATTAATCATGTAATCTCTACAGAAGACCGAAATGCACTAATTCAAGATCAGTACGCTCCTCCTTCATTTTGACCATTGCTGGACCGTGGCTGTCCATATGATCCTCCTTTCACCTTCACTCAATGTCCAAGGACTTCGAATTCGAAAAGTTTTCTCAAGGCATAATGGATTTTCTTGAAGTTGTGTCGAGATGCCCATAAGTGTTGGGTGATTTTGGACCTCGCTCAAAAGATGAGATTTTCCTTACATTTATAAACCGACTTCTTCACATTTATAAATCAACCACCAACCCTTTTACAATCAATGTGAGATAACCTCAATAATCTATTGGGTCCAGACTTATTAATAGCAAATCGAGCTCCAACCCCTTCCACAATCGATATGAGATAACCCCGATAATCAATGGAGTCCAGACTTATTAATAACTTAGGCTTTGATTCCAGTGTTGGTAGGTATTTGACATCTCTTATCTCAAAAGTCAGCTCAAAAGATGAGACTTTCCCTCATATTTATAAACCAACCACCAGCTCCTTTTACAAGTGATGTGCGATAACCCCAACAAGTTGCATTGGCATTTGTTGGCCAATTGAATATTGCAATTATATCATGGAAAAGGAGAAAAAGCACATGTTCAGTCCCTATATTTGCACGAAATGTTATCGGAGAAACCTCTGAATTGGGCTAATTAAATGCAGCACCTCCTTAACCTTGCTTATTAATTAGAGATCAAGCTACATTACAGCTTGTCCCCCAACTTCTTGGTGCAAAGTGGCCTCGCCTACCTTTTAACTCAATGAAGAATTCTTCGTTAGAAGAGCTGCCTTTCTCTAAGAAAGATTGTAGTAATTACTTCTGTCTAGCGAGCATTCTATCGCAGACTCCGTTGACAACTATCAATGAAAGATTCAGCCGCACCTCTCCAGTATATAATCTGATCGGACGCCTTTCATAGGGTGGTGGATCGAATGCACGCGATCTATGCCGAAGGATGCTTTTCAACTATAACCGAAAAGTTGGGCAATCCCGGGAGTAGCATTGAGGATGGCACATCATCGATTTCTTATTCTCATTATTAGGAGTGCGCAACAGAAGTCCGATACTTTCACGCGGGGAAATCGAGAAGAGGGAGCGCAAGTTCGAACTCATTAATATATTCGGTTGAACCCACATTCACTCAAAAGCTTAAGCCAATGAGTTATGAGCCAACTTGGGTATATTAACTGCTCAAAGTCACATCAATTCTTCGATGTGGGACTTCTATAACACAACTCACATATGCATCTCAACAATCTCTCCCTCACGTGTGAGCTCTAGTGTTAGGTTTGCTCTCTCTTAATTCAAGTACCATTATACACCAACATATCTAAACTTGAACCTCCATCAACTCCATCGGACCAGCGTTGGTACACCACAATGCCTACTAGCCCAAAAACCATGTTAGTCACCGGATTCATTCTTTGAAATATTCACCAAACACCGATACATATTGAGAGTGGACCATTAATTAATCATCGACTTTGATATCATTTGTTGGGATCGTGTAACAGAAATCAGATACCTTTTCCCGGGGAGATCGCCAAGAGGGAGCCCAAATCCGAGCCCATTAACATATTTAGTTGGACCCAACACTCGTTGTGCCCTACTTTTAATTGCATATAGCGTTATATGGAACATGAATTCCTTCCACAAGTCACACTTTTCACTATTCAATTGGATAATTTGTTGAATTCCTAAAAAATATGACTTACCGTATCAACTTTGATGTATGAGGAAGAGAGATCTTTTACTTGATAAGATGAGGAGATTAAGATATGAAATATGACATTTTTCCAATTAGACTTTGGTGGCTTGTTCTAATTTTACATACACGTGTGTTCATATCCATAGAATAACTTGAGATTTTGAGTTGGATCATTCCCAAATCGAAGAAAAACAAAAAGGAAGAAAACTCCAAGTACATCCAACGCCAATGCATTTACATTCTTGATTGATAAGCATGAAAGCGATCTTCCTCCTACCAAGGAGAGAGATCAGATCCCTCTCTCATTTATGATCTCATGGTCGATGTGCAATGGATCGATGCTGCCATGATTGTACAGAGTCAATAATTCTCTCTTGCTCGTGTGGATTCATGCCTTTTGAGAATGTATGTCCCAAGCACACGAGCGCCTCCAGGTTGGATCCAACTGTTGGTATTCTTAAATGCTGGTTTTATTGGCTTGCAATATGATGTGACAAGTCATGTACTTTTTTTTGGAATTATTAGCACATTGAGATGCACTATCGAGTATGTATTTAGGATGAATTACATGCATCGGGAAATTCGGTGAGGAGATTCTGTATTCAAATCGCAATAACTCTAATTCATATTAATCTTGAGAGGCATTCCTTAATACTTCGTGTGGAGTCATAACATATTATAGGTGCAGAAAAAGCAACACGAAGTTCCTCACCTTAGGTGGATAACGCTGATGCCACCAATTCTGATAAACTACCTAATTGTTAGCTACAATATGGGTTCACAAATATCTATTTATGATGTTGACTATAACGAGAAGGACGATAGATTAATATCTTGACTACTGAGTTGGCATTCGTATAATAGGTTTAAAATTGGTTAATTAATTTTCTCACTAATTAATAGTTCTTAGTTCGTGGTCATCACCAAACTCTATCTAAAAGGGTTTTGCGGAACACCAAACAATAACAAACTATGTATTAATAGCTTGAAGAGTTTGAGCGAGCCCCATCACAATTTTTATATAGCAAAAGAAAGTTGTCTCAATCGTCTTCATGTGGGCTTTTAGGGCGCGCATGATACCACTTCAGAAGCAGAATTTCTGTTTTAGAAGTGCTTATGAAGCTAAAATCCGTTTGGTAAAGACACTTCAAAAGTGCTTTTGAAATTGAAATCCGTTTGGTAAAAATATTGACTTTTGGTAGGAATTTCTACTTCTGAAAGAGATTTCTACTTCTGGTTGGATTTTTGATCAACTTTGAGAAGTAAAAAATTTTTACTTCTTAGCTTCAGAAATCACTTCTTCGACTCCGCCGACCAACGCCCGCCGGTCACTGCCCACCGCTCGCCGCCGCTCGCCGGCGGCCGCCGCCTCCCACCGCTTGCCGGCGAGCGCCGATATTTGATTAAAAGTAGAAATTTTATCAAACGTCTTTTTTTTTTTTATCAGAAATCAACTTCTGAAACAGAAATAGAAAAATCAACTTCTGCTTTTGATGGTGAAGTTGAAAAATCAACTTCTGCTTCTGATGGTGTTTCGAAAGCAGAAGTGTTGCCATGCGCGCCCTTAGTGATCCTCCTCAACTTCCAAATATGGGCATCCAACTTGTGTGAAAGCTTGTTTGTTATGAATGAAGCATTTCTTGGGCTTCTTTCCAAATTGGATGATTTACTTAGATATCTATCTGGTAAGTATAAGAAAAGGAAGGCGAAAAATTTTCCATGGTTGATTCTATAGATAATTAAACATCACAATGAGCAGACGCGTGATTACTATGAGTCAACACTTGAGATCGAAACCGTGCGGCAGTTCAACCCCTTTGACTTAGTCACTTCTTACTTGAGTCGCCAAGATTAACCTCTCCCTAGAACGTGGGGAGGGAGAGAGAGAGAAGCGTTTCAAAGAGAATGCTCCATTGATATCATGTATTGTATGTTGGATGTAAAAAACGAGCAGATGCCACTTCTATATATGCACGAGCCTCTCAAATTAAAACCGTAGAGACACAATCTTTCCATCGACCAACTACTTTCGCTCTCATTTACTGCAAGAGTGCTCTAAAATTTTAGTGTACAATAATTATAATTCCTCTAAGAACCATTTACTGCACTCAAGAAAACCTAGGACCTATAGGATTTTCAAGACAAGCCTGGTATCTCTGGCGAGGGTGATCCTCGTCGGCATCTCTGGAGACCAGCCACCAGCGAAAAGAAAAAGGCAAAAAAGAAAAGAAAAAAGAGAAAAATTAAAAAGAATTTCTCAAATATTCTACGTTAGCGACGGCCATATCACGTAAGTCGGTTGGTGTTCACGTCAGCGATTTAGTGCCAAAAAGGAGGAAAGATTAAATTGATAAATCGCCAAATGATTAAAATTAAATTTGTACAATCAAAAGTTAAGAGAATACAATAAATTTAAGATTTTTTGGACAATCTTCTCGTGTCATATGTGACAAGGGGAGATAACACTTGTGTTTGGCGATAAAACGGGCAATTAGTTGTCACAACTTCGAAGGATGGACAATTACATCTCTAATAATTCTTGGTGACGGTGAATGGAGGAGGGCAATTGCTTCCCTATACAAGACCCGAAATGTAATTCCTCCACCCCACACCACCCACCGGCCGCCGCCGCCCACACCACCCCCCCCCAATGCGCCGGCCGCATTGAGATTCTAAGAACGCTAGTAGTTGTAACTCTGTTTTCGTTGAATGAAAGTAGTACCTCAAGTTCGACCCAAAAAAAAAAAAAAATTTTGTCATCGCCGTTTAGACACAATTCTCCTAATAAAGCCAAGACTTAGTCGACAACATTTGAAAGCCTTCCAGGACATTCGTCTAGCCAGCACGCATCTTCTTGGACTGAAGGAGGAAAGCGAACATTCGAAGACTTGTCGTCAATGTTATCATCGAAAAAGGTCAATTCGTTGTCAATTTCTTGGATGGCAAACCCTAGAATACAAATCTTAGAAATCCATCCACTAACTTTTTGTTTATGTCTACTTTCCATGAATGCCCACATGATCATCATCGTCATTGTCTTAGTTCTACATTCAGTAACACGTTTAAATAAAGAGTGGACAAACTTAACAGATAATGAGATATGGAGTGGAATGTTCTGTTTGCTCACCCATTAAGTTTGGGAGCATGCAAAGTCGTCGAGTTCAATCCGGACAAATCCGACCAAAGGAAAAAAAAAAATCCGGACAAAAATAGGAACACCCCATTTCGCTTTCTCGCTTGCTAAGTAGCATTACGTGGTGAGTAGATACCCGAGGAATAAAGGAATATAGGAACTATAAAATTACCCTCAAAGAAAGAAAAGAACAAGAAAATTGACAAGCCAACCTTTTTTTAGTGGAATAATCCTTCTATGCGGAGAATGCACGTGAGTCTAATGTATTACAACCTTTGATTTTGATGGATCCCACATGATTTAAGAGCTAATATGTGCTAGAATATTGAAGGAAGTTTTCATCAAACAACTTAAATTGTTAGAACAATTAGAAAGCGATCCAGCAAAATTTTACATGATATCAGAGTAGGAAGTTGTGAGTTCAAATCTTTCCAAATCCCTTATTTAACTCATTTATTATGCATTTCCATGCTTAGTCTTGGGGCCAAAGTCCAACCTACGCATGAGGAAAAAATAAATCATGCATTCATTTAACAACTTACGTATTTAGAATAGTTAACAGTGGTCTAATAAAAATGTACAAAGTGCACCGGACTCCTATGCACTCAATGAACTCAAGTAATATATCTTTCAATTGCGGGAAAAATGTCAGAAAAACTCTAAACTTATTACATCAGTACCAATTTAGTCTTAAACCTTTTAATTGTGCCAATTTAATGTGGCACAACGTTGACGTACACATTCTTTTAATAAAATTTAAGTAATTTTTTAAATTTTTTCCTTCCTTTTTTCTCCCTTGTTTTTCCCCCTCTTTCGGATGACCAGTGAGGGCAGGCCTTACCCGAGCAAGGATGGCCCTCGCTGCCACACACAAGTGTCGGCAATCAGCAAAGCTGTCCTTGCCGGATCTAACAAGGCCAAGTGCCGCCTAGGCTAGGGTCGGCCTCGCTAGATCCGGCAAGGGTTGCCTCACCGGCATTCACCCTTGCCGCCCATCAGAAAGAGGAGGAAAGAAAAGAGACAAAAATAATAGAAACGGCAAAAAAGAAAGGAAAAAAATAATAATATTAGAATATTATGAAAAAAAAATATCAACATCAGCACTAGCCGTACCATGTAGATTGGTCGGTGTCCACACCAGCAATATCGGGGCCAAAGTTTTCCAAAAGGACTAAATTGACATTATGTCAAAATGTTTAGGATTAAATTAACGCAATTAAGAAGTTCATTGCTAAATTGACATCAATGCAATAGGTGGATGACTTTTATAACACTTTTTTCTTTGAATTGCCCACCAAGTATATTGGGATGAATTATGCGCATCAGAAAAAGCATAACATGTGGACTTCTCACACCTCACCAAGTGTAGACGATTTTATGTTATAGTTACCAACGTGAATTTTGGTCCACTCCTAGCTTGTGAAATTGATAAGTTACTCTATGAATTCCGGGTTACCAACAAGAAGAGAATTTTCTGTCCACAAGGAAGAGAACTAAGGTGCGACCGGATAGATCAATCCTGCAAGGGGTATTATGGTCATTTTACCGGGGCAATGTTTGATTATGGTTTTTAGATCCACCCGGTTCTGGTACAATCCCCATCGATTGTCCCGAGAGCATTGAATTTAGAGTTGTATTATTGTGGGAGCCATGAATTCTTGCTTGGCATTAACTGTGGCACAAAGGACATCCCCATCTTAGGACCAAGTATTGGCCGTCTGATCTTCCACGTCATCACCACGACGGATCACCACCGTTGATCTCTGACTAATCAGCAAAGCGGGTCCCAATCTCCTCTTCCCTCTCCCAATTTCATGCTATAAATATGTTCACCACTAGGCCTATAGTGCAATACCGAGACCAAGGTTCCCAAGCAAGAAAACAAGCCACAATCCATACAAAATCCCATCCCACTGTTCTTCTAGCTTATAGACCATTCTCTATCGCATCACATTCCTTCATTTATAACCCCAAATGGCATCCAATGAGATTGCATTCACCAAGCCGGAATCCGACACAAACAAAGCAACCGTCGAGGCCCTTTATAGGGCATTGGCTCTCGGCGACTCCAACAAGGTGGCCAAGCTCTTGGCCAGCGATCTCGAATGGTGGTTCCACGGGCCGCCCGGTTGCCAGCACATGATGTGGGTGCTTACCGGGGAATCGGACTACTCGGCCTTTCCATTCCATCCACGTACCACAAAGGCTATAGGCGACGACTGCGTGATCGCCGAGGGGTGGGAAGGGGCCCAGGCATATTGGGTCCATGTTTGGACACTGAAGAACGGGCTGATCACGCAGTTCCGAGAGTATTTCAACACGTGGCTCACCGTGAGAGAGGTGTCGTCGCCAAGGTGGGAGGCGGCAGGGGCGAGCCATACACTGTGGCAGAGCCAGCCAAGCGACCGTTTCGACCGGTCATTGCCGGGGCTTTTGCTTGCAATATGAGGAGGGTCGTGCATGAATTCAGGTGGTTGGGAATGAAAATTTTGGGGTTGGCGTGTGTGTCCGTGTGTTCAATATGTTTGATAAGAAAATCAGGTCCACTAATGTCAAGTTGGAGGAAAGTGGAAAGAGTTGTAGTCAACGAAGTGTCAATTATGTGAATGTTCAGATCGTCTTACTTTATCTCAAGACTCGATCCATGTCTCCTAGTCTCCTACATGGGATTATCAAACATACTTTTTGAAATCGAAACGACATTGGTCCCAATGACGAAATCTCATGTACGTAAAGGAGAACATGTCTGAAGAAGCTCATAGACCGGGTTGCAAAAAGGACATAGCTAGCGAATTCGCGAGATGGTGACCCTAGGAGAATTCCTCGCCACTGGAGGGTCACCTACCTCTAATCTAGGTCGCTTGAGTGTAGCGACCTTCGATCTGATGTCATATCATCAACCGTAATTGCAATAGTGAGGGGTGACGCAACGGCAAGCCGCAATGAAGGACAAAATATGAACGTAAATTTTAGTCGAATATACTATCGCAAACTCTCTATAACAACATCATACACGAGATGACAAATGGATTTGTAGTTCAATGCCAAACGATTCGGCGTCGTACTATACAAAATGGACATTTTCCTCGTGAAGAAAGTAAAGTTTACTAGAAAGTCTATCTTCATTATCAGCGAGACGGGTCACCGAGGACAGACATTGTGCGACTTCCGAAGATGTTGCAGAAGCAAATTCTAAAGAACAGGGTTTGCTTGCCTGAGTGAAACTCTCTTGACAAGAAGAAAGAAACGGTATTATTTCTGTCAATGGTAAATTTTGAATCCCCCAGCTTTGAATTTTCCTGTTGTGAACGAGGGCGGTCCCATGAGATCCCGGTTTAAACAAGATGGCTGCTCCAGATCTCAGGCACGAGACAAGCTGATGTGACCGCCTTGGCCAACAACGAGAGTGTCCGGTCCATAGAATATACAGCCAAAATAAGGAATATTACAAGAAAATCTTGAGAAAAGTCTTTCTTTAACTTGAAAAGTATCGGATGAAATCTGGAATATATTATTACGACAGGATACGAGTGGCGTTTCTGAAACCCCGAGATGAAGAAGCTACAGGCCCATGCTGGGTTGCTTGCTGGTCGGGGGTGCAAGAAGAGAGCCGAGCACAGTAATGTGGGCAAACTTTGGATTTGGCTGCGCATGAATCCGCGCGTTGCCGTTTTGACCCGATCTCCTTTGAGACAGCAATCTGCATTGGTCCATCCCTCGAGTCTATCTGCAGACTGGCTCATCATAGTTGCAGATCCGACCGAGGCGCATCACCAGCCCTCCACCCACTTCCCTCCCGACAATTTGCAAGCACTCTAAGACTAGGTCGACAGTTTTACGGGATCTTTCTGTGTGCTTCTCTCTGCGTTCTGACAGGCGAGCATTTTCATGTCTCGGAACAACGTACCTGTGGTTCTGTAAGGTATGATTGACCAAGAAAGTGGCCAAGGCGATCCAACCCTAGCGTCACGAGAACTTCTAAGAATTTAGGGTTTTCATGTGTACTCTTGAATATTATGCGGAGTCTTGTCGTGATTTATGAGGTAGCTTGGGCCATTGGGGAGATGGGATCTCCCACATTAGATTGATCGGAAAGGTGCGGTAGTTATTTCAGGAGATCGTGCGTACGTAGGAGTTCCCTCCTCTTTCATCAGCATCATCCAACTCAATTTGTTGCCAGAGACTATCGCACGAATACAACATGACACTGTGAGCGTGGCTTTATCATGCAGTTTAGTCAATTTAAATGCATTGAGTGCGATGTGCGCCCGATCCTTAGTAGAACAATTTTCCCGGCGTACACTAGACAAACACTAAATGAACCCAGATGATAAAGAGGGTACATGCATCGTTACAATGAAATAACCTTTATAATTCATGCAACTGCACGGGATGCTACGCATATTACGACAATAACATAATATGTGAAAATTGTTCCAAATTGAAAGTCTTGTAAGGCTGGAGATACTTCCCTGGTTGGTCTTCCAAGCCCAAAAAGTGAAAAATCTTTACCTCTTTTAGAATGGTGGGCTTAGCCCAAATTGAAAAGTCCGGCCCGGTCCCTTCATCTACGTTTTCCTCATTTCAGCAAAGGAAATATTGTGCATAGACTATCCGTGTAATTTAAGATTTAAGACATGATTAAGTTATATATATTACCGCCCTTGTGGATGATTTTCATTTATCACTGTAACTTTCAATTTATGTTGTAATCTTTCTTATCAGTTTAAATATCAGTTCATACCTCTCTTGATTACGGATTACCGCCCTTCCTCATGGTTGTATTTTTAGATCACAATTTAAATATAAGTAAGTACTTACCTCCTCTCCTTCATAGATGGTTTTACTTTCTATCTTGCTTTGTTCATTGTTTGATGTATTGCATGTCCCTTCTACTTAATCGAATTCCGCATTTATGAGTTATTTTAGTTTCATCTTGATTAAACTCTTTTTAATCTTCATATGAACTAACCTAACGTTAACATAAAAGAAATTCGTTCGACTTCCTAGATTATTTTGATTATTACTTAGACATAGAATTAAATGTGCTTGGGCACCTTATTTTAATACTCACAAATGTAGACGTCATATATACATACATACACATGTACATCAACTCTCGATTGCACATCACCGAAACCATTGACTGCCCAAAAAAAAAAAAAAAAAAAAAGAACACATCTTCTTGAATAGGGAGGCTGCCTAAATCAAATATGAAACATTGACTACACATTGGATCGTTCAGTGCGGAAGTTCATCAAAGTATTCGAAGCAAAGATTTGATATAATACCTTAAGACTACGTTTGATCGTCCGGATAAAAGTCGGGATAGTATATATTTTATCATATTCTATATTTGGTAATTGTCCAGTAAACGATCGATAAAGTCGGATATAAATGGCATAAGATAGACCCGATTTCCCTTATCTAGGTTTTCTTCATAAAACCCTACAATCTCCATTTTCTTCTCCTCCTTTCACATACACGACTCTTCTCACATATAAGTTTCAAGAAAACAATTCACGAAAGCAGCAAGAGTCGAAGGTCTTCTTCGCCAAAGATCTAATCCAACAAATTCAGGCAAGTTCAAGCTTCAATCCAAGAAATCCCGGTCGTTCAAGCACCTAGTATTTTGATTTTTATTTTTATACTTTCTTGGATTGGATCGAACAAGAACAGATAGAGCACAAAATCTCCAACCATCTCTCTCATTTATCCCTCTTTCCAGTGTTCTTTTTAACTTAGCATTTTCATGTTTTTCTTTTTTTCGGTTTTTTCAGATATTGATGCTTGAAATTCTTGGCTTTTTTATCCATAGTCTAACGCTTTGTCCTCACATACGGCGTATCCATTTTGCTCATCGACAATCACCTTGCTATTGAAAATGACATTTCTAGACTGAACGTGGAATTTACAGCTTCTCACTTTTTCTTCCCTAAATTTGGATTATTGGATATTCGTCTAAATCAAAAGTAACAACTTTTGAATTTCTGGGTCTGCGTGTGCTTTCAATCTACCTTAGTATTCTTTTACCTAATTGTTTAGTGAGCTGGAAAAAAAATTTCAAAGCTACACGTCAAAGTTGCTGGGCTGCTTCGAAATGGCATGAAAGTCGATTTTGATAATCCTTGAGGACATTTGAGCTACCAAAATACTGTCTCAAAACTATTTGTTCGGTTCTTGGCCTTGCAACATCCGATTCTTGGCCTAATTTTGAGCCATAGCCATGGAGTACGATTCTTTGGATTAGTGGAGGCATTACTTTAGGTTGCGAATTGCAATATACTCGATATCATTGGCCATGCAATCATGGTAGGGCACATATATCCAGTTTTAACAAAACAATAGATATGATAGAATATAAAAATATTTGACTTCAAATGTGCAGTTCACCAAATAATAAATGAGATATAACAAAATCTCTGCATTTCTTATCCTATCATATCCAATCCTATCTTGATTAGAAATCCGAACGACCAAACGCATGGGGGTCTTGTTAAATGGTAATGTCATAATTTTTTTAAAGCCTATCATATGCTTTAAAAGTAAAGCTAATACCTACAAAAATCTCAAGCTGGTGTACTCGTGCCACATTTGCTCCAAGTTAATTTTCATGTCACGAAAAATTTCAAATTAGGGTGACAAATCTACCAAAATAGTAGGGCAAAATTGCTGTTAAATATGGCACGTATGCACCGATTTGAGGTTTTTCGTAATGCGAAAATTAATTTGGGGTGAATGTGACATATGTGTATTGATTTGGGATTCTCATACCGATTGAAATTTTTTGCTGATATTTTACCCTTAAAAATATGAAGTTTTCTATATGAAGGAAGTAACTTCACTAGAATGTATACCTTCAAATTACATCGAAAAATGTTAATTGTCATCAAATTAATTTCCCGAGTGCCATAAGAGCACCGATTAATAGGACCCACAAAAGAATTTAGACTAATTGGGAAAAAGAAAGCCACTTAGAAACGTTTGAAAGTTGCCAAAGTTGGTGGTGACTATTGGTTCTTGAAATTCGGTCTCCTTTTGGCTTCTTTCCATGCCTGTCTTGGGGGACTTTTTCTTGAACTAAATGAACTTTTGAATGTGTTGTTCTGGTTCTTCCAACTGTACTACATGCATACCCAGCTCATAATCCCAGGTCGATTCAAAGATTTCGGGAGGGTAACGTATGATGACAGCTCGGATACACGTCTCCCAATTTTCACCTTTTTCCTCTTCTCTCTCTTTGAATATTCATCTCTCAAAGCATAAAGCTGGACCAAGGAATGGCCTCCCCATTGTTTATCCCGTTAATTTTGGGTGGTGGGGCTTTCCAAAGTCTGGAAAAAAGCAAAAAGATTGCAGGACGAGACTAGATACTCGTAAGGCTGACAAATGCATGGGCTGTCTTTCTTAATCGAGTGTCTCTTGAGTTTGGTCTTAACATCAATGGAAATTAATTTTTCTGACATGTATTGAGAGGAATATTAACGTATTAGGAAATTGAAAGCATCTCCTTAATCTAGGAACTGTAGATACATGAGGTCTAGGATCTGGTTGCCACTTGTCTTGCATGCTGGCTTCTGGTCTTGATACGAGATGTTTATGAGTCTCATATTAGAATCACCATAGTCTCAAGGGCCGCGAGAGAAATCCATAGGAACTGGTAAATTGCTTATGCACTATTTCAGAGCTCGTTGGATGGCTTTTCAGGTAGATTCATAAGTTTTTGGATAACCAGTGTTTTTGAATTTCGGGATTTGTTAAATAGGATAGTGACGATAATGAGGACAGTGACTTGTTGCCCCCGCAACTGTTGAGAAATTATATTTGATTTTGAATGAAACAAAACTATCATACTTTGTTGAAAAGACTTTGATACATACTTTGAGGAAGTTTTACAAATATATTTCTATGCCTTTTGTACTACTTACTCTTCTTAACGTTTTTATTCTGATAGAAGCAAGAATTCATGGATAGAGACAGACTCATATGAGATTCTATGGGAAATATATTTCAATATTCATATTAATCCCTACTAACGGTCAATTATCTAGTTATGATTGCATTTCTAAGTTAAATTGATTGTCCAACAATCACAAAGACATTCTCATTACTTTTCATATGAGGAATCTTAATTGATTGGCAATCACCCCGTAGATAATTTCCTTTGTTAGAAGCTTGATTTATGGCATTAAGGATTTGATTGTATGGGTGAGCAAATCCTCTCACCTCAACGGCTCGTGATCTTAATTCGACAATCAACCAACAATTAGTTTTGGAGATTGATCCTCGGAGTGATTCTGTCTAGCGGAAAGTTTGGAAGACGAGGAGTATATAAAGAGCATCGGGTTCGAAGAGAAGTAAGAGAGATCAAAAGATCATCATCCATATTTCAAGAGAATTTCATCTATTTCAATTATCTACTCATGCTTAAAGTGAGATTTTGTGGGAGGTGTTATACGGAGTCAAAGTGTGTAGAGTAAGATAGCATTGATAGATGCAGCACTCACTTTTATGGAAGTGCTTGTGGCAATCACATCTTAATATAATCTCTCATTTGATTACTTAGTGGAATCCAGCTAGTAGGCTATTAGTGTGGAAGAGTAGACGTAAGACTTCACCAAAAGCCGAACCACTATAATCTCTTGTGCATTGTTTTCTACACTTTACTCGCCTCTATTTACTGTCTGGTGGAAGCATTGCATGATTTTGTTAACTATATCCACTCCTATCAAACTTGAACATTTTATTTCCGCATTATTTTATCAAGTTTGATCATAATCACCTATTCACCTTCTTGAGGTGATAATTCTAGCTATACAACAGCAACAAACATACATGAACCATTTTTCGAAAATCAAGAACAAAGAGCTTTCCCCTTTTTTTGGCCAATGATCCCCTTGAACTTTTTCTTGGTAAGCATATGGCCATATGCGAAAGAACTAGTAATGGACCATCCCAGCAAGTACTTAAACAAGTTTGTGTCAAGTGAATAGATAAATATTCTCGCTTCATGAATGAGTTAGGGTTGATGTCACGCTCCTCTCAAATTCCAAGGCTTCCCCTAATAACTTGAGTTTGATGTACTTGCATTACTTCATTTTATTAGGTGATATATATATATATATATATATATAAGAGAGAGAGAGAGAGAGAGAGAGAGAGAGGACCTTCACTTTTTTGTCCTTGCATTATTTGAATGGAACTATATTTTATTGTTAACAATACACCGACTTTCATTCTTGTGTCCTTGCATTATGTGAATGAAACTATATTGTTGACTACAACTAGTGTGCCGGTCCAAAAGTTGCTTACAATTTTTCCCCCCCTTTTTTTTTATGGGATTCAAATACAAGCCCTTTGACTTTCATGACATGAATTGCCTGGAGTTAGCATTTCCACAAGAGACTAAATAGATTTGAAGTTTGTGTTCACTGGTCAAAAATACATGAGAAGTGGATCTTGAAGTAGGTCATCGACTTAGATAGCGAATCAACAACAAAATTCTATATGTGACTGTAGTAAGATCCGTGTTTAGAGTCATAAGTAAATTGGGGTGCGGGTGATTCTTTTCTTATTACATGTGACAGTAGGCTTTACACGCTACATCTGCTGATAAAACGACCTATGAGGCTACAGCGACAGTAAAGGACAGAGAAAAATAATATGTTATTTTCAAACAATATTGATTTCCCCAAATCATAATTCATTAACAAACATTTAAGAAGGATATTAAAGGGATATAATTAGAAATAGATCTCCCTTAGTGAGCCAATTAAAAGAATGCTACTAACTATTTATTAAAAAAAAAACAAGTGAACACTGAGAAAAGCTCCATAGCAAAGCTGAGAATCCTGAAGGGGAAGAGATACTTTCTACAGACCAACACAATTTCTTGAGGTTGTTATCCCACCATCCACAACAAGGTTGTGCCCACTAACATACTTGGACTCATCACTTGCAAGGTACAAAGCAGCCTCAGCAATGTCCTTAGCCCTTAGTGTTGCTCCTTTCAAGCTGGCAAGTCCTCTCACAAACACCTCCATCTTCTCCACCTCTCTCTCGCTGGGGACCCCAAAGCTCATGCCCTCATCTTCCTCTTCCTCGTTGCCGCTCCTCCACGCATCGACAAGCATCGACGTCGCCACGCCGAATGGCGATATGCAGTTGACCCTGACCCCATACCTGCCGAGCTCGCACGCGGCGTTCTTGGTGAGCCCCACGATGGCATGCTTCGAAGCCGTGTAAGCATGAGGGCCGAGCCCTCCCATGACCCCGGCCACGCTCGCCGTGGAGATTATGCACCCGCTCCTCCTCGGCGCCATGACGCGGGCCGCGTGCTTTATCCCGAGCGCCGAGCCTCTCACGTTGACGTTCATCACGCGTTCAAACTCCCCCACATCGAAATCGATGATGCTTTTGTGCTTCGATTGGTTCCCAAGCAACCCGGCATTGTTGAACATGATGTCGAGGCGTCCGTAGCGGGAGACCGTGGAGTTCACCAAGTTCTCGACATCCTCTTCCAAGCTAACGTCGCAGCGGACGAAGGTAACAGAAGGAGATAGTGAGTTGGCGAGCGCGTTCCCGAGAAGATCCTCAATATCGGCGATGACAACCTTCGCCCCATGCCTCGCAAAGAGTCGAACCGTGGCCTCTCCAATTCCTTTTGCTCCACCGGTTACAATTGCTATTTTCCCTTCCAACCTACATGAGAAAAATACTCCTTTCAATATGGTTAGGGCTATTGCAATGGAAGGTTGCTCTTATGCATTCTGCATTCAAAAGATGAAATATACAATATCTTTCTACGCATGCTAAGCACATAGTTTCTCAAAATCAACGCGAGCTATTACATTTCTTGCCAGAATATTGTCTGAAATGATGCATTGACGACCTCTTTACCTTCTGGGGCAAGGAGTACTATTCTCATTTCCCAGCATCAGACTGATTTCTTGGACGAACTTTTCAGGCAAAACTTGAGCAGTCATGGTATGGAGAGAGAGAGAGAGAGAGATCCAGGTAAGATGTGGCAATGTTTGATGGGAGAAACGGGAGGATTTTGTAGGAGGAGGAGGCGTGAGCTGAATGGGTTTCTTCTCTCTTTTCGTGGCGTCTTCCACGAAGCTGACCTTGACTTTTTTGGTCCTCCGCTTGCACGTCAAGGACTTTATTGAAGATTGAAATGTGGACCATTAGGAAAGAGCTGTTCTTTCACATGACCCACCCACGTCCACCAAATGTATCTTCTAAAATCCCATTTGAGCTTATTAACCAATTTCGATTGGATAAGATCGGCCTTATTACTTGGACCTTAGATCATCATTGTCTGGGGATCAATGCCTGCGATTGACTTGTCGGTTTCAACATGGTGTGAATTTAGAGGTGATCAATTTCCGATCCGGTCCCATTCGGAAATCGAGAATCGGGCCGGAAGGATTGGTTCTCAATTTTTGGGATCGGAAATCGAACCCGATGATCTTGGACTTGACTTGACCCGACCGATTTGATCTAGTTTCCGGGAGATCTAATGAAACCGGTAATTTATTAGTATAAGTGAGCAACACTAACTTTAATTCTAGTATATTAGTTAATATTAGGTTTGCATTTAAAAAATGAAAAAATAACATGTGAATTGTTTGGTTTACATTTAATAAATAAAAAACCAATCGGTCCGATTTCCTTGAAACTGAGAACTGGATTAAAAATCACTTATTTTAATTTTATAGACTTGAGGACCGGACCGAACCGACTGGTCCATGTAATTTTCAATCCAATCGATCTGTCTTGCTTATTCATGGTTTCAACGGTAATGATAACTTCAAACTTATTTCCTACTTTACCTTGACATGTGTTGTGGGAGAGAGAGAGAACAAACAATGTCCATCCAATTGAGGAACTACGAATGTAACCGGAGTCAAAATCTTAATGGCAAAGTCAATCTTTGTGTGCTGTTGGTCCATAGGAATGACAAGAATTACTGAACCCTTTTCTACATATTACTATCTAAAAGACGTAGTCAACAAACTAAACTTAGCTGGCATGCTACAGTTACCAGCAGTGACACGCACACATTATATACGTATCTATATACACACATAAACACAAGTACACAAATGGATATACCCACACTCAGTGCGTGCAAAAATAGCGTTTGCACCAGTGAAATTTCTTTCCTAAACACCGGTCCCTGGATTGGGTGAATTACAACCGTAGATCTTGTAACATATGTCTGGTAGAGATCATATTCACTAGTGGCGAAGCCACCTAGCCCAATGAGGGTCCAGCTATTCTCGTTAGCGACTTGGCTGGCCGTGACCACCGTGTCCCCCCTCCCTCCTCCCCAACACAACACACGCACATAGAGGCGAGGTCAATCATATGGCCCTTTGACGACGGCTGCCCCTTGCCCAGCATTTGTGGTGGGGCTGCAGCCTTCCGTTTAAAGTGGTGATGACAATCCAGAGGCATTCAAGCAAAAGCTTTGTTCGTGTTTATAGTGCGGTCTGGACATGAGCTCGAAGAATGCCTCAGCAGTGACGAGTGACATCTCTAATTCTCCAGCAACATTAACAGTGTCAACGGTTCGGTTTTTCAGGAACTCGAGTCGAATCTTTCTGGTGCGCATTAGTTTTGAACCTGACTAAAAATCCAGTTTGGCTCGGCTCAATTTTTCGATATTTTTTTCACAAGTCATCGTTCCGAGAACGCACCCAATTCATTTTCTCTATTCATTTTTGTTTAGCGAATTGGGTTGGTTTTAGTTCGGTTCGATTTGTGTGCGCGGCACCGCTCTTATGACATTAGCTTCTCTCCTCCCTTCTCTTGTTTTTTTTTTTTTTTTTTTTTTTGTGTTCATTTCAATTCTTATTTCAAAATTTCCATTGTATAGTTCAATTTAACGGTCATGTCAGCTTTTCAATTTACTTTTTCATCGGATGAAGCAAGACAAACAAATGAATATATAATTCGAGGACCACAAATAGAGGGTATTTATGGAGTTTACTTCTATTTCTTTTTGTTTCAAAACACTAACCCTTATATCAGCTTGCATTGCACGTGCTTTAAATATATTTTAAAACGCCTAGAACTTTTACCGATATGAAAAAATTGACATTTAAATTCAGTACTTCACGAAAAATAAACGATTTTAAAAAAATATTTTTTAAGAAATGACGGCTTATATTGCCTATAAAAATGAACGAACGGAAAATATTTTCATCGTTTATGCAAATGTTTGGACACAAATTATTATCGGTAATAAAAATGCTTTTCATTAACTGATCATTTCAAGAGATATGTGTGATTATTTTTAAAGAATATATTTTTTGAATCAATTATTTTTTGCTAAACAAATAGAGCCATAGAGTTTGTGGGCAAAGTAAAAGGGTTGTTTTTCACTTTTTATATGTCCAAAAAAATGTAAATGAGCAATACTAGCAATGTTTCTTTGTAGGGTCATATTAGCGCGAGTTGTCCCCCGCGTGCTTGTTAGGTATACCTAAGAAGAAGTATTTGGTTCTCAACGTAGTGGTTATGCGTATGCCTAGGACAACTTTATACTGAAAATTGTTACAATTTCTTATTTGATTAGTTTTTTTTTTTATTGTCAAACCTTATTTTATTACTTAACATAGAGCTATATTTTCCTCCATCTCCAACCACTTCTCTAGTTGGTGAGCCATAAGCTCTGGGAAAATTGTCAAAAAAGTCTTAAACCTTTCACATAATCGCCACGGTTGCCAATTGTCAATTCAATCCTAAACATTTAAAGTTTGCTAATTCAATTCAAACCTTTTTACCTTGTGTCAATTCAAATATATAGGCTGGAAATCGCTTACCTGGATATTAACCGTTCTATGCGGCACCACCCATGCTAACATGAATAATTTTTAATTATATCTTGTAATTTTATTAAAAATATTTGATGTCTTTATTTTTTTTTTCCTGTTTTACTTTTTGGCCAGCCTTTGAAGATAGAAAGAAAAAAAAAAAAGGAGGAGAAAATTAAAAAAAAAATTAAAAATTAAAAAAATGTATTATTAAAAATTATCTACATTAGGGATTTCTGGCCAATAGGACTAAATCGACAAATTTAAAAGGTTTAGAACTAAATTGGCAAAAGTGTGAAAGATTTAGGACTTTTTTGACAATACAATCCGTTTTTACATCGATCAATGGACATCATATCCAGATATTCTTTCTCTTGTTAGGACAAAATTCAGAGGACTCGAAAAATCAGTCCCTGGGGTTTGGAAAACTAATGAATAGCAATCTCCTTACCACAATAAGAAAGCACTACAGCAATAGCGCTAAACCTGCACTCTTATTGATCTCCTGCTTTGTACAAAGACAAAGCAGTTTCTCATCTCCTGCCTTCTAGGAAGTAAGGGCAGCTATCTCCTGTGAACGAAAAAGCATGCGAGCTTGATTAAATACAAATCTGGATGAGGTACGCATTGTTAACTCAACAATAAAAAAATCAATTGAGGGAAGTTTTCTTCCGGTCAGATGAAGGAAAACTTCAAATTAACGTTTTGTTCTCTTGATGCACATTGCATTCGATTGAATTTTTGCGAGAGGACCTAATCACGTGATGACAAGAGTAACTTTCTTTTCCAACGTGAGGTAGTCTAGGTTGGTAAATCTCACGTTCAGGAAATACATCACTAACATCGGCAAATACTTCACTCAATGTATTCTTGGTCCGTCGTGTTGAATGACAAATTAGATGCAATGCGTATGTTTCGAAAATAGGAGATGCAAAGTGTACGTAAAGATAAATTCGAGATGGTAATAGTTGTTGTCCCGATATGAATGATCTCCATGATGGGCTTCCCGATCATGATCCAAGAAGTAATCAATGTCGATATAGTTCGGTCTAGTAAATGGATGGTCACAGGTGGATACAAACGAGTCGAATCAGTTGACACCATAGTCCTACATTTCATCCACATAAGCATGTATTCATACCTGTAGAAGACTACCATAGTTCCAAGTCGAAACTTATTCGGTCCATGTACTGAATTTTAAGTACAAAATAATAAGTTTTACAATTTCAAATCCAGTCAATTAATTGGTCAATTCTTTTATTTCAAAACTATATGTTCAAGGCCACGTAATTTACTATGTGCTTACAAGTTCGCGTTCTTTATTGATTGCGACACCATCAAGAAGTCTTTGTCTTGTTATAGTCTATGAGACATTCAATAAACTATATTATAATGTGCTTACTCATTGTGAATTAGACAAAATTATACTGCAGGCATGAATATCCGGGTCGGCCTTAAATGATGACCGAATGGGGAGCCCAGCGGGTCAATATCCGGGACCATTAAACCTCGGATTCACACGATTGATCTGTCCTGGGTCGTTCTATGGTCATACTATATCACAATTCACAAAGGCAATGGGAATTTCAACTTGTTTTTGATTAAGCGCTTTCACAACTTTTGATCAAGTCATTTTTCAATCGATCCACCGCCCAATTTAGAAAAATCAAAAGGTAAGGACATTGTAATTGAATGGAGGTTGACGTGATACTTCGAGTTCGACGTGATTTTGATACTATTTTAACAAGATATTGGATGGAAGCGGCTTAGATTGTACTTTTTTGTGGTTCGGTGACTAATCTTTGATTAATGCGTGCAAAACGTTCGGTCCACCTGTATTAGGCAAGACTCCATAAATAGGGTGACAAGCGTTGCGGTAAGAAGTTATTTTGAGTATGATGCTTGTGATTTCAATAGGGGACTTGGCACACTTGAACCCGGACGCCAGGGATACTCACCCATCCCCCCTCCGTCTAGGGCTTTTTCTGTGTCTCTCTCTCATCGCCAAACCCAACTCTCCCTCCATTGAAGAATGTCCTTGAGGGAGAGGGAGACTCTCTCTCTTTCTCCCTCTTCCCTCTTTCTCTCTATATCCTTGTCTATGTCTATATCTTTTCATCTTTGAGAATGTTGAAGACTTCTTCGTTGATTTCGTGGACATAGTTCAAACGCTCCGCAAGTCTTTGAAGCTCCTCTCTCACTACACTCAACAGTGAGTTTATTCTAAAAGTGTTTCGATTAATTGTAACTACTTTATTGCTATTTCTTTACCGATTCATAATTGGATCTAAATTTGAAAGTTCTTCTATCCCGATATAGATATAGATATGAGGTTTATAAGATATTATTTGTACTTTTTCAACATATTAGTAGTGTTGTTATCTCCATATGGTGATAGTGCGTTTGAACCTAGGCATGGACCACCTTTTCACAAAATCGTTACTATAGATGTCCGCATGTGTTCATCACCGAAGATGATTCCAGCTTCGGTGATTGGCTACTGATTATGCTACAATATAATGACAAATCCGTTCTTGTGGAAGGAGGGAGTTGCTGCAGCCAAGTCGATATTTTTTTTTTTCAGATTTGCATTGGATTGTAACGCTTTGTGATTGGTTTTGTCTTAATACTATGCTCCTTTTTTTTTTTTAAGTAAAATGAGAATTTCCTTCTACCAAACAAAAAAAAAAAAACAGACGCTCAATTAAACCCTTCCAAGCTAATTGAATTGAAAGTAACCTCAAAGTTGGACATCAAATAGAAGATAGGAACAGTCGAGAAGTACAATTTATGTGCATATTCGGCTTTGGTAAACCCCAAATATTACATGAACTTAGGCTAACATTGAAATAAGTCACCTACCGTCTTAACATATGTAAATGCAGTAGAATATAGCAAACGAAACTAAATAGGATGTGCCCATTTATTAGATTTAGAGAAATTACATAGCGCTGGCATGTATGATCTACTAAATTGAACATCGATATGTTGTACAAAACAAACAATCGAACAATAAATAAAGAAAATAAGAAAATAAATCAAACATCATAAATAAATAGTTTGGGCGTGGACCTACATCCACGAGAAGAACAGCAACGAATTACCACTATAGATCAAGCGATACAATTCGGAGATTACAAACCACACTCGAATTACTCAAACACTCTTAGTGTTTTCTAGTCCCCAATTGCAACCAATAACTCACGTAGTGTTTAGCTCCATAATTTCTTAGAAAATAATCTTTCACTCCCACAAAGGAATTTCACAGATCTCAAACATAAGATTTAATCGGCTTAGATACTAAAATTATTGGTGTAATTCTATGAAGAAGCTATACCTTGAATTGCGCATCAAAAAAAATTCTTACGATCGCACTAATCCAAGTCTCCGTAGAAAAACCGTCCACTGTCCCATACATAAAGATTTATCTTGTTTCGTAAGCGTGATCGCAGGTAATAGTGGCAGCTATAGCGAAGAGGAATCAGGCACTGCCATCAAATCCACAGCGCTCAAGGCCAAAAACAGAATGATGGCAACAACGACGGCTCATCCTTGTCGCCTCGTGGTGGTCGCCTTTTTCACACCGAAAGGTTCAGGTATGTTTCGGGTTTTGAAAATTAGGGCGTTTGACATTTTTGACTCCCTTTCTTCCTTGATTTTTTCTCTCCAGTGGCTCGGATGGACGTGCACTTGGTCCGCCGCACAGTCAAATTGTACAAGTCTCACTTAAAATTCACATGATTTAACGAATATGATGAACCGATATATAGATGTCCGATTCTCTTTAATTGAACTCGTATATTTTCATTTACCTAATCGATCATCTCTAACGGTGATGGTGATGGTGACGGTGACGGTGACGGTTGTTCTTCTTCTCTCTTCATTTTCGAGAGATAGTTTCTATTTGGATAAGGATCGGATGTTATTTTTGACATTTTTTTTCCACGGGTTTTGCTTTCTGTCTTCGGCTGAAGTATAATAAAATTTACTTCTTTGTCTTATATGCTCACCTTTTAATTCCGTTTTAATCCGATATCACCGACATTACCCCAAAGGTTATGTAAATTCTAAAAACAATAAAAGAGCAAGAACATTAGCTTCCTAAAAACAACCTTCCAACAAAAATCATTCATTAATTCCACCCACCAAGAGATTTCAGCATTATCAATATTATCAAACATCAATATCTTCTTCAAGGAATCCCAAATATCCGAGAATAGATGCCCAAATAAAAGTGTTCCATAGCTGATATCACGGATTAGGCAATCCATATATTCGGTCAACGCAAGACCAACTGGACTTTCCCCTTTTTGTTTTGTTGCAGACTTCAATATGGAAAGTAATTTCCTCATATATCAAATAAAGTCCGAGTTAGACTTCTATATTTAAATCACAAGTCCTGTTCATAGAAGATTAATGCATTCAACTTTGCTCAATATTTTGGATGTCCATAAATTATTATTTATCTTAGATTTGGTTTTGTTTAATGGATTCAAACTCAAGGCATATTTTAACAATCTCCACCTTAATTCGATATTTGAGCTAAGTCATAATCGCTTTGCTAGAATTTGAATACGATCGTTACTCTTCCACAGCCCCAATGGGCTCAACCGCCACAGATGTCTCCCAAGTCCAAGCCACGCTTGAACTTTGCTATAAATGTGGACCTCATCAAAACACCAATTACACAAGCTCCTTACCCATAGATAAAGCAAAACCATAATTGCATCAATATTTGTTAGGAGACTGAATACGTATTTTGTCAATATCAGCAATTAACATCAACCTTTGGTTCTTCGGGCTCCACATTGCTACAAATACTATTTGTGTTGATTATTTCGCTAGTACTTGCTACCTAAGGAGTTTCTAGTTGTAACTTCACCTCAAGCTTAACACCATCCTAGATCCATATGAACACTGCTATATAATCACTCCTAGCCAGAAGTAATGGAGACTTGTCAAATGTAAGTTCTCTTACCGATAACAAGTGAATTTAATTTTGAACACCACAACCGAAAACCATGTTTACCTTATGCATAGCCTAGAAATATGCACTTTCTTGCCCTTTCATCTAGTTTACCATTATTAATTTGAACATAACATGGGCAACCAAATATTCTAATATCAAAATAATCAGTAACGTTATCCGACTATCCTTTTTTGGGAGTCCAACATCTAATCATAGTCAATGGAGATCTATTCAGGAGGTAGCTCACCTTACTAATCGCATCCGCCAAGAATTTCCTAGCCATACTAGCACTAGAGAGCATTTTCTAGGCCGTTTCTAGTAATGTAATGCTCATCAATTCCACAACATGTTGTGGTACATTAGTACTAGTGCTATATCTTACTATGCCCTTTTTCATGCAGAATTCGTTTAACAGTTTAGAGCAAAACGTCATGCTTTTGTCGGTCTACAAATACTTGATTATTTTACAGTTTTCTTTTCAATCAAAACTCTTAACTACATGATCCCGACAATAGCATCAAACTTGTGCCTAAACACAAATACCCAGGTCTTTCTCGAGTAGTCATCTACAACGTCAACATAAATCTGGCACTCTTCCTTGAAGGAAACCACGATAATATGTAAACATCTAAGTGAATTAATTTTGCAATTTTTGTGGTTTCTCCGACAATCACACTAAACTACACTTTTCGCCGTTGATCTAAATCACAGCACATGCATACATTTAGTTCATATAACTACATAATAAATTCTTTTCACTTAGAACCTTCGGACTTCTCTTGCTAATGTGCCCCAAATGTATATGCCATAACTCGGACTTTTAAATAGATGCATCCGACGTCTCTATAGCGAATTCCGTCACTATCTCACTTTGAAACTCATACAGGCCATTGTGATTGATTCCTCTCATTATCACTAAGGCGCTTTGAATAATTTTCAGAACACCACATTCTAAAGAATACCGATACTCAAATGAATCTAGGGCAATCAAGGAAATCAAATTTTTCTTCAACTCTAGAACATGTCTCACTCCCGTCAATGTCTTTACGATGCCATCATGCATTCCGATTCTAACATTACCAATATCTACAATATCGCATTCATCATTGTCCTCCAACTACACTTTACTACTATTTATACATTCAAAAGTAATAAACCAATTCCCGTTTGGTGTAGCATGAAAGCAAAATCCATAATCCAACCACCAAACGACCAATACTCGAATGCAGACAATACAAAATCAGCATTATCCGAATTACTGTCAACTATAACTACAATATCATATGCATATTCAACTATAGTTCTCTAAAACCCTTATCATTTTTCAGCTTAAAGCAATCACTTTTAAGATGCCCTCATCTTGCCACAATTCAATAGAAAGCACCACTAATCCTAGATCGACTTCATTTGTTCAAGTTTATATTACCTTTGCTAACACGAGTACCAGTTCTTTCTTTATTTTCATCTACTAAAATAGTAGATACAGAATGACTAGATTCTCTTCTACGGATATTCTCATTCAGAATTAAATCTCCAATCCCATCAAACGTTAAACTTGTTGATCTAGAGGAATTACTAACAACAGTAATAATAGTATTCCAACTATCAAGCAACGAGAATAATAGAATCAAAATACATACATCATCTTCAAAGTCAATATCAATTGAACTCAATTGACTAATGATTACATTGAACTCATTGATATGATTAGCAATTGACACACCTTCATAATCTTTAAATTAAATAGACGTCGCATCAAATATAACTTATTGATCGGAAAGGGCTTCTTGTACATGTTTGATAGGGCATTTATTAAACTCGCAATGGTCTTCTCTTTTACAATATCAAATGCCAACATCAACCGAATAACACACATTGCTTGTCTATCCAGCAATTCCTAATCAACTTGATTCATTGTGTCTCGACTTTTCCTCAGATAGGGGCAATGCAGCTTCATCCGATATAGATAATCCTCAATTTGCATCTTCTAGAAACCAAAATCTCTCCCATCAAATCTGTCGATTTTCACTTTTCCTTAATCTGTCACCATCAATTCGCTTCAACTCCAACTAAGCCTAGCTCTAATACCAATTGTTGCGTGAAACAAGTGATTGAACAATAAATGAACAAAAACAAAAAAATAAATCGGATATTAGATATACGTGGTTCGGTCGTAGAGACCTACGTCCATGAGGAAAACAACAACGAATTCCACTATAGATCAAGCGATACAATTCAAAGATTACAAATTACATTCGAGTCACTCAAATATTCTTAGTGTTTCCCAACCCCCAATTACAATCAATAACTCACGTAGTGTTTAGCCCTCACAATTCCTCGCGAGATAATCTCTCAATCTCGCAAAGGAATTTCACAAATCTCAAACAGAAGATTTAATCGGATTTGACACTAAAATTATTGGTTTAATTCTATAAAGAAACTTTTGCCTTGAATTGCACACCAAAAAAATCTTATGGTCGCACTAATTCAAGTCTCCGTAGAAGAACCGTCTACTGTCCCATATTATATATTGAAGGAAACATCAATATCTTTTTCGAGGAATCCCAAATATCCGAGAATATACGCCCAAACAAAAGTGTTTAGTGGCTGATACCAAGGATTATGCAATCCATATATTGGGTTAACGCAAGACCAACTGGACTTTTCCCTTTTCTGTTTTGTTGCAGGGTTCAATACGGAAAGTAGTTTCCTCATATATCAAACAAAGTCCAAGTTGGACTTCCATTATCATATCACAACCCCTATTCGTAGAAGGTTAATGCATTCAAGTTTGCTCAGTATTTCGGATGACCATAAATTATTATTTATCACGGATCTAGTTTCGTTTAATGGGTTCAAACTCAAGATATATTTTAACATGATATGTACAATGATCAGTCAAAACTAGATTTATGGTAACTTAAGTTAAGAGAAATATATGATCCAATTTAAAATAAGATCTGAACGATTGCTATTTGAGGTACACGAACGTAATATTGAAAAAGTCTTACATCAGAAAATTAGTAATGAGATGCACGTGTGAGTTTGGATGACCACTCAAAAACTTGGCCTCAAGTTCGGTGATGACAACGGATGATTGATATGGTTTATAATTCATTGGTTTAAGTATTTTAGTGAATTGGATTCTAACTTGATATGTTAATGGGATCTAACTTGGTCTTTCTTTTGGCGATTTCTCCATATGAAGATATTGAATATCTACTATGAGTTCCAAAGTAAACTCTACCTCATTTTTGAGTTTGGAGAAGTTTAACATAAGCCCAATACCTTCATAATGGATAGATCCAAGAAAAATTCCAAACCTTGAGCTATGATATACCTAATTGGGCAGCCTTCCCTTGAAAATCTTACTCTATTGAGTAATGGGCCAATTAAGTATATCAAATCAAATAACCAGTCGGACATCCAACGTCCAAATACCTTACTCGACAATTGCAATTGATTCATGAGATTCCCTATTGAGCCCAAATACCTACACACACTTGGAGGTTATCTTCCAACATTTTGCCCCATATGTGAAGACCCGAGAATGAGCAAAAAGTTTGAGCTCATCGACATATCTTTTTAAACTCACTTTTACTCAAAAGTTAGAAGCCTAACTTATCAAATTATAAACCATGAAGCTGCTTACGCTATAGGCATCATAGCCCATTCTCCTCAACCCAGCCACAAAAAGGAGGAAAACAAGTTTCTTACCAAAAAAAAAAAATTATAGACCAATCCAAGGATAAAACATTCCAACCTTCTAGGATGTAAACATTTTTTCTTATCACTTCACACTTTAAAGAGCTTGCTTTAAAGACGGAACCTAAATTAGGCCACTTTGGAAGGGTGATTATACTGCAGACTCAGCCACTAGAAAAATGTTCGAAAGCAGAACTCTATGTATTTTATCCATCAAGTAAGATTTTCCTCGACTTGAAACATTGTGCTACAACTCTTATCATGAGGTGAATTATGAAATGCTTAGGAAACTTAAAATCAATCGCAATGGATCAAGATGAAATTCCAGAAAATATTAATCCCAATAAATCCATAACTTTGACTTTTGGAAAGTCAAATATTTGAAAGAGTGTGAATTGTTAGGGCTTAGGAAAGATCTTATTAACTACCTATAGTTAGTACTAGATTTTGTTGCCACTAAACACGATAATGTGAGTGTTATTATATCTCTCGTGAATATATATTATAGAATTTGCAACCAAGATAATATTGTTTGACAATATGTGAACCCACCACCAAATAAACTCCCACGTATATGGACCAATCTAAAAGGAACTAGATACCATTTCAAAATTAAATTCAGAGCTACTATCTAGTAGAAAAACCTCGTATCTACTAGTGTTGCTAAAGTTTGAGTTACCTAGCTTACAGGACATCCATATGACATGCTTCAGGAGACAGGGAAAAATACCAAAAAAGTCATAAACATATCGCATATATGCTAGCTCAGTCATAAACCTTTTAATTGTACCAATCGCATTTTAAAACTTTTGATGATTTTTCAATATAGTCTATTCAGCCAATTCTTTGCCTAAATTGTTTACATGGATGTCGGTCGTCCTACATGAGGTTGCTAGCCGACATCGCCAGTCACAGGAGAGGGCTAGTGACCCTCACCCAAATCAGGCAATGGCATCCTCTTCTATGGTAGCAGGCAAGGGCCCGATGCCCTAGCATGGGGCGGGCAAGAATTGCTTGGCAACCTTGCTAACCCATAGTTAGGAAAACAGAAAGGAAAGAAAGAACAAAAAAAAAAAAATGTAATAAACAATTCAAAATTTTTTTGAAAATTTGAAAAATTGTCTACATCAGCGCCGAATGTGCCTCATATGACGGTCCACATACATGTCAGCAATTTCCTATCAAAATTTGCTGGATGACTACATTGGGCACATCGTCGAAAGGTTTAGGCCTTAATTGGCAAAAATGAAAGGATTAAGATTGAATTGGCCCAACTGTAATAGGTTTTGGAATTTTTCGATGCTTTTCCCTTAAGAAAAACACTTTGCATGAAGCCAATCCAAGGGTTGGAATATCCGAGAGAATTGGTTTGTGATGCGTTACTATGGAAGAATTCATCCCGAAATGCTAGCTTGCTAGGAGAAGAAACCCAACCAATTATAAGCCCCCGAACATCTACTTAGTTGCCGATGACTTTGCCCCCATCATCCTTCCCCTTGTCAAGGATTTTGCGACCTCGCAGAACGGCCTCGAGAACGACGCCTCAGGTCGCTACCAAGGGACCGCAGTTCCGAAAATGAAGTGCCATAAAGGGAGCAAAAAGTACACTAAAGTCCCAAACTTAGACGCGCTCACTTTAACGCCAAAACTTTCAAAACAATTACTTAAATATCAAAGTTTTTATAAAACGATCACTTAATTGCTAACTTCTTTTAAAAACGATCACTTCAATGCCAACTCCAATTTGAGCTAACGTGGCTTGTCGAAAACCTGACACGTGCTATTTTTTTTTATTAATAATTGAGCTAACGTGGCTCGGTGAAATTGATACCGAAGTGATCATTTTTTTAAAAAAAATTAGTACTTAAATGATCGTTTTAAAAAAAATTAGCACTTCAATGATCGTTTTGAAAGTTTTGGTACTTAAGTGATCGTTTTTCAAAAAATTTGGCACTTAAGTGATCGTTTTGAAAGTTTTGACATTAAAATGAACGTCGTACATAAATTTTGATATTTATAGTGTACTTAAGCCAGTAGCCGCACAAAGAGTGGCTCAATACCATGTTGATGCGTTACAATAGGCGGAAGTACACAATAGGCCATCGGATGAGTACTTCCATCCATTGTGACCCATCAGTTTGGGCAAATACGAAGTCTAAAGAGCTGAGGCCCCATGGAACATGAATCGAGGCCCCGCGCATGTAATGACATTTCAACATACTTTCGAAAAGATTATAGTTATTTTCCCTATTTCAAGGCTAAGCACGCATCGTCTAATTACACATCATTAGTCAATTGCGTATGCCTACACGTCATAAATTACGATTCATGCATATTTTCATGATTCATTGCATAGTCTCAAGCTGCAAAAGCACGCGGCATGCAGAGTCATGCCGGGACGTAAAATGGCGAAGGAATTTCCATGATTACGTCTTCAGAAAAATCAGAACCGTATAAATAAAAAAAAATTTGCAACCAAAATATGTAGGCATAAAGTGTTTTCTAGCTAATTTTTCTAAGCAATATGATCAATCACTTTTTATAAAATATTTTGCAAATCTTGGATTTTCAGTGGAACAAACGCTTCCCGGATTTTCAAACTCAATCGAGGGAACTCTGCAGTTGAATTCCTTACGGGCAAATCAAGGTACGGTCTCTCAATTTCTTTAAAAGAAGGTTAAGGCCGTTTAAGCCTTGATGACAGGGTTAATTTAACGAGGATTAACTCAGGATATTTGTAGAGCTACTTTTGACGATTGAGACCTAAATAGTGAACTCTTATATGCAACCAATAGTCAAATATGTTTCTCTTATCTCTAATTCATATTTTAATAACCTAACGTGAACTCGTATTAACTCTTGCAATTCATAATAATTAAGATTTTCATATTTGGACGCAAAGGCCACTTAACAAATAATAGCCTTCGAGCCAAGAAGAAAGGTAATCACGTGAAGCATACCATCGAATTGAAGATAGGGAGTTTTTTCCCTGGGAAGATGGTCTTGAATCAATCTTATCTTTGGAACATGAACCTTCGTCAGCGCCATCCAAGCATTTTTGGAGACCAGTGACACCAACCAGTCTAGTGACCTAGATGATGGCTTATGGTGTTTTTTTCTAGAGATGAGCAGTTTCATGTTTCAGAGTTGGTTCCACTTAGAACCCGGAACCTACCCATTAGTACAAGTTCCTCATTTTTCGGAACCTATAACCTACCATGCATATCCCGGAACTTGGAATATACCCTATCATAGGTTCCGGTTCGGATTCCATGGTTTCCGAAAATATGTCAATTTAACTCTCAAGTCAAAGTAACAGAGTAAAAATGCGCCTTGAAGTAATAGAAGGTCAAAACCAATGAGTACCCTATTGACCTTAAAAAATACTACATGCTAGGGTAACATTTTGTGCAATCGAATGACAAGGCGTGTCTTCAGATGATCTAGCAAGAGGAATAATAGTAATAAGCATATCCACACACATCATCAAAGCATGACCTTTGCATTTTGGAGAAGTGTAGATGACATTAAAAATCAGACCTTTAGAGAATATAGACATACTTGTGATAGAAAGCTATTGTAAGCAAGCTTGTAGTTACTATCATAGTGATCATTAGGCACAGCTCTCTCATCCACCCAGAGAACATGCCATTTCGGTTTAAAAAGATGGTTCCGATTCGGTTCCATAGAGAACCAGGAATCGGAATCGAACCGACGGTTCCTCAAAATGCAAAATAAACCGAACCCTAGTTTACTATAACTTGGAACCGGATCGGGAACCGCAAGTTCGATTTTTAGATTCCCAATTCTATCCTAAAACCATGCTCACTCATACCTTTTTCCCCATACATCCAATACTATTAATAATTCCAAACTAATACATGTCGGCTTTATTTATTCCGAACTAATCTCCGTATGATAAAAAATCTTAAACTTGTATGCTAGTATCACGTTTGTCCTGAATTAATTTTCGTGCCACGAAAAATTTGAAGTGTCATGTTTACTTAGAACTAATTTTCTAGATTTTCGAAACTCAATGGGGCTCTTAGGAAAAATTAGCAGATTTTCCTATCTAAGATCTTGGTGATTTGGCCATTTTTTGGCGATATAAAAATTAGTTTAGGTGAAATGTAGCACTTGAGTACAATTTGAGATTTTCTAGTGGCACAAAAATTAGTTTGTACCGGTTTGATATTTTTTATGATACAAAAATGAGTTTGAAGTAAATGTGGTATGGACATTTCAATTTAGCACGATGTATCAATCTCTAGCTAAAATACCTGGAATACGATTTTGACGTTACAGCCGAAATAATCAAAGTCAAAATGGAAAAAAACACAAGCACGCTAAGCAAAGGTCATTTTCTTTATTTAATTAAGACATGTCAAAGATGTATTGGACCATACACGAAAGCGAAATTGATCAAGACAACGTAAGCAAATTGATTAAGACAATTAGAGCAAATTGATTGGTTGATAAGTCAAAATATCAACTTTAAAATATTGAAAATTGTAATTTAAATGAGTAATTGAAAATCGTAATTTAAATAAGTAAATAGTTGCAATTCCTGGCATTCCTCAACTTGATGTCTCAAGGAGATTAGGAGGGTCAAAATTTATAGTTGACTCAACAAGAAGAGCTTTTCCCGAATTCTATTTTGTCTTTCAAACGGTAGTAATGTCCTCTATCATTTTAAGATCCACATAGCCCTTATACAAAAGAGGGATCAAAAAATTACCACTAAATGCAACATCACGTTAAACTATATGTTACAATTTATAAGATTTATCTAGATGAACAATATAAAACTAGTAAAATCTTTTTTTTTTATATTAGGTTTAATACCATTAAAAATCACAAGCGAGTATCACATGACATATTTATCGCAAACTAATTTTCAGATCACAGAAATCCAAACTTATCATCCTAATTAACTCAAATTGGTACCCCTAATCTAAATTTGCCCTAGATATTTTGTCCAATATCCCATTATAATGCATACATGTTAACACACATGGCAAACAACTTTAACATGGATGTAACATAGAGAATGACAGATCCGACATGGAAAACCCATGTGTATCGACACTAAGCATTTTAACCCAAGGTAGATTTGGGTTAAGGGTATTAGGTTGGGATTATTATTTTTTTTTTCAATTTGTGGGTAAATGTGACACGGGTAGCGGTTTTTTGAATTTTCAGACCGAAATTAGTTTTGAGCAAACGTGCTATGGATATCGATGTGAGAATTTTTTGCGATGCGAAAATTAGTTTGGGAATTTGAATGTGTAGCGATAAACAATCCAATTATATATTTGTGGAAATATTATCGTATTATTTTATTTATCTCTTTTTTTAAAAAATTTGACATAGGGATCGCCTGCTTCGCCGGTTCCGCTCCACCCGTAAACCCTTCATAATTCTCTCCATTTTCACTCTCGTCGCTCCTTCCCAACCATCAGAACAGCGTCCTCAAAAGCTCCAGCGAGCGTGATGTCCAGATAGCATCGCCACAGGAGGAAGAGGAAGAAGACGACGACGACGACGACGACGAAGGTCAGGCCCGTTGACCCTCGATACAGCCTCCGGAACAGGTGAGATCGATAGGCGGATACGCCATCGAAGAGAGTTGAACTTTCTTTTATTGCAATTTGTCGCTTGTCGTTTGGCGAAATTTGCGTGATTGGGTTCCCTCTCCTAAGAGTTTTTAATGGGGAAATCCCTCCCCTCTGCGACGAGGTTGCGCCAGCTAGCGGGAGTTGGGCCGCGGTCCGCCGCCAGAACCCTAGAATCGGCCAGGGCCGCGCCGGGTGGAGATCGGAGATCGGGGAACCGGAGGGCGGCGATGGAGATCGAGGCCAGCGGCGAGAAGGAGAGCAGCGTGCGCGTGCCCCTGTCGGAGGTGGTGTCCGACTGCGTGAAGCGGTGGTTCAAGGACACGCTCAAGGAGGCGAAGGCGGGGGATGTGAATATGCAGGTCTTGGTGGGTCAGATGTATTACAGCGGCTATGGAGTTCCCAGGGATGCTCAGAAGGTATTGACTTTGTCGCCATATTTCCGTTCTGTTTGATGGAAATGAACCGTTAGCGTTCTAGGGTTTGGTTATTGGTCTTTGCTGTTAGGTTAGGCCGCTTGCTAGGGGGTTTTAGCTGCGTTTTGCTTCGTGAGCTTTGGACAAGGGTATCAAAGGAGAGGGTATGAAGTTTGCCCTTGATTTTCTTTTTCTATCACCAACATATTTCTGATGTACTTATTCTGATAGGGACATGTAGAATATGTTGTTTTGGCTACTATTGCTCAAATTTCAAATCCTCATTTTCATTAATCACTAGTCTTGGTTACTGAACAACAGAACTGATATTAGAATAAAGCTAATCGTAATTTCAAAGAAACAATTTCAAGCACATGTTATAGGGAGTTGGAGAACAAAAGAGAAAGAGAAGAGCAAGAAATAGAAATTTACCATTAATATGCTAAACGAGTCTTTTTTAAGCCTGAAGTTGCAAGAAAGCCGAAAAATGATGGCCGAGCAGACCCTCTTATTCAGAGTGAACGATGCCTTAAGTTCTGAACATCTATTGTCCTTTTCATCCACGTTATTAGAAAAATTACATTTTGCAGCATGTTGTTTGTGTAGTGACTGACGTTTTACATCCCAAGTTCAGCCCTGCAACTGCAAAGTGCCATACAGTGCTGTTACATTTGTGGAACTAAATCTGTCTTGTGGACAATGACAATTGCTTGTGTTGCGAGACCAACTGATGCACTTGCTCACTTCCTCTATTCCTCTACTCTCATACCCTTCACATGCAATGTTTCCGTGATTCTCTATATTATTTGATTCAGGATGCCTTCAAGTACCAATAACATTATATGAGGGAAAGAATGAAAGTGTAGTTATTTGAGATGCAGATGCTACGTGTAATTGTGATTGCTCTATGGGATGCAAAATGTGCTTTAGAACCTTTTTTACTGTTTTCCTGGGTTCAGATTTGTATGTTTATTTCTATGCTGATTTTTTTTTTTATGTATTTATAATGAACAGTGATTCTAAGTTTTGATCTTTTTGTGAGAGTTCAGGGAAGAAGTTGGATGACCAGGGCATCAAGGGTCCGTTCTTCTGCATGGAAAGTTAGTGATAAGCGTCCAGGTTGATTTCATGCACATTTGTATGATTCCGACCTATTTTTGTTTGCATTCACTGGTTATACATGGTATTTTCCTGGTTTTCAATTTAATAGATGCTTAATTATGGTGCTGTTGTTTGGTAATTTGGTCATATTGTCAGGATATAATGCCAGCGACTCGGATTCAGATGACATGAAAGACAGTTCTGAGGGACAGAAGCGCTCATGACCTCTGTTGGTGATTTCATTTCTTAGCCTCTCTTTCAGTGGACATATATTCTGATCCTTGGCAAGGAATTTCACAAATTCGTCTTCCATCGTCTCCTGAGACTTTTTTCTTTGGCAGAACTCTTAGACTTCTTTTAGCATCTCTAGTTAGCATTAGTGACCAGCTTGGTGCTTTTATATTTTTCAGCTGAAAGCTGAATACTTGTTCTTCAAGCCATTTACCTTTGCCATTTGTCTAGTCATGACGTAATTGCTGCTTGTTGTTAGATTCTCTATTTCTTGTGGAATGACATTCTCCATTTGTCTAGTCATGACTTAGAAGTTACGCCTGTGTCTGTATGGTAATAGTGACAAGGTTTTGGCGTTTATTTTAATTTAAGGGGAGTGGAAGAACTACCATTTTGTGCTAGAGTCTTCAGCTTCTTGCTGTGCTTGAGTTCTATATTAAGGAGTTATATGGGCAGATGTAAGTATTAGGATTGATCTCTCCTCTTAAGAAGTTCTGTCAATTAGCCGTAACACCTAAGCTATTTTGCAACTCATTTTTATATGCCTCACCAAAGCATTTTTTTTTTCTTCATTTAGATCTAATTTATGATGGTTTGAGTTTGAATTTATCTGTGTAATTATTAGTCCATACAACGTATTCCTCATGAAACTTTGTAAGTTTGTATAAATAGAAAATTGAATGCCAGAAAAACTAGCTTTTATGTTGATCTAGATGTTAAGGATAGCTATCTTGCTTGACAATGCAGGAAAAGCTAACTGTGTAGTCAAGGTTTCTTTAGTGAACAAGGCAAGATGGATGGGATTCTAAGAACTCAAATTCATCCAATCATCCAACCAAAATTTCATTTTGTTTCACCTGTAGGTTTGAAAAACACATCCAAACTTGATTTGATGGCTTTCCTATTGCAGGAGAATCTTATGATAACTAACCCTAGAGCATGTTAAAAGCTCTGATTACTTGGCCCCAAGATTTTTCCTATGATGGACAATGCACTGATTGAATTTGTCTTTGTGGGATTTCCATCTTATATAAGTCTCGTTCAGACTTGAACCTTGTTCCTCTTGGTTTTGGTAACCAGTTGTTACAAAGCCAAGTTTTATTGTGCTGTCGATGCAATACCTATATCGTAGACTCTAGTGTGAAGACAAAGTCTTCACATAATGTGGGTAGGTGAGTTCAGTACATTGATAGAACATGTGCCATTTTTCCAGTTAAAAAAATAGGGAAATGTAGCTTTCCATCCACATATCCTCCAATTTTTTAAACACTGTAGTTTTGTGAGCAAAATTAGAGTCCTTAATGCACTTGCAGGAAACCGGATATGAGACAGCATCTTGGCTTTGTTTTAGGGTTAAATGAAAGTTTAGATCTTAGATCATGGGAGACATCCGTAGTATGAGAGTATTCTCAACTTCTCTCTAATTAAGAAGGAATCAAGGACCCATGGTCTTCTTTGTCTAACGCAATCATTTGCAACTGCAACCAATGGGAAGCTGAGCCCTAATATGTACCTTTGTTTAGTTGAAAAACTTGTGCATCTATTAAGTGATGACTGGATGACTTTGAGTTGATATTCTTATGTGGGGAGGAAAGTTGGCTGGAATGTTATGTGAAGAAGTTTTGATATCAAGATCGGGGGCTGCTTCGGCATTCTTTGTTAGCTTGATTTTCAATTTGACCTGGTTAAGAGACTACTTCTTTGCCTGGTTACTTAAATGATTGTCTTCTATGCGTCTCTGTTGTTGATTTAATCATGTTCAACAGATTGTGAATTGCTTTTTTTGGGGATGTAGCATTGTTTTTGTGATTCTGATGAACTGGGCATTTAGCACTCTTTTTCCTAATCTTGTAATGTTGCTTGCTGTAGGTACTAGGGGCTACTTGGGGATGCGCGTGTATTTGCGGCACCTTCAGATTCCCTTTTGTTCACTTTTTCCCCTTCATCTACCATGTAAACAGTCTTGCTCCTTGTAGTCAACGGAGGTATATTTACTTCATTTTGTCTGGTTTCACATTTGCACAAGGATAGTTGGGATACCTTTTTCAGCCTTTTGGCGAAAGATCAAGTGAGAGGTTGGTTTGGGGGCTTCTTTTACCTCTTCTTTTGATTTTGCTAACTGTGTGGGGGTACTTACTTGATGGAGTCAGGATCTTAGATTAACAATTGATGATTAAGCTGCGCAGACAAACCGGTGTCAATACAGAGAAAAGTTTGTGCACAGTGTACGCCTTTCATCCAGTGTTATAATATTCATCCCTCTTTAGAGGTCAGCAACTTGGACTTCTGACCATCTGTGCCCCCCATCCTGGCCACTGTGGCAGCTTGTGGAGTGATTGACTTCTCCAGTTTCTTACAAATTTGAACAGCTTGTGGGAATTTCTTTTACTTTTAGTGAAGTTACTTGGTGTTAGACTCAAGGTGGGTGAACGATGTGAACAATTTTACTAGATCTTTTCATTATCTGAAATATCTTGTGGGATTTAGCTAGCAGAGACAAGTCATGGGCACCTCATTGTCAGGAAAATGAATGCCTGGTTTTTGCTGTGAAATATTTTGGTCTGTATGGCTTAAATATGAAGGGCTAGAAGAAGCTGCACTTTTTATTAAGGTGTTAATAAGTCTCGGTAGGGACAGGAAGATAATCCGTTTTGTCAGTGTAATAAGCTTGCTTTGGTCTGTGCGTGAGCTTTGATTTTGCATTGACTGCACCTAATGCAGAAATGCTCTTTGGTTCTGCAAGTTTGGATGCACTTGAGAAGTAGAGTTAGACACTACTCATGGAAAGGAAGTACCTGCCCAAAATTTGGTCTGCTGCGGATTGATGAACTCTTGACCATTTATCCGGTGGGTTCTATTTGGGGCTTAGACCGTTCGATCGTGGTCATCATGGTCCATGGTGAACCGGATTAGGACGAGAAATATGGGGTCGTCGAGATGCTCCTTGACATTGCATAAAGGCATTTCATTTGTTCAACTCAAAATGAATGGACCGTGGCGACACAGCATCTTGGATTACACTTGAATCCAGAGAACAGGCCGCTTTTGACAGCGAATGGAAAGAGCGAGTCCACGCTGGTGCGAATGTTTAGTCTCAGTGTGGGGAATGGACCTTGGTTGTCTTTTTTAACACTCTGGGTTCTGGGGGATACCTCCTGATTGTGAAGTCTTTTAAAGCGGACTTGAACGCGAAACAAATCTCTTCATACACGAATCGAAGTCCGAGTGATACCGAGCAATGGAGAAACTGTAGAACGAACAGGATTCAGTTACTTGTAATCTTGGGATCAAATTCATGAGAACGGAACCCACTTGAACCAGTTAACGCAAGACTAGTTGGCAACTTAGTTGGTAACTTAATTGGAGGAAAGAAACTTGTAAATCACTTAAATTAAAGTTGGTAATTTAATATAAGAGTTGGGAATTTGAAAAGTTAGTAAGTTAGGCTTATGGACTGTCGATATACACCGTAATCTACTTAAATTTAACTATTGGATTCCCTTTCAATATATAGTGACATTTATCAAAGGTTCATGACAGTTCCTTCTTACACTATTTACCAAGGTTGTAAATTTCGAAGTATAATATTGTATGTGATTTTTATAAAAAATTTCAAATAAAGACATGCAGTGCTATCGTTTTCTAAAAAAAAGTGACTTCAAATGAATATTGTTTTAAATAAAGGCCTGAAGTAGCTATCAAAGTATCAAATTAAGGCCCGAGGTGTTCAACACAGTCTCAAATAAGGGCTTCAGTGGGCATATGCATCTCATATGCAACTTCCCACGGTATAATTGGGGGCATTTTCATCCAAAGTTAATCTTTTCTTCCTTTTATTCCATTTTCTTTCTTGGTTCTCTGGTCTTCTTGTTTCTTCTTCCTACGTCAGACTCTCCGGTTCATCTTCTTCTTTCTTTTCCCTCCCAGGCAAAGATGGGTTGGGATGGAGACAAAGAATTACGTTCATTTGTGCTCACAATACAAATAAAAATAAAACGCAAAGACCTGAAATTCGCTGGAAATCCAAAAAGTGAAGGAGAATTGTTTGTTTATTAAATAGGAAGGGATGTTTGCGGAAGAAAATGCCTCATCATGATGGCATGTGAGATGCACATGCTTCGCCAGGCCCTTAATTGAGACTAGATTATCACTTGAGGCCATTATTTAAGACAAAATCCACTGTGGACGCCTTTTTTTTAGAAAATAGCCTTAATTGAGGCCCTTCATTGAAATTTTTCCCGACTTCGTACAAAGCTTACTACGGTTTGTTGTAATTAATGCATGAGGTCATCAATATTTAAATAATATTGTTTTATTCTACTCTATGGCATTTAACAAAGCATTCCAAAATTTTGCCGTAATTTAGTGTACAATGTGGTAAATATTTAAATTCACAATTTTCTACTTAGGATATGGGAATGGAAATTTTCCCACGTATTAGAGAGAAAACAATTAAAACTAAAGAAAGAAGGCAAATAATTAGAGAAGTTGGTAATTTACAGGCAATTACTCGGTCAAATAAGATTGGCAATTGGCTGATTTAAGACTTTGGGTAGCTTATTAGGAAGAAAGTTGGTGAGTTGCTGCAATTAACATTGGTAGTTTAATATAAGAATCGGTAAATTTGAAAATTGGTAATTCATACAAATAAAAGTTATAAAGTCAGTTGGCAATTCTAAAAAATCTAAAAAATATTGCTAAATTCATTTGAAAGTTGGTAAACTATTAAAAAATTATTTTAAGAAGAATTCTTTGTTCACATATTTTTAGGGAAAATTATCCAAAAAGTCCTAAACCTATTGAACTTTTTCCAATTCAGTTCTAAATCTTTTAAGTTTGTCAATTAAGTCACAAATCGTTTCACTTTTTATCGGTTGAGTCATATTGGTTGAAAATCATTGATGTGAATATTAGTTGTCTTATGTGACACGACCAGCACTAATGTAGACAATCTTTAATCATATCTTAATACTATTTTAATTTTTTATATATTTTTTTATTCTTTCATTATTTTCCTCTGGTTTTCTTCTTCAAAGGCCGGCTAGGCTCGCTCGGCCTTTGGCGAGAGCTAGGTGACCCTCGCCGACCGCCGAGAAGAAAAGCAAAGGGAAAAACGAAAAAAATTAAAAAAATGTAATACTCAAATTGGAAGAGATATTAAAATAAACTAAAAATTATTCATGTCGGCATCGATCGTGCCACGTAAGATGACCATCGTCCACGTCCGATATTTCTAGCCAATATCAATTAATTGGCAAAAAATGAAAAGGTTTAGAACTCAACTGGTAAGTTTAAAAGGTTTAGAAATGAATTGACAAAAATCCAATAGGTTTAAGACTTTTTCAATAATTTTCCCCATATTTTTACCAATAATATTTGACAGTTATCAATTGTTGTAGAAATTTATCAGTTAAGGACAACATAGTAATATAATTACGGGTGTGCATATGAACCAGACCATATCAATTGATTTTGGGCGATTCTCGATTCCAAATTATTTGAATTGCAAATAGTCGATCCAATTCCCAATTCTCTGTACGGAACCATACCACGTGACCGGATCGGACCAATATTTGTTTATGTACTTTTTAAATAATAAAGAATAAAGAAAAGAGAATTGCTAAAATCCCTAAATCGGATTGGTCCAATTCGGAAACCGGACTAGGACTGACCTTGCTGTTGTGGTTTCCAATTCTAGGGTGGAGCTGGCCCAACTCTAGAACGAATCACCCCTCAACAGAATAGTGCCCCCTTTTATATCTTTTTTTCTTTGTCCATATCTTGTTTGCCACTGAAGGGGAAATTTCCAAAAAAAAAAACCGAAACTTATTGCAATTATGCCGGTTCAGCCCTAATTTTTTTTTTTTTTCAATTTAGTCCCAAAATTTTTCATTTGTGCTAATTCAATCCATTTGACCGACCAGCGCTAACGTGGATAATTTTTAATAATATTTTCAAATTTTAAAATGTTTTAATTATTTTAATAAATTTTTTCCTGTCTTTTTTTTTTCCTTTTCTTTTTTGTTCGGGTTGGCAAGAGACCATCGACCTCAGCCCTTGCCCGGATCCGAGCAAGGCCTCGAGTCCTTTCCTAGGGGATGGCTAGGGCCGCAACCCTCGCCCGCATCCGATGAGGGTTCATAGGCCTTCGCCCAATGGTTAATTGCCGATCCTAACAAGAAAACAAGACAAGAAAAAAAAAGACAGGAAAAAAAAAAGACAGGAAAAAAGTTATTAAAAAATAATTAAAAATTCAAAATAAAATTAAAATATTATTAAAAATCGTTTATGTCGATGTCGGCATGCCAAATTGATTAAATTAGCACAAATGCAAAAGGGGTATGACTCAATTGGCAAAAAATGTTTATGATTGAATTGGCACAATTGTAATAGGTTTAAAACTTTTTGGGTAATTTTCTTGTCGGTTGAGGCATCCGTTTTTCTTTCTTCAAAAGTCCAGGTTTCTTATGCTAAAAATTTATCCCCAAAATAGAAAAATAAAATTATTTTATCAAATGAATTTCTATTTTAAACATGTTCTCGAGAACAAAAGCACAATGGGGCTTCTTGTGATTGTCGCTGGTATTTCATTTATCTCTAGTTCTACCACCTTTTGGTAAATTTCATTTGATTCTGTAGGCGGTTCATTGACATGCCCATGGCTTATTTTATTGCAAAAGTTTTTAAAAATAGTCATTCACCACCACAAGTCAACAATAAAATATTGCCGCGGCCAACTTTTCTGCTATTTCCCTTGTATTTTTTTCTTTGGTTCTTTATAATATGTATTCAACTTGGTACACGTGAAGCCTCCCATGGCGCTACAACGTCCAAGTGGAAAAAGAAAAAGGCGACGTTTTTAGGCTCACCAGTTATGTGCATGAGTGACCCATTTCTGTATTCTGTGTGCAATTTCTCAGAATGGAGATGGAGGGGTCAGGTTGCCATCAAAATGGTGCAATTCAACAGAGCGAAGCGGTTGCCGGGGCAATTGCTCGGAGTTCAACTTCAGGGCTCACTGAAAGTGGAGTTGAAACAGGAGGGGATGCGGCGATTAGCGAGTTTAATGTCGTTGATCGGCGAGACCCGGAGCGAGAAATGATGGGAAGTCAAGAAACAGTCGCTCCAACTTCTCTACTTCTCGTCAGATACTTGTACATTGGCCACTTCTTGGCCAGATGGGGTGCCAGGTTTCTCCCTCCCTCTCTCTCTTTCTCTAACTTCAGACGGAAAAAGGAAATTGACATTTTGAGTATCAACTATCGATTCTGTTTCTCTGGTTTTGCTTTGACTAGGTTCTGTTGTATTGTCGTCGTCGTCGTCGCTTTGTTGCTGCTGCTGCTGCTGCTGTATACAACGCCTAATATCACTCTAATTCACCATAGGCAGCCAAAGCCCTAGTGGGTTGCTAACACCATATTGCTCGCTCTGGTCTTGACTCACCCGTGCCCTTATGGCTTTAAATTTTGCAAATTTTTTTAATGTGACGTTGGGTGAGGCTAGTCTACTGGTCCAACAGTCTAAACAAAGGCAATGTGGGATGAGGGACTTCTTTCTTTAGCTGAGAGGGTCTCTACATCGCACAAGTTTCTCAATCAGTCCTTCAGTGTTTTGTTCTGGTTGTATCCTTTCCTTGCCATTCTCTACCCCTTTTTCATATGAAATGCAGATTTTCGTTTCGACCAAAATTCTCTACCTGTGATTTATGAGAAAGTGTTTTGGGGTCAGTCATACACCACGTCATTAGCTTCTGGTTTAAGACAACCAAGAAGAACAAGCGAAAGGATCATGTTTTGCTATCAGGAGTTTTGCAACAATCACGGCTGGCATATTATTTTCGGTCGTTATACACCCCTTCATTTAGCTGATGTTGTGCTGTATAGCAAACCTCGAATTTTCTTCCCGTGGTTCATTACACTCTGTAGCAAATATGTGGTAGGTAACATCCAATTTAAGCAGCAAATGGCACGCAATGAAAATAAGGGAGTCTATTATAATAGCTGCCCAAAACTTTAAATTTACACGAACTGAATATCTGTAATTTGGTAATTTTTTTCCAGGTCTGGTAATTTTTTTGAGTGTCTTAGCAGTTTCATGTTGGTGAATTCCATTATTTTGTCAGTAACATTCTAAAAGTGTTAAGCAAATTATGGATGTGTCGAATCGTCTGGCCCTTTCCATGTCTACATTTAAATAGAAGGATAGTCAGATTATCAGGAGGTCACGCGGCTTGTATTCCATGCTCAACGACACTAGTCATTTGCTTGCAGGATGTGGGAATTCTCCGTTGCTTTATACTTCATCAGTCTTTGGCCAAGTTCTTTACTTTTTGCTGCTATTTATGGTACAGTGGAATCGGCCTCCACTGCACTATTTGGGGCGGTTGTTGGGAAATGGGTGGATACGTCGACTTATACAAAGGTTTGCAAAACTTGCTTGTTACAATTGCAGATATGTTTCATTAGAAAATACATGCGGTATTGAGACTGAATGACTTCTTGACTCTATACACCATTGTGATTCCTCTTAGTTTAAGAATCTTATATTGTTTTAATTCATGATTAGCATTACTTACAATTAGCCTTGGCCACATACTGACATTTCTTGCAATTGACATCTCTCACATCAGACAAATAACCTGGAGAACTTGATCAGCGTCATTTAACATATCCATGTTTTCGCCTGCTCTTGGCAACTTTGGAGGAATTCTTTTAATTGATAACATATGCACATAGTTGTCCAAAATCTGATTTTGCATTCTAATCTAATTCAAGCAGAATTTTTTCTTTTTTGTGGTATGGCTTATTGGTTTTGGCAGACATGCTGACAACAATATTATGTATTCAATTGTTTGCAGGTTCTTCGAATTTGGTTGTTGACCCAGAACTTCTCTTTTTTGATTGCTGGGGGAACGGTGATGGAGCTTCTCTTTCACTCAAATTTGAAGTCAACAAACTTCGTGGCCTTTATCTCTCTAGTTATATTAATATGCTTCTCTGGAGCCATTGGTGTTCTGTCTGCTCTTGCCGGTTCCATGCTGATTGAAAGAGAATGGTGATTCTATCTAATTGCTAATGTGCAACTTTTGAGTTCTAAACATTATTTTTCTCTCATACCATCAAAAGTTCATCCAAATGTGGCTTAGGAGTCATGACTCTGGAAATTAAGAATTTAAGGCTTTCTTGTTCCCTCATGTAGAAAGTAACAAGCACGGTGTAACCATAAAATGCTCATCGGTATAAAATGCAAAAGTTCTAATCTGAGGAGCCTGATGAAGGAGAGTTTGCAGGGTTGTGGTGATATCGGAAGGGCATCCGCCAGAAACATTGACACAGATGAACTCAGTCATCAGAAGGATTGACCTAGTCTGCAAACTATTTGCTCCGGTTGTGTCGGGCTTCTTTGTCAGCTTTGCATCGCTGAAGGCTTCTGCCATGGCTTTTGCACTTTGGAATTTTGCATCTGTTTGGTTACAATATTGGCTTATGAGTTGTGTATACATTGGCATCCCCGCACTGAAAGAGAGCAACCGGAGGAAAAGACAGTAGATTCCTTCAGATGGCACCGAAGGCAGAGTATCTGCATTAGAAGGTGGGACGCTTCATGATGAGGCAATTATATGGATGGAAGAAAAAAGCTTGATGAGGAGGAAAATGAATCTAGTCATGAATAGCGCTTTCATGGTTTCGTGGAGGACATACTTGAGGCAGGAGTTGGTACTCCCTGGCGTAGCTCTTGCCTTGTTGTATTTTACAGTTCTCAGGTATTAACATTTTCAAAGTCAACGATTTGGAAATTGTTCTGGCAATTGTAGCTTGTATGCGTGACATGATTTTCAACTTGTTAATGTAGGTTTAGCTTTTAGAACAAAATGTGCAGTATGTAGTATCTGCTTTGGAAGACCAAATTTATATATCTTACTAGGCAAACTGAGTAATGTTCTTAGCTTGGTTAGCTTGACATGGTCCGTTTTCTCTTGCTTTGAAATCATGGTTGATTGTGATTCCTTTAAGCAATCGTTTTTTTGTGGTTGTTGCTCAAGTTCCCGTTTTAACTGTTGGTATCTTGTTAATTTTCTCAGTGCAGTTTTGGGACTTTGATGACAGCAGACCTGAAATGGGAAGGAATACCTGCTTATGCTATTGGTATAGGCCGTGGAATAAGTGCCACAATCAGAATCGCAGCGACTCTTTTGTACCCATTCTTGCATTCTCGCATTTTGACACTTAGTACTGGACTTTGGTCTATTTGGTGCCAGGTACTTGCACAATTTTCAGCTTGGCATTGCAACTTCTGATTTAGGTTGAGCACACAGTTCAATTGTCTGATATTGCATGATGATGATGACACAGTGGACCTTCCTAATCGGGTGCATTGCCTCAATCTGGGTTCAAAACAAGCATTTGTCGGTGTACATGTTGATGGGTGGCATGGCAACATCTCGATTAGGATTGTGGATGTTCGACTTGTCTGTGACACAGCTGATGCAGGTGAGGATACCATGCATCAATTTAGCTGAATCCCTCTAATGACGTGGAAATATTTTCTGCCATGAGTAATACATCGAACCGGCATGCTCAGCATTTTTCTTAACTCTGGATAGGACAATGTTCCTGAATGTGACCGTGGCGCTGTTGGAGGAGTTCAAAACTCTCTTCAGTCTGCTCTGGACTTGATGTCCAGCATCATGGGGATAATAATATCCGACCCGCGGGTAAATCAACTTTTGGCTCTTGTATTATCTAAACCAGGACATTCTTTTAAGTATTATTGGGTCAATTGTTGCTGACTAAGGTACTGTTGATGGGCAAGCTAAGGAACTTATTAAACAATTACGCATGCCCGCATGTGCGCGCACGCCTGCTAGAGAGAGAAAGTGTTTTGTTTGGTGGTTAGTTTAGTTTTATAATTGATGATATTTGTTGAAGCAGATTATCTTGACATATTACATTTGGAAGTATTTTCTCTTTTCTCAAACAAAGTCCATTTGGAGCTTCAGTTAATCTCAGTTTTTTTTTTTTTTGGGCTATAGGATTTCTGGAAATTGACATTGGCATCATTTCTGGCGGTAACATTTGCTGCAATTCTCTACTGTTTGTATGTCTACCGGGTCCGGAAGCACCTTGTTCATATGGAGAAGCTATTGATTATGGTCAAATGGTACAGAAAATCCTCGTGAGGGGCAAAGGTCGAAAGGATTGAAACAAAAGAAGTTGGCTCATTCCCAGTTTTTTTACGAAGGATTTCTCAAAATGTCGAGGACCCAACTTGGCGAATAGAGGGATGTTGCTGGTTAAAAAATGCGCATAACGACGCTTCGGGGAAAAATACGTATTGGAGTTTAGAAGGTCCTTGTACATGCATTAGCTCAGTAGATCTAGGAGTAGTTGCTGAATCATAGTATGCAAAAATTCAGGGATGTCTTTGTCATGATGTATAAGTTTTACTGACTCTGATTTGATTAGTATTTAGCTGCAACTATATTAGCTTATTGAGATGCTAATTACCAGCCATTCAAAGGGCTCGACTCAAGGCATCTGAGGGAAGAGTCTGCGTGATGCATGATGATTAAGGAGCCGATCAGCGCTAGTCTAGCAGAGTGAGGCGACGAAACTTTATCGGACAGGCTATTTGTCCCAAAAGTTCAATTGTCAGAAAGGAGGCTCATGGCATTTACAAAGCACGTTCTTTAGTAGCTAAAACATTCTTTTGTTTTCCCCATTAAAGATAGTGTGTGATAGGCATCACCTCTGGATATCTGGATAGTAAATCTGTCCATGTAGCTAAAAATGTAATGTTACGGTGCAAGAGGAGAGGAGATCATGCTAGTATCCACTTGCCTACTGATGGACTTAAATGAGATCTAATTAAGGATGAATTTTTCACAAGAACCTATATCCGTCAGCGTCGACCGCTCAAAGTTGGCCGAATAGATTGAATTGGCATAAATGTAAAAAGTTTAAGATTGAATTGGCAAAAAAAAACAAATTTAGGACTGAATTGATACAATTACAATTGTCTAGGATTTTTTTGGTGATTTTCCCAATAAAAGGGTGTTGTGAAGTATAATCTTGGCTGATTCAGGAGAGATCCAAACGGTGAAAAGAGATGACTGGCATATGTCTATTGTCTTGAGGACAGAAAAAGGAATATTCGAGGGGAGGAGTTACTTTATACAAACGCACATCCCTGGCTACAGCCTACATGACCCTTTCAAAAACCTACTCTTTGGTTGACTTTTGTAAGCTTCTTCATCTTTACAGGGGAAGAACAAAGTGCGTTAACACTTCAAACAGTTGTAAGAGTACAAAGAAGAAGAAGAAGAAGAAGTAGAAGTAGAAGAGGAGGAGGAGGAGGAGGAGGAGTTGCTTGCAAAGATTCAAGAAGTCACTTAAACTACGACAGAAAATGACGAGGGAGCCGCTCCTCGACCATGAAGCACCTTCTCCCCAGCCTTCTTTCCCTTCGAACCTCACCAAGTACTTGTATTCGGGCCACTTCTTGGCCAGATGGGGTGCCAGGTTCTGCAATTCACTTTGGTTCAACTCTCCTAAAACTCCTGTTGCTGTTCTGAATATGCTCTCCTCCAGGATATGATGATTTGCTCTTAATTTTGGATATGCAATGGTTTGGAGTGTTTTATCCTAGTGTAACTACTCTCCGTGTCATTCCAACTTTGGATATTTCAAAACCTTTCCATCATTTCAGATCGTCTCAGTTGGTATCATCACTTATCCGTCCTTCTCTCCCCATGCCTGATATACTAGGTCACTGGAATGACTGGTACATGATTGTTAGTGAAATCATCAATTTGCCCCAATTCATCAACAAACAATGAAAGCTTCGTCTTATGCCTGCATTAGGAAAATTGGTCCACTAGTCGTTTAAATTTCAATCCAGTCTTTTACTTGAATTTGACCATATAAGTGTGGCGATTCTCGATAAACTAATGGTTCTGTTCTCAGGTCATTTTCTCTCTTGATACCTCTCCATTTGGAAATGGATTATCTCTCATGTTTGCTTGTCTTGCAGAATGTGGGATTTCTCTGTGGCCTTATACATGATCAACATTTGGCCAGACTCTTTACTGTTGGCCGCTGTCTATGGAGTGGTGGAAAATGCCTCCACTGCCTTGTTTGGCCCGATAATCGGAAAGTGGGTGGATAAACTGAGTTATGTCAAGGTCTGATGAACTTACAATCCTTTATGTACTACGGCACGTAAGAAAATATCTAACCGGACCTTTTATTTCCGAATTTTACAGTATATGAATTTATTTGAACATGATAATTGAGTGATATTACATTCACGAAGGGGCAAATATTTGTTGCAGGTTCTCCGGCTTTGGCTCGTGACTCAGAACTTTTCATTCATAGTGGCCGGAGGCACGGTTTTTGGTTTGCTAGCCTACCCAGATTTGAAGTCCACAAGTGTTGAAACTTTTGTCTTGCTCGTCCTTGTTACCAATGTTTCTGGAGCCGTTGGTGTGCTTTCCACTCTTGCTGGAACAATCTTGATTGAAAGAGAATGGTAATAGCATTGAGCTTAAATACTTACATCCCAAAGGCATACTATTCTCTCTCTTTTTTTCCTTTTCAAATTTGCTTTTAAATGTGCCTCTAATTGCAGGGTGGTGGTGATGTCCGAAGGCCAAGACCCTACACTCCTTACTCGGATGAATTCAGTTGATAAGACGGATCGATTTGATTTGCAAGTTGTTTGCCCCTGTTGTTTCAGGCTTCATAATCAGCTTTGGTTCGCTGAAAGCATCCACTATGACTTTGGCGGTTTTGAGCACCACAAGTGTTTGGCTGGAGTACTGGTTTTTCATGTCAGTATATCAGGGAAGTCCTGCTATAGCTGAGCGAAACCGACAAAGAACTCAGAAACCTATTCCTGCTGAACTGACAGAGAGCTCGTCTGTTCCAGATGATTATCATCCCGCAAATGCAGAAAAAAGCCAAAAGAGAAGTCTCGGTGAGAAAATCGCGAATCTGCCCCTGGTCAGTGCTTGGAGAGTGTACTTTGAGCAAGAAGTTGTGCTTCCTGGAATCGCACTAGCTTTGTTGTGTTTTACAGTTCTCAGGTAATGCACCGGAAACTGATGAACCCTCAAAGTCCATATCTTTCACCCTAGTTAATGGGACCTACCTGTAATCTTCTACTATTGACGTTTTGCTTTCCTTGTAAAAGGATAAAAAACAGGGTGAGCATTCCTGATATATCATTAGGTGGAAACTTGCATATGCATCAAAACCCAAGGTTGTCTTAATTGTGATGTCGTTTCTGGTATCATCTGCTAGACGGTTACTATTGCACAGCTGCATCATCTGGGAAACGTGCAAAATTTTGGCAGTCTCGAGTGTTTCTTGCTCTGATTTGAATGCACTGACAATTCGGGATTGTTGTATGGATTTACAGCTTCGGAAGTTTGATGACAGCTACATTAGAGTGGGAAGGTATACCTGCATTTGTCATCGGAATAGCACGCAGAATAAGTGCAACAATCGGCGTTGCCGCCACTCTGGTTTATCCAGTCTTATATTCTCGCATTTCCACGCTCCGAACTGGGCTCTGGTCCAGCTGGTCCCAGGTATAATTTTCGACTATCAACTTGTTTTAGGACTTTTTTGGCTGCATAGATTAATGAAATACAATTGAACTCTCATTATGAGAAACTACTGCAGTGGACTTTCCTGCTTCTGTGTGTTGGGTCAATATGGGTTCGAAACAGCATAATAGCTGCCTTCATGCTGATGGGCGGAGTGGCGACATCTCGACTTGGATTGTGGATGTTCGATTTAGCCGTCATTCAACAGATGCAGGTTCTTTATTTCGGTTTCAATTATAACTCAAAAGAATAGCACCGGTCACTCATTCCCTAGACATCTCATAAACATTCTTGATTCATTTGTGGTTGAGGTTTAGCTCACTATTTAGTATCTCATCTTGTGAGTGGGTTTTTGTTTGTCTTCTTCCTCATTCTTCTACTCCCTGTTGGTTCTTCGTATGGGTTCATTCTTATTTACTAGCTTAGACTTTTGGTTGGATACTTTAATGCCATTCTACATGAAAATTGTTTCTTGCAGTGGTTGTCAAATTCTCAGACCTCAAAATTCACTTTCTTTTCCGTCATGTTGCTCGTCTGTGGCAGGATAAGGTTCCAGAATCTGATCGGTGTGTGGTTGGAGGCGCTCAAAGTTCACTACAGTCCTTCTTGTATATGATGGCTTATGGTATGGGAATAATCATCTCAAATCCAAAGGTGATCACCCCTGCTTCTACTTCCTATGATGACAAGAGTGATACACTACTTATATCATGTGTGGAGTTACCTTAAGTTCATCAAACTTTTGATTTACGATCTAACTGAATTATTAATTTGTGGCTTCTGCATCAGGATTTCTGGAAGTTGATTTTGTTATCATTTCTGTCGGTTACCATATCGGCAGTTCTGTATACGTTACACGTATACCGTGTCCGTAAGCACCTGATCCATTTTGAGAAGCTCATTTTGCTGGGAAGTTGGTCAATCATACAGTCTTTGGATGCGCACCAGAGTCAAGACTGCATGAACTTCATTTAGTTCTTTTCGAAGACATAAGAAGAATCTCGTTGTATTTCTGGAACGATATCATACTCCAGGACAAGCCGCTCATGCCACGACGTCTGACAATCCTGGGTAAAATAGAAAAGGATGACAATTCAGACTGTTCTAACAGGATCTTGATATCGGGATTGAGAAGTACAATCAGGGACTTTGTATGTTTATAGGAATGGCAGCTGCTGCTTTTATGTTTGCGAAATCCATCTGCTCATCTTACGTGCTTTCTAATACGCTCTGCAGAGTGATTGTTTCACATGCTTAAGATGCAATCCGGAAAAAAATTACACTTTCCGGTTACCGTACTTTGAGTAACTTCCAATAAGCCACTGAACTTTTGATGAAGTCATTCAACTTCAACTCCTAATGCATGATGAGCTGAGGTTTTGCATGAGTACTTGGACCACTGGATGGATCTGATCAATGAGGGGGGCTTGGACTGAGCTACTCCTAGAAAGGACAAGCCATGCAATCTAGCATCAAAACGCTTGCCCAGTCCCGTCCCTGGAGATCAGCAATAAATATCTGGACAAACATGATCCGGACAGTGACAGGGTTGGTTGGTTGGGACAAGGAAATTCCTTTCACTGTCCCTTTAACAGAATTAACCGGACCTGGTCGGAACCTGGCCGTCCGGCCTATTGAGTTTGTGGCTCAAATTCTTGCTGAATCGGAGTTTACATTGGAGAGCTTGGAGAGCCGAGTTAGATCCTAGACAAATTTGGAGGTGTTTGGGGGGTGCGATAAAAGAGGGGACTGGGCACCTGGACGAAAAGGATGGAGATGCCGATCGGATGAAGCCTAGTAGCCGAAGTTACTAGGCATGGGCCAAGGGGTCGGCAAGCTTGTGGCCGAGCTGCCTGCCCTGATCAGTACCTAGCCTACTAAATTTGCTACTGGTCATCCTGCGGTAGCCCGGTAGCCATATGGATCTCGCGAACTCGGGTTTAAAAGTCTGATTTTGACATCTTTTTTTTTTTTTTTTTTGTCGAGAACACAAACACGGCGGAGGTGTGTTTTTTATTATCTTCTAGCGAAACTTGGTGTGATAATTACAAGGCTTGCGAGGATTTGAATATTGGAAACACGTGAGAGATTGAATGATTGATTGTAACTCTATAAAAGTTTTCCAAAAAGTTCTAAACCTACTGTCTCAATTCAATACTAAATAATTTTTATTTGATCAATTTAGTCATAAACCTTTCAATGATTTGCCAATTTAGTCATTCTAATCAATTTTAAACCGGAAGTTGTTGATGTGCCGGTCCAATTAGTGCCAGCCATCTTATGTGGTGCGATGGATATTGACGTGGACGATTTTTATAATTTTTTTTGAAAATTTTTTATTATTTTTTTCCCTTGTCTTTTCTTTCCTTTTTCATTATTTGCCCTCATTGAATCCGATGAGTGCTTCCCTCATTGGCCACCCCTTGCCTAAATCTGATGAGGATTGTGGCCAGTGAAGGCATCCTAGCCCTTGGCCCCTTGCTTGTGGCCGACAACCTCCACCGCCCATCACCGGGGTCCGGTGATCGGTGGAGGGAAATAGGAGAAAAGGAAAAAACAAAATTTCAAAAAATTCAAGAAAAACAATAGCAAAAACAGTCAATGTCAGTTATTTTTTATCAAAATTGACCGGAATAACTAATTTGGCAAATCCTCAAAAGGTAGGGCAAATTGAAAAGTTTAAGATTGAATTTGCCGTTGTACTATCCAACTTTTGGATTGATAGTGAACTCTTTAAGTTTGACTTTTCCGATGTAGGTACCAATGCTCATACTGAACCACCTAAAATCTATGCTGTTTTTTTTTTCCCTGTTTTTATCATTTTCCGCTGATTTCTTTGATAATTTTTTCGTATTGCGTTGGATTTGAATTACAAGGTGGGCTTAGCTTTGGCATTAATTCATAAAATCGGGCAAAAATCATTGGCCAACCTCGTATTTCTTTCCTGGTTCTTAGGCCACTGTCGTCCGACCACACAGAAGTTTCAAAAGCATTTGAAGAGCAGGCAAAAGTGAGGTAAACCGGGGCATCCAGGGCCCAGAACTCCAAAAACGAGAGGGCTGATGCATCCATTCATGCATTAAAATAACAGCAGCACGGCAAAGAAACAGTAATCCTAGAAAGGTCATCGCGCATGCATTAATACAGAAGACGCCAAAACAGTTTATGACTAATTATGCAGAAAGAATCCATTGCATGTCTCTGTCATGACATGTATGTTTTACTTGCTCTGGTTTGATAATTCAGCTGCAGCCTGATTATGACGGCGGCTTTATCAGATGCTGGTTACCAGTCCTCTTAAATGTTTGACCCGCAAAGTTCGCCCCCGGGGGAATGTCCGTCTACGACAGCGATTTCGGGTGCCAATAGGCTCGTGTTGATTGAGATGATAAAACAGTTATTTCTCGAGAAAGGTCAGATCGGCCGCATCACCATCGAGCCACAGCGATATGGATGTGCCTGCTTCTTACAGGTTCCTGATAAGTGACATCCACCTTTGTAACGTTTCCTTTTTCTTTTCGAAGATCGAAATGATGGTTACGCCGATCGAGATGATGATTGTGCCGGAGCCGCATTGAGGCTTTCTAGTTTGCGTCCGAAGTTTCTTCTACATGGATGACGCGGGAGCATCAAGGTCTAACAAGGAAAAGGTATCCAAAGATGGATTTTTGAGAAGATTGAAGAATAAAGGCTAGTTCCTTTCTTTTCAAGATTTCCTCATTTTATGTTTCCTAGTTTAAATTTTGGTTTCCTTTGTGAGTCAAAGGTTTCCTATTCCTGATTTAATGTTTTATAATTTGATGTTTCCTAGTTTGAAATTTTCCAGTTGAAGATTTCATAGTTTTATGTTCCCTAATTTAATATTACTTGGTTAAGGTTTCCTAATTCATTGTTTTTCTAGTTTAGTGTCCTAGTACCTCCATATATAGAGAAAGAGGTGTTCTCTCAACGGTAAGAAATGGGTCTTCTTTGTGGATGAGACGGGTCAGTTATTGAAAGTTGGAATAACTCGAAGGTGATTGTGATATCTATTGTATCACTTGATCTATGACAGAATCCTATACGGCTTTATGCTCTCTCCATGTAGTAGGTCACCTTAATTGAACCTCATAAATTCACTGTTCCTCGTTCTGTCTATTATCTTATTATTCGATCAACATCATCAAATTTCCTAGACTTAGAAATGAGCAACTCTTTGATCAGTATCGACAATCGGTGAATCGATATTGCAACTTCTTCTCCAATATTCCCAACGAAATTCTGCCCTCTCAAGCTAGGCTCCTTTCCTTGTAACCAAGGGGGTGTTACCAGGTTATCTATCTGTGGGCATGGCAGGCTCAAAGAAGTCCAAATTAGAAGATACCCACAAAGCGAACATGCTTCTGGGGCAACATAAGGAAACAATTTAGCTCTCTGACAAACAAAATGGACAAAAATAAAAGAAAAAAAGCGAACTTTTTTTCATCTTCCACTGTTCTGATCTGATTCTGACCTTGGATCCTTGTGGCTGCTGGTGTTAGGGATGAGACACAAACATGTGTTTCGCTGTCCTTGGATCTAACCTCTTGACGAAAAAGACAAACCCACATGGATCATCTTACAGTTGAACGCTCTGTGTTTTCTCTTCAAACATTAGGCATTTGGCATTTTGTAATCCAAAGGTTTGACCTTTGCTCTTACCTCCTCTTTTTTTTTTTTTTTGGTTTCATTTAAGCCATTTACTTGCTCTCTGGACAAAGGTCCAACCATTTTCTGATCATACTGAATCCAAAGGTTTGCACAATTTTTTTTTTTTAAGGTTCTGTGTTTTATGTTTTGTTCACATGGGAAAAAACAAAGATAAACAGTCAGACAGCTTGTAGACAATATCTTTGGAGCAATGCACACCTAACACCCACGGTTCTGACTTCTTGATCCGTTTTCTTCTCAGTTTTCAGGATTTGCTCTTGTTTTTTTGGTGAAACCGAGTATACAGCAGAACGAGCAACTTCCTTGATACCATTTGCATCACTTTCATCATTCACACCAAGAAACAGGGCACTCGTGACAACAGTACAGTACAACTTAAAGCCTATCATCGTTTGCATGCAGTGAGTGGCCACAATACAAAGTAAAGATCCACATCCCAATCAGTCGTTCATCCCATCCACAATTCATTGGAAGAAGAGGAGGAGGAGGAGGGGCGACTTGCTATGATTCAAGAAGTCAGTTCAGCCATTTAAAATGATGAGGGAGCCACTCCTTGACCGGGAATCGGATCCTCAACAGCCATCTTTTCCGCCATTGCTCACCAGATATTTGTACTCCGGCCACTTCTTGGCCAGATGGGGTGCCAGGTTACACTTCTCATTTCACTTCAACTTCGGCGATAGTTCGGATGCACCCATATTAAGAACACTTGCTAATAATGTGAAAGAGAACATCTTCTACATGGGGCACAGTTTAACATGGTACTCTTCATACAGTTTCAAGTTTGAGATGTTTTGAACTTTTGCAAGCTTTTCCTTTTTATTCTTCCATTTTCCTCTCATTGTTTAGAAAGGCCGATTTTCTACTATCACTTCAACATCATAGTTTTGGAATTGAGAAGAGAGTTTCAACTACTTAATTCAATTATCTCAGGCAAAAAAACAAGTAATTTGTTTCCCTTCCATGGCCAAAAATTGGAAAACGAGTTGCAAACTGATGTTTACTAGTTCTATGTAGCGGAAAAGGCAGTTGTTCTAGTAGCTGCTGTATGGTATTGATTTACTAGCCTCAATTTAACAGGTAAAAGGTAAAATGAAAAAAAATATAAGGCAAAAGAAAAAGGTTGTGCCTTTCAGAAGTATGCATATAGCAGTATCATGTATCAGAATAAGTAATCAAATAGCCCTTTTCTTCTCGTGTATGCATGCATTCATATCCTTTACATGGTTCTTGGTGAAATAAGATCTTGACCCAACCTATTCAGTACCTCCAGAAATTTTGGTATGTGCAGTTCTATAGAAAAAATCAAACCTTGGTAAGGTCACGCTTCATTTCGATCTGTGTGTTCTCAGTCCATATGAGAAAATGAAGTAGTTTAATGTCTTCTTGTCTTGCAGGATGTGGGAGTTCTTGGTAGGTCTGTACATGATCAGTATTTGGCCAGACTCTCTACTATTGGCTGCCGTATATGGAGTGGTAGAATCAGGCTCCATTTTCTTGCTTGGTCCAACCATTGGAGAGTGGGTCGATAAGTTGAGCTATGTCAAGGTTCGATAAACTTCAATTCTCAAATTTCTCAATTCAGGACCAGAACTAAAGAAATTGGATGGCACCTTAGGTTCGAATGCTGCAACCAAAAATTTGGAACTAAGCAAGCATTTTTCAGAGAGAAAATAATTGCTCAGAATATTTGAATGAGTTCGAATTGTTTTTGTAAAGTCTCATACTTGTTGCAGGTTCTACAGCTCTGGCTCATAACACAAAACTTCTCATTCGTGGTGGCCGGAGCCACAGTCTTTGGTATGCTGGCCTATCCAGATCTGAAATCCACAAATTCTGGATTGTTCATCGTGCTCATCATTGTGACCAATGTTTCGGGAGCTATGGGCATGCTTTCTACTCTAGCTGGAACAATTTTGATTGAAAGAGAATGGTAATACCAAGTTTAGACGCATAGCTAGAGTCTCTTCCACATATTGGCTAATTAATAGTATGCCTTTAGTCTTTTGGCGAATTGAGGAGAGACGTTTTTCCAGTATCTTTTTGCTACAAAATTTTTTTTCAATTTATTTTGCCTCATAATTATGCCTCTAATTGCAGGGTGGTAGTGATGTCAGAAGGCCAACTTCCGGCACTTTTGACCCAGATGAACTCGGTCATCAGAAGGATCGATCTGATCTGCAAATTATTTGCTCCGGTTGTTTCCGGATTCATAATCAGCTTTGTTTCGCTAAGGGTATCTGCTATGACTTTAGCCGTCTTGAACACAACATGTGTTTGGCTGGAGTACTGGTTTTTCATGTCTGTATATAAGGGGATTCCAGCTCTTGTTGAGAGAAACCTGAGAAGAACCTCGAGACCTTCTCCGGTTGATCTGTTGGAGAGCTCACTCATTCAAAATGGAGATCCTGGATCAGCAGAAAGCAGCCAAAAGCAGAATCTCAGGGAGAAAATTTCAAAGGTTCCCTTCATTGGTGCTTGGAAAGTGTACCTAGAGCAGGAAGTTGTGCTTCCTGGAGTATCACTAGCTTTGCTGTACTTTACAGTCCTCAGGTGATGTACTAGAAATTACTTCACTCTGCAATTATATATCTAGAACTAGTCCCAGAACATGCATATTCCACTCCAGGAAAAAGACTGATCTGCCCTCAAAGGTTCATTTTTCTTCGGCTGAGTTAAAAGTAGAGCGGACAATTGTGAAGTACGTGTACGACAGATTTGTGCTTGCATCAAATTTGAGTTGTCTTAATGCCATTACCATTTTCTCGTACTATCTATGAGACGGCATTTGTCGCTGCTTCTCAATCATCAAGGCAGTGTGAATTTGTTGCTCTAATTCATTGCATTTACAAGTAGAAGAATTTTATTGTTTTGGTTTCAAACTCTACAGCTTCGGAAGTTTGATGACCGCTACATTGGAGTGGGAAGGTGTACCTGCATTTGTCATCGGAATAGCACGCAGCATAAGTGCAACAATTGGCATTGCAGCCACTCTGGTGTATCCAGTCTTACAATCCCGGATTTCTACACTAAGAACAGGGCTCTGGTCTGTTTGGTCCCAAGTATGGTTCTCCAGTTCCAACTTTGCAGGGATTTTTTGTCTGTAAATTTGACAAGCATTACATGGATAGATAATTAAAATATATTGCAGTGGATCTTCCTGTTTCTATGTGTCGGCTCAATATGGGTTCAGAACGGCTTAGTAGCTGCCTACATGCTGATGGCAGGAGTGGCGACATCTCGACTGGGACTGTGGATGTTCGATTTAGCTGTTATTCAACAGATGCAGGTTATTTACATATCACAAGCATGATTGTAGATCCGTTATTTCCCGAACATAGACAGATGGAGCAGCTGTTCATTGCTTGAACAGAAGACTACTTTTGTTTCTCTTTTCTCATTTCTTTAGTTGGCTTTGGCAGGATGAGGTACCAGAATCTGACCGGTGCGTCGTTGGAGGCGTTCAGAATTCACTCCAGTCCTTTCTGGATCTGATGGCTTATGTTATGGGAATATTCATCTCGAAACCACAGGTGATTCCTGGTGCTGCTGCAATTAAATGGAGAACTATTTTTCCCTCCCTCTTAAATATGAGGATCTTTTGCTTCAGAATCCAACTTCTCAAATTGTTGTTCTTGCATCAGGACTTCTGGAAGTTGATGCTGTTATCTTTTCTGGCAGTTACAATTTCGGTGATCTTGTATACTTTACATGTTTATCGCGTCCGCAAGCATCTCATTCATTTTGAAAAGATCGCTCTCCTGGGCAGTTTGTTGATGAGACCTTCTTCAGATGCTGGTCGGAGCTGAAGCGCGGGAGCTTCTGTTATATAGTTTGTGCTGTTTGAGGATTTTCTCCAAGAACCTTATTAGAGCTGGATCGCAGGCGACAATCCTCTGTAAATATAGCAATTTCAGCTGTCCTAATAAATTTAAATAGGATTGAGAGATGAAAACTGGGACTGTGTTTCAGTATGTGTTAGCAACATGAAAATGCTGCTTCTACATTTGCAAAATCCTCATGGTCATTCAACTTCTTGTGTCATCTCCTTCTGCAAAGAGACAGTTTCGCATGTGTCTTTGATTTGGTTTATGAAAAGTCAGATAGAATCTATTCATCATAGTCGGAGAACTGGAGAGAGAGTGACCACATGTTAACATGTCTTCGTCGTACAATTTTACCTATTGAAACACCCAAAACTGGAATACAGAGGCAAGCCGTACAGCACTCCTTTGACGAAACCATCAGAATTTACAAGACATGATTAAACATCGTGCATGTAAAGAATGAAGGTATAACAACAGCACAAAAAATGAACATGTGAGCGGAACGAACTCAAAACTAAATGTAGGATTGGGACGAGAGTTTGTATCCGGATATAAGCGCGGACAAAGCCAATGCGAGGAAGGCAAAGAAGGCCATGCTTATCGAAGCTGCTATGCAGTCTGTAAACAGATTATCCACATTACCTCTCATCCTGTTGGTCATGGGCACTGCTGTAGATGCTGCTGATATCCGGAGGTATGCCACAACCTATTGCTACCCAAGATAATTGAATCCCATTCAATACATCAAAACAATATCATCACCCAGATTGATATAGACAGTCTCCATAGAGAGGTGAACATGTGGGCATGTGAATTGTGAGACCGTTGTCGAGGTTAAAAGTGCAATAATCGAATTATATGAGAAGGCAAAATGATCAAGACGAACAATAAAAAATGCACGATCCCCTATTCCAGTATCGCGTAGAAACTGCCAGGTTGAAGACCAAGCTATCAGATGAGATCATGGTTTAAGACTGAAATTCTCTACTGGGAACATATGGCCAAGCTCTCGATCTTTTTTCGTCAACGCCATCCCAGGTACTCCGGCAAGTGATTGCTATAACCCAAAACAAAAAGTCCAAATTCTTTTTCCAAATGAGGACCATACAAAGAGTATGTTTTCTGCCAGCAAAATGATTGGGATGCCCAATGATTAAGACAGAACTTGGAAACTCTATGTGATCTTATTGTTAAAATATGTCTCGAGTTGAGCCCGAAGCGAAAATATAAAATTGCAACGATAAATAAATGAATAAGGAAATTGTTTGCTGGGTGAGAATTAGCTTTGATAATTCTCTAGTTGAGAATCTAAGATGGAAGACTTTAACGTGAAAACATAATTGAAGAAAAAGATAAAGATCAAGAAAGTCCCAATTTGAATATTCCCGGACATCGGTGTTAGCAGCCCGCCCTAGGAACTAATTAAAGTTGATGCTCTAACATTAGTTGTGGATTAGGTTGTATCGAAAAACGACCTTCACCATACTTAGGTAGTCATAATATGTTGCTAGAGACCGCTTATGACTTATGGGCCCAAAAGAGTTTTGAGCACACTTCTAATGTTTAGTGAACCTACAATGTCGCACACAAAAGTGAACCGAGTTCATATTTTCTCTGCGCCTTGATCTACTTAAGAAGTAAATTTTAATTTATTCTCATATTCTAAATATCTATGTAATCGTGCATGTTGTAAGATAACGATTGTATGCACGATTGAAGATAGACGGTTTGACAGACCCGAATTGCTCGGCCCCACTTCTTTGTTACGCGTAAATATTGAGGCTATATTTATAGACAGAGGAAAACCCTAGAGAGGCTTATGAGAATAAAAGAGTCTTATTTCGAAGGAGAAAAAGAAAGGAAATACAGAGAATCGTTCTTTGTTCTTAGATCTTTGAGAGAGTCTCGAAGATGAAAGCAATCAAGCAAGAGGAGCTCCAATATCTATAAGCTAGCACTTAGATCGTTGGAGACTTCGGTTCATGTGTGTGGATACTAGGGGTGAGCATGGGCTGGGTGGGCCGGGTCCGGACCTAGACCCCGAAACCGATCTCGTTATAACCGGTTCCTAGTTTTTGGAACCGAGAACCGACCCTGTTTGTCTTGGAACCTGTTTTGGAACAGACCCTATTTTTCGGTCCGGTTTCGGGGTCTACCCGAGAACCTGTTTTTTTTTTTTTTTTTTATGAAAATAATATGAGCATTGATGAAATGAGCAACAAAAATTATAATACACCAAAAGCAACAATCCAAAAAATAATAATAAATAATAGTATGATTCACCAAAAGCAACAAACCCTAATATAAAAAATAAAATTTGCAATCCACCAAAAGCAACAATGATCCTCCGTAACGCTGAATTAACATAGTGCAAGTCTTTCTATCACACTTCAATTTTCATTATACCCATTAAAAAAGAACTGAAATTGTACGATCCAAATAATATGCTAAAAGACACCACATTAAGCGCACATGAACCAGCACCAGAAAAACTCAAACACCACGAGCATAAAACCAAAATCATAGTTATTTGAACACTACATTAAGGTTTCTTTTTTTTTTTTTAAGTAACTAAAAACCGGTTCTAAAACCGGTCCGGGTGGGTCTTCACCTAGAACCGGGAACCGGACCGGTTTCAACCGGTTCCCAAAAATTGGAACCGAAACCCGGACCGGTTTGAGCAAGAACCGATTCCCGACCCTGTTTTTCGGGTGGGCCGATCCGGGTTCCGGGTAAACCCGGTCCGGTTGCACACCCCTGGTGGATACCAAGAGAGGCGCAACACTTGGAGCGCTAATCCAGTTACAATCGATCATCAATTTTATCTTCGATCTGCAAAAGGTACATCTTGAACTCCTATTGATTTCAATATACGCATAGATCTTATCTAGGGTTTCGGTTTAGAATTATATTCCGTTGCGTTTTAACAATCCCGAAACCCCTTCAATCGGGACTGCATGTTCTGGAAACGGTACCTTCTGTTGGGCGATATCTTGGAGACCTCCTTATTGAAGTCGGCAAAGAGAAAAAAAAAGAGAAAAAAGTGATCAGTCCAATCTTGGACCGTTGATTCCTCTACGTAGAAGTCAACTCTGAGGAGGACCCTGCAGTGGAATTTCTACTAATACATATATGCATAATATAAGTCAGAGGACGAAGACTAGCGTGGCCTTGAAGCATCGATTTCGTGTGTGCTTGGTGTGCTGAAGTTGATGCAGAGTTCTTGAAGCACCATTTATCGAGTGCTTGTTGATGTGGTTTATTCCGCGGAATTATATCAAGAATTTAAGTGTCGACGCTGATTAAATCTTGAGGTTAGATTTGTTTTAATTCCTTTGCGAGGTTGAGAGATTATTTCGCTAGGAATTGAGGGATAAATACTGTGTGCGTTCTTAAATGTAATTGGGGCTGAAAAATACTGAGAGTGTTTGAATTACTCGAGTTTGATTTGTAATCTCCGTGTATCGCTCGTTCTATAGTGGAATTCGTTACTGCTCTCTCCCCGTGGATGTAGGTCTCTACGCCCGAATCACGTATATCCGGTATTCGATTTATTTTCTTGTTCTATCTATTTATTGTTCTATCGCTTGTTTCGCGCAACATCTATTATCCAACGAAAATGGGTCTCGCTTTTACCGATGGAATTGGGTCCCCTGTTCTCGCATACCGGCAATGATGCAACTCAGGCTGAATTGAAAACTTTTGAACAGAAGAAAGGGCACTTTGTCACGTTGACTTGAAAAAGGATAGTTGGCCCTAAAAAGAGACACGAAGAGTCAATAGCATAACGATGAGCAATCGATGAATTTCAAAGTGATTCTTCTCTACACATCGAAAACTTCATCGCCCAGAAAGGCAAACGAAGAGTCAATGGAAAAAATATTCTGTTCCTCTTCACTCTCTCTTTATATGAACATTTCAGAAAATCTGCCATTCCAAGTAAAGCATGAGCTTTTAATAGGACACTGTTCAGGAAAATGACCTGGGATGAAAGGACGAGCCTTTTGTCTTTGCCACGTTCAGACAGCAAAGAAAGTAGATGTCTGGAACACGAACTAAAAGCGTAACAGAGACAGATTACCCACCTGGTCGACGAAGAAGTCGATCAGAGCCGACGTCTGGCGCTGAAACAGCTCCTGCCCAGTAGAAATCTGGTGGACGTGCCGCAATGCTTGCGCTCGTGTAAAGAGCAGCCAGGATCGATATCGCCAACAGATATCTGTGCGCAAATCTCCAGTTCAATACTAAAAATTTCTGAATCCAGTGAAAAAAGTGCACCGCAATCCTAAAATTTCTGTACTCAGTGCAGTCCTAAATTCTTTTGAATTGATCATTCAAATGCTGCAAATCCTTTGAATGATTATAATACAACCGAAACGTTTGATGGCCAAGTTTAACAGTTCATTTGCACTTCTAGGATTTAGGACTGGTGCGCTCGACAGAACACCAAATACTCCACATCCTCGTACTTGAATTCCTGGAGAGAGAGAGACATCGGACTCAAACCTGAATTCCTCGTACTTGTCGAAGTCCTTCCAGTCGCCGTGCCCATGATTATGAACGCAAGCAGCGAGAACAGCAAGGCCAGCCCCCGGAGTACCAGGGACCCCTTCCAGATCAGATCGTGCCTCCTCCACCGCCTCACGATCGCGGAAACCCCCAGCCCCGACCCCGCCGGAGCCTGCCTCTCGACGTCCGTGGCCGGCGGGGCGAAGGGCAGCGACTGGATGGGCTTCTGCGGTGTCTCACCGTCTTCGGTGCCTGACATCGCGGCGCTCGGTTCACCCGATTTGCTCCCCATCGGCCTCGCGCGGAAGGAATCTTTGAATGCCTGAAGTATGCGCGAGACGCCTCTGCGTGTGAATCTTTGTTCCGTGGAAAGAAGAAGAAGAAGTAGAGAAGCGTCTCCTTCCGGAAGCTCAATTTTCCTGTTCTTCCGCATACGGGTGTTTATCAAGTACAGCCGAGTGCACGAAGATTCGAATCCCACTCCCAATAGGTCACCGACAGCTCATCTAGGAGGGAGGTCTGATTGGCCATCTTGATGACACGTACGACGGTCAGGAAGTTGTCGGGAGCGGGTGATTGCTGCGGCAAACCCCCGGCGAACCAACTAACGTCAGTTTGGATCAAATTGAGACACTTTTCAAGAATTGTCCTAGACTTTTAATTAATTAATGTAGTTGATGCCATGCATGAATGCGCGTTTGGCTTTTTTTTTTTTTTCGATAATCAAGATTTCTCATGTGCAATGGATTAAATCTTCGAAGTGGTGGGGTACAAGACCAATGCCACTGGATAAACCCCCAAGATGGAGGCCGGGGAGATTCGAACCTGGGACCTCCTTACCGGTTTAACTGTCTAAAGCCAAGAAATCTCACCAACTCAATCAACACTCCATTGATAATGTGTGTTTATTTTATATGTGCACTTTCCAAAAGTACCATTGCTTCTCCATGATGATATCAATTGTGCGCTCACCTAGTCGAGCTGCTATAAAGTTTTTTTCGGAAAAAAGTGATTTTTTTGGGATTAACAGTTAATCCTCCCATTGCATGTCAAGCTTGTAAAATGCATCATACAGAATACTGTGGTGTGTGTGTGTATATATATATATGAATCAGCTAGGAGGGCTCTGTGCTATGTGCTTTCTCGAGCAGGCAGCTTCTTTAATGCATGTCTTCTTACTTTTTAGTGAATCTCAATGCCCTCCTTTTTTCAACTGGCGATTGTTCTTCTCCTCCTTTATCTTCGCGGGCTGGGGGGCAATGATGGCTATATTGGTCCGTTTGCACACGTTGGTAAGCATGCTATGGCACGTGCGGGCACACACGTATACTCTACTTGCGTGCGTGCAGTGGCATGCACGGATGTTTGTGTTTCGCTGACCAATAGCATTACTCAAATAGGTGTGATCGGTATATTTAGGTTATAAAACTACTTTGAGTTTCCTGTGTGGGTGCTGTCATATTTTTGCAAATGTTAGTGCGATTTACTGCAGTGTTGTCTCGTTTGTCTGCTGTGCCTTGGAGGAACTTGTGTTGTTAGGAATCTTCTTTTTTGGTTCTCCTTTGTCTTGAATATAACGGAGGAATCAACATTCAACATTCCTGCTGCTCCATATTCTGCCGGTAGATCGTCTCATTAGCATTTACGATGAGCCTTGGCCATATACTGACATCTCTTACAACTAACATCTCTCACATCTAACAAATAACCTGGAGAACTCGATCAGCGTCGTTTAAGATATCCATGTTTTCACCTGCTCTGTGCATGTAGAATCCTTGTTTAGAACTTCTCTTTTTTGATCGCTGGGGGAATGGTGATGGAGCTGCTCTTTCACTCAAATTTGAAGTCGACAAACTTCGTGGCCTTTATCTCTCTAGTTATATTAATATGCTTCTCTTGAGCCGTTGGTGTTCTGTCTGCTCTTGCCGGTTCCATCCTAATTGAAAGGGAATGGTGATTCTATCTAATTGTTAATGAGAAATTTTTGAGTTCTAAACAAGGTTTTTTTTTTATCATACCATCAAAAGTTCCGTTGAATGTGGTTGAGGGGTCATGACTCTGGAAATTAAAAATTTACAGCTTTCCTGTTCCTTCATGTAGCAAGTAGCAAGCCTGGTGTAACCCTAAAATGCTCGTAACCATAAAATGCAAAAATTCTCATCTAAGAAACCTGATGAAAGACAGTTTGCAGGGTGGTTGTGATATCAGAAGGGCATTGTTCCCTCATGTAGCAAGTATACCATAAATGGTTTGCTCGTAACCATAAAACGCAAAAATTCTCTTCTAAGAAACCTGATGAAAGACAGATTGCAGGGTGGTTGTGACATCAGAAGGGCATCCACCGGAAATTTAACAGAGATGAACTCAGTCATCAGAAGCATCGACCTAATCTGCAAACTATTTGCTCCAGCAGTGTCGGGCTTCTTTGTCAGCTTCGCATCGCTGAAGGCTTCTGCTGTGGCTTTTGCACTTTGGAATTTTGCATCTGCTTGGTCAGAGTGTTGGCTTATGAGTTCCGTATACAGTGGCATCCCTGCACTGAGAGAGAGCAACCGGAGGAGAAGACAGCAGATTCCTTCAGATGGCACCGAAGGCAGAGTATCTACATTAGATAGTGGGATGCTTCATGATGAGGCAAGTGTTCATGGGACGGAAGAAAAGAGCTTGATGACGAGGAAAATGAATCAAGTAATGAATAGTGCTTTCATGTTTTCATGGAGGGCATATGTAAGGCAGGAGTTGGTACTGCCTGGCGTAGCTCTTGCCTTGTTGTATTTTACAGTTCTCAGGTGACATGTTCAAAGTCTGCAATTTGGAAATTGTGCTGGCGATTGTCGATTGTATGTGCGAGATGATTTTCAACTTGTTAAGTTGGTTTAGCTTTTAGAACAAATTGTGTCGCATGTAGAATCCACTTTGGAAGACCGGATATGAATATATTACTAGGCCAAACTGAGTAATGTGCTTAGCTTGGTTAGCTTGACATGTTCCGATTTTTTCTCTGGCTTTGAGATCATGGTTGATTGATTCCTTTTGGTTGTGGCTCGAGTTCCCGTATTAAGTGTTGGCATCTTGTTAACTTTCGTAGTGCAGTTTTGGGACTTTAATGACGGCGGATCTGAAATGGGAAGGAATACCTGATTATGTTATCGGCATTTGGAATTGCAGAAACTCGTTTATACCGCTTCTTGCATTCTCGCATTTCGACACTTCGTACTGGACTTTGGTCTATTTGGTGCCAGGTACTTGCGGAACTTTCAGCTTGGCATTTCAACTTCTGATTTAGGTTCAGCCACACAGTTAAATTGTCTGATATTGCATGATCATGATGACACAGTGGACCTTCCTAATCGTGTGCGTGGCCTCAATCTGGGTTCAAAACAAGCATTTGTCGGTGTCCATGTTGATGGGGGGTGTGGCAGCATCTCGATTAGGATTGTGGATGTTCGACTTGTCTGTGACACAGCTGATGCAGGTGAGGATACCATGCATCAATCTAGCTGAATCCCTCTAAGGAAGTGGGAACATTTTCTGCCATGAGTAATACACCGAGCTGGCATGCTCAGCATTTTTCTTAACTCTGGATAGGACAATGTTCCTGAATGTGACCGTGGCGCTGTTGGAGGAGCTCAGAACTCTCTTCGGTCTGCTCTGGACTTGATGTCCAGCATCATGGTGATAATAATATCCGATCCGCAGGTAAATCACGTTTTTGTTGCACAGAATGTGCTCTCTGTTGTTACAGAGAATGTGCTCTCAATTTAGAAGAACAAGAGAAGATTAATCTGAAAATGCACTTGTCACACTCTAAAAAATTCCGAGAAGAGTACATAGCATTTTCAAAAAATAAAGAAAAACTGAATTGCACTAACTAGCAACAAAATAGGAACTGAACAACAAACTCCTACTATCTTGTTGACTAAGTAAAACAAAAACAAACAGCTAACAGACCAAAACAAAAAATGACCAAGAATGATCCTTAAGGCATAACCAACATACTCCTCTTTGGCTTAAGGAGCAGAACACATTCCAGCCTTCTTCTTCAGTAACTCAAGTCTGCTTGCTTGCGGTGGCTTAGTAAACACATCAGCCACCCGATCTTCCGTCTTGCAATAGAGTAGCTTCACTTCACCTTCTTGTTGCACTTCCCTCAAATAGTAGAACTTGATCTTGAAATGCTTGGTTCTCCCGTGAAAGACAGGATTTTGAGATATGGCTAGTGCAGCTTGGTTGTCCACAAGTATCTCGGTTGGTCCTTCAACTTCTATTTCCGGATCCCGCATCGGCTTTCTCAACCATATTGCATGATTGGCTGCTGCAGAGGCTGCTAGAAACTCAGCGTGCAGAGAGCGAGCAACCACTTCTTGCTTCTTTGAGCTCCGGGTGAAACATCCAGATCCCAAAGTAAAACAAAAAACCACTTGTACTCCTCATATCCTCGATCGAACCAGCCCAATCACTATCAAAGAAAGCCTTGCAACCTGCAATTGTCCACTTTAGTAAACTTGACACCAAATGACCGAGTGCCTTTCAAGTATCTAATCACTCTTTTTGCGGCTACCAAGTGTTCTTCACCAGCACAACTTAGGAATCTTGAAAGCACACCTCCCATACAAGATATCCGGTCTTGTTGCGCTTAGATACATCAAGCAACCAACTAAACTCATGTATACTCCTTCATCAGCAGGCTCGGCTCCTTCGGTCTTCTGCAGCTTCTCCTTTAGATTCATAGGAGTGTTCACACTTCTACATTCCTCCATCTCAAATCTCTTTAAGATCTCTCTTAGGTATTTCCTTTAACGGATGAATACCTCGCCTTTCCTCTGCTGCACCTCCATTCCCGGAAAGAAGGACATTAGTCCAAGATCAGTCATTTCAAATCGCTTCATCAGTCCTCTCTTCAGTTCTGCAATTTGCTCTTCGCAATCACCAATGACCAAAAGATCATCAACATAAAGAGAGACAATAGCTACACCTTCCATACATTTCTTCACATATAGGGTCACTTCACTCAAACTTCTTTTAAACCCAAGTTCCCGCAGATGCTTATCAATCTTACTATACCAAGCTCTTGGAGCCTGCTTCAACCCATACAAGGCTTTTCTCAACTTATACACATGATCTTCCTTGTCTCTCACTACAAAGCCATCAGGCTGCTCAACATATATCTCCTCCACTAGCTCTCCATTCGGAAAGCCGACTTCACATCCAACTGAAATACTTTCCAGCCCTTTTGTGCAAAGTAGCCAGCAGCAATCCTTATGGTATCTAACCTTGCCACTCGGAGCAAAGGTCTCAGAATAGTCTACTCCCCATACCCGCGCATAGCCTTTCACAACAAGTCTTGCTTTGTGCTTATGTATTGAGCCATCGGGATTCAACTTTGTCCCGAATACCCACTTTACTCCAATCACCTTTCCGTTTCCGGGCCTCTCAACCGGATCCCATGTCTAGTTTTTCTCAATCATTCTGATTTCTTCTTCCATTGCAGCACACCATTTCACATCTTCACTTGCTTCCTTATAGCTAGCTGGTTCAATCATAGCTATATTGCATCTCTCATAAATTTCAGCAAGAGATCTAGTGTCTCTCACAGGAACATGATCAATTAGATCCTCGACTTCCACTTCATTTGGTTCAACCTGCAATTGCACTACCTCCTCTTCAGCCTTGCCACCTTCTACGTACCAGTCCCACTTCTTATCTTCCATAAAACTCACATCTCTACACATCACAACCTGGTTGCTAGCAGGATTATAAACTCTATAAGCCTTAGATTGCAAACTATATCCCACAAAGATACATGCTTTTCCTCTTGGATCAAGCTTAACTCTCTTAACGAAAGGAATCAATGAATAGCAAATGCAACCAAACACTTTCGGGTTGCTCACCTTAGGCTTGTAACCATGCCATGCTTCAAATGGTGTCTGCTTGTTGAGAGCTTTAGTGGGCAATCTGTTCAGAAGAAAGACTGCAGTGTTGGCGACCTCAGCCCAGAACTTCTTAAGGAGTTCTTTCTCATGTAGCATACATCTAGCCATCTCCATGATACTCCTGTTCTTCCTTTCACTCACTTCATTTTGCTGTGGAGTGTATGGCACAGTGAGTTGGTGCTTGATCCCCGCATTATCACATACAACATTGAAACCGCCCGAGGTGTATTCTCCTCCATTGTCCGATCTAATTGTCTTGATATTGCAGCCACTCTCCTTCTCCACTTCTCTTTTGAACCTCAAAAAAATCTCATTAACTTCAGCCTTAGTCTTTATGAAGTACACCCAACACATTCTAGTGCAGTCATCTATGAAAGTGATGAGGTATTTGCTGCCATTCGGTGATTCCTCTGGCATTGGACCACACACATCAGTGTGAATTAGTTGCAGCTTCTCACTGGCCCTCCAATTTGACCTTTTGAAAGGAATCCTCACTTGCTTGCCTTGTAAACATGCTCTACACCGAGTTACTTCCTTTTGCAACATAGGTAGGCCCACTGCCATTTCATTTTGCTGCAAGTATTGCAGCCCCTTGCTATGGAAATGACCCAGTCTTCTATGCCATAACTCTTCCTCATCTTGTATACTTTTCATGACTTCATAATTCTCATCAACTGGATCAAATGTAAAACACTTGTTCCTCATAGGAATCCTAAAAAAAATGTGACCATTCTCATCTCCTATGGCACACTCACTCTTCTCAAACACGACCTTCAACCCCTTCTCTACTAACTGACCCACACTCGGCGGGTTCTGATCTATCTTTGGCACAAACAAAACCTCTATGATAAGCTTAACACCACCAGGACCTTCAAGCACTACATCACCTCCGCCTTCTACTTCTATGCATTCTCCATTACCAATCCCGACTTTAGACTTCACAGATTTGTCTAAATTGCTAAATAATCCTTCATTACCCGTCATATGGTTGGTGCATCCACCGTCCACGAGCCATCCATCTCTAGATGCATTTGAGATGAAGCAGGAGGCAACAAACAGGTGCTCCACTTCACTAGCTACTGCAGTTTGACCTTTAGCTTGTTGTTGCCGATGCTTTTCCCCGCAAATGGCCTCAACATGGCCCATTTTGTGACACCTCCTACACTTCACATCTGGTCTCTTCCAACACTTGAAATGAGGGTGGTTTCTCTTTCCGCAATGCTTGCATGGAACTGCATTCCACTTCCTATCGTGTCCACCACTACTTGAACCTCCTTGGCTATGACTATGACCGGCCTCAACATGTCTTCTATTCCGGTTCCATCCTCTTCCCTTTTCTCGAAGATGCGGGCTTGGCTTGCAGAGCACTTTCGATAGGCTCATTCTTCCTCATAAGCCTTCTTTGCTCTTGAGCACGTAGAGCACTTAGGACTTCAGCAAGTTTAATGTCCGAAATGTCCTTAGTGTTCTCAAGAGAAGCAATGGTTGCTTCAAACCTTTCGAACACCGCAACCAAAATCTTTTGAACCAGCCTTTTATCATCTATATCCGTCCCTAAGACCCTTATCTTATTGGCTATATCAACTAGCCTATCAACAAACTCTTTCACAGACTCATTCTCCTTCATTTGCTGCCTCTCAAACTCCCTTAACAAGTTCAGCACCTTCATCCCTTTCACTCTCTCATACCCTTCATACTCTTCCTTCAAATAATTCCATATATCATGCTGAATCCTTTTTCATGATTCTAGTAAATATGGTCGAGGAGACGGCAGAAAACAAGCAAGATTTTGCCTTTGCTTTTCTGGTTACTCTCTCTTTATGGTACCCGATTTGATTGATAGTTGGATTGTTGGGTAGATCAAGAACTTCGTAGTCCTCTTCCACAGACTTCCCATAGATCCGCACCCTCCATGAAAGCTTGCATCTTCACTGCCCATGCCTGGTAGTTGTCTCCATCGAAGATTGGAGCTGTGATTGTTGAGAATGAGGCAAGAGGGAACACTAGTTTGTTCCATCTTTTTTTTTTCTACTTCGAATTTAGCACTCTCTCACAAGTCCCTTAAGATCAATAGGGCTCTGATACCAATTTGTTGCACGTAATGTGCTCTACGTTGTTACAGAGAATGTGCTCTCAATTTAGAAGAACAAGAGAAGATTAATCTGGAAATGCACTTGTCACACTCTAAAAAATTCCGAGAAGAGTACATAGCATTTTCAAAAAATAAAGAAAAACTGAATTGCACTAACTAGCAACAAAATAGGAACCGAACAACAAACTCCTACTATCTTGTTGACTAAGTAAAACAAAAACAAACAGCTAACAGACCAAAACAAAAAATGACCAAGAATGATCCTTAAGGCATAACCAACAGTTTTGGCTATTGTATTATCCAAACCAGGACACTCTTTTAAGTATTGTTGGGTCAGTTGTTGCTGACTAAGGTAGTGTTGATGGGCATGCTAAGGAACTTATTAAACAATTGTGCGCGCTCGCACTAGAGAGAGAAAGTTGTTTGGTGGTTAATTTAGTTTTATAATTGATGATATTTGTTGAAGCAGATTATCTTAACACATCACATTTGGAATTATTCTCTTTTCTCAAATAAAGTCCATTTAGAGCTTCAGTTACTCAATTTTTTTTTTTTTTTTGGCTATAGGATTTCTGGAAATTGACATTGGCATCATTTCTGGCGGTAACATTAGCTGCAATTCTCTACTGCTGGCAGGTCTACCGTGTCCGGAAGCACCTTGTTCATATGGAGAAGCTATTGACTATGGTCAACTGGTACAGAAAATCCTCGTGAGGGGCAAAGGTCGAAAGGATCGAAACAAAAGAAGTTAATCATTCCCAGCTTCTTTTCCAAAGGATTTCTCGAAATGTTGAGACCCAACTTGGCGAATAGAGGAATGTTGCTTGTTAAATGATGTACATAACGACGTTTGGGGAAAAGCGTTGTTGCTGAATCATAGTATGCAAAAATTCAGGGATGTCTTTGTCATGATGTACCAGTTTTATTGACTCTGATATGATCACAATTTAGCTGCAACTATATTAGCTTATTGAGATGCTAATTACCAGCCATACAAAGGGCTCGACCCAAGGCATCTGAGGGAAGAGTCTGCCCTTATCAATCCATGATGAATGATGATTAAGGAGCCGATCAGCGCTAGTCTAGCAGAGTGAGGAGACGAAACTTTTATCGGACAGGCTATTTGTCCCAAAAGTTCAATTGTCAGAAAGGAGGCTTATGGCATTTACGAAGCACGTTCTATAGTAGCTAAAACATTCTTTTGTTTTCCCCATTAAAGATAGTGTGCCATAGGCATCGCCTATGGATATCGGCATGGCAAATCTGTCCATGTAGCTAAAAATGTAATGTTATGGTGCAAGAGAAGATCATGCTAGTATCCTCTTGCCTACTGATGGACTTAAATGAGATCTAATTAAGGATGAGTTTTTCAAAAGATCCTATCTCCGTCAGCATCAACCAGCCAAAGTTAGTCGGATAGACTTAATTAGCACAAATGCAAAAATTTTAAAATTGAATTGGCAAAAAAAAAAAAAAACCTAGGACTGAATTGAAATAATTTCAATAATCTAGGACTTTTTTGGTAATTTTCCCAACGGAGTGGTGTTATGAAGTATCGGTCTTGTTTGATTCACAGAGATCCAAACAGCGGGAAGGGATGACTAGTATATGTCTGTTGTGTTGAGGACAAAAAAAGGAATATTCAAGGGGAGGAGTTACCGCATACAACCACACATCCCTGGATGCAGCCTCCATCACCTTTTCAAAAGCAACTCTTTGGTTGGCTTTTCTTAAGGTCCTTCTTCTTTACAGGGGAGGAACAAAGTGCGTTAAGACTTCAAACAAAGGCTTGTAGAGACGATATCTTTGTAGTAAGAGTACAAAGAAGAAGAAGAAGTAGAAGAAGAGGAAGAGGAGGAGGAGGAGGAGGAGTTGCTTGCTAAGAATGAAGAAGTGACTTAAACTACTGCAGAAATGACAAGGGAGCCTCTCCCCGACCATGAAGCATCTTCTCCACAGCCTTCTTTCCCATCGCACCTCACCAACTACTTGTACTTGGGCTACTTCTTGGCCAGATGGGGTACCAGGTTCTGCAATTCACTTTGGTTCAACTCATCTGAAACTGCTGTTGCCGTTCTGAATATGCTCTCCCAGGATATGATGACTTGCTCTTAATTTTGGATATGCAATGGTTTGGAGTGTTCTATCCTAGTGTAACTACTTTCTGTGTCATTCCTACTTCGGATATTTCGAAACCTTTCCATCAGTTCAGATCATCTCAGTTGGTGTCATCACTTGTCCGTCCTTCTCTCCCCATGCCTGATATACTATGTCACTGGAATAACTGGTACATGATTGTTAGTGAAACCATCAATTTGCCCCAATTCATCAACGAACAGTGAAAACTTTGTCTTATGTGTGCACTAGGAAAATCGATCCTATGGCCATTTAAATTTCAATCCAGCCTTTTACTTGAATTTGACCATATAAGTGCGGCGATTCTCAATAAAGTAATAGTTCTGTTCTCAGGTTATTTTCTCTCTTGATACCTCTCCATCTTTCATGTCTGCTTGTCTTGCAGGATGTGGGATTTCTCTGTAGCCTTATACATGATCAACATTTGGCCAGACTCTTTATTGTTGGCCGCTGTCTATGGAGTGGTGGAAAATGCCTCCACTGCCTTGTTCGGCCCGATAATTGGAAAGTGGGTGGATAAACTGAGTTACATCAAGGTCTGATGAACCTACAATCCTTTATCTACTACAGAAAACATCGGACTTTAATTCCCAATGTTATCGTAAGTGCATTTATTTAAATATGATAATTGAGTGATATTACATTCACGAAGGGGCAAACATTTGTTGCAGGTTCTCCGGCTTTGGCTTGTGACACAGAACTTTTCTTTCATAGCTGCTGGAGGCACGGTTCTCGGTTTGCTAGCTTACCCAGATTTGAAGTCCACAAGTGTTGAAACTTTTGTCTTGCTCGTCCTTGTGACCAATGTTTCCGGAGCTGTTGGCGTGCTTTCCACTCTTGCTGGAACAATCTTGATTGAAAGAGAATGGTAATAGCTTTGAGCTTAAGTACTTGCATCCCCAAGGCATACTATTCTCTTTTCATGTTCTTTTCAAATTTGCTTTTAATGTGCCTCTAATTGCAGGGTGGTGGTGATGTCGGAAGGCCAAGCCCCTAAACTCCTTACCCAGATGAATTCGGTCATAAGACGGATTGATTTGATCTGCAAGTTGTTTGCCCCTGTTGTTTCAGGCTTCATAATCAGCTTTGGTTCGCTAAAAGCATCTGCTATGACTTTGGCAGTTTTCAGCACCATAAGTGTTTGGCTGGAGTACTGGCTTTTCATGTCAGCATATAAGGGGAGCCCTGCTCTAGCTGAGCGAAATCGACAAAGAACCCAGAAACCTTTTCCTGCTGAACTGACAGAGAGCTCTTCTGTTCCAGATGATTATCATCCAGCAAATGCAGAAAAAAGCCAAAAGAGAAGTCTCGGTGAGAAAATCGCGAATCTGCCCCTAGTCAGTGCTTGGAGAGTGTACTTTGAGCAAGAAGTTGTGCTTCCTGGAATCGCACTAGCTTTGTTGTATTTTACAGTTCTCAGGTAACGCACGGGAAACTGATGAATCCTCAAAGTTCATATCTTTCACCCTAGTTAATGGGACTTACCTGTAATGTTCTACTATTGACGTTTTGCTTTCCTCGTAAAAGGGTAAAAAAACAGGATGAGCATTCCTGATATATCATCAGGTGGAAACTTGCATATGCATCAAAACCTAAGGTTGTCTTAATTGTAACGTCGTTTCTGGTATTATCTGCTAGACAGTTACTATTGCATTGCTGCATTGTCTGGAAACTGTGCAAAATTTTGGCAGTCTCAGAGTCTTTCTTGCTCTGATTTGAATGCACTGACCATTCAGCATTGTTGTATGGATTTACAGCTTCGGAAGTTTGATGACAGCTACATTAGAGTGGGAAGGTATACCTGCATTTGTCATCGGAATAGCACGCGGAATAAGTGCAACAATCGGCGTTGCCGCCACTCTGGTTTACCCAGTCTTACAGTCTCGCATTTCCACGATCCGAACTGGGCTCTGGTCCAGCTGGTCCCAGGTATAATTTTCAACTATCATCTTGTTTTAGGACTTTTTTGGCTGTATAGACTAGCGAAAAACAATTGAACTTTCATTATGAGGAACTATTGCAGTGGACTTTCCTGCTTCTGTGTGTTGGGTCAAAATGGGTCCGAAACAACATAGTAGCTGCCTCTATGCTGATGGGAGGAGTGGCGGCATCTCGACTTGGATTGTGGATGTTCGATTTAGCCGTCATTCAACAGATGCAGGTTCTTTATTTCGGTTTCAATAATAACTCAAAAGAATAGCACCGGTCACTCGTTTCCCTAGACATCTCACAAACATTCTTGATTCATGTGTGGTTGAGGTTTAGCTCACCATTTAGTATTTCATCTTGTGAGGGGGTTTCTGTTTGTCTTCTTCCTCATTCTTCGACTCCCTGTTGGTTCTTCATATGGGTTCATTCTTATTTACTAGCTTAAACTTTTGGTTGGATATTTTAATGCCATTCTACATGAAAACTGTTTCTCGTGGTGGTTGTCAAATTCTCAGACCTCAAAATTCACTTTCTGTTCCATCCTGTTTCTCATCTGTGGCAGGATAAGGTTCCAGAATCTGATCGGTGTGTGGTTGGAGGCGCTCAGAGTTCTCTACAGTCCCTCTTGTATATGATGGCTTATGGTATGGGAATAATCATCTCAAATCCAAAGGTGATCACCCCTGCTTCTACTTCCTATGATGACAAGAGTGATACACTACTTATATCATGTGTGGAGTTACCTTAAGTTCATCAAACTTTCGATTTACGATCTAACTGAATTATTAATTTGTGGCTTCTGCATCAGGATTTCTGGCAGTTGATTTTGTTGTCGTTTCTGTCGGTTACCCTATCGGCATCCTTATATACTTTACACGTATACCGTGTCCGCAAGCACCTGATCCATTTTGAGAAGCTCATTTTGCTGGGAAGTTGGTCGATCATATGGTCTTCGGATGCGCACCAGAGTCAGACCGCGTGAACTTCATTAGTTCTTTTCTAAGACATGACAAGAATCTCATTGTATTTCCGGAACGATATCATACTCCAGGACAAGCTGCTCATGCCATGATGTCTGACAATCCTGGGTGAAATAGAAAAGGATAACAATTCAGACTGTCCTAACAGGATCTTGATAACGGGATTGAGAAGTACAATCAGGGACTCGGTATGTTTATAGGAATGCCGGCTGCTGATTTTACATTTGCGAAATCCATCTGTTCATCTTACCTCTTACGTGCTTTCTTACAAGCCCCGCAGAGTGATTGTTTCACATGCTTAAGATGCAATCCTGAATAAAAATTACACTTTCCGGTAACCATACTTTGAGTGACTTTTATTTAGCCACTGAACTTCAATTTCCTGACGCCTGAGATCACTTATGATGAAGTCATTGAACTTCAACTCCTAATGCATGATGAGCTGAGGTTTTGCATGAGTACTTGGCCCACTGGATGGATCTGATCAACGAGGGGGGCTTGGACTGAGCTCCTAGAAAGGACAGGCCAGGCAATCTAGCCTCAAAACCCTTGCCCAGTTCCGTCCCTGGAGATCAGCAATAAGTATCTGGACAAACATGATCCGGACAGGATTGGTTGGTTTGGACATGGAAACTACTTTCACTGTTCATTTAACAGAATTAATCGGACATGATCTGAAGCTGGCCATTTGGGCCTGTTGATTTCATGGCTCAAATTCTTGCCGAATCGGAGTTTACATCGGAGCCTGGAGAGCCAAGTTAGGTCCTAGACAAGTTCGGAGGTGTTCGGGGGGTGCGATAAAAGAGGGGACTGGGCACCTGGGCAAAAAGGACGGGGATGCCAGTCAGATCAAGCATAGTAGCCGAAGTTACTAGGCATGGACCAGGTGGTCGACAAGCTTGTGGCCGAGCCGCCCGCCCTGATCAGCACCCAGCCTACTAAATTTGCTACTGGTCATCCTGTGGTAGCCCGGTAGTCGTATGGATCTCGCGAACTCGGGTTTAAAAATCTTATTTTGACCTGTTTTTGTTCGAGAACACGAACATGGTGGAGGTGTTTTCTTAGGGTGCGTATGGTAAAGCTCCAGAAACGCGTATGGTAAAAAAGTGTTCCCAAAGTGTTCCGGGAACACTTTTCAGAAATGGGAACACTTTTGGAGCAGAAACGAGAAACAAAAAATACTTATTTCTTTGTTCCCGGAACACTTTTTATCAAAGCTTTCGAACACATTTTATAACGCAAGAGGAACACTTTTTGCAACCCTCTGTTTTTGGACTATTCCTTCACACTTTCAAAGACGACGACTTTTTATCAAAGCTTTTGAACACATTTTTTTTTTTTTGTAGTTACCAAACGCGTTTCTGTTCCCAAAAATCGTAGCCGGGAACAGAAACAGAAAAAAGTGTTTTTGTTCCAAAAGTTGTTCCAGGAACAGAAACGTTACCATACACACCCTTATCCTCTAGCGAAACTTGGTGCGATAATTACAATGTTTGTGAGGAGTTTTATATTGGAATACTGGAAACATGCGAGAAAAAGATAAGGTCCAATCGATTTTCCACTTTCCGAAACGGCCTTTTCCTTACCTAATTTTAAGGAAAAGGATTTGAACCCTCAAACTCAAACACTCCAATTTATGGGGAATACTGGAAACATGCGAGAACACGAACACGGGGAATGCAGGCTGACCATTACCACCATCTCTCATCTCTCTCCCAAAAGGGGAGCATCGGGGCTCTCCCTTTCCGTTTCAATTTCAATGGCCAAATTTTAATCGAAAATTACTGATGTAGCGATCTAATTAGTGCCAATTGTCATATTATATGACAAAGTCAATGCTAAATTTTTTCTTATTTTTCTCGTCTTTCCTTTCTTTCTTTCTTTTTTATTCCCTCCACCGGCCACAAGCAAAGGTCGTCCTCATCGAATCCGGCAAGGGCTACTCTCATTGGCCACCCTGCCCAAATCTGGTGAGGACTTGGCCAGCGAGAGGCGTCCACGCCCTTGTTTCACTCGCGTGTGGCCGACAACCTCCGTCGACCATTGTCGAGGCTTGGCAACCAACAAACCAAAGTAGGAAAAAAAGGAACATATATAAAGGAAAAAAGAAAAAAAAATTCGAGAAACTTAACAAAAAAAAAATTGCAAAAACTATCAATGTCAGCGATTTCGAACCAAAATTAACCAAGATAACTTAATTGGTGAATCGTCAAAAGGTTTAGAACTAAATCGGCCAAATTGAAAAGTTCATGGCAGAATTGACTATCCTACAATAAGCTCGGGACGCATAAGACAATTATTCCTAACTCTCTAAATTTTGGATTGATAGTGAATTATTTGAGTCCGGCTCTATTGATAGGATGTGGGTACCAATGGTCGCCGCCTCCCTTGTCATCAGATCACCAACTTCCTTTACCTTCCGACCTTGGGTAGGCGTCAACCCCTATACATGGTTTTATGACTTTGCGGAGACCACTTGTTGGTTTCTTTGATAATGATTTCATCTTGCCTTAGATTATGAATTGCAAGATCTCCCTAGAGCATTATTTCATGAACGGGCAAAAAGCATTGGCCAACCTCAGAAGAAGTTTCAAAAAGCATTTGAAGAGCAGGCCAGAGAGAGGTAAAACCCAGGCATCCAGGGCCCAGAACGAGAGGGCTGATGCATCCATTCATGCATTAAAATAACAACCGCATGGTAAGAAACAGTATCCTGGAAAGGCCATCGCGCATGCATTAATACAGAAGGCGCCAGAACAGTTTATGACTAATTATTCAGAAAGAATCCATTGCATGTCTCTGTCATGATATGTATGTTTTACTTGCTCTGGTTTGATAATTCATCTGTAGTCTGATTATGACGGCAGCTTTACCAGATGCTGGTTGCCAGTCCTCTTAAATGTTTGACCCGCAAAGCTTGCCCCCGGGGAAAGATCCGTCCACGACAGCGATTTCGGGCACCAATCGGCTCGTGTTGATTGAGATGATAAAACAGTTATTTCCAGAGAGAGGTCAGATCGGCCACATTGCCATCGAGCCACAGTGATATGGTGCCTGCTTCTTACAGGTTCCTGATAAGTGCCATCTAACTTCGTAGCATTTCATTTTTTTTTTTTGAAGATCGAAATGATGATTACGCCAATCGAGATGATGATTATGCCGGAGCCACATTGAGGCTTTCTATTTTGCATCCCAAGTTTTTTTTCTACATAGATGATGTGGGAGCATCAAGGTCTAAGAAGGAAAAGGTATCCAAGATGGATTTTCAAAGAAGAGTGAAGAATAAAGGCTAGTTCTTTTTTTTTTTTTTTTTTTTAAGATTTCCTACTTTAAAATTTGGTTTCCTTTGTGAGTCAAAGGTTTCCTATTCCTGATCTAATGTTTTCTAATTTGATGTTTCCTTGTTTGAAATTTTCCGGTTGAAGATTTCATAGTTTTATGTTTCCTGATTTAATATATCTTGGTTAAGGTTTCCTAATTCAATGTTCTTCTAGTTTAGTGTCTTAGTACCTCTGTATATAGAGAGAGAGAGGTGTTCTCTCAATTGTAAGAAATGGGTCTTCTTTGTGGATTGCATTCAAGAGACGAGTGAGTTATTGGAAGTTGGAATAACTCTAGGGTGATTGTGACATCTATTGTATCACTTGATCTATGATAGAATCCTATACCCCTCTCTGCTCTCTCCATTTAGTAGGTCACCTTAATGGTACCGCATAAATTCACTGTTCCTCGTTCTATCTATTATTTTATTATTCGAGTAACATCATCTAATGGTCTAGTCTTAGAAATGAGCAAATCTTACTTGATCGGTATGACAATCGGCGAATCGATATTGCAACTTCTTCTCCAATATTCCCAACGAAATTCTGCCCTCTCAAGCTAGGCTCCTTTCCTTTTAACCAAGGGGGTGTTACCAGGTTATCTATCTGGGCATGGCGGCTGCGAATGTGCTTCTGGACAAGATAAGGAAACAATTTAGCTCTCTGACAAACAAAATGGACAAAAACAAAAAGTGAACTTTTTTTCATCTTACACTGTTCTGATCTGATTCTGACCTTGGATCTTTGTGGCTGCTGGTGTTAGGGATGAGACACAAACATGTGTTTGGCTGTTCTTGGATCTAGCCTTTTGACAGGAAAAGACAAAGCCACATGGCTCATCTTACCGGGGAACGCTCTGTGTTTTCTCTTCAAACATTAGGCATTTGGCATTTTGTAATCCACAGGTTTGACCTTTGCTCTTACCTCCTCCTTTTTTTTTTGGGTTTCATTTAAGCCATTTACTTGCTCTCTGGACAAAGGTCCTGCCATTTTCTGATCCTGCTGAATCCAAAGATTTGAACATTTTTTTTAAGGTTCTGTGTTTTATGTTTTGTTCACATGGGAAAAAACAAAGATAAACAGTCATACAGCTTGTAGACAATATCTTAGGAGCAATGCACACCTAACACCCACGATTCTGACTTCTTGATCCGTTTTCTTCTCAGTTTTCAGGATTTGCTCTTGTTTTTGGTGAAACCGAGTCTACAGCAGAACGAACAACTTCCTTGATACCATTTGCATCACTTTCATCATTCACACCAAGAAACAGGGCACTCGTCACAACAGTACAGTACAACTCAAAGCCTATCATCATTTGCATGCAGTGAGTGGCCACAATACAAAGTAAAGATCCACATCCCAATCAGTCGTTCATCCCATCCACAATTCATTGGAAGAAGAAGAGGAGGAGGAGGAGCCACTTGCTATGATTCAAGAAGTCAGTTCAGCCACTTAAAATGATGAGGGAGCCTCTCCTTGACCGGGAATCGGATCCTCAACAGCCATCTTTTCCGCCATTGCTCACCAGATATTTGTACTCCGGCCACTTCTTGGCCAGATGGGGTGCGAGGTTACACTTCTCATTTCACTTCAGCTTCGGCGATAGTTCGGAATCACCCATATTAAGAACACTTGCTAATAATGTGAAAGAGAACATTTTCTTTATGGGGCCCAGTTTAACATAGTACTCTTCATACAGTTTCAAGTTTGAGATGTTTCGAACTTTTGCAAGCTTTTCCTTTTTGTTCTTCCATTTTCCTCTCATTGTTTAGAAAGGCTGATTTTCTGCTATCACTTCAACATCATAGTTTTGGAATTGAGAAGGGAGTTTCAACTACTTAATTCAATTATCTCAGGCAAAAAAACAAGTAATTTGTTTCCCTTCCATGGCCAAAAGTTGGAAAACAAGTTGCAAACTGATGTTTACTAGTTCTATGTAGCGGAAAAGGCAGTTGTTCTAGTAGCTGCTGTATGGTATTGATTTACTAGCCTCAATTTTTTTTTTTTTTTTTTGGTCGAAGATTTACTAGCCTCAATTTAACAGGTAAAAGGTAAAATGAAAAAAGGTTGTGCCTTTCAGAAGTATGCAAGATGCATATAGCAGGATCATGTAGCAGAATAAGTAATCAAACAGCCATTTAATTCTCGTGTATGCATGCATTCATATCCTTTACATGGTTCTCGGTGAAATAAGATCTTGACCCAACCTATTCAGTAGTTCCAGAAATTTTGGTATGTGCAGTTCTACAGAAAAAATCAAACCTTGGTAAGGTCATGCTTCATTTCGATCTGTGTTCTCAGTCCTTATGAGAATATGAAGTAGGTTAATGTCTTCTTGTCTTGCAGGATGTGGGAATTCTCGGTAGGTCTGTACATGATCAGTATTTGGCCAGACTCTCTACTATTGGCTGCCGTATATGGAGTGGTAGAATCTGGCTCCATTTTCTTGCTTGGTCCAACCATTGGAGAGTGGGTCGATAAGTTGAGTTATGTCAAGGTTCGATAAACTTCAATTCTCAAATTTCTCAATTCAGGACCAGAGCTAAAGAAATTGGACGGCACCTTAGGTCCAAATGCTGCAACCAAAAATTTGGAACTAAGCAAGCATTTTTCAGAGAGAAAATAATTGCTCAGAATATTTCAATGAGTTCGAATTGTTTTTGTAAAGTCTCATACTTGTTGCAGGTTCTACAGCTCTGGCTCATAACGCAAAACTTCTCATTCGTGGTGGCCGGAGCCACAGTCTTTGGTATGCTGGCCTATCCAGATCTGAAATCCACAAATTCTGGATTGTTCATCATGCTCATCATTGTGACCAATGTTTCGGGAGCTATGGGCATGCTTTCTACTCTAGCTGGAACAATTTTGATTGAAAGAGAATGGTAATACTAAGTTTAGACTTATAGCTAGAGTCTCTTCCACATATTGGCTAATTAATAGTATGCCTTTAGTCTTTTGGCGAATTGAGGAGAGACGTTTTTCCAGTATCTTTTTGCTACAAACTTTTGTTTCAATTTATTTTCCCTCATAATTATGCCTCTAATTGCAGGGTGGTAGTGATGTCAGAAGGCCAACCTCCAGGACTTTTGACCCAGATGAACTCGGTCATCAGAAGGATCGATCTGATCTGCAAATTATTTGCTCCGGTTGTTTCCGGCTTCATAATCAGCTTTGTTTCGCTAAGGGTATCTGCTATGACTTTAGCCGTCTTGAACACAACATGTGTTTGGCTGGAGTACTGGTTTTTCATGTCTGTATATAAGGGGATTCCGGCTCTTGTTGAGAGAAACCTGAGAAGAACCTCGAGACCTTCTCCGGTTGATCTGTTGGAGAGCTCACTGATTCAAAATGAAGATCCTGGATCAGCAGAAAGCAGCCAAAAGCGGAATCTCAGGGAGAAAATTTCAAAGGTTCCCTTCATTGGTGCTTGGAAAGTGTACCTAGAGCAGGAAGTTGTGCTTCCTGGAGTATCACTAGCTTTGCTGTACTTTACAGTCCTCAGGTGATGTACTAGAAATTACTTCACTCTGCAATTATATATCTAGAACTAGTCCCAGAACATGCATATTACACTCCAGGAAAAAGACTGATCTGCCCTCAAAGGTTCATTTTTCTTCAGCTGAGTTAAAAGTAGAGAGGACAATTGTGCAGTACGTGTACGACAGATTTGTGCTTGCATCAAATTTGAGTTGTCTTAATGCCATTACCATTTTCTCGTACTATCTATGAGAAGGCATTTGTCGCTGCTTCTCAATCATCAAGGCAGTGTGAATTTGTCGCTCTAATTCATTGCATTTACAAGTAGAAGAATTTTATTGTTTTGGTTTCAAACTCTACAGCTTCGGAAGTTTGATGACCGCTACATTGGAGTGGGAAGGTGTACCTGCATTTGTCATCGGAATAGCACGTGGCATTAGTGCAACAATTGGCATTGCAGCCACTCTGGTGTATCCAGTCTTACAATCCCGGATTTCTACACTAAGAACAGGGCTCTGGTCTGTTTGGTCCCAAGTATGGTTCTCCAGTTCCAACTTTGCAGGGATTTTTTGTCCGTAAATTTGACAAGCGTTACATGGATAGATAATTAAAATATATTGCAGTGGATCTTCCTGTTTCTATGTGTCGGCTCAATATGGGTTCAGAACGGCTTAGTAGCTGCCTACATGCTGATGGCAGGAGTGGCGACATCTCGACTGGGACTGTGGATGTTCGATTTAGCTGTTATTCAACAGATGCAGGTTATTTACATATCACAAGCATGATTGTAGATCTGTTATTTCCCGAACATAGACAGATGGAGCAGCTGTTCATTGCTTGAACAGAAGACTACTTTTGTTTCTCTTTTCTCATGTCTTTAGTTGGCTTTGGCAGGATGAGGTACCAGAATCTGACCGGTGCGTCGTTGGAGGCGTTCAGAATTCACTCCAGTCCTTTCTGGATCTGATGGCTTATGTTATGGGAATATTCATCTCGAAACCACAGGTGATTCCTGGTGCTGCTGCAATTAAATGGAGAACTATTTTTCCCTCCCTCTTAAATATGAGGATTTTTTGCTTCAGAATCTAACTTCTCAAATTGTTGTTCTTGCATCAGGACTTCTGGAAGTTGATGCTGTTATCTTTTCTGGCAGTTACAATTTCGGCGATCTTGTATACTTTACATGTTTATCGCGTCCGCAAGCATCTCATTCATTTTGAAAAGATCGCTCTCCTGGGCAGTTTGTTGATGAGACCTTCTTCAGATGCTGGTCGGAGCTGAAGCGCGGGAGCTTCTGTTATATAGTTTGTGCTGTTTGAGGATTTTCTCCAAGAACCTTATTAGAGCTGGATCGCAGGCAACAATCCTCTGTAAATATAGCAATTTCAGCTGTCCTAATAAATTTAAATAGGATTGAGAGATGAAAACTGGGACTCTGTTTCAGTATGTGTTAGCAACATGAAGATGCTGCTTCTACATTTGCAAAATCCTCATGGTCATTCAACTTCTTGTGTCATCTCCTTCTGCAAAGAGACAGTTTCGCATGTGTGTTTGATTTGGTTTATGAAAAGTCAGATAGAATCTCTTCATCATAGTCGGAGAACTGGAGAGAGAGTGACCACATGTTAACATGTCTTCGTCGTACAATTTTACCTATTGAAACACCCAAAACTGGAATACAGAGGCAAGCCGTACAGCACTCCTTTGACGAAACCATCAGAATTTACAAGACATGATTAAACACCGTGCATGTAAAGAATGAAGGTATAACAACAGCACAAACAATGGACATGTGAGCAGAACGAACTCAAAACTAAATGTAGGATTGGGACGAGAGTTTGTATCCGGATATAAGCGCGGACAAAGCCAATGCGAGGAAGGCAAAGAAGGCCATGCTTATCGAAGCTGCTAAGCAGTCTGTAAACAGATTATCCACATTATCTCTCATCCTGTTGGTCATGGGCACTGCTGTAGATGCTGCCGATATCAGGAGGTATGCCACAACCTAATCCAACCCAAGATAATTGAATCCCAGTCAATACATCAAAACAATATCATCACACAGATTGATATAGACAGTCTCCATAGAGAGGTGGACATGTGGACATGTGAATTGTGAGACCGTTGTCAAGGCTGAAAGTGCAATAATCGAATTATATGAGGAGGCAAAATGATCAAGATGAAAAATAAAGAATGCACGATCCCCTATTCCAGTATCATGTAGAAACTGCCAGGTTGAAGACCAAGCTATCAGATGAGATCATGGTTTAAGATTGAAATGCTCTACTGAGAACATATGGCCAAGCTCTCGATCTTTTTTCATCAACGCCATCCCAGCTACTCTGGCAAGTGATTGCTATAACCCAGAACAAAAGGTCTAAATTCTTTTTCCAATTGAGGACCATACAAAGAGTACGTTTTCTGCAGGCAAAATGATTGGGATACCCAATGATTAAGACAGAACTTGGAAACTCCATGTGATCTGTTCTTGTCTTGTTGTCCAACGAACATGGGTCTCGCTTTTACAAATGGAATTGGGTCCCCTGTTCTCGAATACCAGCAATGATGCAACTAGGGCTGAATTGAAAACTTTTGAACAGAAGAAAGGGACTTTGTCACCTTGACTTGGAAAAGGATAGAAAGTTAGCCCCACAAGGGCACACGAAGAGTCAATAGCATAACGACGAGTAATCGATGAATTTCAAAATGATTCTTCTGTCCATATCGAAAACTTCGTTACCCAAATCTTTCATCTAATTTTCGCAAGCTTTCGGATGCTTAAATGGCAAAAATGTTCTGTTCCTCTTCACTCTATGAACATTTCAGAATATCTGTCATTCCGAGTAAAGCATGAGCTTTTAATAGGACACTGTTCAGGAAAATAACCTGGGATGAAAGGAGGAGCCTTTGTCTTTGCCATGTTCAGACAACAGAGAAAGTAGATGTCTTGAACACGAAATAAAAGCGCAACAGAGACAGATTACCCACCTGGTCGCCGAAGAAGTCGATCAGAGCCGAAGTCTGGCGCTGAAACAGCTCCTGCCCGGTAGAAATCTGGTGAACGTGCCGCAATGCTTGCGCTCCGGTGTACAGTGTAGCCAGGATCGATATCGCCAACAGATACCTGTGCGCAAATCTCCAGTTTAATCATAAAATTTCTGAATCCAGTGAAAAAAGTGCACTGCAACCCTAAAATTTCTGTACGGAGTGCAGTCCTAAATTCTTTTCAATTGATGATTCAAACGCTGCAACTTCTTTGAATGATTGTGATACAACAGAAACGATTGATCGCCAATATAAGAATTCATTTCCACTTCTAGGATTTAGGACCGGTGCGCTCGACAGAACACCAAATCCTCCACATCCCAAAATCAATCGAGACAGAGAGCGAGACATCGGACTCGAACCTGAACTCCTCGTACTTGTCGAAGTCCTTCCAGTCGCCGTGCTTGTTGCTGGCCATGATTATGAACGCGAGCAGCGAGAACAGCAAGGCCAGACCCCGGAGGACCAGGGACCCCTTCCGGATCAGATCGTCCCTCCTCCCCCGCCTCACGATCGCAGAAACCCCCAGCCCCGACCCCGCCGGAGCCCGGCTCTCGACGTCCGGGGCCGGCGGGGCGGACGGCGGCGACTGGACGGGCTTCTGCGGCTTCTCGCCGTCTTCGGTGCCCGACATCGCGGCTCTCGGTTTCACCCGATTTGCTTCCCGATCGGCCTCGCGAGGATGGAATCGAATCTTTGAATGCGTGAAGTGCGCGCGAGACGCTTCTGCGTGCGAATCTCTGTTGTGTGGAAGGAAGAAGACGAAGAAGTTGAGAGTGGTTTCTTCGCCTACGCGAATGAAGAAGCGCCTTCCTTCTGACAGCTCAGTTTTGCTATTCTTTAGCGTGCGGGTGTTATCATGTACAGCCGAGTACACTGAGATTCGAAAGTCTAGAACCAATAGAACGCGGACAGCTCATTGGGAAGATTCCAAGGGGGCGTCTGATTGGCCATCTTGAGATGGTTGGGAGGTTGTCGGGAGCAGGTGATTGCTGGGGCAACCCCATGCGGACCAACTAACATCAGTTTGGATCAAAGTGACATTACTTTTCAAGAATTATCCTAGACTTTTAATTAATTAATATATTAATTAATTGATTGATATGATTAACTAATTAATTATATTGACTCTTAAGAAATAATGACGTGTAATCATGATCAATTGGTAATCGTGGTATTAAATCGAGGGGGAAGACGACCGATTTATGCCCGATCGCGATTGCTCCTCCATCCACGCCGGATTGGGAAGTGATCCGGCAAGCACGATCATCGGTGCTCTCGAGGTTCTATCTACGGACCGTTCACATGCTGATGAGATTGTAGCAAAGATGCTTACCGATGTCGAACCTTGTGTGGTTAAAGATGATGCTGAGCGACTAGGGCTCGAATTAAATTTGTTACAGATATATCAATTTAAAATTTTTCATAGTATTAATCTTTTTTTAATGATGGAAATTTGTTTTTGCAAAATAGACCGCTCTGCAAGCATAAACAGAGTTCGACACAAGAGAAGTTATTTATCCTTTATTTGTGGATTAAAATTATATGCTCTCTCATGCCGATGGTATAGAAAGGCGTTTCTATAAATTCTCTTTTCACATTATCAAAGTATCCTACAATTACTAAAAAATTATGGCTTCGTCTGTTTCACGAAATATGAATTATTTATAAAATATTTTTCTAAATTATATAAATTGAAATAATTATACAATAAAACTCGTCGTCACTTGAAATAATTTGACAATAAGAAATCAAAATTATCCAAAAAATCATAAACATATTGTACGACGGCCAATTCAATTTTAAACTTTTGAATTATGTCGATTTAGTTTTAAATCTTTCAATTGTGTCAATTCATTTCTAAATATTTTTGATGATTTGTTAATATAATCCAAAACATTTTGACGATTTGCTATTTAGTCATTCTGACTAAATTTGACCTAAAATCGATAACGTTGCGAGCCGTTTGTCCTATATGGCATGACCGGTTGATGCCGAAATGGACATTTTAAAATTTTTAATTTTATGAAAAAATTTCTTTCTTATTTTTCTTTTTGTCTTTTCTTTTTTTTTTTTTCCGCCTTTTCCCTCCACCGACCATCATCGGTCCCAAGCCAAGGTGCCCATCGCTTGGGCAGGTTGCCCTTGCCGAATCGAGAGAGGGCGACCTTCACTTGAGGCCAACAACCTCTGTTGGCCATCGATGAGGCTCGGCGGAGGGATAAATGGAAAAAAAAAACCATAAAATTAAAAATTGTTAGGCTATCACGTCAACAATTTTTGGCCAAAATCGGCCGGAAGGACTGAATTGGTAAATCGTTAAAAGTTTTGGACTAAATTGACAAATCGTCAAAAGTTCTAGGACTAAATTGACATAATTAAAATATGTATGACTGTTTTGACTCCCCTATGATATGTTTAGAATTTTTCGGGGCAATTGTCCGCAATAATAAAACAGGCCAATTAAGGAATCTTCCAAATGGGAATTTTTATAGGGGCAGGCCAGTCATCAACACGTACTTTTATTTCGTCTTGATCCCGACGTTGTCTAATTCGACCATGTGCCCTTCCACGATTGAATTCTCAACACAAGATAATCCAGTGAAAATGATAGTTACTTATAAGTTTGATCTATCTTTCTTCCCAAAACTTAAGGCTATAAAAAATAAATAAATTAAAAATAAAAATAAAAAGTATTCATAACATTAGTATTACTCAAGATTCCACCTAACGTGTACGTAACGTGTACGTCTGGCCCTTACACACGAAACATAAGAAATCGAATTAATCCTGTCGAGCAAACGATCAACTAATGAAACAATTATGCGAGATAATCAGAAAGTGTTAACTCTTGAGTTGTCCCAATGTTCATATCTTCTAATGCAGGGAGTTCTACCACAAAAAGCTCATCCAATTGCAAGTTTTGATTAGGGGGGAAAAATCAGTAAACTTCGTGCTTGTAGGTTATGGAGAACATTCCGACTCGATGGCGAAAAAAGGGAGATCGATGAAATCCATTCAGCTGAATCACGTAATATTAGGTTACTTTGTTTAAAACGAAGATAGATATGTGGGAGATTAGTGCCAAATCTAGGAACTCTAGGAAATCCATCGATTTTTTAACTATTGTGCCCCGGACAATTCGTATGGTTTGCTTTCCTAAAACCAAAGTACAGCCATTCCTAGTCTCACATAACATCTTATCAGCATCAAGATAAAATCAGCTTCCTGTCATGAATCAATTGAGCCATCTTTCCTCCGAAATGCGAATTCTATTGTCTTCGACCCTTCCCGACATGCTAGGGTTGAGGAAGCAACCATCTCTAGCTTTCCAAGCGAAGTAGATTGTGCCCTTCCCAGCCAAGCTTTATCAGAGTTTCAGGAAAAGACTTGGCCTTCGGGGTTCTGCAGAATCGTTGGGAGCTCGACCTCCCGGCCACCGGTGAATCGAGAATAACCATGAGTTGGTAACGAGGATTGCCGTACGATTTGGAGAAGCAAGCAATCGAAGAACAAATGTTGCCCGGATTCAGGTGCAAACTAGTTCCATCAAGAGAACACCACTTCTTAATTTTCTGCATTGTTTGCTATCTATTCAAAACAGAAGCCCGTTTAGTGAATCCAAATTTGCCGCTCAACTCTCCGCCCTTTTATCTTGAACGAAACCCCAAGGTTCTGAAGAAGGTCACTCCATCAGGAACACCAGAACAAGGCTTGAGAGTTCAAGCAACCCTATGTAAACCCAGCTTGCATTAGAAGTCTCCCAAGACTTTTGAGCGCACAGTCCCGGTTGACTTTCGTTTCTAGTAAGTCAGTTGTCAAAAACATCAGATATTACTATTTTAGGTAATTATTTTATGCATACATTTATGTCTAAGGCTACATTTGATAGACAGGATAAAAGGCAAAATAAGATGAATTTTATCTATTATTGTCCAAGACAAAATGAAATCGCATATAAAAGAGATATAACTCGGATGAAAACATCTCATGTGGAGATGGGATAAAGGTGGATAAGGGTTTTTTCATACCATAGTATTATTCTAAAAATCCCTACCCTCTCCTTCTCCATCTCATCCCTAACTCTAGTTCGCGTTGAAGTTTCATGTTACTCTCTTACTCTTTGATTCACGTCGAAGCACTTGGGAAAATATTGTGTACGAAGGGAACAACTGGAATAAGAGGCGTGATAATACTCTCTTTAATGAATTATTTTCCCCACAATATTGATGATGGTTACCAACAAAATTCCTTCCAGATACAACAGAGTCTCAACCGAGAATATTAGATAGCAATTCTAATATTTCTCCAAGAACTCTCAAAGGGAAATAATTTTCTAATATTTCTCTAAGAACTCTCAAAGAGAAACAATTAGAAAAGAAGACTATATCTCTTTGAAAAGAAACGAAAATCTAGAAGTTAAAGTAAGAATATTGAATAGAATCTCAACATATAATAGCGAAAAGAAGACAACTTAAAATTAATTAAAGTTCAAAGAATTAATTAAATCAACTATTTTTTTGAGACATGAAAGGTTGTGTTTGGTTCGGAATAATCGCGCATCCGTAGCGTAGTATAGTGGGGTATAATCCGCTCATCTTTATTATTCATTTGAAAGATTAGAATAGTCTTTAACTAATAAAGTATCTTGCATTCTTCCATCTTTCATGCGTGAGATAAGGAAAAGGCACTTTTTGTTTGTTTTACAAGCAAACTTTCAACATGAACTTCTACTTGTGAAATGCCTCCCTTCAAATCAAAGAGCAAAGACTTTTTTGTTCGTAAGCACTAAGCGAGATGCCTTGTGTACGAAGCTTCACCGCGCCACCTGCAGCAATTCCTACCACCTAATCTCCCAACATGCTCAAGAACCGAGAGCCATCCATGAGCTAGACGGCTGAAGGGAGCTTGCCTAGACCTCCGGATTCACTTTTTTGTGAGTAAATACTGAGCCGAAAGGGCTAGACTTATTTATTGAATATCGAGAATCCAATCTACATATGGAGTAGGCAAAAGGCTCGGGGCTAGCGAGGGAGTCCTGGCCTTAGATGGACAAGACAAAGGCCAATTTAGGGGTTGATTGACTTAACCGAATTAAGGAAAGCGTGGTTTTCCCATGAGCTTTCTCTAAGGTAGCTAGAATGTCAAGGCTCATTCTCCTCAATAACTCTCTAGTACAAGTCAAAGCTTAATAAAAATAACAAGAGAGTCGAAGCACTAAAGTTTTGGGAATGGATTGATTGTTGCCAGTTGTCTCCTTGTTATGCATTTACAATTCTTTTAGCAGTGAATCGTGATAGATTCTTATCATTTTCGTTGATACATTTATACTGATGTTAGTGGTGGTCGATTCTAGGGTAGCTTGGTTCTCACACTAAGCCGAGAACCTGACTAGACAGGGCTGGTTGCTAGTTCGTGGAATCAAAACTGACCCTGTCCACCTAGGACGTTCGGTTCCCGAGTTGGACCAAGATCGGCTGTGTACAATTTTTTTTTTTTTTGTTTCCTTGGGTTTTTTTTCTTGGTCGAAGTTTCCTTGGTTGACAATGAAGAATTCCTCAAGGAACTACAGTAAAAATTGTGATGGTGTTAGTGCTCAAAGCAATGAGCAGACGAATTATCTTTTCGATCTGGCATAATTTAACGTAGTTTGTACTGGCCATCAATTATTAACTGCCACTGCCTGCTTAGAACTCGTGTGTGGCCATGACACGAGGTATTGGATTGTGTGTTCTCTGCTTGTATCTTGGTGCTCATGTCTGATGGATACATTAAAATGAGTAGATTCCGTGTTCTCTGCCGAGAGAGATGAAGGGTAAAACGTGAGGGAGATGTAGCATGGAGAGTTTGAGCCCTAAATTTTATTTTGGGGCAAATGGCCCGGTTCCGCTTATTCCACATTTTGTGAACAGAAAACGGGCTAATTCGGTTCAGTCAGATCCAATTCTCAGGTTAGACCAGGGTCACCCCTAATTGATATGATGACATTTTTACCAAACAATGTATGATAGGATATCCAAACATTCTCTTTTATTATTGCAATTCACCATATAGTGGATAGAATAGAGCAAAAGATTTATATTTCGTAACGACCTCATATGGATAACTACCGAAAAAGTAGTAAATTCATTGGACATATGTCAATTCAATCATAAACTTTTTAATTTGGTCAATTTAATTTTAAACCTTTTGACAATTTTCAATTTAGTCCTTCGGACCAATTTTGGACCAAAAATCGCTAATTCAAGTGCTGGCCATCCCGAGTAGCAGGGCTGGCGCTGACGTAGATAATTTCTGTAATTTTTTCTAAAATAAATGAATGTTTATAAATTTTATGATTTTTTCTTTTCTTTTCTTTTTTCCTATTGTGTCCAGTGAGGATTATCGAAGCGGTGGGGGAGGATCGCGTTGGCAACACGGCCCTCATCCAGATCGAGCGAGGGCTTGCAGGCCCTCACCTAGTGGCCAACGAGAGCTGCCGCTTATTGTCGAGGCCCCGACAACCCTCACAAACCACAATGAAAAAAAAGAATATTTGAAAAATTGAGAAAATTAAAAAAAAAATCATAATTCTGTCATTATCAGCGTCGATTGTGTCACATAAGATGGCTAATGTGGCAAATCGTTGAAAATTTTAGGACTTAATCGGTCAAATAAAAAAATTTAAAATTGAATTGATATTCATAAAATGAATTTATAATTTTTTGGTAATTTCTTCCGGTCTCATATGTAGCATCAATTTCTTAGACGAGAGTGGTACTACTTTCCATTTAGATGACAAATCTAATTCATAAGACAGTTTTTTTACCTGTCAGGCCACCACAATGAATGGGCCGACCTATGAGATAGCATAAGGACCTACGCACGTTTTTGGTAATTTTGTCATAATGTTGCCTTGTCCACGCCTAGCTAAGTCAATGTGGGACTTGGTGTTGAAATTGTTTCCATGTGAAGTAACCATCAACACATCTATAGTGTGAGACTAATATCTTAAAAAATTCTCTAACTTCAACTCTTATACCAATTCTACCTTTTATCTCGTAAAATAATATCTAATTTTAAGTGCGGTTCCAATTATATCCTAAACCTTTTTTGGTCTCATAAAAAATCCTCGACTTTAGATCAACTCCCGGTTCTACTATAAACTTTTTGGCTCATAAAAAGCCATCAACTTTAAGTCCAATACTAATTATACCCTAAACATTTCTTTGTCTCGTAAAAAAATCTCAAATTTAAGTCCAGTTTTGATTTTACTTTAATTTATTTTGTCTCATAAAAGATCATTAACTTTTACTTGAGTCCAAAATTTGCCCATTTACCATCCGTCAAAATCACCCGTAGTGATTTTGAACTCGGTCTTAAGAATGTTCCATCTCTCGCAGCTGGAGAGCTCGTGCTATGGACTCTCGAAATAGCTCTTGCTTAGGAGTTCTCCATTTCCCGGTTGTCAATGATAAACTTTGGATGGAGTATCAATGGAGGCAGATTTGTAACTCAAGTAAAAGTTTGTGATTTTATGAGATTGAAAAAGGTTTAGGGTGAAATTGAGACCGAAACGAAAAAATTAGGGCAAGATCTAAAGTTGATAATTTTTTATAAGATTAAAAAAGGTTATGGTAGAATTGGGACATAACCTAAAATTGGAGGCCTTTCATGGGATAAAAAAAGTTTATGGTAGAATTTGAACTGAATCTAAAATTGAATTCTTTTTTATGAGACCAAAGGTAAATTTTGAGACAATTGCTAAAGTTTGAGGTTCTTTAGAGCATTAGGCCCAATAATCTGGCGTTCTTTTTATCATCTCGAATTTACACCACGACTAGCAAAAAAGAAATGTAACTTAGTCGAATGCCCTCTCATCGATATTCAATGTGCGAAATCATACGTACAAGTCCAAATCTTACGGATAATCCCTAGTTGAGGAGAAATTTCTCTAACTAATCTTTTCATCGGTGAATTACAACCGTGGAAGTGACCCGCATTTACCGTTACTTAAATTTACATTAAGGCGACGTCTTTTTGACTTGTGACCCACCTGCCAATTAGAGGCACGATCGGATAAAAATCACATGCCCCTATGTTTTTCTCAAAGCTCATGAAACACCGAGCAAAACTTCTTCTTTCCCCCTTAGAAGAAACAAGCATATTCAAAACAGGGTCGCATTGACAGGGTCAGGGCAAAATAAGGTGAAATGGATCGGATTCGGATCGCTTAACATTAGGATTTCTGTGACATGCGTAACATTACTCAAATCAGGCCGTCCAAATGAAAATAAACTGCCTGATTTGAACCACGTTTGAGATTCAAAATTTTTCAAATCTCAAAAAAATTTTCGCCCACATTTTTTCTCTTCCTTTCAACACACGACGCAGCTCAAATCAAGCTGTTCATTTTCATTTGAACGGCCTGATTTGAGTAATGTCACGCATGTCACGGAAATCCTAATGTTAGGCGATCCAAATCCAGATCGGATCCCCTAACATTGCCAATTCAATATTAAGGGTGATATTGATTAAACCGGGCCGTCCATTTTGATTTAGACGGCTCGATTTGATCAATGTCATCTCTGACAATATTAGGGGATTTGGATCCAAAATAGGGTGTCACATCAAAGATGGCCGTTGAGTCCGGCTATTGGCGCGGCTGCATCTGTGGACGTGAACCTGCGCAATAAAGGTCAGAGATCCAAGAGAATTGTCCCTCAAATCAAGTAGTAATAATTAAATATTGTTATGATCATTACTATTATTACTGCCACGTCTACCGAAATACCTGGATAGGGATGTGAGCAAGGTCACTTGCATTCAAAGTCAAGTGTACTTAATTAGGGTATTCTCTTCTTTTTCTTTTCATTTGGGTTGACGATTCATATTGGTTGGATCCACGGTAAGTGCGATGGTGACCGGAAGGTATTAGATTCTACGTTCATCTCGCGCTTTTTTAATGCGGTGCCTTTCCTTTTCAACTCGATCAGATTTAGCCGATATTCCCATTTGTGATCTCTAGGTATTAGCAAGATTTCATGAATAATAACAAATAATAATAATGTGATCTCAATTGATTGAATCAAAGAGGTGTACTAGAATCTAAGTAACATCGACACCGACATGCGTTAGGCGACACAACACGACACGACACGACACGCCGACACTTCATTTCTCAAAAAATAAATAATTTTGAGACATTATGACACGTTGTATATTAAATGTACATTTTTTATATACAAGATAAATTATTGTGCAAATATGAAAATATTGAGTTTCTTCTTCTTCGACTTCCTGATTTATTGAAAGTGTTTAAAATTAACTCTGTGCGTATCGAAATGATATGTTGGGATGTTAGATTCGAGTGTCGCCGACTTTTCCGGAGCGTTGATCACATGTCAATTGTATGTCGGAGAGTGTCAGACACGACATGAAACGGCACAAAGGCCGTCGGAGAGTATCGGTGCTTCTTAGACTAGAATGCTTAAAAGAAAATTGACCGAGAGGAAATATTTTATCGATTCATCAAAAGGCTCGCATATATTAGAAAATCATCTGTAATTTATTTATTTTTTAAGGAGTTTCTCCAAGCTGACCCTCTGATTTCTATTCAAAGTGCCCTAAATTTAAGCGTTGAGTTCAAACAAACTGTCTACTCATTTTTTTTTTACTTGCAATATATGTACATGTATGTATATGTGTATGTATATCTACATATCCTTTTTTTTTATGTTATTTATTGTTTTGAAAGAAATCCCTTACAAAGAATCTTACATATTTTTTTTTTTTTAGATAATTGCCAAAAAAAGTCCTAAGCCTATTGCAATTATTTCAATTTAGCACTTCTTCCGGTCAATTTTGGCTGGAAATCGTTGACGTGGCATGGTCGACTCTAACGTGATAATTTGTAAATAATTTTTGAATTATTTATTTATTTATTCCCTTTCCTTCTACCTCATCCACACCTCTGTTCGGCTAGAGGTGTGGCCTCGGGAGGGGTGGCGAGGTCGACCTCGCCGGTGGGTGGGCGATTTGATGAGGGGTTGGGCGAGGCCACACCTCTAGTCGGTTGGAGGTGTCATCGATTAAAGGTGTGGCTGAGGGAGGAGAGAAGGGGAAAAAAGAAAAAAAAATAATTTAGAAAACATTATAAAAATTATTTAAAAATTATCACGTCAAGACCGATCTTATAAAGCCGGTGATTTTCAGTTAAAATTGACCGATATGGCTTAATTGTTACGGATGCAAAATGTTTAGGATTTAATTAGTATAAACATAAAAAATTTAGTACTAAATTGGCAACAAAATGATTTAGGATTAAATCAGGATAATTATAATAGGTTTATGATTTTTTTTTTAAATAATTTTCGCCAAATTTTTAAAGAGGAGAAGCAGAATGCCTTCTGTTGCTGTGATTCAATCAACGAGGACAATCTTTTAAAACTGCCCAATCAAATATTTCCAGAATCGTGAAAAGTAGAGATAGGGCCGATTGTCCCATCTGACACCGACTCAAAACTTTCTGCAACTTTCATTATCTGATCATGATCACGGGTCGCGGGATGTCGATGAGGATGACCCCCCACCCCCGGTTCGGTTCACGGTCTTCAGACACGATCGTGACCGCAAGATTCCAACCGGAAATTCTTCTTGCTTGTTCGAGAACCAGAGGAAGAGCACACCTACTCCGAAAGGGAAAACAGAGACAAAAGAAGAAAAAGAAGAGAAGAGAATATAATAGAATAGAACAGAACAGAAGAGAGAGAAAGCGAGTGGACCCCATAATAATAATAATAATAATAATAATAATAATAATAATAAAGACAAAAAAAATCTATGAATTTTAATTTAACGTGTAATGTGATATATGAACTTTAAATTTATTTAATGTGGTCTATGAACTTTTAGCAAAAAATGTAATGTGATCGCCGAATTTTTAATTGTTCAATGCAACTTTTGAATTTTTTATGCACGTTCAATTTAATCTCTAAACTATATAAAAATGATCAATGTTGTCCTTTTATTATTATTAGATAGTTTTAAAGTTTAAGAATTACATTAAGCAAATATAAAGTTCGGCGACTATATTACATATTAAGTCAAAATTTAGTTACTGTGCTAGTATTTTTCCAATTCCTAGATTGCCCCCAAAAAGAGAAAGTGAGTGGACCCCATTATCTTAATAATAGTCATTTTCCTCTCTCCTTCCATTTTGGGACGATGCCGCACCGAAATAATAATAAAAATAGCAACAATAACAATAAAGCAAATTCGTTGGGCATGGGACAGCTGGCAGACCTACAAATACATTAAAAATGAGGTTCGTTTGGCCGACGAAAACGGTCCCGCTCTTACGCGTTTTTAGTTGGTCTTTCCCTTTTGGCCGATGCAATAAATCCGAACACCCCTAAAACGGAATCATCGGCTTTTCCCGGGAGCCCCTCCCATGTCGGAATCGGAGAGTTTCGATCCGCCGCCCGAATAGCGTGTCCATGAATCTCATGACTCGGACCCGCCCGCGTCCGGCTAGGCGTCCGATTTACATTGAACTCGAGCTCATGTTAATTTCAAGAGCGCTCCCGACGAGGGGGTCGCGTGATTCGGATCCCTCGAGCTACACCGACTTGACCCGGAATGCTCGTCCTCGAAACTTTTTTGTTTTCGATCGGTGATGCCAGGGTGAAGTCACCGATCAATCACGTGTCGATAAGTATATTGTACCCGTCCCTCTTGAAATTATGGATGCGCTTCGGAAGGATTTGATTGCATAATGACCTTTATATACACGTGTCGGCGAACGAGTAAGTGTATTAAACAGAGATAGATCAATAATAATATCAGTGACCTATTTGTAATTTTCCGAAAAAAATTGATTTATTAGCTTACGCGAGATTACTTAATAGAACAGGATTCTCTCTCTCTAATCTACTAATTCCCCACTCGGTTTTCCCCGCGTGGTGACCTGCTAGTCCGGTCGTCCGGTTACCCCGCCGCGTCATCCTCTCTCATCACCCCACCCCTCTTCCTCCCTCCATTAAGCACGACTGCAACAAACACTCTCTTCTCTCTCTTCGCAGACGAGCACGACTCTCCAACCTCGCAGTCGGCGATGTCCTCGCCGCCTTAAACTCTCTTTCGAAAGGAGGAGGAAAGCCATGTCTTCCCGATTTGCTCCTCTCTCTTTTCCCCATCTGCGCCTCCGCCTCCGCCTCCCACCGCCTTCCCCTCGTCGGCGCCAACCACACCTCCGCTCGCTTCTGCTCTCGCTAGTCCCCATCTCCCTCCCTCCCTCTCTCTCTCTCTCTCTCTCTCTCTCATTCTCACTGACTTTTTCCTTCCTTTTGTATATGAACACACACCCACATACATGAATACCCAGATGGAATCCGGCAAACCCAACTCCGTCAGGAGCGTTCTCGTGCGGGCCCTCGTCGTCGGCGTCCTCCTCCTCCTCGTCCGCTTCGCCTACGTCGTCACCATCGCCGGCGAGTCCTGCAAGCTCAGCGACTTCTGCTTCCTCTCCCCGCCGGAGAATCTCGACCTCGTCGTCTCCGGCGCAACCGCCGCCGCCGCCAACGCTGTCCGATCCACCGTCCCGAGCCCCCCGCGCCGCGGCGAAGGGAAGGACTGGATCGAGGCCGTCCGGTTCTACGGCTCCGTGTTCCGGGATTTGGTGTCGGAGGGGTTCCTGTCGCGGGCCTCCAGGGCCCTGTGCATCGAGTCGGGGAGCGGGCAGGACGTGTTCGCTCTGAAGGAGATTGGTGTGGCGGACTCGGTCGGTGTCTCGAAGAAGGCCTCGCGGCCTCTGGTTATCTCGGGCCGGCCGCATCGCCTGCCGTTCGGCGACGAGACCTTCGATTTCGTGTTCTCCGGAGGGGGGCGCTTCGACAAGCTGCCGCGGCCGCTGGACGCCGCCGCCGAGATCGCGCGGACGTTGAAGCCAGAAGGGTTTGCGGTTTTCCATGTGAGGGCTAACGATACGTACAGTTTCGATTCCTTCATTGATTTGTTCAATTGTTGCCAGCCAGTGAGATCGCGTGATTTTGCCGGTCTCAATACTTCGTTTCCTAAGATACGTGAGATTGTTCTGAAGAAAGTTAGCGATTTTAGCATTCTTAGCCACTCGGTGAAGAATTCCGGTGGTGATTCGGAGAATTCGTGCTTCGTCTCTGAGAGTAAGCGGAAATTGGTCCGGGATGCGGAGCCATTGATTGTGGACGAGCCATTGAAACCATGGATTACGCTGAAGAGGAATATAAAGAATGTAAAGTATCTGCCATCTATGGTTGATATCAATTTCAAGAATAGGTATGTTTATGTAGATGTCGGAGCTCGGAGCTACGGCTCTAGTATAGTTAGTTGGTTTAGAAAACAATACCCGAAGCAGAACAAGACCTTTGAAGTGTATGCAATCGAGGCCGATGAGCATTTTCATGAGGAATACAAGTCGAAAAAGCGTGTCACTTTGCTGCCTTATGCTGCGTGGGTGAAGAACGAGACTCTGTCCTTCGAAATATACCGAGACCCAGGTCAGAAATCCGAGGACAAAGGTAGAGGGATGGGCAGGATTCAGCCGGTTCAGTCCTCGAGTGATGGAGAGGTGGCTAAGATCGAGGGATTCGATTTCGCGGAATGGTTGAAGAACACGGTTTCAGAGAAGGATTTCGTCGTGATGAAGATGGATGTGGAGGGAACTGAGTTCGATTTGATTCCCAGGCTGTTCGAGACCGGGGCTATCTGTTTGATCGATGAACTGTTTCTCGAGTGCCATTACAACAGATGGCAGAGATGTTGTCCCGGCGAGAGAACCTCCAAGTACGAGAAAACATATGGGCAATGCTTGGACCTTTTCACATCCCTCAGACAGAGTGGAGTGCTTGTTCATCAATGGTGGTAGTAACTCTTGGGAAATAAGCAAACATTATTGCCAGTGCTCACCATATGTTTCCTTCTGATGCTGTGATTCTCCTCTTACAGTTGCATTTACTGTACTGCTTCAGTTTAGGCTTTTCTCCTGGTTATCCATTGTATGAAGTGCTCTAGTGAAATACCCGGAATGAAACACAACGGATGGACGGTTTCTCTCGCAATTGAATTGAAAGTGCACTTGTTCTGTTCATTTTGCAGCTTCTCTTTCAGCTTATGAACTAGTCAGACATAAGAGTTTCTGTGGCTCTTTCTGCTGGTACCTTGCCATTGCAGTTTGCTTCTATGGATCATGTCGGTCTGTTGGCACTTGCTGCATTCGCTTCATATCCCTTTCGCGATTTGAGGACCACATCTGGGAGAGGTGGTAGTGTTCATTCTTTGGATGAAACAGTGTGAGATATTCTCTTCCCCTTGCCTCAACCTTGTGTTGCCATTAGCTTATTTAGTTTGCTGCTAAATTGCAAGTAGCCGTTGAGGACCAAATTTCCCCTCTCTCTCTCTCTTTCTCTCTCTCTAAAAGAACGTGGAGGGCCCTAGGCCAACTGGATGAGACACAAGAGGAAGCTGATAGCATTCATAAAAGGTATGGTTGTAGTGTTTTGTCAAAATGGAGGGTACGAGAAATTATCATATGAATCTCACACACATACTAAATTGAATCTAATCATCGAAGATGGCGAGTCTCTCGTGGGTCTCATCAGATCTGACGGTCGGGTCCGAGTTGGATTGACCATGTATACTAGATTCACGGAACACTCGGAGGGTACAGACTCCAGTAGAGGTCGAGTGCTGTCTTGACTGCATTTGCTACGGCTTTTGACTTGTTGCCTGAGAGCCAAGGGCATGTCTGGTGTGTCTTTTGGTGTCCCCTCTCCTTCCCATTGATTGCGATGTCATGGCGTTGTTGTTTCGGGTTGGCCTGCAATTTCTCATCGCTTTTCTTATATGAGGGCCCACTTTTTGCAGCCTCTTACCGTTGTTGGTTCATCAATATTTCTCATATGGATTTTGTTCAAAAGGCGCCTCGAGGAGCAACCAAATAAAGCAATATGGCAATCTTTGATGCAGTGACTGCTTCAATAATATGCATGATCAGTACGTAGAGACCGGATTTTTCCTCGTTAATCATGTTTAATGAGTATCCCGAGACAGTCATGAACAAGACATTTTCCGCGAGTCGGATCGGTGAAAGTGGAATCTTCAGGGCAACGATGTACTGTCCGATTTGGTCAGTTTCTCATATTTTCCTGGGTGAACTCACGCAATACATCTGATACGGAAACCATGCTCTGTTTACAACATCAGAAACAATTTTAATTGGGTCTCTCGTGAACGGCGGTGTTAAAGCGTAAAGATGGTTTTTTTTTTGTTGGTATGTTGCTGACAACAGACGTCACCGAGGACGCTCTGGAGTGAGTTTGCCAACCAGAATCCAGGATGCATTTGGCGAGTAAAGCTCCTCCCGTTCGGCTGTGAAGGATCTCCGATCATGGGACTCGGCGGCCTGACTTCCCCGGTGGACATGTTTGGACGATGATTTTAGGACCGTTGAGGTCGACCCCGACCAAGCAACGTCGAGTATTATTCAGGGAATAGACGGGCCAGCGCAAGAGGCAACCCTTTCTGGGACCTGCTAATTTTAGGAGGATTTAAGGTTTTTCTTCTTTTCCGATCATGAGTGAGCTTGCACGATGATTTTCACTCTCGATAGTGGATAGCCGACGGCTCGGCCAGCTGCTCTGGCGGGTGCAGCACCGATCCAAGTAGACCCTGCCGAATGTGTTTCACCCCGAAGCAACTAATTAAGTCGATTATCGGCCCTTTGCAAGATCACAAAGCTAAACTGCCCGATAGACGACCCGGTTTAGATTGGCAGAACACATTCTAAACCGTGCGGGGAAATTTTGCCCTTGGTTAGTGAACGAACAGGCAAGCTCTGAGCGATGGACTCAACCTTTTTGCCTCATTAAAGTTGTACGCTCCTCATTGAATCGGAAAGATAAGGGTATAGTAGAATAACAAAGGTTCGGCAGGCATAATCACGAAGTTAAATCGATGTTAACTATATCGGCAAAGTATAGGAGAATTGCCTAAGGCTTAGCGATAACGACAGCCTTTGAACTCACGATTGACTAAGTAAATGATTGAATTAGGCAGCGTCAAACGAGCGCTAGCGATCACGTCATATGGCAGACAGATTGCGTGATGAAATAATGAACCATAGTTAACTTGTCCAAGTCGTTAAGTAATTCAATCTGGTAAGCCAACCGAAGAGACTTAATCCCCTTGGTTAAGCTTAATTACTTGTAAATTAAAGGGTTAATATCGCGAAAAACCTCAATTTGGTACACTTGTGACAAATTTACCTCAAACTATTTTTTTTACCACAAAAAACCCCAAACCGATATAGTTGTGACAAATTTACCTCAAATTATTTTTTTGACCACCAAAAATCCTAAACTGGTACACTTGTAACAAATTTACTCTTCGTTAAATTGAGTTAATATCGCAAAAATTTTCAAACTAATACGCATGTGACAAACAGAGGGTAAAAATCCCAATGTGATATACTTGTAAATTGCCACGTATCATACAACTTAGCACTTTAACAATTAGATTTAATGAAAATTAACGGAGGATAAATTTGTCACAAGTGTATCAGTTTGTGATTTTTTATGGTCAAAAAAATATTTTGGAGGTAAATTTGCTATAGGTTTATTAGTTTGGGATTTTTCGTGGTATTAATCTTAAATTAAATAAGGTCAGTTACCCAACCCCCATGCTCTGTTCCTAATTCTCGTTTTCCAGATCCTGCTTACCCACCTGCTGGGTGTTGGCTTCTTCCAATCTTTTGGAGTTGCTAGCCTACTTGGATAACAAATCCTATCGCTTTATTTGAAAATCATTGTTAGATATGTTTGAAATTTTAAGATATAAGATCTAGTTTCTTGGATAACACGTTCGAATTGTAAATTTAGCATTGTGAACCGAAATTAAAATTCGTATGGAATTTACTTCGGTCTTTAAAAAAGAGATAAAATAACATTTCTCAAACTCGTCGACAAGTCGCGTGATGTTTCTTAACCTAAACAGAAAGAGGGTTAAGTGCATAAGATTCCTTATTCCATCGATTCTTTAGTATCTCATGCATCGTTCTCACGGAAATTCGGCAAATCTACGAAGATTAGAATCTCGCTCGAAGCAACCAAAAGTGGCAAGAGTAGCTTGAGGAACAACAAAAGAACATTGATTCGATTTTGCAAGACCAAATACCAAACAGGAGCAAGCTAAATGTCAAACGTATCGATGCCCCGTTGACCAAATGATAAGGATTTGCAGAATCAAATGCATGTCATTTGAGTAAATATCACGTAACAATTCATTTTCTTAGGGATTATTTTGCTGATAAGATTAAGCGCGAGATACGGACCAATATTAATCGTAATTAGTTCTAAATAATTAACATCTATAGTACAATCATGCAAAATGTTAGGAAAATTTTCCAAAAAGGGCACGAAATGGATATTGTTTAAATAAAAGGTCTAAGTACCCTTGTCCAAAGGCATTTTCGTAATTTTTTTTGTCCTCCTTTTTTTCTTTTTGTCTTTCTTTTTTCCTTTATTGTTTATTGTTTTCTCATTCTTTTTTGTGCCCTAGTTTTTTGCCGATGACTGGGCCGATCGCCAGCAAGGGCTGACCTTGCCCAGCCCTTGTCGGTGGCTAGCCGTTGCCTGAGACAGGCCACCGGCAAGAAGTAAACAATGAAAAAAAATGAAAAAAATGAAAAAAAAATAGTGAATTTCCTCGTACATCGTTCTCGTGGAATTTTTTTTTTTCTAGAAGCGTAGAATTAGCAAAGCCTCCTAAATAGGAATTCAAGATACGAATGAGATCAGATGTGAAAAGCTGACCCCTTATCGATAGGGATTAGGATTGGTTTTCAAACGAGGAATGAGTCTTTTCTGATTAGACTGAATTTCTGTTCCTTCTTTCTAAAGATTGCGCCAACGTGAGTTGTCATATTTACCTTGTTTTCCCCAAAATTAGTAATTAAAAAAAATGGGAATGTTTTTTAAAAAAAATCAGTAAAATAATATAATTTTCAGGCTTTGACTTGAAAATAAAATAAAAAATATTTTTAGAAGAAATTTATGTTCTTGTTCTTGTTAAGTTACAAAGTTGTCGTCATTTCTTTGTTTTTTTTTTTTTGTTTGGTGCATGTGATTCCTTGATTTTTTTTTGTCTTGTTCTTGTTTCTTAAAAAAAAAAGGCGCATGCAATCGCCCGCTTTCCAAAGAAACACTTGCTGCCACCTCGGATTCGCCTCCCCTTTTCTTTCGTGGCCTCCCCTCGAGCCCAATCTGTTTTCCCGTCGTTTTCTCGCGCCATTTTCCGGCAAAATCTGCCGGGAATGAGGGTGGAGAAATTTCTGTTGGGGGGTGTTCGGTTGCTGTGAATTTTTTTTCCTTTTGTTCTTCTTTTCGTTGTTTTTTTCCCCCCGGAAAGATTTGATTTTTTTTTTTCCTTTCCTTTCCTTCCCTTTCGCTTTCGTTTTTCTTCCTTTTTTCGTTCCTGTGTGCGTGTGTGGGATTGTTTGGAAATGGGTGCGTGCTGCAGCACGGACCGCGATGAGGGTCGGGACTGGGTCGAGATGGTGAATGATGATCGAGATGATGAGTTTGAGGGCGATGACGGAGGAGGAGGAGGAGGTGGTGTGAGCGAAGGAGATCTTGGGGCGCGGGTGAGGCTGAGAGGCTCGAATGATTCCTGTTGCATGTTCACCAAGCAAGGAAGGAAAGGCATCAATCAAGACGCCATGGCCGTCTGGGAGGTAAATTTTTAAGGAATTTGTCTCGTTAGTTTCTGCTTTTTATCATGTTCTTTTGAGGATTTTATGGGGTGGCCTCTCTGTTGGTATTGCTTCTGGGAGTGCTCTGCTTTTTCCTAGGAGCCGTATAGTTTTCTGGGTTCAATTCTCTGTCTATTTTTCTCGAGCAGATGGGTCATGTTCTTGATCATTGCTTCCCCGTTGATATTGCTTCTGGGAACGCTCTGCTTTTTCTAGGAGCCGTACAGTTTTCTGGGTTCAATCCTCTTATGTATTTTTCTGGAGCAGATGGGTCATGTTCTTGGTGATTCAATATGGGACTTCTGACTCTGCCTTGTTCTGTTATGATCATATGATCTTTGAGTTTTGTTCTTTTTTCTCTCTTTTTTGAGGTTTTTAATTACTTGCCAGACAAGCAAAAATGTTTTTGTGCATGTAAAAAATGGTTGGGGGGGAGGGTGCAAATGGACTCAAAAGTCAAAGTCATTAGTTAAAAAAGATCAAAATCTACAATGAAAAGTTGCACCTTTCAGACAGAAATTAAACGCATGAACCCATCGGCTCTGTAGATTCATGCTGCCATATGGCTTAATTGGAACCTTGGGAACTACGCCGAAGTGTTTCGTCTCATGATGATAGCACCGTAATTTCTATGACTCGCTACGGCTGACGAAAGCTTCGATAATTTTTCAGGACTTCAATGGCCAGAAAGATGCATTCTTTTGCGGGGTGTTCGATGGCCATGGTCCGGTGGGTCATAGAGTTGCACACCACGTGCGTGACAATTTGCCGATGAAGCTCTCTTCAGTGATCCAATCCTTGCAGAACAAGGAAAGCTCTCGTAGGGACCTTGATCTGGTGGATAAGGATGATGAGGGCCAAGAAATTGGAGAGAAAGAAAGAAGCGACAATGCGAGAGAGAGTTGTGAGGAGGATTTTGGTCCTGACATGCTTCTCTCTACATGGGAGGCTAGTTTCATCAAATCTTTCAAAGAAATCGATGAAGAGCTTAGCCTCGACTCCTCCATCGACAGCTTCTGCAGCGGCACGACTGCAGTAACCATGGTTAAGCAGGTACGAAACAGAGACGCGATAGCTACGATAAAGAATTGTAAGTAGAAGATGTTGATGAGTATAATTGTCACATCCACTAATGTGTCATTCAAAAATTTTTCAGGGAGATCATCTTATTATTGCCAATTTGGGAGATTCCCGAGCAGTTCTGTGCACAAGAGGCCAGAAAAATCAGCCCGTTCCCATCCAACTCACGGTCGATCTGAAACCGAACATCAAAAGTGCGTTTTATTTCCTCATTCATTCTCAAAGCAAGTAAATGTCTCATCCTAACCCTTCTGCAATTTTGCTTCCATTCAACGTTTTGCTTCAGGTGAAGCAGACAGGATCAAGAAATGCAAAGGCAGAGTCTTTGCCATGGATGAAGAGCCAGAAGTGTTCAGAGTATGGTTGCCTGACGAGAATTGCCCCGGTCTTGCCATGGCTCGGGCTTTTGGAGATTTCTGCTTGAAAGATTATGGCCTGATATCCACCCCTGAAGTGTCCTATAGAAAGCTTACACAAGATGATGAATTCGTGGTTCTAGCCACCGATGGGGTAAGAGTAGAGTAATTCAATCCATAGCGGCAGCAGATTACACTGCCCGTTGGATAATAGTGTAGATTTCTAAAATTACTGTCGTTGCTCTGATTTGCAAATTACTGTACATGGTGTCAAGATGATGTTATTGTTCGTTATCATTGATCCTAGACTCTTCTTTTCAATTCCTTTCGGGGAGACAGACTTCACTTTTTCCTTTCTTTCGCAAGGTGTGGGATGTATTAAGCAATGTAGAGGTCGTGAGGATTGTTGCATCCGCAAAGAAGAGATCCGTGGCTGCTAAATTATTGGTTGCTCACGCTGTTACAGCATGGAAGACCAAGTATCCAGGATGTAAGATCGATGACTGTGCGGTCATATGCTTGTTCTTCAAGAATGATCAACCTCCAAGCCAATCCATAGCCAGTGCTCCAGGCGGCAACCCGGGCCAGCAGGAGAATGGGATCAGTCAAAAATCCGGGTCCAATCAAATCGAGGCAAACCCGGACACCATGCTTGCTGGAATTACAGAGGACTCGGAGTCTGCAGTCGATGGAGTGAGCAGGGTGGATTCTCTCATCAGAGTTCCTCACACAACCAGCCTTTTGAGTCGGCGGAGGGCGGTCAAGGAGCCCGAACATGTTGAAGTCCATTAGGTCTTGATTTTCCATTCTCATGGAAAGCTCGTGAGGATCGTCGAGTCCATAACCAAAGATGAATTGCTAGGTTCTGTAAACACGCGCTGAAGCAAAATTGTTTCGTCATGCGACGTCAATATGTTCTTCCTAAACCAAGAGAAACTTGAGGAGGTCAAGAGAAATGAGCTGCTGACAGAAAATGCACTGAATCGGAAACTTTTAGGAGAACCACCCACACATACACCTCAGGATTTTTGAATTTGTTCTTTTGCTTCCCTGTTCCGGTTACTCTGACTCCATGTTAACGTCTGGTTTGATGCTTCTGCTAGCTTTGAAGACAGGGACAGGAACAGGGCTGAATAGTTCATGTTTGGCGTCGTGATCGCTCGAGGTTACGTCCGCAGACCCGTTTTAACACGTATACGTATAAGCTCTCGTATACGTATAAATAGGTGTATATTGTGTGGACATATACACATTTATCTAATTATGTCTCATTAATACGAATATTATGTTAACCTGTCCATCTCATCATTTTTAAGCATGCCATAGACTGGTTAGAAGGGTCGACCTGCACAAGACATATTCAAATTGATGTATAGAAGGGTTGATTTGATATGGATACCTTCAAACTTAATCCGAACACGCTTAATCGCGTATTTTGTAAATAGATTGCGTAATAAATTTGCCATCCCTAGATAAAGTTTCAATCTTTTGATTGCCGGCCCTATATAGAACGAATCGCGTTGAACATGATTGGGGGATTTTCCCTAATATTAATCATTTATGGATAATCCAAGATTGAAAGGTGTATAACATGTGCTTTATAACATGAAGTTAAGTAGAATTTGGACGATGAACTTATGGCAACTTCAACGTTGATACCTCGAAATAGTGAAAGGCAGACATCTAACATCTATTTCCGGATTCGGATCACCTAACATTGCCATGTTATGGGTGACATTGATCAAATTAGACCGTCCAAATCAAACTGGACGGCCTGATTTAATCCATGTCACCTCTTCAAAATTTTTAAAAATTTCCGCCCAAAATTTTCTCCCCATTTTCAAGAGGTGACATGAATCAAATCTGGCCGTCCATTTTCATTTGGACGGCCCAATTTGATCAATGTCATCCCTAATTTTGAATTGGCAATGTTAGGAGATCCATTTCCTCTATTTTCCACCATTAATCAAGAGAATTGATGGTCCATGACTTTTCAACATCACATCCAAATAACATTACAGTGGGAGAGAAACCTACACAAAGATTGAAGAATTCTCAACCTTGGGTTCAAAACGCAATCGGTTTTTTTTTTTTTTTTTTGCAGTTTTTAATTGATCCAATCAAACCCTTAGGTTGCATTTGGTCGTCAGTATATAAGCTGGGATAGGATATATATATTTTATCCTATTTTGTGTTTGGTAGCTATCCAAGAAAGGATAAATGAGGATATAGTCAAGATAAAAAAATCTCACGGGAGGAGGTGGGATAGACCGTGATAGGATTTCTCAAGAGAGTGGGTACGCGGAGAATCAGATTCTTCCCACAACACCACCTCTCCTTCGCGTTAGGCCACATCTCCGCCGCGCCGGACTGCCTCTCCAATTGGGGGAGGGGGGGGGGGCTATTAAATGTATGCCTTAAAGCAACCATGTAATAGTAACATGTTAGGAATTTTTTTCAATTTTATATTTAATTAATGGAAAAGATGCGTTCATTCATCTGTCTAATTATTTCAATGAATGATTCCATAAGATCGGTTATGATTGAACCTAATCTTAAGACGTCAAAAATATATGTGATAGATTCACGGTTATATTGAATCTTTAAATTGTTCCCGATCGATGGATCATTGAGCGGATATTAATGATCCTGTAGAGACCAATGTGTCTTAGCTTCTCCATTAAGTATTGGATACTTAAATGAATGACAAGTCACAAGTAATTGGGTATTGTGATATCCGAGTTAGAACATAGGTACTTATACCGAACAAGTTCATTGAACATGACGCGCATTGAATGATTAGCAACATAGAAGCTTCAAGAGTAGTCAATGTCTAATTGTTCATGCTTTATCTTATCTAAATAATCCTTAGACTTGAGGCACAATGTTGACTTGTGTGTTGGATTGCTATGGTTCACAAGTGCCCATATTGCCGGTTCATTGATTCGTCTATGTACTTGATGGTCATAGTTCGTTCATATACGAAGTTACACATGTGCGCAAAATGGAATCCATTTCTTTATTACATGCAAGGTTGATGTCCTATGTGATTTAATTGTAACATTATATTGAAATCCTTAGTTAGGGTTGTAACCGAGAATGAAAGGTTCGTGTCTCATATACATGCATGCCAATTGGATTTGTGCATACGATTGAATTGGTGGCTTGACAAATATTCTGTGGCCTTTGTTCGATCGGGACATGGTAAGGCAGATGGATTGAATTATACTATAGCCAAAGCCGACAGGTTCATTATATTCTTGAAACATTCACACACTAATTGGATAACAATGACATATTGCTAGATGTCACTCATGGCTTGTAGGACCCGGAGGTTGATAAGGACAATCAATTTTCTTGGAAGTACTAATGCGATAATGCATGTCTTACCGTCAGCTCAATGATGAAGATAGAAATGTCACATACCATGACCAATACATGACAACGTCGAACGTGAAAGATGGTATTGCAAATATGTTTGCAATCACGATTAGTCGATTTGAACTTGAATTAAATGAGATTTAATTTAATTCTTATGTTTTGGTCATGGATTTACGTGCATATAATGTACACGCACACCTAAGTTGGACATATATTGATGTGTCCAATATGCACACATGTGATTTCTCTATTTTGTTTTTAATTAATTTTTTTTTACATTAATATATAAGATATGGTATTGCACGCATATGAGATGTGCGTGCAACACTATTGGTCAGCACAATGAGCTGTGCCGACCAAGTGTTTTTAAAAAATAAATAAATAAATAGAAAAAGGACAACAACTTGGTCACCAAGTTGTTGACCGTGCCTGGTCAACAACTTGGTCTCCAAGTTGAAGAACTTCCATACCAAGTTTTTTTTTTTTTTTTTTGGGTCCAATCTTGCAGACCAAGTTGCTCGAGCTTGTATAAAGCTAGTGGTAGTGCTATCGTGCAACGAGATACGAAAGAGTTTTTCTCTTATCTCTAGAGTGCATGTGAATTTTGAGAGAAAAATTCTTTTCTTTCTTAAAGCGTTCTTGGTGCGCGGAAGCTATTCGTGAAAGAACAAAAAAAAAGCTTTTATTTTCTTTCTTGCTTTCGTTTCATACTTGCCGTGATAAAAAATATGAGAGAGTTCGGAGAATTATCTCCACGAGATTGGTAGCACAATTGAAAGTGATGATCGTTCACGAGTTTCGTCTTTCCATTCGACGTAATTGGTGGTGTGTCTAACTCAGAGGTTCGACACTTGTGGGACTTGAAGAACGTCCGAACCAAGTCACTTTGAGCACGCTTCAAGAGGTGTTCCGCAAACTATTTCGTTCGGTTTGATTCTCGATTGAAACGCACGAACGATGTCTCTAGAGAAACATATTTATTTCTATTGCGTTGGCGTTTTAATTTTGCCCGTACATATTCCGTCAAAACCCAACATGGGCTACCTCTTTGACGGCGGTGATCATCAAGTGTGGCCGCCTCTTCGGCGACGCTAGGCTGGGGTCTCCGGCCGCAAAGTTGGGTATCTCCACGATTTTGTTTTTTAACTACTTAAACCTTTTCAACATTCGAAATCAACATGTTACGAAAAACTCAAGATTTATCATCGACTTTTAGAAGGGGTCTCAACATTCGAAAGAGCTCTATTGGATGACTTGCATGAGTGGATTTTCAATTTGCGAGAAGAGGTCAAATAATTAGATTGTTATGCACTTATTTACTCGCTTGATAAGACCCCCCAATTCTATGAGGTCTGCTTCGTTAATGTTGTGCACGACGTCAAATGGCACAAATCTCGACTCATAAATAACTCACTTATCATAATTCATCATTGAATAATTTCTAAGGCATGTTGATGTTTGAGCAAAATAAAGTCAATTTCAATCGTGCCTTGCCTCTACTTATCTTACTTTAAATCCATAGTTCACCAAATAGTAGATAGGATATGATTTCTTATTCTATTATATCCAGTTCTATCTTGACTAGAAATTTGGGTGACCAAACACAACGTACGTTATTTTTTAAAGTGTAATCAAATCCAAAGACATGAATTAGTACTAAACCTATTGCAATTGTGTCAATGCAGTCCTAAACCTTTTGCGTTTATGTCAATTTAATCCTAAACCTTTTACATTTGTGTCAATTCAGTCCTTCATGCCAATTTTGATCGAAAATAGCTAATGTGGCATGATCGGCGTTGACGTGGTAAATTTTTAATAATATTTTAAAATTTTTATTTATTTATTTACTTTTTTCTTTTTGCTGTTTTTTCCTTTTCTTTCTCATATTTTTTTCTTCTCTCTTTTTTTCTGCGCATGGTGGGTTTTGCACAGGGGTGTGAGACTTGATGAATCTGAGAATTGGGTTATCGTCGTCTTCTTTTCGGTTGTTGTCGTTGTCACATCTGCGATTGCGGCCACAGTGGTGGTCGTCATCGCTGATGCGTCATGTTGCTGGAGATAAGGAAGGAAAATGGAAGAAGTTGGGAGAGCAAGAAGAGGAAGAGGGCGAGGTTGCTGATACAGAAAGAGGCTTGCAGGCGTAGAGAGGTAGGTCGCCTCACTGGATCTGCAAGCCTTGCCCAGGTGACGGTGAGGCCAGGCCTCGCTGCCCCACAGCAAGGCCAGGCAATCGCGGTCGCTTGGGCAAGGCCAGACCTCGTCCCTCTCGAGGCCGGCCTTGACATCGCCAGTGCCAGGAGAGGCGATGTCATCCGCCCACAGCTCTAGCCGGCTGTCTACTAGCAACCCAAGGAAGAAGAGAAGAATAAAAAAAAGAGGAGAGAGAAAATAAAAAAAAAAAGAAAAAACATATTTCATTTTTAAAATATTATTAAAAATTATCACGTTAACGCCGGTCATGTCACGTTAGCGGTTTCCCACCAAAGTTAGCCAGAAGGACTAAATTGGCACAAATGTAAAATGTTTAAAACTGAATTGGTAAAAAAAAAAAAAATTTAGGACTGAATTGACACAATTACAATAAGTATTAAGACTTTTTTTGGCAATTATCTCCGTTGGAATTCCTTAGAGTTCTTGATAATATATACCGTTTTAAAGTAAAATTAGGGCAGTGATGGCTTGATTATAAATGACAACTACAACAGCAGATGTATCTTTATGTTTATAGGTGACGGTCCGCCAACGGGTGGACGTATACTTAATTGATGTGCGTGAAAGGGACGGAACATCGAGGATTAGATGTTTGACTCCTGGACTTAGGAGGAGATAGGGCGTTCGGGTCCTAAGACTAAGGAGGAGGTCAAGTGTTTTATCTTAATGGGGATAATTATCCAAAAAGTAACACTTAATATACGATAACTAATTCAGCCATACACTTTTTAATCTAGTCAATTTAATCCTAAGCTTTGACGATTTTCCAACATAGTCGATAAAACTACTTGCATGGATTTCGACCATAGTCGGCACTGACCTAAAATTTTTTTGTAATTTCTTTAAATTTATTTGAATTCTCATCTTTTTTTTTGGGTTAATATAAAAAAAATCCCAAACTAATAACAAATTTATCCAAAACTATTACAAAAAAAATCATAAACTAGTATACCTATGGGAAATTTACCATAAATTATTTTTGTAATTATCAAAAATATAAAACCGATACATTTATGACAAATTTACCATATATTAGTTTTCGTTAAATTGGGTTAATACATTGAAAGTCACAAACTAATATACATGTGACAAATAGAGGGCAAAAACCTCAAATTATTGAGTTAGATGACACGTTGCGGCGAGAAGTATGGCAGCTTTGGGTTTTTACCATTTATTTGTCACATGTGTTCCAGTTTGTGATTTTTATGGTATTAACCTAATTTAACGGGACTAATAGATGGTAAATTTATCTCAAGTATACCAGTTTAAAATTTCTAGTGGTCAAATAATTAGTTTGTGATAAATTTGTTACATGTGTACCAATTTGAGATTTTTTGTATTTCGAAAAATAATTTGGGCTAAATTTATTATAGGCGTATATCAGCTTGAAGTTTTTCCTGAAATTAATTCTTTTTTTTCCTTGTAGAAATGGAAAAAAATATAAAATAAAAAATAAAAAGAACATTGAAACAAAGCTCACTTCAGCCACCATTTATATATCTCAATTTTTACAAATACATAGTTGTAGGTAAACTTCCACATTGAAAAGATCAAGTTGTGTTACTTTACAAACTCATTTTTAGTATCTTACCTTTTTTTGTGGGGGTCAAATGTAGTATACTACTAGATACTACTAGATACTACTAGATACTGTTGACGCCTAAATTTTGACTAATCTATTTTTTGCATAAAAATTATAAAAAATCATCTCATATATTTATTTTTAGCGTACATTGCATTGGCATATAATTGGGCAAGCGTAACACTTAATTTAGCATGCGTCTAGACTAGGCACGGGATGGAAAAATATACCGAGAAGATTTGAAACTTCAGGGACTGTATTGCAAATACTTAAAACTTCGAGGACCGTATTGCAAATACTTGAAACTTCGGGGACTGCATTGCAAATACCAAGAGAAGATGAAGAAGGGAAGATGATGAAGGGAAGATGATGAAGGGAAGGTGATGAAGAGAAGATAAAGAAGAGAAGATAATGAAAGGAAGATGGTGAAGGGAAGATGAAGAAGAGAAGATGAATATGATGAAGGGAAGGTGATGAAGAGAAGATGATGAAGAGAAGATGAAGAAGGGAAGATGATGGAGAAATTTGGCTATAAAAGGGGGGAGAGTTCTTGAGAATTGAAAGAGGGAGTGAAAGAGAATTGAGAGAGTTTTAGAGTGGAAGAGAATTGAGAGAATTTGTGAGAGAAATTCTTTAGAGAGGAAAAAAGAGAGTTCTTGAGAAAAATCGTAAGAGAAAATTTGAGAGTGAAGAAAAGAGTTTTAGTCGAGCATCATCTTCGACGAGTCCCGGCACGTACTTCGCCTCTCGCCATCCAACAACGCCACTGCTTGCCTTTTTTCGACGATAGCCACGTTCTTCCAACTCCGAGATCTTGAAGGAAGCCATAACGTGTACGTGAGTAAGATTTTGTGGAATAGAAGGTAACCCTTTCCATCTCGATCTACAAAAATGTAATCGTTTGGTGTGAACATTTGTTTGTTTATTTTAGACATGTCACGTGTCCCAAAATTTAGCATTATTACATGTTAATTTATTTTTGTAAATACTCGTGATTGGCTGCGTTTTCTTTCTTTCTAAATCATCCATGGTGTATATCGTACAAAGTTCAATGTTTTACATCCCCATAAAAAAGAAGAAAAAACCAAAAAAATTGCATCTTTGAATTTCAAGTAAAATCCATCAAAATTGCCAAATCAAATATTTTTCATGAAAATGGTACCGAAAGGGCGTTAGAGTAATCTAGCGTAACCAAATCCCCGAATTCAAAATCTCCGGTTCGCGGAAATAAGATAGTTTTCTCCCGCTATTTTATTTAGGTTTCTAATCAACCTACCGAAAATGATTAGTGGCGACTCCAAATTCAAAACACGTTGCATGTTAATTATTTGAACCTTAAGTTGCGATTTGGTATGGACTTGGGAGAATCCGAGTTAGGTTAGTTAATTAATTAACCTGATAATCCATTAGCCCGAAAATTAACTTGTTTATTTTTTAGGTCGTGATGACTTGGCGACTCCGCTGGGGACTAAAGAGGACTTAGGCCAGAATAATTTCATGAAAAATAAAATCACTTGATCCGGCAATCTTTTTTGAATTTTAATCCTTAGGTGTTAAATGGTTTTGCGGGAAAGGGAGTTATAAGGGGAGGAGTCCCGTGGCTAACCTCTGTTTTGCAGGCTTGGTGATGAGAATTTTAATTTTTGAACTATCGGAGTGCTGATTGCTTTTAAAATGTCGTGCATGCCTCTATATAATTGCACTACACCACCTTGACTTGTGACCGAACCCGGGTCACCCGATAGTTTCGGGATGGTATTTATGTGGTTCTTTAACCTTGGCGGTAAGGCTTCGCTAAAGGTTATCCCGCTTGATCCCGAATTCTTCAAAAAATGGCTCAAGAGTTATTCTCATGCACGTAAGGCTATGATGCATGAGAGTTGCTCTTGTCGACCGAACCAAGCCGAGATGATTGGACCCGACTAGTCGTGACTATGTATGCAAGGCAAAGCAACTAGTCATGATGAACGTACGCGAGGCTGCGACATGTCGTTCCGTCTTTCATTTCATTTTGCTAAAAGAACTAAAATCTGAATCCACACTTCATGTGCATGTCTTTGTGATTGACATTTTTTTCCTACGAGCGGTAATTTCTTGTCTCTTATGCCCTGTTATCTCATTTTTATTTTGGGCTGGTCCATGGTTTAGGTTGATTTAATTGGCACGTGATCTATATACGAATGGGTCGCAACGATATCCGTTTCGTGCCTACTCCAAAGCTAGAGCTCAAGAAGCTATGGGGTAAGTTGAAACCGGATGGCCAGCAAGTACGTGCTCAAGCGTATCGGGTTCATGTTGCCAATTCTTGAGATTGATGTTCAAAGCGGGATCATGCAAGCACTTGCTCATTTTTGGTGCCCCGAGACGACCACGTTTGTGTTCGGAGGTAAGTTTGAGCTCACACCCACTCCGGAAGAATACAAGATTGCCATCGGAAAATCAATTGAGTTGGATGTGGTTGAACCACCTATTCGGGTAGATCCGGTGGTAGTGCTTGCTGAATTTTTGGGTTCGACTAAAAAAGAAATTGAAAAAGTGCTCAAGGGTAACCCACGGGCATGCCCATTATCTTTCCTCATTGAATGTTTTGAAAATAACTCCGACCTCATGAGATCTAAGATTTTTATCTTAACCTTTTTTGGACTTATCATTTTTCCATTCCGTCAGAACGCTATAGATCCCGTGATAGCATGGACGGTAAAACAAGTTTGTGGTGGGGTCAATTTTGTAAACACCATCCTTGCTGAAACTTTCATTTCACTAACATGTTTCGCTCATTCCAAAAAAGAAAACAAGAAAGAAAAAGATAAGACTTTTCGAGCCCCAATTGAGCTTTTACAAATCTGGTTTTTCTCACACCTTTCTCAATTCGGGAAAACATGATCGTATTTGAAATGGGTATGACTAACAACCCTATTTTAAGATTTAAACAAATACAGGATCGAACTAAAAACTTGCACTATACGCAAGTGGGTCCATTTATTCGAGAATCCAAATCCTAAGATTTTCCTTTGGCAAGCTGTATGGTTCCGAGTGGTAGAAGCTCGATTGTGCCATGGCGACCGAAACCCGTGCCTTTGATGGGCATTTATGGAGCAACCAGCTATCGCCCTCTTCGGGTTACACGACAATTTCGGGTTCCGCAGATATCCCGCCTTCACTTGGGCCCAACGAATTCCAAGTTCAATTTGAGAAGGACGAGAACTACAGAGCGGAACCGAGACGTCATTCCGAGGCTTGGCAGGAGTGTTCTAATCAGAAGCTGATTTGGCCCATAGAGGAGCTCACCGGAAAAATGAGGAGTCACTTTGCCACAACTCGGGATATTCGGTTCATGCCATCCCCGCTGAGATACTCCCGAAGATCCCGATCGTGACAATGCAGCATACCCGTCAAGCTCAACTCAAAGCCAGCGAAGAGAAGGCGATGAAGGCCCAAGAAAAGGCGGATGCTTTGGCAAAGGAGAATGCACGATTGCGGCGCGCCTTGAAGGCCCATTCGTCTATAGATCACGTGGCCTCTAAAAAAAGAAAAACCGTTTGATTTCTTGGTTTGCTTAAATTGAGTCATGTATTTACTTTCATAGGTTGATTGTTTAGGAATCTCATCGTCTTATTTCCAATTTCACACTTTGCTTATGTAGTTTTTACAATTTCATCGCTTGTCCTCAATTCCGATTTGGCTTGTTCCTGTTGTACGATTTTTACTAAATTCTATGATCGAGTTTTGAGTAAGTGCCAAACACGAAAGTTGTAGACCTATGTTTGAACTAATGTCTTACAAAATTTCAGAATTAAATTCATAATTTAATATGGCCCTTCGTTTTTTCAACAACATGCGGTTATAATAGTTTTCTGAACGTGATTTTTTGGAAAGACACATTAAACTGCTTTGATCCGTGCATTTCTAATCCGATTAGCCAACATAAAAGTTGTTCATCATCTTCTCAACTATAAGCTCGTAAAATTTGGACATGTTTTGATCAACGCGCAAATTGATACGGATTTTTTCGTAAAAGCGGACAAACTGAAAATTACATGTTTCAATCCTTTGGTTATAATCACTTTGTTCGTTTGAGTCTAGAAGGATGCCATGGACCGGCTCGATATTCTTGCTCTCCGTACTCATTTTGCGTTTATTACTACGTACAGGTAATTTATCACGGATCCTCCACATATTACTCGATCGGCCGCGAGGAAGATGGCCGACATCAACGCCACCGTCGGTGCTGCCCTAGACGAGAAACTTGGCTCCTTGACCGAGCGCTTCAAGGGATGATGTCCCGAAAGATGGAAGAAATGATGGCTGCCTTCGCCGCCAAACTTCAATCATCCACCACCAGCCCACCGCTAACCATTCCCGCTCCATTTCCTCCTATGGACAACTCCGGTAAAGCCCCCGGAAACCGCTCCCTATCGACAATGCCGCTAGAAGATGTGATCTTCACAAGCGTGAGCGCGAGCACGAGCACGCCGCCCGTAGTCCCAATCCCCCAAGCCAGCCCCGTGGCCCCCGGGTTGAATGGTGATACGGCCAGCGGTTTGGCCCAAATGGAACAGAGGATCCGAGAGGTTGAGGGGACTCACAACATACCCCGGATTGACTTGTCTGTCTTTTCAAAGGTCACAAAGTGCCGAGAAGTTCAAGATGCCCGACTTTGAGAAGTATGATGGAACTTCCAACCCGGTTCAAGACGTTCGGATGTACCAGGCAAGAATGAACAAGCATGCGACCAATGGCCCCCTAATGGTCCAGACTTTCCAGGCTAGTTTAAAAGAAGCTGCCATGAGGTGGTATACGGACTACGAGATCTATCGGATGGATGATTGGGAGAAGGCAGCTAATGCTTTCATCAAACATTTTAGCTTTAACTTGGACGTACTCACCACCGCAGAAGATCTTGAACAGCTTGAGATGAAGAAAGGAGAAACAATCAAGCAAGATGCCACCGGGTGGAGGAACGTGGCATCTCGCCTAAAACCGGTCCCCTCCGGAAAGGGAGCTCATGAAGTTGTTTGTTTCCACTCGCCGCGAATTATGAAAACCCGAATTACGGGATCCGTTAGCTACGTCATTCAGCCATCTCATCGCAATGGCTGAAGAAATTGAAAACGGTATGAAGAAAGGTTGGTACGATGATGTCACCACGATGACTAAGAGGTTTGCGGTAAGGAAAGATAAGGAACCGGCTCCACAGGTTAACATGACCTACAAACGAAAAACCCATGACCCGGATGCCGGTTGTGCATTCCTAATCAGCCAGCAGGCTAATTTCGGCGTGCAACGACAAAGAGGGAATCAACGGCCCCCTCGGCGGTTTACTCCTCTACCAGGAACCCCGTCACAGTACTCGCGGTTCTACGTAAGAGAGGTTTATCGACTTCCGAGCCTCTACGATCCGGTAACACGAGCTCGCCAAGATATGATCCATCAAAGAAATGTGATTACCACTCGCGGGGAGCCCGGACATGACACCGACAAATGTTTCGTGTTGAAGCATCGGATTCAAGATCTTCTTGATTCTAAGGCATTCTCGTTTCAAGGCAACAAACCGCCGAATGTCCAGAATAATCCTTTGCCGGATCATTCAAGTAAAGTTAATGCTATATTCGGGCCGGGGATTAGACAAAGTTGGTGCTTGTTAAAGTTGAAGTAGCCGATGTTCTCAATGCTCGATCGGGCGGGATATTATGAGGTCGGTGAACCGATATCACTCGATCGCTTGAAGGAAAAGGTCTCCGCTCTCATGAAGAATGGATTCATAGTCCGGGCAAGTCAAACCGGGACAAAGTGGCCACTATATCCCGGATTGTCATTGATCGGGATCGGGAGCTTGCAGCTTTGACCCAACCCGGGACTTTTCAAGAGTCTCGTGGAAGATGCTGATATGACTAACTTGATCAAAAATGACCCGGAGGTAGCGTAGACATGCCCGCCTTGGAAGATGTAGCGGATGACGAACTTGGAATAGTCATTGCCTCGCCTCAACCTTTTCCGTACGCTAATGACAAGGCGGTTCCTTGGTCCTACGATCTTGCCCCGATAACAAGATCGGGACGCGCTTATAGTGATGACCAACCGACTAAACAAGTCACCGAGAAAGATGCTAAGGAATTCTTGGCTGTAATCAAGGCGAGTGAGTACAGCGTTGTCGACCGGGCCATGGAAGTCACCGGCTCAGGTATCCCTACTCGAACTTCTACAAGTCATCCGAGAAGCATCGGGAGTCCTTGATGAAGGTACTCAGCGAAATTCACGTACCCGAGAATGTTGAACATGACAAACTAGAGAACTTTGTGGGGACGATCCTTCTAAAGGATCAAAGTTGCATTCACCGACGATGAGATTCCTCTTGAAGGGCGAGGTCATAACAAAGCTTTGCACATAACAGATCAAACATAAGCAAACTCACGTAGCTCGGGTACTTATTGACAACGGGTCGGCACTAAATATTTGCCCATTAGCCACATTGAATCGTCTTGGAATCGACCTGGCCAGGTTGCAGACGGCCAAGACTTCCGTCCGCTCATTCGATGGCGTAAAGAAAGATGTGTTGGGGCGCATCAACTTGGAGATTCAGATCGGGCCTTCTTTGTTTGACATTCTCTTCCGGGTATTAGATATTCCTTCGGCCTTTAACCTTCTCTTAGGCCGACCTTGGATTCATAATGCCGGAGCTGTCCCATCAAGCCTTCATCGGAAAATTAAGTTCGTGGTCGAACGTTGGTGACCGTCCATGGGGAGGAAGATCACCAGATTTTCAATGAGACGGCCATCCCTTACATCGAGCCGACTCATGTTGAAGAAGATTCCTACCACGCTTTTGAGATAGTACACACTATCCATGCATCACCGTAAAGTCCTTTGCCGGTTCCCGAAATATCAGCCACTTCTCTTATGGTGGCTAAGATAATGGTTGGCAATGACTTCAAACCCGGTATGGGTTTAGGTCGACATGGCCAAGGGATTCGCACCCCAATTGAACCCAAAGGCCAATCTCATACAGCCGGTCTGGGATGTCGAGGACGTGGACATAAAAGAGGCGTAATGGGTCGCGGTAAGCAGGCATGCGATCCTTTACCCCCACCTCTATATACCACTTTCCGATCACCGGAGTGGTTGGAGGTTACGATAATTTGACCCAATTCGAAGAAGACTTGGGGATTGTGTTCCCCAACACACCGAAGGATCGAGGTATTCCAGCTTGAACCCATAGGGTCCGAAGAAGATGAAGGAGTCTTCGATATCGCCGGTTGTTTTGACGATGTAACCATTGCTGCTATATCCGAAGACGGAGCGCATGAAGAGGAACCTTACCCAAAGACCTAAACCTTCCAAATCATTCGTCAATGCCATATGTGATGATCCACTGGAGGGTTTAGATTCAGAGTAACATCTTTATGTTTATGCAATCCTCTGCGTGGGACCTTTTCTGTTTCCTTTAGGTTTTGGGTCACATTGGGATTTCTATTCTGTGTTGCACTCTTGAATTTTTTCCTAGAAGATGTAATTTCATATCAATAAAATTGCACTATTTTTCGAATCTTGTTGAAGTATCCCAAACCAACCCGATGACGATAACCAACGACCAACAAGTTTGTCATCATGGTAAGAACTGAGGGTTGGGCTTCTTCAAGAATTCATGTCCCACGGTTTTGAAAAAAAATAATAATAACAAAAAATAAATAAATAAAGTTCTTCAAAAAAAAAAAAAAAAAAAAAAAAAAAACACCGCAATTAAACCTTGTTTGTTTTTCTGATTTTGTTACTTTATGTTTCAGGGGGATACATGAGGAGGGAAATCTAGTGGATTCAGAAGTATACGACCTAGATGAGTGCAGTCCAGATTATGAGGAAATTCGTCGGGATTTCGAACGACATGAGGAGATCAAGCCCTTGACCGGTGAACAAACCGTCTCGGTCAACCTAGGCGATGCGAAAAACCCTAAAGAAGTTAAGATCGGGGCAAACCTTTCCAAAGAGATGACCGAGCGCTTGACTAAGCTCCCCGAAGGATTACCAGGATATTTTCGCCTCGGTCCTATGCGGATATGCCCGGTCTTGACCGTTCCATTGTCGAACATTGTTTGCCGATAGATCCTTCGGCTAAGCCTGGTGCAAAAGTCAAGGAGGGCCGCACTGAATTGGTCCGTAAGATCAAAGAGGAGGTCATGAAGTCGCTGACGTCGGATTCCTTGAGACTACGAATATTCCGATTGGGTTGCCAATATAGTCCCGACATGAAGAAGGATGGGCGTATTCGGGTCCGTGTCGATTATCGAGATTTGAATAAGGCCAGTCCTAAAGATGATTTTCCCCTCCCGCATATCGACGTACTTGTTGACAATGATCAGCAGGATTTGAATTGTTTTCATTCATGGATGGTTTCTCCGGTACAATCGATTCCGATGAATGTCAATGACAAGTTGAAAACCACTTTCACCACACCATGGGGAATGTTTCATTACCGGGTGATGCCGTTCGGTCTCGTAAATGCTGGAGCTACTTACCAACGAGCCATGGTTGCCCTTTTCCACGACATGATGCATAATGAGATTGAGGTTTACGTTGATGACATGATAGCAAAAACAAGGCATGGAGAAGATCATGTCGAAACGCTCAAGAAATTGTTCGATAGACTCCGAAAGTACAAGTTACGCCTCAACCCCGCCAAGTGTGTCTTTGGGACCAGCTCGGGCAAGCTGCTCGGATTCGTGGTAAGCAATAAGGGTATTGAAGTCGACCCTTCTAAAGTCAAGGCTATTCGTGAGCTTAAGCCGCCGACGACGGTTAAAGAAGTTCGAAGTCCGATGGGCAAAGCTAAACTATATTGCTCGATTCATCTCTCGCTATCGAAACCGCTAAGCCATTCCTCAAGCCGTTAAAGAAGAATGCGCTAATCCAATGGGATAGCGAATGTGAAGAAGCTTTTGGGAAACTGAAGCAAAGATCTCATGAGTCCACCCGTGCTTATTCCTCCAACACCGGGGCAACCTTTAATCCTCTACCTCACAATCCTTAGTGAGTCTTTGGGTGCTATGTTAGCACAAGAGAGGCGGGAGGATGGAAAAGAACGAGCCATTTATTATCTCGAGCAAGAAATTCACCGCTTTAGAAATGAAGTACACCGGCGAAGAAAACATGTGCGGCGTTAGTCCGGGTACTGCATAGGCTTCGGCAATATACCTTGCATTACCAGGTACTTCGGTGACAAAGTGCGATCCTATCAAATACTTGCTTAATCAACCCGCCTTGATTGGTAGACTTGCCAAATGGCGAGATCCTCATCTCCGAATTTGATGTTCAATATTTGTCCCAAAAGTCAATCAAGGGACGGGCTATAGCGGATGTCCTAGCTGAAAATCCGGGGCGAGATGATGATGCCTATTATTCCGAGGATCGGATCATGTCGGTGGAAGATTACATCCGGACTATGTATTTTGACGGAGCTGTCAATTTATCGGGATCGTGCACGGGCGCGGTTCCGATATCTCCAAGTGGTCGCATTATCCCGTGGCCGCAAAATTGGTATTCCCTTGCACAAATAATATAGCGGAATATGAGGCATGCATCCTCGGTCTGCAGGCTGCGATTGAAATGGGGATAGCCCGACTCAAGGTGTTCGGAGATTCCGCTCCGATTATCCTTCGACTCGTTGGAAAGTGGAAGACGAGAGATGCTAAATTGCTACCCTACCATGAGTATCTGGATAAACCGGTGGAGGAATTTGAGGATATCTCATTTGAGTATCTGTCCGGGACTCATAATCGATTCGCCGATGCATTGGCTACCTTGTCTTCAATGTTACAAATCGCCAATGGACTTGAGGTTGACCCACCGAAAATCGAGGTATTAAAAAAGCCGGCATATTGTATGGCCGTGATCGATGAACCCGATAGTAAGCCGTGGTACCATGACATCAAAACTTATATTCGAAGCGGCGCTTCCTCGAAGAAAGTACCGTATCCGACCAAAAGTACATAAGGAAGATGGCTTCAAAGTTCTTCTTAAACGGAGAAAATTTATACAAGCGATCATTCGATTCCCGTCCCGCTAAGATGCGTTGATTCAACCGGGCGCTTCGTCCGATGATGGAAGTGCATGAAGGGATCTCGTGGTCCACACATGAATGGCCACATGTTAGCTAAGAAGGTCATGAGGTTGGGTTATTATTGGCTCACGCTCGAAAGAGATTGTATTCAGCATGTCCGGAGTTGTCACAAATGTCGATTCATGGTGACAAGATTAATGTCCCTCCGAATGAGTTGCATCGCTTATCCGAACCATGGCCGTTTTCTATGTGGGGCATTGATGTTATTGGCCCTATCAATCCTAAAGCATCCAATGGGCATCGATTCATCTTGGTAGCAATTGACTATTTCTCTAAATGGATCGAAGCCGCATCCTATTTAGCGGTCACAAGACGAAATATCGTGAAATTTATCCGTCGAGATATCATCGCTCGATATGGTTCACCCGAAGCCATAATCACCGACAATGGCTCAAACTTGAACAACAAGCTAATGGACGAATTGTTCAAGGAATTCAAGATCAAGCATCCGAACTCTTCCCCATATCGTCCTCGATGAATGGAGCAAGAGAAGCCGCCAATAAGAATATTAAGAAAATCTTAGCAAAGACGGCTGAAAATTATCGCGATTGGCATGAGAGGTTGCCATTTGCGCTTATGGCATATCGGACCTCGATCCGGACATCTACGGGAGCAACCCCGTATTCTCTAGTATATGGAATGGAGGCTGTTCTACCAATTGAAGTGGAAATTCCTTCGTTACGTATATTGTCTCAAGCTAAGTTGGATCGAAGCCGAATGGATCCAAGCAGAGGACGGCCCAATTGAATCTAATCGACGAAAAGAGACTTAAGGCTGTATGTCATGGCCGGTGTTATCAGCAGAGGGTTGCTAAATCATTCAACAAAAAAGTTCGGCCTCGATATTTTCGGATCAATGACCCGGTCTTGCGAAAATTGTTGCCAATAGTCCCACTCCCGTAAGGGAAGTTTGCTCCAAACTATGGTGGTCCATATATAGTAAAGAAGGTGCTCCCCGGTGGTGCTTTGATTCCGGCCGAGATGGATGGTCGTGTATTTACCAACCCGAGTGAATTCCGACTCAGTAAAGAAATATTATACTTGATTTACTCCATGTTTTCATAATCGAGTTATAATATTTATACGGATTCACAAGTTGTTCACATTTGGGCATTCGTTTGTTTCATCGCTACCAATTTTTGGCCGAGAGATCGTTTCGAATGGGGGGTCTCTCCGGCCCAATTGAATCAGCCATCGTAGCGTGAGATTTACATATTCACGAGTAAAAGGGGTTATCTTGCGAAAAAATATGATGACCAAGATGAAATCAAAAAACTTGCATTCGTTTCATCCATCGAAAGCCTTACAAATAGATCATCGGGGTGGGAACGTAAAGCCAAACCGAGCCCTAATGAGCATCACAAAGGAGCTTAACCGGTCCTCCATACAATTGATGCTCCGCCTACACCGATCGCTTCGAGAATCAAGATCCGCCAGCCTTAAAGAGGAGGAGCTCACATTTCTCTTTAAGCTCGGCTACCTTGTCCTCGTGATACTCGACAGCAAGATTCCAAGTCATGGATCAGCATTCTCCCCGCGGCTATATCCAGGGTCGATCGTCCATCCTTTCTTCCAGCCATGTGCATTGGAATTTCAAAACAATATTGAGCGGATCACGCTCAAAGATGGTCCGAGACATGGCCAAACGTTCCACCAAGTTTCTCCTCTCACGAACCAGCAAGGAGACTTGATCATTACCGTAGTCAAGGGCCTTCTTATAATTGTCGGCTACAAGACCGGCCAACACCAAGTTATCTGTCCGATCCTGATAGCGTGCCCTCACAAGATAGGCCAAAGTAACATCTTGATGAGCGTGATTGTAAGCCTCCAGGAAGTTAGTGAAGAGGGTAGGGAAGATCCTATATTCCTCTTCTAACTTGGTACCTTGAATAGAAGTAATGTCCATATCCCTAAACATAAGACGAATTTCAGTTTCGACCTCCGGATGGTTGGCTATATAAGAGTAGCCCTGGCCTAGGAGATTATAAAGTTTCTCCCATTTGGCCAAAACCTCAGCCGAGAAGACGTGTGCGGGGAGGGAGGCCATTGTTGTTGAAGCAACCGAAAAAGAATGGATGCGAAAGAGTGCTTAGAAGGTTGGAGATGAAGATATGAAAGCGATAATCGTCTCGGCGTTAAATCCTAATTTAAAGGGCAGGAAAAGTCATAGCAATAATTATTGTGGGGGCCGAGTTAATTATCCGGGTGAAACTACAGACGTTTCGTCCGTGAATCACTGGATCTACCATCTCGAGGCTCACGAATTCGAAAAAGTTGCGAAACGACTTAAAGGTTCCGCCATATTAAAAGAGGGACAAGCATACCGCAGAAAAGATTTGAGGGTCCCACCATGTTAGAAGGAAATGAAGAAGACAGAGCGGGAAACACGAAATCTTGGGAGAAGCACCGGCTTAGTGGTTTTCATCCACGTTAAAAGGGAGGCTCTGGAACATGCATGTTTACTCGAAAGAATTTGGAGAGAGTAAGCATACAAAGCGGAGAGTAGAGTGAACAAAAGGCAAGAAGAAGTATTTCAATCCAACATGTTTGGAGGCTACCAAAGACTTACCGGAGGCAACCAACCTAGACATCCCCGAGAATGAACTGCTGAATTTCGAGGCCGGATCCAGCGCAAAAGCCGTAAAACCCAACTCCCTTGGCGGTGAAGTTCAAGATCTCGATAACAAGCACCAACAATAGCAGCAGAGCAGCCCGTAGTCAACCCCAGAAAAGAAAACATCAAATCAAAGAGCTCAAGCTGCCTTTAAGGAGTGCCCTTACGTGAACGGGAAACGAAAAAATGAGTTGAGCCGGAAGCTAGGAATGGAGCCCTTGAAGGTCAGGTTTTGGTTTCAAAACAAGCGGGCCCGAGTGAAGGTTCGAAGTGAAAGTCATGAACTTGCGTCTCTAAAGGAAGAAAATGAAGAGCTTCGAGCGAGAGATCAAGAGGTATAGGGATGCTCTTAACATCGCTATTTGCCATGTCTCGCAGCAACCCCATCACCTTTGGTGGCATGTTCCTTGATGAGCCACATCCGAGCATTGAAAATGCTCATTTATCGATTCATCCTCCCGAGCAAGTTCTCGCACAATCGGATTTCGTTGGGGATACATCCCGAAAGTCGGCCTTGCGGAGGCGTAACCGATGCCCTTCGAGGGAAGTGACATGCATCACTACAATTGGAGTTTCCCCGATGTCACGATCGGCCAATTCAACACCGATGAAACTCCGAATCAGTAGCCTACATGAAGCTTGAGTTTTTATTATGGGCTTTCAAAATATCACTCTTTTGAGCATTACTAGCTAGCCCTTATGAATTCTCAAGAGAAGTAGAGACATGCGTGAATGAATGTACTGTTTGTTACAAAGTCCCCATGTGAGACATTCTTCCTTTTACGCCTAGAGTTAATCAAGGGGCAAAGAACAAGACTATCCGCAAATATCTTCATGCTTAAATGCGTGAATTCTTTGTCAGATTTGATTGAACGCCGAAAGGAAAAGCATTAAAAGCCTTCACATAGATAGATGCAAAAAGATTTGAGAAAAAAAATAGCTGCCTCGTTATTAGAGAAAGCAAAAAGATTCGAGGAAATAACCGCCTCGGGAGGAAGTGAAAAGATTTGAGGAGGGAAATAACCGCCTCGTTCGTAGGGGGAACCGAAAAGATCCGAGGAAGGAAATAACCGCCTCGTTCATAGAGAAAGCGAAAAGATTTGAGGGCTCCTACATATCAGAAAAGGAAAAAGATGACAGATTGAGTGAGAGGCAAGAGTTATTACGAAATGGATCCAAGGCACTAAGACCGGAAAGGAGAGAAAAAGTTGTCCTCTTTCGTAGAAAAAGCGAGAACCTATATGCGAGACTAACGTATCAGAAAAAGTTTATAAATGACCACCGTAACTCGTCACGAAAGACCACCATCACTTTTGTGATTTTCGGACGGATTGTTTTGCAAGTCCGAGAACATCTAAAGCTCGGCCTCGGGTCGAAACAGCCATTTTTGATCTACATATGGAAGGTTTTAAAAGAAAAACACGTTCATTCCAAAGCGGAAGTATGGGAACCTTCCTATCCCGAAGATCTGCGAGTCATGGTCATTGATGGCAACCCCGTTTCCCTCTCAATCCTCGTTGCTATGCCGAGAAGTTGCATGTACAGGGTTTTTGCTAATGCGAAAGCAACGGATGCCTTACAAGTACCGAGGCAAGACAAATATGATTTTGACATCGTCGTCACAGCCGTCGTAGGGATCGACATGGACGGTTTCGGTCTCTTAAAGATCATTGATTCCGAGTTGGACATACAGGTCATCGTAGTATCGCAAGTAATGATCAGCAGTTTATAACGAGGGCCATATCGCATGGTGCTCGAGACGTCCCGCGAAGCCGGTCCCACGTCTCAAGTGCTCCAAAACATTTGGCAGCATGCTTGTAAGGAAGCAATTACTTGTACAAAAAAACCACGACCAAGTCGACGACGACGATTTTGTCCAAAAGAAAAGGCCCCTTTGGTCCGCCAAGCTTCATTCTATATTCATTGAGGCGGTTCGACAACCTAGGAATCAATTCAAAGACGACCACCGGCTGTACATAAAATGATGAATATAGACGGACTCACCATGCAAAGTGTCACAAATCACCTTCAAAGGGTTAGAGATAAGCCGAGGAAGCACGATGCAGCTTGGGACCAAGGCGACCGGACCAGAGTTGGTCGGAAGATCAATTCCGGGAAAATCTACAGAGCAAAAGGTACCCGGCCACTTCCCAATCAAGAATACAGTCATACCAACCTTCCGCTGGTGGTTCTAGTAGCGGACCGGCTTGATCATCCCTACAAGTTCCCGAGCAACGACGGAGGCTCAAGCTTAAGGAGTCGATCGCTCACAAGCATCTGTCACCGCTGTTAGCAAGTAACAATGCCCAATTCGAGTATCAATTGCTCGAAAAATCGAAGATTACTTTGATGATGAGCTTGCTACCTTGATGAGCCTGTTTGGAAATGAAGGACCTCCGAGCCGTGATCCGAAGCAAGTTATTATGGGTCTTCAAACAACGATTGTTGGTGTTTAGTCCAAGACAGAATCGCTTGATCGTTGAAGTGGCCAAGCAAGAGAGGTGGAACCAATCTCGCATGAATATTCCTTTAATTCCATGTATAGTTCCCCTACGTGGGATATTTTTTACTTTCTAACTGTCTAGAATTTGCCTAGAGTTAAAGGACGAATTTTCTCCTCTCTTGTCAAATGCGTAAGTTCCTTACTAAGCTAGGCCTATAGCAAATCAATTTGTGGACGACGCCTCTGAACGCCCGTAAAGAGAAATTCCGAATAGCCTTACTTGGGAGAATACGAGTAAAAGGCCAAGCGGGCTCAAAGATGGGTAACTCCGTATCGTCCCAATTGGCTCTTAGTCATTTCAAACTCTAAATTATGCTTATTTTATTCTCGATGGGGGATTGCCAACTGTTTTGAGAACAATATAGCAAAAAAGAACCAACCATGGACGCCAACATCACCACGACCTAGTGGTTGGGGGAATGATAGTGGTCCGAGGCATCCCGGGTTCGATCCTGGGATTTGGCATCAATGTACAAAGATTAATAAAAACTTTTTTGCTTCGCGATTCAGTGCCGATTGAAACTCAGCCAAGATGGTTATAGAACCTGGAGAGATAACATCCCCGACACACGGTCTGATCCAGATGAATTGATCTTTTCAATTCAAAGTTTGCAAGGAATACGTACAAGGGTAAAGCGGTATCGTTTCAACTCGTTTAGAACGTGAGAACGTACATTGACGCTTTCCCTTTTGATTTTTACAGGGGTCACTGCCTTTCCAGATAGGGAAGTATCCCTTCTCCCGAAAAATTAATGAAATGAGAAATTCCCTGGAGCCTTTGACAATCTCATGTCTCAAACTAGATAATGAAGTTTTGCAACTCATTTGCATGAGCAGGGGCAACTCACAATTCACGCCCTTAAGAATTTTCTTACGTGCTTGCACCAAGATAAAAAGTTGCTACATTTTATATGCTCGAAAACACTCATACATTGCATAGTTTGTGCATGACTGTTCCTCGTATTTAATTTACCAACTCTGAATAAGGAACATGAACTACATAAGATACATCAAATGTATGGAATGGGGCATGACAGGATGATGAAAGGCAATCATTTCCCAAACACGTCCAATTTTTTCAGGCGAGATGAACGGTGGCAAAATTCCGCATTCCCCGAGGTAAAGAGTTTTCTCGCGAAAGGTACGATAACCGAAGTGACGGAGGCGTTCATTTCTCTATCTAAACACTACAGGTGATCCATTGATTACCCCTTTTGAGCGATGGTTTCATTTCTTTACCCTTGTCAAGAACCACTCCACATCGGGGTCCGGACGGGTTAATTCTAGCAAAGCAACACGAGGTAAATGGTTAGAAATTTTCTTGCTCGGACTAACATTAATCTTCGGGTGTTTCTTTGCATTTATACTCGAATTTTAGTTCAAGTGCCTTAGGATGATGAAGAGCATTCACTTCTCTATCTATACACTTCATTCTTTGCATAGCCCACTTGAGCCTCGCAAATTCATTTCTTAAACCCCCGTTGGTGATCATTTGCTCATTCCAAAGACGAAGATAGCATTTTCCCAAGGATTAGAATTGGAGATGGTCGGGTCAACAGAGAATTCCCGAATGGACTCATTTCTTGTATGCTAGATTTTTTATGTTTACATAATTTTTCTTTGTAAATGTTTATGTTTGTTGTAATTCCTGGTTAAAAATCATTGGATTGTAAAAAAAAAAAAAAAAAAAAAAAAAAAAAAGGCAAACTCAACTTAAAGGAGAAGGGCCCGCTCTCAAAAAAAAAAAAAAAAAAAAAAAAAAAAGAGATGTCGAAGAGCTCTCAAAGAAAAAGGAAAAGAAATCTCTTCTCGAAAAAAAGAAGAAAAAAAGAAAAATGAGAGTCGGGAGTAAGAAAAGCAAAGGCCGATCTCATATGAAAATTTCGAGCATAGGAAAAGCAAAGTCCCTACCAAAAGTAAGGCCAATGCACATTCATTTGTAAAGTACTTCTGAATTTTGAATGTACATTTTTGCATGTTAAGTTGTAAATTCCATGTATATGTTTGCATTGTGTCTCTTGCAAATCCTTGACAGACACTTGTTGTGAAGAAGACTCCCCAAGAAATCGGTTTGTAAAGTGCAATTTTCAATAGAAAATTACCATCCCTCATTCAATGATGGAATTCTTTCTCAAGACATTTCCAAAAGACCATGATCGGTGACTAGTCGGCGACGATCACCAACGTCAAGCCCCTTCTCATTTAATTTATGAGCCAAAACGAGCCTTTTCGTTCCTCGGTCCCCAATCCTAGCCTACGTTATAACCATCCAAAGTCTCTTCCGATTAGGGCACTTGAGTTAACGTAGAGTTAAATGATTTTAAGCATCACTCGAAGAAGTTCGAGCAAGATTATTTCTCTCTCATTTTTGCAGGGATTCTTGACTTGTAAATCCGGAGCAAATGATGAAGAAATTCATTTCAAAGCAACCTTGACTCAACTAGAGTCCCCTTTGTAAACCTTTGACCTAGCCCTCATTACGGTCCTAATCAAGACCTCCAGATCGGCTCGGTCGTATCAATTGCGAGATTACTTGGATCCTTATCGAATGCGATGATGGAAAGATTGAGTGATTTCTCTTGAATCCTGCAGACAGGATAAATAGCTTTTCTCGAGAGTGAGAGAAAGCCCTTTCGGACCGAAGTCCCCCCATTCAACTCACATTCGAGGTATTCGTCATGTGAGAACCTCTCTGGACAAAATTGGTAATGCAAACTTGACAGAATGGTTATGCATGAACTATAGTATGAGTGATTGCATTATACTAATTGTTGAATATGTTTGTGTGTGTTACCTCCGACATTCTATGATACGTAATACATTCCCGATGTTCGAGTTCCCTCCCAAGGTCTCGAAATTCATCCAAGGATTATTGAATGAGCAAGTTTTGCTGGCAAATGCCTACCAGGTACGATACAAAGAATCTGTTTCGTTCCTTGATTAATCGTTTGGAGAACCCAGGTAAGTTTTCCGAACCCCTTTTCAAATTAACAACTCTTCCGATGATAGTTGTTATGATTCAATTCAGGCAATATGCCCCTTTTGTACTTATCGATTCCATTCAATGGTGCTCCTATCAAACATTGTTCAATTCAGGCAGTATGCCTCTTCCGTCAGGTCGTGAAGACATATGCATTGGCGATCTTGACATCTTATCAAATCATAACGACGTAGCTCTTATGATTTCGGTCTCGTATCACGAAGACGTATGCACCGGTGATCTTGACCTTTAGTCGGCTCATAATGACATAGCTCTTATGATTTTCGGCTCCTTTATCAAATCATGAAGACATAAGCACCCATGGTTTTGATCCAAACCAAATCATAATGACGTAGCTCTTATGATTTTGATTCCCTTTGTCGAATCGTGAAGACATATGCACTGGCGATTTCGACATTTAATCAACTCACAACGACGTAGCTCTTGTGAACTTGATTTCACTTCTTTCGACTCACAACGACGTAGCTCTTGTGATCTCAAACGACACACATATCTTGCGCTGTCTTGCATTAGGGAGAAGTCTCCGATAACGGATAAGGCACCGATACCTTAAAATCCTTGCATCTGCAAAAAGAAGCTTGGAAATTAAGAGAACCATTAGCTTACGAGAAATTTGGTAAAACAGGTATTCTTGTATGCGATCCATGTGCAGGTTTCTCTAACATGAAAATGAGAAGTTTTGACACATGTTATTTACAGTCTTGCATATCATGCATCACTTCATTACATAAAAAATGGGATTAAAACTCCCGCCAAAAAGTTCATCCATAATTTGCACTGTCAAAATTTAGGATTCAATTTTGTCTTTGAGCGGAACCTCTACGAGCCTCCACTCAAAGAGGGGCAGCTGTTGACGCCTAAATTTTGACTAATCTATTTTTTGCATAAAAATTATAAAAAATCATCTCATATATTTATTTTTAGCGTACATTGCATTGGCATATAATTGGGCAAGCAGAACACTTAATTTAGCATGCGTCTAGACTAGGCACGGGATGGAAAAATATACCGAGAAGATTTGAAACTTCAGGGACTGTATTGCAAATACTTAAAACTTCGGGGACTGTATTGCAAATACTTGAAACTTCAGGGACTGCATTGCAAATACCAAGAGAAGATGAAGAAGGGAAGATGATGAAGGGAAGATGATGAAGGGAAGGTGATGAAGAGAAGATAAAGAAGAGAAGATAATGAAAGGAAGATGGTGAAGGGAAGATGAAGAAGAGAAGATGAATATGATGAAGGGAAGGTGATGAAGAGAAGATGATGAAGAGAAGATGAAGAAGGGAAGATGATGGAGAAATTTGGCTATAAAAGGGGGGAGAGTTCTTGAGAATTGAAGGAGGGAGTGAAAGAGAATTGAGAGAGTTTTAGAGTGGAAGAGAATTGAGAGAATTTGTGAGAGAAATTCTTTAGAGAGGAAAAAAGAGAGTTCTTGAGAAAAATCGTAAGAGAAAATTTGAGAGTGAAGAAAAGAGTTTTAGTCGAGCATCATCTTCGACGAGTCCCGCACGTACTTCGCCTCTCGCCATCCAACAACGCCACTGCTTGCCTTTTTTCGACGATAGCCACGTTCTTCCAACTCCGAGATCTTGAAGGAAGCCATAACGTGTACGTGAGTAAGATTTTGTGGAATAGAAGGTAACCCTTTCCATCTCGATCTACAAAAATGTAATCGTTTGGTGTGAACATTTGTTTGTTTATTTTAGACATGTCACGTGTCCCAAAATTTAGCATTATTACATGTTAATTTATTTTTGTAAATACTCGTGATTGGCTGCGTTTTCTTTCTTTCTAAATCATCCATGGTGTATATCGTACAAAGTTCAATGTTTTACATCCCCATAAAAAAGAAGAAAAAACCAAAAAAATTGCATCTTTGAATTTCAAGTAAAATCCATCAAAATTGCCAAATCAAATATTTTTCATGAAAATGGTACCGAAAGGGCGTTAGAGTAATCTAGCGTAACCAAATCCCCGAATTCAAAATCTCCGGTTCGCGGAAATAAGATAGTTTTCTCCCGCTATTTTATTTAGGTTTCTAATCAACCTACCGAAAATGATTAGTGGCGACTCCAAATTCAAAACACGTTGCATGTTAATTATTTGAACCTTAAGTTGCGATTTGGTATGGACTTGGGAGAATCCGAGTTAGGTTAGTTAATTAATTAACCCGATAATCCATTAGCCCGAAAATTAACTTGTTTATTTTTTAGGTCGTGACAGATACTACATTTTTAGTATCTTACTTAGAGGCTTGGATGAGTGTGATAATTTAGAATTTGGAGATGGACATCTTCGGAAGAGAGAGACATTTTTCGTAACATTGGAACACAAGGACGATTGATGTGAATGCATGAAGCGATCTTCAAATGTAAAGTTCCAATAGATATTGGGTATTTTCTAGAGTAAATATATGTTAGCGGTTCTTATTTTTCGGTCTAACATATATGTTAGCGGTTATTGGGATAAATATAAGGCATGTTTTGACCCCTTTTTTTTTTTTTCGAAATAAAAGGCCCTTTTCACCTCATTCATTCAAGGCACAAATCAATCTTTTTAACGCTAATTTTCTCTTCTCGATGTCTTGTCCGATCAAACAACCTCATAAAAACCGTTTTCGTGTAAAAAAACAGAGAGATGAAATGCTTAGCTTGTGAACCATAATGCAAGAACACGCCGGTTCCATGTCTGGCCCGCCGTGCAGACATGCTTAGCCTTGGGTTTTCTTTTATATATATATACGCACACGCATCCTTAAACCCCACTCAAGTGAGAGTTCAAGAGCCACTATGATTCCCCCCGTTAAGTGTTCATCGCCACCTTCCAATCCGCCGCTCGAGCTGTCCGCGCATTGATCAGCTCCGCCGCGAAGGCCGAAGGGCCCTCCGCCATTCCCCGATTCTCTCTCGCCCGGTACGCTCTCTCTTGCTGAGCTCGATAGGCGGCGTCGACGAGTTCGTCCTTCATTTCTGTGTTGTTTGGTGTTCGTATTATCGGTCTCGCTGTCGAAGTTCGTTCCGCGAGCTCAACTGCTGTAAAGTTTCGATTTTTCTTGTTGGGTTTCGACGGACGCGAGGAGAATTCGTCGTGCTTTTGCTCTGCAGATTGGCCGTTCTTATTTGCCATCGCGTGTAAGGTTTCATTTGATTCGAGCCCTGAAATTTTTCTCGCTTTTCGCGTTCTGCCCAACATCAGTCTTTGATCACTGTAAGTTTTCGATAGAACCGACATTGGAACATCGCTAGTCTGGTTGAATTGGAATGTGTTGGGAGTGTTTATTCAATATATTATGGTGTATAGTGAAATTCTCTCTGTGTGTGTGTGTCTGTTGGAATAGGATTGAGGGCCATGTGCTTGAGTCTTGTACTCGGTGGATGTATTTTTGCAATGACAAAGTTAATCGTTAGATAGCAGTGCAGTAATCTGTTGTGTGAGGCTTGTGCTTTGTGGACATGGGGTGGGCAACACTGAAAATCCTTGAGTTGTTACAGTTGAGCTTTATGCTCTGTCTTTCTATTGTCACCCATTGGTAGGGCACTCATGCAGATATGCGCGCATGGTATCTTGTGTCCTTTTACACGTGCACCTTCTTTCAGGGTGTTTCCTTTCTTCTAATGCTTTAGATGGCATATGTAGTCTTGCAATCCTGTGGTTGTCTCAGTCTCGAGATGACCGATTAGACGTTTGCATACTATGGAATGTGCTTCTGAATTGGCTCGGCTTATTTAGATCTTTACCTTCTGCTTCATCCAATGAAGAGGGGCAGTCTCAAAGTGCAAATACTTGTGTTTTTTTTTTTTTCTTTGTGTTACATGATATATATTCAATAGATATTTCTAACAGGATGGGGACAGTAAAGAATAGGGACACCTACTGTGGAAACACACCTTTTTCTCCAGTTATCCCATGTGGTGTTTTAGCTCACAGAAACTTGGGGAAGAACAATCTTGGCGGTGTAATCTTTGGTTGCAAGGAGAACAACTTGAAGGAATGCCTATCCAAGCAACTATTTGGTAAGTCATTGGTGGTTCATATTTGATTTATCGGTACTGCACTTTTAATTTCAATGATTTTTCTTTTATATATCATTTGGTTAAGGTAGTAGAATTGTTGAACATGTACAACGGAATCTATTCTTCTTCTTTTTGCTTGGTCCATTGGACCATGTCACTGTATGCTGTCTTGTTTTAATTTGCGCTTGTTTTATTTATAGTATGAAAACTCATGAGACACATTATCAACAGGCTTACCATCTTCGCACATTGCTTATGTCAACCATATTGAACCTGGCTTGCCACTATTTTTATTCAACTACTCAGACAGAAAACTTCATGGAATTTTTGAGGCCGCAAGCCGTGGTCAGATGAATATCGATCCTTATTGTTGGAGCACTGATGTTTTAGAGAAGACTCCTTACCCGGCACAGGTATCTCTTATCTATTTTTCCAACCCATTATGTATTGTCTCTTAGTTTTCATTACCAAATGTATGATTATGATTTGATCGGTTGTCCAATAAGGTTCAAATTCGTATCAGGATGCAATGCCAGCCCCTGCATGAAGATCAGTTCAAGCGAATAATTGCGGACAACTACCATACATACAACCATTTTTGGTTTGAATTGGACCATGCTCAAACAAGTAAATTGATATCCCTATTTGCATCTTTAGCGATCGCTCCATCAATTCCCCAGTGTATAATCCAGAGGAGAAAACTTTCACAACCTCTTTCCACTGAGGAAACAAGAGGAGAATGGGAAAAAATGAAGCATTTTACTTCAAAGGCAAAAAAGCTCGAGCACTCAAGTGGGAGATCTGATTCTGCAGATCCTTACCTTTCTGTTGAAGTAGATGATCAGCTATTTGAAGGTTGTGCAAGTATGAAGCGAGATGGAGGAGATGAGGAAGATTCAATAATAATGAAGCTGAAAGAATTGGCCCTTAGCCAGGAATATTGTGATTTAGATATGAATCATTGTTCAGGAGGTGGTTCTAGTACTGAGGGCATAAAATCCGAAGAAAACAGCTTTGTTGAGGCACCAGTGGGCCCAGAAGAGAAGAAATTACGGGATTCTCATTCCTCTGGAGACCTAGAAGAGAAGAAATTACAGGATATTTATTCCTCTTCGGATTATCGTCTTACCATTGCCCAGGTAGTTTGGAGTGAGGCATCTCAAGAGAAAATAAGTAGTAATCTTCCTTCTGCTCATGCTCCCTGAACAATCTGTATGATGCCTCTCTTTGTGTAGTTGGTTCAGGAATTGGGAGAGCTCAAGGACTTTAAGTTGGAACAAACTCAAAAGATGATTAAATTGGAGCAGAAGCTGGTACTATGAAGATTCATTCATATTTTTGTCCTCTTTGTTTCATTTGTTAGCTCTAAGCTTAGGATCACTCTCTGCCATTGGGTTTGAAAGGGTTGACTATTCTATTGGATTTTAAGTATCACATATACTCTTTTACGGCCCAGGGCTACAACTACAAGATGTCGCACGTAAAACCTTTCGGGTTTAGGCTATTTTTTGTTTACTAACGTATTAAGTCATTTAAGACAGAGTTGAAAGGCAAAGTCAAAACATTTTCAGGGTATAATTTGTTGCATCTATGCCTTTCTTTGTGCTTCTTTTAAAGGTGATACTCAAAAGGACCTTTTGTCCCTTAAAGGGAGATATGAGGAAATCCCTCTCTAGTTCCTTGGTGAAGGATAATATAGGCTAGGTTGAGTTTCACATGGTTAGCTGTACACTCTATATCGAGTGATGATATCTCCTGCTGCGTTACCATTATGGTTATACCAGAGAGTATTCTTGTCTTGCTCTAGCTCAGGAAGGGAATTAGGATCTTTTTGCCTTTATGCTGGTCTTCCTTTTGAAGATGGCCTCAGGTGATTTTTTTTTTTTTTTTTGAGGCAGTCTTAGTTTTACTGAATCTGCTGTGGACAAAACATATGCGTTTTTTTCTACGTTTTCTTTGTTGGCACACATTTTTGTGAATTTCTTATCTTCTACATGTCCATCAGACACTATAATTTTTGGTTCAGGATTGGGCAGAAAACGAAATTTGTTATCTGAGGGATCACTGTAACTTGTTGGACTCTTTGTTGAAATCTTCATCGCATAGTTCTGTTCCTGAAGAAATCCAATCTTCTGAGGAACTGGATCTTGATCTTAAGGATTCCATCATTATTGTTGGAGGATATGATGGTTCATCATGGTTATCTGCAGTATATTCCTATTTCCCTTCTCACAATGTAGTAAAATCTCTTAAGCCGATGAACTGCATTCGTGCATATGCATCTGTTGCAAAGTTTAAAGAAGAGCTCTTTGTTTTTGGCGGTGGAGATGGGGAATCCTGGCATGACACAGGTACTAGAATTGCCGTCTTTAGAATCTCCATTGCCATTGCAATCCTCTTATCCTGATGTGATAGCTATCTTTCTGCACAGTCGAATCATATAATTCAGCTGAAAATAAGTGGACCGTACAGCCATCATTGAATGCTAAAAAAGGAAGTTTGGCTGGAGCAGTGTCAATGGGAAAAATTTTTGCTCTTGGAGGTGGGAATGGTCAGGATTGCTTTTCAGATGTTGAGATGCTTGACTTTGACATCGGCAAGTGGATCTGCACACGGTCAATGCTACAAAAGGTATAGTACATAGCTTGCATGTGCTTTTAAAGTTGTCTGGTGAAGCTACACGAGACAGATTATGGAATGTGATCAATTAATCAAAGAGTGTTATTGTTGAGTGCATTTTTTCCTCGTGGCAAAAAGTTATGGTGCAAAATGTACACATGTAGAGTTACTTCCTGTCATTAATCAGATAGTGATAACTCTCCTATTGAGTCCTATTGAAGAGGGCGAGATAGAGAGAGATGACTTTATAGGACAAGCTAATTTAGTTCTATTATTCTTGAACTTCATTGTTTCCACTTGATTAGTAGTTAGTAAAAAATATGAAGAATCGAATTGCTTATTAGTTATTGTTTTATGGTTGCTATATGATTCAAACTTTCCAGTCATATGAGGATCTTGTGAAAAATCATGTACTGACTTCATTGGCCTATGTCATACTTGGAGTTTTAAAACTGAGTGATATTGTTGACAAGAAACAATTTTATTTTTATAAGATTCATTTGTTTTTGTTGTGTTTCCTTTTAAGTCCTCTCGTCATTTTGCTTCAGCATGGGGGTTACATTGACTTCTTGAAGTAGTAAATGCATGCTTAACATAATTTCTTGATTAACATTGTTCTTTATAGAATACTTCACATGGATTGTAAGCTTTTGAAATCATTCATGTTTGTGCTATGACACATAGGAAATAAGGTGACATAGGATAGATGTTGGGAAAGTCACCAAATCAGTCCTACACCTATTGTACGGATGCCAATTGAGTCACAATCCTTTCAATTTTGCAAATATAGTCCTAAATCATTTTTCTGATATTTCAATATAGTCCTTCATGCCAATATTCGCTTGAAAATGCTGATGTGGTGGCCACTCATTGCCGGCCGTCCTATGTGGCAAGCCGCGAGGACTAAATTTGCAGAAATGAAAGAATTAGGACTGAATTGGCATCCGTACTATAGGAATAGGACTGATTTGGCAATTTTCCCGATAGAAATCATATGAAGTCGATTTGAGGGTTCAATATGGTAAGGTAGTGCAGTGTTTTGATTTCTCATATCTACCTTTGAATGAGTCTGTGTAATCTAAGTAAGTTGCGACGAATTCACTGCCATGTGCTTTGTGGTTATTTGTTTCTAGTCGTGGAAGGGACAAGGTACTTTAATAGGATTCCCATCACTAATGTAAAGGTAAGGAGATTGTGTAAAAACTTCAACAAATCTCTTCTCCTGCCATCTTCTTGTTTTTAAAAGGAAAATGAACTTCCTTTTCCTCTCTTTAACATTAAGCATTAATTAACTTCTCACATGTCCTTTTTAATGCTGTCTTCTATTTTGTTTTTCTCGATAAATACTTCATAATTACTTTTTGGGTGTGCTTCTCCTTTTCTCCCAGCGATTTGCTCTTGCTGCAGTGGAGCTTAATGGGGTGATATATGCTACCGGTGGCTATGATGGCAATAATTATCTTAAGTAAGAGTTGAATCTTTTTTCATCCTTTTATCTTGTGATTTTAAGTGCTTGATCGTTCTTGTGACTCTCTTGCCTTTTGGTAACTGTTATCCTTTCTAGTGATAAATCCAATTACACGAGTTGATTTACTTTTATGGGGGAAATTCTTGTCAACGGCTGTGCAAACTGTGAAAGTATCTGGCCTGTGATTGACCCATCATATGTTGCTGAAGCTTATGGAAAATAAAAGTGTTATTCCCCGAATGTACGCTGAAGTGCTTTTGCAAATTTACCCTAAGAAAGCTTTACTGGTGAATGGCAAGTTATTGTTCTGTCCATATCCTACATATCTGGAAATGCAAAAATACCCTTGTGGACCTAAAACTCCTCACAATGATTGAGAAGAATCTATGTATTTCTTGAGTGGCATATGAAATATTTTACATCAGAGGTAGCTACAGCAGAGAGTTGATAATATTTTCTCTGTTGAATTGTCTCAGTTCGGCTGAAAGATTTGACCCAAGAGAACATTCTTGGACCAAAATTGGAAGCTTGACCACAAAGAGGGGCTGCCATTCACTGGTCTCGCTGAATGAACAACTGTAAGTACACCTGTATGTTCCTTGTGATGCCAACTGTTCCGTTTTATTTGATGATGTTTGTGTATAGTTACTGGAAAAGCATGTCATATTTTTCATTGAAGTGTTTCACGTCTGTGCTTCTTGGGTATTAAGTAGTTTCCCACAGCCTAAGTCTGATTAAACAAATTCCTCGCAGTCTCCCTCTCCTTCTGTCCTGCTAACATAACTAAAGGAAAGAACTGCAAAATTACATTTTTTTTCCAGTTGTTCATGTAGCTGGTCATTGTTTCAGCAGTACATCAACTAAAGCTATCTGTACTAGTGTTAGTTTTCACGAGCATTATAAGTGTCTTATCTGTTCTACTTCAATAGATATGCCTTGGGTGGTTTTGATGGAAATTCAATGGTTGCAAGCGTTGAAGTGTATGATCCGCGCCTGGATTGTTGGATGGTCGGGGAACCGATGAATTGCGCTAGAGGGTATTCTGCCGCTGCCGTCCTTAATGAGTCGATATATGTGATTGGAGGCGTAAAAGATGATGAAGGCGTCGTAGACATAGTGAGTTTTCCCCCCTCCAATTTTTGCATTATGATTCTTGTATAATTTTCAGCCAGACATTGGACTCTCTGAGTCCAAACTGCTCATCCGGATTGCTTCTCGAGCGTCGTTTAACTTACGTCTCAACCGATATCGTCACAGGTTGAATGTTACAAGGAGGGCCAGAGTTGGCATAAAACGATTGTGAGAGACATTGGGCAAAGGTGTTTCTTGTCTGCCATTGTCCTGTGAGAGAAGCTTTTTTTTAGCAGAAACGTTTCATCCTTTTTGTGTTAATGGGTTGCAGATATCTTTTGACACGTGAAGTTGATCGGTGTTAGAGAGAAACATTCTGTGTATTGTTCACAACTAGGGGGAATAGAGAAAGATGCATAGGAATGTACAGATGAATTCGAGCTTGCTCGTATCACAAGAGGCCTTCTTTTGTTTTGTCGCACTTGTGCTCTTAGTTATAAATGAGTGCTCATACTTAGGGGTGAGCGGTTTCAGGTTCGTGCATGTTCCATCTGAAACTTGGAACCTACTTTGTCAAAACAAGATCTTCACTTGTTGGTACCTGAATCCTATCTTCCATACCTCTAAATTTGAAACTTATCTTGTCACAAGTTCCGGGGCTGGTTGTAGGGTGTGTATTTAGGATCTATATAGGTTTTATCTATATTTTTAATTGAAAGGTTGCAACGAATTATCACTTCTAATAACTATCATTTTTTGCTACAATTTGCTCATCACAATTCATATTTAGACACACGAATAAATATAAAACATTAACAAAGTAGAAGCCTCATTCATAGATATCACTGAAAATGGAAGTTCGGATTAATGGCTCCAGATTATACCTATGGAATACAATAGGATCGTGCGAATATGTGCTCGTGCGTGCGCGTGTTACAGGTTCCATCTACCTTGAACATACTTGTTGGAACAGACCCTGGACCGGATCCCTACCTATTTTCAGGTTGTGGAACTTGAAATCTACTGTGGACTGGTTCCCCACCAGTCCTGTTCTAAGTTCGTTCTTGGAACCATGCTCACACCTATTTATATATTTGTCAAAAATACTCTTTTGTTTATTTTTGACCACCATTGATATGAATCTCCTGTCGTGAATAATCCAGAGTTCGGTATTCTAAATTCATATATTCTCTCCGAGCTTCATTGATCATGGGTCAGATTATCCCACCGCATGTGTGATTAAGTGGAAGAGAAGAAGAATAAAAAAGATTTCCTGGGTATCTTACGGATGAAAATCAGACAAGTTGATCATGGCCATGTTAGACGTTGAATCATGCTACCTTGCGTCTTCTTTACATAACATTCCTATGCACACAACTGCCATCTTAGGAAAATTGGAACTTCCTATGAATAGATGTTTCAATGCACATCTAGGATATTTAGGTTGTACTATCATTTAACTGCTATATTTGCACGTTTATTTTCAATAGGTCGTACGTCATAAATTGGAAAAGATAAACATCATATCTTGCATGCATGGACATTCATTGAAAAATTTACAAAAATATGTCTTTGGGGTGCATATAAAGAAACTTATATTTATTTTCATGTTTTTTTTTTTGTCGTAGTATTTATTTTCATGATTACATTGTATAAATAGATTTATTTTCTTGGAAGTTCATTGCATTTTCGATTGCACAAGGTTAAATATTTCCATATTAGGTAAAACTTACATAACCAAGCCTCCGAACTCGTGAATTTCAAGTTCTCGGAAATAATCATGAACTCTTTTATCTTATTTTGGGCTCTACTCGATCCATAGTAGATTAGTGACGATTTTTAAAGAAAAAATAAATGTCATCATTAATCGAGTGTAATTAACGTTGCGACCGATAAGGCTTTGGGAAAGCCCGTGTTAAGCGCGAGTTCCCATCTTGCAAGAGGAATTCGCAGACACATAAGAGAGCGTTCTTTCCACGCAAAAGAGATTCACGGGAATCGATTGATATTGTACCGCATCTTATTTTTCCTCTTGCAAACTTTCGTCAGGCCTTCATAACAAACATCCCGTACACGCACTTCGTGAAAAGAAAGGTGAGTTTAGTCTCAAAATCCATGACGAGCATTTGAGAGGTGGCTGAATTAGGCGTACTTAAAATCCTGTTAGAATTTGCAAAAATTTTTTACACAAAGGAAAATGCAACCAGATCAACATAGACCCAAGTGGCTGCATAGCATAATGGACCTTAAGACTTTATTGACTTGGTGCTTGCGGGTCTTCCACTGAAAAACTTGGCCATACTTGAAGTTTTCCACTCCACCAAAGTGCGTACATCTTGGTGCTACGACTTCGTTAACATGTCATCATTTGCTTGGCTTATAGTAGGGGGCAGAGCCAAGCACTTCGTAGAACTTCATCATTTCTAAAATTAGTCTTAATCTATTCTAAACGAATAATCTCTCTCCCGTGCGAAGTACGCATCACGAAACGGATTAAGCCTAAGATTTAGAGTCCCATATAAGATGAGAGAAAGTTGGTCATGTTACTTATACACCCTTGAATCGTCCCCAAATGTGTACTTATACACCCTTGAATCATCAACAAATGGAACAAGACTCATAATCTAGGAAGCACCGGCACTCTCTAGAGGTCTTCGTATAGTGTCCGACATTCTTCGACATGCAATTGACATATGGCCAGAGCTCAAGATACGTCGGCGACATGCGCATCCAGCATCCCGACATATCATTTCGACACGCACGGAGTCAATTTTAAGCATTTTCATTAAATTAGGGGTTATAATGTAATTTTATCAAAAATATACATACTTAAGTAATATACCCAGCTACCCTCGTATAAATATAACCAGCTAGCTCAAAAAAATCTAATCGTGAATCCCTAACATAAGAAATAAGAAGAAACTCACCGTTGATAATTTTATAAGTACATGATAAATATAACATGTCCAAACGTGTCGAAATTCTCTATTTTTTGAAAAATGATGTGTCAGTGTGTGTCGCGTATCGGTGCTACTTAGCTCACAAAACGTTAATAAAGAGCGGCTGCCTTATTCACAAGGTTTGAAAAATGGATTCCAGAATGTATGAACAACAAGAACTCGACGTTCTCATCATCGACTCGTCACTTGCAAGATAAGGCCAAGAACTTCGCTTTACTAAATAGGCGAGAAAAGCCATTTGTAGGGATAATTACCAAAAATAGTCCAAAACTTATTGTACATATGCCAATTCAATCATAAGGTCATTAGAAGGTTTTAGGACTAAATTGAAAAGTCTAAGATTGAATTGATATTCGTTTAATAAATTTAGGACTTTTTTTTTTTTTAATTTCCCCGCCATTCCTATCTTGTCAAGATCCAAAACGCAGCACAATTGGAGCAAGAGACACGAAAGACAAGACCTCTGCGTGTCTTGACGATGAAGTTCAAAGAGATAATGTCGACTTTGACTTTATGGGAGACGGTCCACTTCGAGTCAAGTCATGTTCATCCCATTTCCTTTGCAAACACTACTAAAATTGACAATTGACGGCTACGTTTACCGTGACGGTAAATGTAATTATGAACACATGGCGCATATTGTACACCATCACTCCTTCCTTTCATCTTTATAAATGCCCTTTAGCTACTCTTAAGAACCCACTCCAAACCAACTTCTCAAAGTTTATATAAATGCACTCAAGCCAAAAAAACTAGAAGATTAATCGAGTGGCTTTTGCGTGCGATATAGCTTTTGTTTACAATTTCATCGTCGTCATTCATGGCAGCACCCGGTTGTTTAAAAGTGATTTTACTAGTAAGTGTGTCGTTAATTTTAGACAATGCTTGTGTATGCTTGTGCAGAAATGGAAGCTCATCCTCCATTTGCTTTGAAGAAGAGAGGAATGCTCTGCTCCAACTCAGACGAAGTCTCTCAAGCACATCTCACCTCCTTTCTTCTTGGAGTGGCGGTGATTGTTGCCGGTGGACCGGAGTGAATTGCGATCCGGCGAATGGACATGTCGTCATGCTCCAGATCACGCAAGGAATTCAATTCCCATCACAACGGAATTTTTCCGTGTCTAGTGAGCTGAACTCTTCTTTGGTCAACTTTAGATACTTGAGCTACCTAGAGTTGAGCGGAATCACTTTCGAAAACGCGAGCATCCTCAAATTCATTGGCTCGATGAGGCAGTTGAGGTACCTTAACTTGTCCAACTCCTTCAGTTTTGTAACATTCCCTCTTGAATTGGGAAATCTCACCAAGTTGGAAGTCCTCGACTTGAGTGGCTTGAATATTGCCGGATCTGGAGACCCCATGCAGGTGATTAGCATACTCCCATCTTTATCACATTTGAGCCTATCATCTTGCGGGCTTTACAAGTTTCTCCTGCCTACTTCTCTTCATCTTCAATACCTCGATCTTTCACGGAATAGTTTCGAAGGTCCCATCCCGAGCAATATATTTCAAAACATGACTTCTCTATGGCACCTTGATCTTTCAAGAAATGGTTTCGAAGGTCCCATCCCGAGAACTATATTTCAAAACATGACTTCCCTTCGGCACCTTGATCTTTCAAGTAATGGTTTCCAAGGCCCCATCCGGAGCAATCTATTTCAAGACATGACTTCTCTCCGGCACCTTGATTTATTTGAGAACTATTTCGAAGGTCCCATCTCGAGCATCGTATTTCAAAACATGATTTCTCTTCGATACCTTGATCTTTCATGGAATCATTTCGAAGGTGGCTTCCCGAGCACCGTATTTCAAAACACGACTTCTCTCCGATACCTTCAATCTTTCAGAGAATTTTTTCAAAGGTTCCATACCAAGCGCTATATTTAATGACATGACTTCTCTATGGAGCCTTGATCTTTCAAGGAATCTTTTCGAAGGTCCCATCCCGAGCCCTATATTTCAAAACATGACGTCTCTCCAGCACCTTGATCTTTCATCGAACCTTTTGAACTCTTCAATACCAAGGTGGTTCGATAACTTGGGAAGTCTTGTCGATCTCAATCTTGAAGGAAATCTCTTGCAAAGCATTGAAGGAGGGTTGTTCTGTTTCTTAAGGAACAAACCATTCCTCGAGTCACTATTGCTGGGGTATAACGAAATTCATGAGGAGATAATTGCAGTCGAGCGAAATTCTTCAGGGCTTATCGGGAAAAACTTGGAGCGACTGGAGATAAATAATAACTTTCTTCAGGGAGCTTTGCCAGAATGGATGGTGCCCTTGAACAACCTGACGATACTTGACCTATCACATAATCAATTGCATGGAACCATCCCCTCATCATATGGTTGGTTATGCTTAGAGCGACTTGTTCTTTCTCATAACCAATTAACAGGGAATATTGCAGAGGCGTTAGGAAGATTGCCAGTCTTAATGTTTTTAGATCTCAGTAACAATCTTCTGAGTGGCACCATTCCACACAGTATCGGACAACTTCAAGATCTTCACTATTTAGATCTTTCAGCAAATTCCTTGAGAGGAACACTTTCTGAAATCCACTTCTCCAACCTCTCGAATCTATCCTACTTAGACATCAGCGACAATTATTTAGCTTTCGAGGTGGATTCCGACTGGATACCGCCCTTCAATCTCGTGTACGTTCGGATGATGTCTTGCGAGTTCAAAACGGAATTTCCCCAGTGGATAAGAACGCAAGTGAATGCATTTGAGATAGCTTTGTCCAACGCCTCCATCACAGGAGCTCTCCCAGATTGGCTAGGTCTCATGTCATTCTACTTCCTGAATCTCTCTTACAACCAAATAAGTGGATCTCTTTCCAAGTTTTCTTCTAGCCTGTTTTCATTAGATCTCTCTCACAACTCAATCTCAGGACCTATTCCGCAAGATATTGGCCTAGGGATGCCTCGATTGGATTACTTGTATCTGAATGATAATCTCTTGAGTGGTCCAGTACCAACCTCATTATGTGAGATGGAATTGTTTGCGTTGCACCTTGGAAGGAATGAATTAGTTGGCAAAATTCCTGCATGTTGGAAGCATAACCCGTTTTTGAGTATCCTTGATTTATCATCCAACAAATTGTCCGGAGTCATACCGAGTTCTTTGGGAAATTTAATGGGGCTGGGGTCAATACACTTGAACAACAACAGTCTCCATGGAGAAATTCCTGTGACTATGAACAATTGCAGGAACTTGATCATTTTGGATCTTGGGGATAACAAAATCTCTGGAAGTGTTCCACATTGGTTTGGACCAAGCTTTTTGTTTCTACAGATTCTTAGACTGCGAGGAAACATGTTCAATGGTAGTAGTCCTCCACAGCTATGCTCACTCCCGGCACTGCGCATATTGGACCTAGCCGTGAATAACCTCACAGGAATGATTCCAGATTGTCTTGGCTATATGAAAGGTATGAAACTGCACAAAAGCATACATGGAGGCGTCTCACAAAAGTATAACATCACTTCACCAGAGTGGAATCAACAGCATGTGGAGCAGGTCGTGAAAGGGTTGGACCTTGACTACACAACACTGGATCTACAGCTTATGGTCAATTTGGATCTCTCGAGCAACAGATTGATTGGGCCGATCCCTGAAGTGCTTACCTTGCTCTCCATATTGCGAGGCTTGAACTTATCCCACAACTTTCTTTCTGGATGCATCCCGGCTATGATTGGAGACATGAAATCACTCGAGTCACTTGATCTTTCGAACAATCACCTTTCAGGAGCAATCCCACAGAGCTTTTCTGCATTTACATCACTGAGCAAGCTGAACTTATCACACAACAACTTCACGGGGCCAATTCCCAAAGGCAATCAAGTCCAGACCCTTGATGATCCTTCCATTTATGCCGACAATCCTCTACTTTGTGGCGATCCTCTACAAAATAGATGCCCCGGCACGGAGGCCCCTCAAGCACAAGAAGAAGATACCAATGAAGAAAGCAAGCTTGAAAAGGCGATGTTCTACGTAGTCATAATGCTCGGGTTTGCGACTGGGTTTTGGGGAGTTATTGGAGTTTTGGTGTACAAGAAGAATTGGAGACGCATCTACTTCGACTATGTGGATCGTAAAACAGACATGGTCTACGTGATTGTTGCAGTGAAGGCAGCTGAGTTGAGAAGGAGATTCAGAAGGGAATAACAGGCCCGTTCTCCACATCAATCAGTCCAATCCTTCATTGATCTCCTGAAGTTCTTGCTTTCTTGTTCTAGCAGAATCATGTTTCTTGTTGGCTTGTTTCTCGCTATGAGTAGTAGCCAATTTTTTGTTTTCTTTAGTATCAAGCTTGTCCGAGCAAGCATATCATGTCGTTTTGTAATTTTTGTTTTGGTCAGCGCTTTAGCAGTGCAGTACTTCGTGTTATAATAGCCAAAATATCATTTTGCTTATCAATGGTGTAAAAGTTGAACTATGTTAGCAATCCCATTTCATCCTGTTTATGGTTTTGCTGCTTATTGTAGGTTGAGGGTACACAACAGCAGGACATGAAATTGTAAATGGCATAGTTCCCACCAATGTATGTTCAACTTATTCCTTTCTCAATTTTGAGGCATCAGGAAAAAAACATGCATGTAAACAAAATCATAAATGAAGGACTCGTGAAAGTGTAGAAACAATTCGACGCATGGAGAGTATAGAAATCAAATCACTCAACGTATTAACATTGATAGATCACTGAAAAAGGAGAGCTAATTCTCATTTTCTTCTCTTTTATATTTAATCTCATTGTTTGAGACGAACCCATTTTCCAATCATGGGAAAATTGAAAATCCATTATTGATATTTTTTGTTAGAGTTGTTGGCAATTTCCAATTCTATTGCTTGTCTTAGCCAGTCCCCAACATTATCATGAATCACTGTTTGTTTTTATTTGTAAGAGAAAATCAAACTCAAGAAAATTTAGGCCTGCCTCGCTCTTAAATGGAACACGATTGAGAATTCACAATAGTGTTGGAACTTAGTCTAGATTATAGGTGCCATGTTTAAATACTGTATACTAATATAATTAATGTGTAGATTATAGTATGGAGGCTGAGATCATTTTAGTATATCTGTTGGTTAGTTTTATCCTGCGAACTTGTCATAAGTTATAATTCAAAACCATGTAACGATTTTTCCATGATTACGGACTATATTTTCAAAAGTCGACCCTCGTATGAGTGTGTCGTCTAAGTTAGTTGTTTGTAACGAATTCACTACCATGTGCTTGGTGGTTATTTTGTTTTACCCTAACGAATCTCTTCTCCGGCCATCTTCTTGTTCCTTGTAGGAAAATGAACTTCCTTTTCCTCTCTTTACTATTAAGCATTAATTAACTTCTCACATCTCCTTTATAATGCTGTCTGCTATTTTGCTTTACTCGCTAAACACTTGAAGGGCTTTTGCAAGTTTTTCTTTCTTTTTTTTTTTCTTTTCTTTTGCCGTCCACACCTTTTACATATCTGGAAATCCAAAAAAACCCTTAATTGACTAGCTGTTGTCCTTTTTCCCGATAAATCCAAGTACATGAGTTATTTTACTTTCATTGGGGAAATTCTTGTCAACTGCTGTGCAAACTGTGAAAGTATCTGGCATGAGATTGACCCATCATATGTTGCTGCAGCTGATGGGAAATGGCTGTGTTATTCCCCATGTGAACGCTGAAGGGCTTTTGCAAATTTACCCTAAGAAGGCTTTACAGGTGAATGGCAAGTTATTGTTTGGTCCCTAACTTTCACATATCCGGAGATTCGAAAATACCCTTGTAGACCTAAACCTCCTCCCAATGAATGAGAAGAATCTATATATTTCTTGAATGGCATGTGGAATATTTTTCATGAGAGTTAGCTACAGCAGAGAGTTGGTAATTTCTTCTCTGCTGAATTATCTCAGTTAGGCTGAAAGATTTGACCCAAGAGAACATTCTTGGACCAAAATTGGAAGCTTGACCACAAAGAGGGGCTGCCAGTCACCGGTCTCGCTGGATGAAAAACTGTAAGTGCACCTGTATGTTCTTTTGATGCTAGCTGTTCAATTTTATTGGATCATATTTGCATGTAGATGCTGGAAAAGCATGTCATATTTTTCCTTGAAGTGAATATGATACTATTTTACATCCGTGCTTGGGTATTAAGTAGTTTCTCACGACCTAAGTCTGATTAAACAAATTCCTTGCAGTCTCTCTCTCCTGTTCTGCTAAAATAACTAAAAGAAAGAACTGCAAATCAACTAAAGCGACCTGTACTCTGCTCAACTTTGAGTGTTAGTTTTCACGAGCATCATCAGTGTCTTATCTATACTCCTTCAATAGATATGCCTTGGCTGGTTTTGATGAAAATTCAATGGTTGCGAGCGTTGAAGTGTATGATCCGTGCTTGGATTGTTGGATGGTTGGGGAATCGATGAATTGTGCTAGAGGGTATTCTACCTTTGCCGTCCTTAATGAGTCGATATATGTAATCGGAGAAGTAAAAGCTGATGAAGGCATCGTAGACATAGTGAGTTTTTTCCCCGCCTCCAATTTGTGCATCATGATTCACGTGTAATTTTCAGCCGGACATTGGACTCTCTTTGAGTCCTCATAATCTGTCAACCAAACTGCCCATCGGAATTGCTTCTGGAGCGTCGTTTAATTAATGTCTCAACTGATATCGTCACAGGTTGAATGTTACAATGACGGCAAGAGTTGGCATAAAACGATTGTGGGAGACATTGGGCAAAGGTGTTTCTTGTTTGCCATTGTCCTATGAGAGAAGCTTCTTTTGGCAGAAACGTTTCCTCTTTTTTTTGTTAATAGGTCGCATATATCTTTTCACACATGAAGATAATCGGTGTTAGAGAGAAACATTATGTATATTTGTTCACAACTAGGGGGAATAGAAAAAGATGCATAGTAATGTAACAAGAGGCCTCCTTTTGTTTTGTGGCACTTGCGCTCTTAGTTATAAACAAATCCTTATAATTAGGGGTGAGAGGTTCCAGGTTCCGAGCATGTTCCACTTGAAACTTGGAACCTACTTTTCGGTACAAGTTCTTCATTTTTTGGTACCTGGATCCTATCTTGCATACCACGTAATTTGGAACTTATCCTATCACAGATTTCGGGGTTGGTTCTAGGGTGGGTATCTAGGGTCTACCCAAGTCCTACTTATATTCTTAATTGAAAGATTGTAATGAATCATCACTTTTAATGAACACCATTTGCTGCTACAGTGTACTCATCACACCTCACATTAGACATACAAATAAATATAGAACACTAAAAAAGTAGTAGTCTCACTCACAAATATGGCTGAAAATAGAAGCTCGGATTAGTGACTTTAGATTACACACTCATTATTAGACGTCATGAAATATAATAGGATTGCGAGAAGACATATATTAAGAAAAAAATAAAAAACTTGTTACAGGTTCGACCTATCTTGAACATTTCTATCGGAACAAGTTTTCCAATTTTTGGAACTTGAAACCTACCATGGACCAGTACCCTAGCTATTTTGGAACCTGAAATTTTGACCGGTTCCCCACCAATCCGATTTTAGATTCCAGGTGCGACCTTGGAACCATGCTCATCCCTACTTATTTTTGTGTCAAAATACTCTTTCGCCATTCTTGACCACCATTGATATGAATCTCCTTTATTGAATAATCAAGAGTTGTGTACTCTAAACTTCGTATATTCTCTCCAAGCTTCGTTGATCATGGCTCAGATTATCCCACCGCATGTGTGATTAAGCGGAAGAGAAGAAGAATAAAAAAGATTTCCTGGGTATTTTAGGGATGAGAATCAGAAAAGATTGATCATGCCCTTGTTAGACTTTGAATCGTGCTATCTCAAGTGTTCTCTACATAAACATTCCTACGCACACAGCTACCTTCTTAGGAAAATTGGAAGTTCCCATAGAACAGATGTTTCAATGCACTTCTAGGATATTTAGGTTGTACTATCATTTAACTGCTATATTTGCACGTTTATTTTCCATAGTTCGTATGTCATCAATTGGAAAAGACAAAGATCATTCTTGCATGCTAGTAATTTCAGATTGGATGTTCGTTAAAAACATTTACAAAATTATGTCTTTTGGGGTGCATATAAAAAATCCCAGATTTATTTTCATGTATTCACATTGTATAAATAGATTTATTCTCTTAGAAGTGCATTGCATTTTATATTGCACAAGGTTAAACATTTCCATGTTAATTGGCGCTATTCAGGGAAATTACGTTGTTTAGTACATTCCAATTTGCACTCTCCCTTTATGTATATAGCTCACGGGTCTTGTCTTGAGGCTTTGCATTAAGACGTTTGTATAATGTTGCTTGATATGGCTCGGGTTCATTTTCACAGTCTATTTGTTTTGTAATTGACTGATTTCATTTTGTTGCTTGCCCACTTATGTGTGACCGTATAAATTTGAATGTTTAGGGATGAAAATAAGAAAAAATTGCATGAAACACCATTTTATCAAAGGAGAAACGGCACTCATAGTAGGTTTTAGGTAAAACTTACTTAACCAAATCTTTGTACCCACGAATTTCTAGTTCAAGGAAGTCACTGTGAAATCTTTTATCTTATTTGGGCTCTAATTGATTCATAATAGATAAGCGATGACTCTTAAAGCAAAAATAAATAACACAACAATCAAGTATGCTAACGTTGCGATCGATAAGTCTTGGGAGAGCCCGTGTTAAGTGGAAGTTGCCACCTTGCAAGAGGGATTCGCATGATAATACTAAATCCAAACGCCTCGTAGATGTCATTAGTCTAGGAAGGGTCACGACGGGGAGTATCACAATATTCAACTATTAAATCACGCGTTCATGTGATAGTTTAATCATTTGGAGTAGTTGATAATGATCATGCAAAATCTCACCATCCTTAAATTCTCCTACTGTCTTATCATCCTAGGATGAGCAATTGATATCGACAGGGATACATAAGAGAGCTTTTTTCAACCCAAAAGAGATATTCACGGGAATCCATTGATATTGTACCGCATCTTATTTTTCTTCTTGCTAACTTTCATCAGTCCTTCCTAACAAATATCCCATACACGTACTTCGTGAAAAGAAAGCTGAGTTTAGTCTCAAAATCCATGATTAGCATTTGAGTAGTGGTTGAATTAGGCGTACTTAAAGCTGAGTTCATCATTCACCAAGAAACTGTTTTTACCACTATGAGTGCTTGCGGGCTCTAATGCAGCCTCTCGCAAAACTCGCGTCAATAAATTTGAAGTTTTTCCCACTTTGGGCTGTACAAAAATATGTCGTTTTTTTTTTTTTTTTTTTTTTTTCCTTTTTCCCTCCAAAACTTTCCATATTTGAAGTTTTCCACTCACCAAAGTGCGTACATCTTGGTGCTATGACTTCGTTAACAGGTCATCATTTGCTTGGCTTATAGCAGGGGGCAAAGCCAAGCACTTTGTAGAATTTCATCATTTCTAATATTAGTCCTAATCTAATTTAAACGAATAATCTATCTCCCGTATAAAGTACGCCTCATGAAAGAGATTAAGCCTAAGATCCAGAGTCCCAAATAAGATGAGAAAAAGTTGGTAATGTTATTTATACACCCTTGAATTGTCACCAAATGTGTAGTCGTTTAAGGGGTTGATTCATGTTATCAGAGCTAAAGGATCACATTAACTATTTGATGTGTTCGTCATCGGTGTGCTTTTCTAAGAATAGATGGAACAAGGCCCACGGTACATCAATAAAGAGCTGCCTTATTCACGAGGCTTGAAAAATGGATTTCAGCTAGTATGAATAACAAAAACTCGACATTCTTGACATTGACTTGTTACCTGCAAGATTTTGCCAAGAACTTCGCTTAACTAAATAAGCGAGAAAAGCCAATTGTAGGGACAATTACCAAAAAAATCTCAAACCTATTGTATAAATGCCAATTCAATTATAAGCTTTTTGATTATTCCGATCAATTTTGATATATTGTCAAAAGGTTTATGACTAAATTGGTCAAATTAAAAATTCTAAGACTGAATTAACATTTATATAATAAGTTTGAATTTTTTGATAATTTCTCCGCCATTTCTATCTCTTCAAGACCCACATCGCAATAATAGAGCACAATTGGAGCAAGAGACTTGGAAGACCAAGTTTCTGCGCGTCTTGATGATGAAGTTTTCTGAAATGGTCACTAATGGTGTCATCTCGGATCAACATTACATATGACGAATCCAACGAAAATACTTTTCTCTTTCTTTTGACTATGTGGACCGTAAAATAGACAAGGGCTACGCGATTGTTATAGTGAAGGCTGCCGAGTTGAGAAGGTGAATGAGAAGAGCATGACAATATTTTGTTTAAGCAGATTGCTCTATAGTTGATTCACCTTTGTTGTTTAAGCCGATCGCTTTGTAGTAGCCAATTGTTTGTTTTCTTCAGTTTCAAGCTTGTCCGAGCAAGCAAACCATGCCATTTTGTAATTTGTCTTTTCTGTTCAAAGTACTTCGTGTAATTTGCTTTCTTCAGCTTCAAGCTTGTCCGAGCAAGCAAAACAGACATTGTCCCCGTGATTGTTGCAGTGAAGGTAGCCGAGTTGGGAAGGAGATTGAGAAGAGCATAACAAAGTTGTTCTCCACATCAATCTATCCAATCTTTCATTGATCTCCTGAAGTTCTTGCTTTCCTGTTCAAGCAGAATCATCTTTGTAGTTGGCTTTTGTTTCTCCTCATGTGTAGTAGCCAACATTTTGTTTTTTTCAGTTACAAGCTTGTCCGGGCAAGTAAATATGTCATTTTGAAATTTTAGTGTTGCTAAGCTCTTTAGCAGTACTCCTTGTTGTCATGCTCATGATGTTTTGCTTATCAATGGGGTAAAAGCTGATGAAGGCATCCTAGACATAGTGAGTTTTTCTTCCCCCTCCTATTTGTACATCATGATTCTCGTATAATTTGCAGCCATACACCGGACTCACTTTGACTCTTCATAATTTGTCAACCAAACTGCTCATATGGATTGCTTCTGGAGCGACGTTTAACTTATATCTCAACTGATGTCAGGTTGAATGTGTTGCAATTAATGCCTGAAAAACTAACCAGGACCTTTCAATATATGTCAATGTGAAAGAACTAGAGAAATCAATGAGGAACAATAAAGGACACCAACTATTTACGTGGTCCAGCACCAAGTGCCGATACCTACATTCAGGAGTGAAGCCAGCAGCAAATAATCCACTAAAAATCGGAGAATCAAAATTATAAGCGGTCACAATGCCGAGTCTTTCTCACACCTATATTAATTAAATCCATACCTCAACTGTTTACAAATAAACAACTCAAATGGATGTAAAACTCACGACATAGATTCAGTGTCCAAAACGCGTCCGCACAGCCAAAGAGATGTGTAAGGCCAGACGTCTCCTTATTCTTTGTTCTGTGTCCGTGCGGCTACGTCAAGTCAAGAGCTCACCGTGTGGCTGCATTCTTGAATGTGTTACTTCTCGGTTAACAGAATATTACAAGAAAGCCCTCCCTTTTACCGTTCGGCTGTGTAGCTAGAGGGCAGACTTCCACTTTCTCTCAGTACTTCCTTGGACGCACAAGATATACATGCAATCAAGGAACACCATAATTTTTTCTTGTAGTGCCCATTTTCATTTTGCTCGTCCAACCTGCAGCAAGGTTAAGTCCAAGTCTTGAATTTCATCTATGTGGTCAAACTTGAATATTTATCTAATCGGGTCAGAATTTTTAAATAGCTTGAACTCGAGTTATAATTTAACTGAATGTTACAAGGAGGGCCGGAGCTGGCTCAAAATGAGTGTGAGAGACCTTGGACAAATGTGTTTTACAACTTGCAGATATCTTTTGACACATGAAGTTGATCGGTGTTAGAGAGAATCATTCTGTGTATTAATTTTTTCTATCATTTTTTTTCTCTTAGGGCAGGTAGGAGGCAGTTGGCCACTTGTCGAGGGTCTGCGAGTTCTTATCGGCCACAATTATAATTTTTCAAGGTTTGATTCTTGTTGTTTGGGCTAAAGGATAATATTAACTATTCGATATACTGGTCATCAATGAGTTTCTAGGAGTAAATAGAGCAAGATGCACGGCACAATAATAAAGAACTCCCATAGTCGCAAGGGTTGAAAAATTCTGCCAATATGAACAACAAGAATGTGACATTCTCGACGTGGTCGTCACCTGCGAGATAAGGCCAAGAACTTCATTTTCCTAAATAAGCGAGAAAAGCCATTTGTCAAGACCCACAACACAATAATAGAGCACAATTGGAACGAGAGACTTGGAAGACCAGACTTTTGAGAGTCTTGGCTATTCAGTTTTCTCTGTTTGTCACTAAAGGTGTTGCTAGAGGACTGCCGTGGGCAGGCATGTTGCTCACATCAACATTAGATCAGGAATCCAACTAAAGATTTTTGTCTTTCTTCCCACTAGGGTAGCATCATCACATAGTGTCAAATTTTTTCCCTACGTTTCTTTCGCGAATTATATCAAGACCTTATGTTTACGTGTCCTCTCCCACGTAAATAACAACTCATACTTTCTGATGAAATCCTACTTTAACCAGAGCCAAGTTCCTCAATTTCTTCAGACTCTTTTTGAATTTAACTTTAATCTACATGTGAACTTCTTGCTGATTTTATTCCTTAACTGTCAATTTTTTGCGTGATGTTCACCCAATCCATTCTGCGCACACTCTAACCTTATTCAATATTGCTTGACGATGGGTTTTCATCAAGCTAATAAATTAAGAATATGATTTTGGAATCGCCTTACTGCCTCATCGTTCATTTGGGGGCATATGCATGTCGCCAATGTAGGCCTTGACTTTATGGGTCAACTCAAATGGTGATGGAAAGCAACCGTGCGGGACCATCTTTGAAGTACTCTATCAGCCCAAGCACGAAAATTTAAAGAGATGAGGTCGACTTATGACTTTCTGGGAGACGATCGACTTGGAGTCAAGTCATCGGCATGTTGGTGGATAATTTCTTAATGGAGAACAATTAAATATGTGTGAGAAGACAAGCTCATATAATATATGTTCCGCCCAAACTTATACGTGTGCAATAAATTAACCCTCTGTTAGTTTTATTAAAATTTGATTAATGTCACAAAAAACCCCGAACTGATATATTTGTGACAAACAAAGAGTAAAAACTCTAAACAAGTACATCCGTCAACTTTCATATGTCATCTTATTCAATAAGTTGATAGTAAAATTTAATTAAAATTAAAAGATGATAAATTTTTCATAGGTATACCGGTTTGGGTAAATTTGTCACTAGCATACTAGTTTGAAGTTTTTCGTGGTATTAATTGAGATGAATATTATCTTCTAATTTATTGTCGAGATGCTTTTTCCAATTTTAGACACTGTTTTATGAAAAGAGGATTGGTGCCGATAAGGGGTGTTAGGCAAAACTCGCCTAACCTAGTCCTATATCCACAAATATCTTGCGGTAGTAATCGCGAATAGCCATGTTTTACTTGGGGTGTAATCTCCCAATAAAAAAGTAGTGACTACTTTTAAAGCAAAAACAAGTGTGATAATCAATCAAGTAAAATTAAGGTCGTGGCCAATAGGGCTTGGGAGAGCCCGTGTTAAGTGCAAATGCAGGCAAGAAAGATTCACATGATAATTTGTTCAAACACCTTGCAGATTCGTTTCAGGAAAGTCACGACAAGGAGTATTAGAATATTTAAATACCAAATCATACAAAATCTCATTGTGTCTTCAAGCGTTAATTCTCTTTCCGTCTTGTCATCCTCCGATTAACAATCGATATTAGCGGGAAAATTCAAGAGAGCGTTCTTTATGCCCAAAAGAGATATTTACGAGAATCGATTCATTGCGTACCATATCTTATTTTTTTCCCTCTCGGTAACTTTCATCGGCCCTTCATAATAAACACCCCATACACGCACTTTGTAGAAAGAAATGTGAGCTTATACTCAAACTCCATGATAAGCATTTGAGTAGCAGTTAAATTAGACCTATTTTGTATTGCGAAAAATCAAACGATCCAACAATAAAAATAGATAGCACAAGAACATGAATCGGATACTAGATTTATGTGGGTCGGTCATAGAAAACTACGTCCATGGAGAAAGCATGAATGAATTTCACTATAGATCAAGTGATGCAACGAAGATTACAAACCATGCTCAAGTCACTCAAACACTCTCTCAATGTATTACAAACCATGCTCGAGTCACTCAAACACTGTCTCAATGTTTCCCAGCCCTCGATTACATCCAATATGTGACATCCCTAGTCCCACATTGCCTAGGAGGAGGTCTTGGGAAGGCCTTATAAGCCTTCGGTGCTCTTAGACTTGCAAGACGCGTTTTCCGGGCGTTGTATGGGCGACGCTCGGAGAAACAAAACAGTGAGGATTGTGTGTCCAAAGCGGACAATATCTTGCAAAGTGGCGCAGCGGAAGCGCGTGGGTCCCAGGCTGTTACGGTTGGTATCAGAGCCGACCTCCGACCGTATGTGGGGCTGCAATGGGCGCTCGCTAGTGCCGCTGAGGGCACAGCGGGGACGCTGTGCCGCTAAGGGGAGGTTTATGTGACATCCCTAGTCCCACATTGCCTAAGAGGAGGTCTTGGGAAGGCCTTATAAGCCTTGGGTGCCCTTAGACTTGCAAGACGCGTTTTCCGGGCGTTGTATGGGCGACGCTCGGAGGAACAAAACCGTGAGGACTGTGTGTCCAAAGCGGACAATATCTTGCAAAGTGGCGCAACGGAAGCGCGTGGGTCCCAGGCTGTTACACAATAACCCACAATTTATCATGAAATAATCTCTCCATCTCACGGAAGAATTCACAAATCTTACTCACAAGATTAAAGTGGCTTCAAATACTAGGGATGTAATTCACTAGCAGATGCTCCTCTCGATATTCTTCATAAAGAACATGCATTTCTTATTTATAGGTAAGGATTGGATCCAAAATAGGAAACCTTCTCCAACTTGAAAACCATCAATCATGAAACCTATTCAAAATAGGTAACCAATTTGAATTAAGAAACTCTTCTTTTCGAGCTCAAATTCGAAACATATTTCAACACTTTAGAATTTCCATTTATCTAAAGAAAAATGCCACTAGATGAATATAGACAAACCCAAGTCGTTGCATAGCATAACGACATGGACCTCAAGACTTTTTGAGTTGGTGCTTGCGGACGAAAATGCAATCAGATGAATGTAGATAGACCCAAGTCGTCGCATAGCATGACAACAAGGATCTCAAGACTTAATCTAGGGATGTCACAAGTCATACTTTAGAATTTGCACTTATGCGAAGAAAAATGCTACCAGCTATTGACAGACAGACAGACCCAAGTCGTTGCGTTGCATAATGGACCTCAAGGCTTTTTGACTTGGTGCTTGCGGGTCTTGCATTGCAAAACTTCGCCATCCTCGAAGTTTCCCACAATCATGCTGGCTGGTCTAGCCCCACCAAAGTGCGTACATTTCGGTGCTACGACTTCGTTAACATGTCATCGTTTGCTTGGCTTACAGCAGGGGGCAAAGCTAAGAGCAAGTTGATGATGCTCGTTACACACTTAAATCTCCACCGTCACCAAGCGAGTACTCCTTTTGAGGGTTTGATTCTTGTTGTCTTGGGCTAAAGGATTACAGTAACCATCGATGAAGCTTCCAAGAATTACTGGAACAAGCAATACAATAATACAGAGCTGCCGTGCTCGCGAGGGTTGAAAAATGGATTTCAACTAATATGAAAAACAAGAACCCGTCATTCACGACATCGCTCTCACCTTATTAAATTAGCGAGAAAAGCCATTTCTATCTAATCAAGACTCACAACGCACTAGTAGAGCACAATTGGTACAAGAGACTTGAAAGACCAAACTTTTGCCTGTCTTGACTGCCAAGTTCCTCAATTTCTTCATATCACTCTTGCTAATTTTATTCCTTAACTTTCAAGTTCCACCGTGATGTTTATTCGATCCAATTTGCACGCATTCTAGCCTATGACAATAATTCGATGATGGGTTTTTCATCTAGCTAATAAAACGAGAAGTGTGATTTTGAAATCAATCTTGCTGCCTCGCCAATTATTTGGGGGCATATGCATGTTGCCAATGTAGGTCTTGATTCCATCGGTCCACTCAAATGGTGATGGAAAGCAACCGTGCGGGACAATCTTTGAAGTATTCCATCAATTTGTGTGAGAAGACAAGTTCATGCAATAAAGTCAATATACGTTCCTTAACATGACAAGCTCCGAGTCGTAGAATATATGCTTTCCCATTTCCTTTTCAAATTACACTAAATTTAAGAATGGATGACTACGCTTACCATGACGATAAATAAAATTATGAACACATGATATGCACTATAAGGAAAATGCAGAACTAATTGGTTGCATTCACTTCCCCTCCTTCCCTTGCTCTCTATAAATGCCCTTTGTTTTTTCTTAAGAACATCCTCAAAACCAACTTCTCAAAGTTTTAACAGATGCACCCAAGCCAAAAACTAGAAGCCTAATCGAGTGGCTTTTGCGTGCGATATAGCTTTTGTTTACAATTTCATCATCATTCATGGCGGGACATGAAAGTGTAAAAGTGATTTTACTAGTAAGTCTATTGTTAATTTTAGACAATGCATGTGTATGCTTGTGCAGAAACGGAAGCTCATCCTCCATTTGCTTCGAAGAAGAAAGGAATGCTCTGCTCCAACTCAGACAAGGTCTCTCAAACACATCTCACATCCTTTCTTCTTGGAATGGTGGAGATTGTTGCCGATGGACAGGAGTAAAATGCAACCGAGCAAATGGACATGTTGTCATGCTTCAGATTACATCAGGAAGTGATTTCTCATTACAACAAAATATTTCCACAGCTAGTGAATTGAGCTCTTCTTTGCTCAACTTGAGATACTTGAGCTCCTTAGAGTTGAGTGGGTTCTTTTTCGAAAATGCGAGCATGCTCAAATTCATTGGCTCCATGAAGCAGTTAAGGTACCTTAACCTGTCCCACTCTGTTGGTTTTGCAACTGTTTCTCGTGACTGGGGAAATCTCACTGAATTGGAAGTCCTCGATCTCCATAATTACAATTACACGGTTGCCGTTGAAGACATTCAATGGGTTTCGCATCTTCATGCATTGAAGTACCTTGACATGAGCGGCCTGACTATTACCGGATCTGAAGACCCCATGCAGCTTTTCAGCATGCTCCCATCTTTATCACATTTGAGCCTGTCAGCCTGTGGGCTTCATAAACTTCACCTGCCTACTTCTCTTCATCTTCAGTACCTTGATCTTTCGGATAATTTTTTCCGAGGTCCTATCTCGAGCACTCTATTTCAAAACATGACTTCTCTCCGGCACCTTGATCTTTCAATGAGTTTTAACTATATTTCAGTGAGTTTTTTCGAAGGTCTCATTCCGAGCTCTATATTTCAAAACATGACTTCTCTCCAGCACCTTGATCTTTCACTAAACTATTTCAAAGGTTCCATCCCACGCGCTATATTTCAAAGCATGACTTCTCTCCAGCATCTTGATCTTTCATCGAATAGTTTTGAAGGTCCCATACCATGCGCTGCATTTCAAAACACGACTTCTCTCTCGAGCCTTGATCTTTCACAGAATTCTTTCGAAGGTCTCATCCCAAGCTCTATATTTCATAACATGGTTTCTCTGTGGAACCTTGATCTTTCAACTAATCTTTTCGAAGGCCCCATCCCGAGCCCTATATTTCAAAACAAAACTTCTCTCCAGTTCCTTGACCTTTCAGGGAACCATTTGAACTCTTCAATACCAAGGGGGTTCAATAACTTGGGAAGTCTTGTCGATCTCAATCTTGAATACAATGTCTTGCAAAGCATTGAAGGAGGGTTGTTCTGTTTCTTAAGGAACAAACCATTCCTCGAGTCACTATTCTTGGGGCATAACGAACTTCATGAGATATTTTCAGTTGAGCGAAATTCTTCAGGGCTTATCGGGAAAAACTTGGAGCAACTGCGGATAAATAATAATTTTCTTCAGGGAGCTTTTCCAGAATGGATGGTGCACTTGAAAAGCCTGACGATACTTGACCTGTCACATAATCAATTAACAGGGAATATTCCAGAGGCGTTAGGAAGTTTGCCAGTCTTATCGTTTTTAGGTCTCGGTAACAATCTTCTAAATGGCACCATTCCACACAGTCTCGGACAACTTCAAGATCTTGACACTTTAGATCTTTCCGCAAATTCCTTGAGAGGAACAGTTTCCGAAATCCACTTCTCCAAGCTCTCGAAGCTATCGTCCTTGGATATCAGCTACAATTATTTAGCTTTCGAGGTGGATTCCAACTGGATACCGCCCTTCAATCTCTCGCACATTCGGATGATGTCTTGCACGTTTGGAACGGAATTTCCCCTGTGGATAAGAACGCAAGTTAATGCAGAAGAGATAGTTTTGTCCAATGCCTCCATCACAGGAGCTCTCCCAGATTGGCTAAGTCTCATGTCAATATCCCACCTGAATCTCTCTTACAACCAAATAAATGGATCTCTTCCGAAGTTTTCTTCTAACCTGTACTCGTTAGATCTCTCTCACAACTCAATCTCAGGACCTATTCCGCAAGATATTGGCCTAGCAATGCCTCTTATAAATTACTTTTTTCTGAATGATAACCTCTTAAGTGGTCCAGTACCGACCACATTATGCGAGATGGAATTGGTTGTGTTGAACCTTGGAAGGAATGGATTAGTTGGCAAAATTCCTTCATGTTGGACGGAGAACTCCTTTTTGGTTATCCTGGATTTATCGTCCAACAAGTTGTCCGGAGTCATACCGAGTTCTTTGGGAAATTCAAGTGCGCTTAGCTCAATACACTTGAACAACAACAGTCTCCATGGCGAAATTCCGGTGACTATAAGCTATTGCAGGTACTTGCGGATTTTGGATCTTGGCGAGAACAAAATCTTTGGAAGTGTTCCACATTGGTTTGGGCCAAGTTTTCAGTTTCTAGAGATTCTTAGACTGCGAGAAAACACGTTCAATGGTAGTATCCCTTCCCAGCTATGCTTACTCTCTGCAGTGCGCATATTGGACCTAGCAGTGAATAATCTGACAGGAACGATTCCAAATTGTCTTGGCCATATGAAAGGTATGAAACTGAGCAACTCACTCTCCCCTGCTTATGATGGGGCGGCAATTCCCTTGCCTTTTAACATCACTCCAACAGTGTGGAATCAACAGCATGTGAAGCAGTTTGTGAAGGGGATAGACCTTGACTACACAACACTGGATCTACAGCTTATGGTCAATTTGGATCTCTCAAGCAACAAATTGATTGGGCCGATCCCCGAAGAGCTTACCTTGCTCTCCATATTGCGAGGCATGAACTTATCACGCAACTTTCTTTCTGGAGACATCCCGGCTATGATTGGAGATATGAAATCACTCGAGTCACTTGATCTTTCTAGCAATCACCTTTCAGGGACAATACCACAGAGTTTTTCTGCGTTTACATCACTGAGCAAACTAAACTTGTCGCACAACAACTTCACAGGGCCAATTCCCAAAGGAAATCAAATCCAGACCCTTGATGATCCTTCCATTTATGCCGACAATCCTCTACTTTGTGGCGATCCTCTACAAAAGAAATGCCCCGGCGCGGAGGCCCCTCAAGTGCCAGAAGAAGGTACCCATGAAGAAAGTAAGCTTGAGAAGGCGATGTTCTACGTGGTCATATTGCTCGGGTTTGCGACTGGGTTTTGGGGAGTTATAGGAGTTTTGGTGTACAAGAAGAATTGGAGATGCGCCTACTTCGACTATGTGGATCGTAAAACAGACATGGTCTATGTCATTGTTGCAGTGAAGGCAACTGAGTTGAGGAGGAGATTCAGAAGACCATAACAAGCCTGTCCTCCACATCCATCAGCCCAATCCTTCATTGATCTCGTGAACTTTTTGCTTTCTTGTTCAAGCAGATTCATCTCTGTAGTTGGCTTGTTTCTCCTTATTAAGCAGTAGCCTAGCCGATATTTGTTTGTTCTTCAGTTTCAAGCTTGTCCAAGCAAGCAAATCTCGTCATTTTGTAAGTTTAGTGTTGCTCGAGTCTTTAGCAGTACTCCTTGTTATCATATTCATGATTTTTGCTTATCAATGGTGTAAAAATGTTAGCAATTCCATGTAATCCGGTGTATGGTTTTGTTGCTAATTGCATGTTAAAGGTAATACAACATCAGGACGTGAAATTGTTAATAGCATAGTGGCCTCCGGTGTTCAATTTATTCCTTGCCTAGGTTATGTTTTCTTGAGATATCAGTGGGTGAGAATCAAAATTCAGCTGAGACCACACTATTGGGGGCGGGCAGCAGAAGCCCGATACTTTCATTCGGGGAGATCGTCAAGGGGGAACCCAAGTCCGAGCCCATCAATATATTCAGTTGGACCCACCTTCACTCAAAAGCTTAAGCCAATGAGTTATGGGCCAACTTGGATATATTAACTGCTCCACACCGTATCAATTATCCAACATGGGACTTCTCTAACACAACTCACACGTGCATCCTAGCACACACTTTTCTTGTCCAGCGCTGTCGCGACCTAGAAAAATAAACAAGTTAATTTTCGGGCTAATGGATTATCAGGTTAATTAATTAACTAACCTAACTCGGACTCTCCCAAGTCCATACCAAATCGCAACTTAAGGTTCAAATAATTAACATGCAACGTGTTTTGAATTTGGAGTCGCCACTAATCATTTTCGGTAGGTTGATTAGAAACCTAAATAAAATAGCGGGAGAAAACTATCTTATTTCCGCGAACCAGAGATTTTGAATTCGGGGATTTGGTTACGCTAGATTACTCTAATGCCCTTTCGGTACCATTTTCATGAAAAATATTTGATTTGGCAATTTTGATGGATTTTACTTGAAATTCAAAGATGCAATTTTTTTGGTTTTTTCTTCTTTTTTATGGGGATGTAAAACATTGAACTTTGTACGATATACACCATGGGTGATTTAGAAAGAAAGAAAACGCAGCCGATCACGAGTATTTATAAAAATAAATTAACATGTAATAACGCTAAAATTTGGAACACGTGGCATGTCTAAAATAAACAAACAAATGTTCAAACCAAACGATTACATTTTTGTAGATCGAGATGGAAAGGATTACCTTCTATTACACAAAATCTTACTCACATACACGTTATAGTTCCCTTCAAGATCTCGGAGCTGGAAGAACGCGGCTGTCGTCGAAAATGGCAAGCAATGGCATTGTTGGGTGGCGAGAGGCGAAATATGTATCGGGACTCGTCGAAGATGATGCTCGACTAAAACTCTTTTCTTCACTCTCGAATTTTCTCTTCTAATTTTTCTCAAGAACTCTCTTTTTCCTCTCTAAAAATTCCTCTCAAAAACTCTCTCAAAACTCTCTCAATTCTCTTCCACTCCCCCCCTCAAACTCTCTCAATTCTCCTCCTCTTTTATAGGCAAAGTTCTCCATCCTTCATTCTTCATCTTCACTTCTTCACCTTCCATTTTCATCTTCTCTTCTTCATCTTCATTTCTTCACCTTCCATTTTCATCTTCCCTTTTTCATATTCATCTTCTATTCTTCATCTTCCCTTCACCATCTTCCTTTCATTATCTTCTCTTCTTTATCTTCTCTTCACCATCTTCCTTTCATTATCTTCTCTTCACCATCTTCCTTTCTCCATCTTCTTTTGGTATTTGCAATGCAGTCCCCGAAGTTTCAAGTATTTGCAATACAGTCCCTGAAGTTTCAAATCTTCTCGGTGTATTTTTCCATCCCGTGCCTAGTCTAGATGCATGCTAAATTAAGTGTTCTGCTTGCCCAATTATATGCCAATGCAATGTACGCTAAAAATAAATATGTGAGATGATTTTTTATAATTTTTATGCAAAAAATAGATTAGCCAAAATTTAGGCGTCAACAGCTGCCCCTCTTTGAGTGGAGGCTCGTAGAGGTTCCGCTCAAAGACAAAATTGAATCCTAAATTTTGACAGTGCAAATTATGGATGAACTTTTTGGCGGGAGTTTTAATCCCATTTTGTATGTAATGAAGTGATGCATGATATGCAAGACAGTAAATAACATGTGTCATAATTTCTCTTTTTCATGTTAGAGAAACCCGCACATGGATCGCATACAAGAATACCTGTTTTACGAAATTTCTCGTAAGCTAATGGTTCTCTTAATTTCCAAGCTTCTTTTTGCAGATGCAAGGATTTTAAGGTATCGGTGCCTTATCCGTTATCAGAGACTTCTCCCTAATGCGAGACAGGGCAAGATATGTGTGTCCTTCGAGATCACAAGAGCTACGTCATTGTGAGTCAAAAGAAGTGGGATCAAGTTCACAAGAGCTACGTCGTTGTGAGTTGATTAAATGTTGAAATCGCCAGTGCATATGTCTTCATGATTCGACAAAGGGGAATCAAAATCATAAGAGCTACGTCATTATGATTTGGTTTGGATCAAAACCATGGGTGCTTATGTCTTCATGATTTGATGAAGGAGCCGAAAATCATAAGAGCTATGTCATTATGAGCCGACTAAAGGTCAAGATCACCAGTGCATACGTCTTCGTGATTCGAGACCGAAATCATAAGAGCTACGTCGTTATGATTCGATAAGATGTCAAGATCGCTAGTGCATATGTCTTCACGACCTGACGGAAGAGGCATATTGCCCGAATTGAACAATATTTGATAGGAGTACCATCGAATGGAATCGATAAGTACGAAAGGGGCATATTGCCTGAATTGAATCATAACAACTATCATCAGAAGAGTTGTTAATTTGAAAAGGGGTTCAGAAAACTTACCCGGGTTCTCCAAACGATTAATCAAGGAACGAAACAGATTGCTCGTATCGTACCTGGTAGGCATTTGCTAGCAAAACTTGCTCATTCAATAATCCTTGGATGAATTTCGAGACCTTGGAAGGGAACTCGAACATCGGGAATGTATTACCTATCATAGAATGTCAGAGGTAACACACACAAACATATTCAACAATGAGTATAATGCAATTACTCATACTATGGTTCATGCATAACCATTCAGTCAATTTTGCATTACCAATTTTGTCCAGGGAGGTTCTCACATTACGAATACCTCGAATGTGAGCTGAATGGGGGGACTTCAGTCCGAAAGGGCTTTCTCTCACTCTCGAGAAAAGCTATTTATCCCGTATGCGGGATTCAAGAGAAATCACTCAATCTTTCCATCATCGCATTCGATAAGGATCCAAGTAATCTCGCAATTGATACGACCGAGCCGATCCGGAGGTCTTGATTAGGACCGTAATGAGGGCTGGGTCAAAGGTTTACAAAGGGGACTCTAATTGAGTCAAGGCTGCTGAAATGAATTTCTTCATCATCTGCTCCGGATTTACAAGTCAAGAATCTTGCAAAAATGAGAGAGAAATAATCTTACTCGAACTTCTTCGAGTGATGCTTAAAATCATTTAACTCTACGTTAACTCAAGTGTCCTAATCAGAAGAGACTTTGGAGGATTATAACGTAGGCTAGGATTGAGGACCGAGGAACGAAAAGGCTCGTTTTGGCTCAGAAATTAAATGAGAAGGGGCTTGACGTTGGTGATCATCGTCGACTAGTCACCGATCTTGGTCTTCCGGAAATGTCTTCAGAAAGAATTGAATGAGGGATGGTAGTTTTCTACTGAAAATTGCACTTTGCAAACCGACTTCTTGGGGAGTCTTCTTCACAACAAGTGTCTGTCGAGGATTTGCAAGAGACACAATGCAAACATGTACATGGAATTTACAACTTAACATGCAAAAATGTACATTCAAAATTCAGAAATACTTTACAAATGAATGTGCATTGGCCTTACTTTTGGTAGGCACTTTGCTTTTCCTATGCTTGAAATTTTCATATGAGATCAGCCTTTGCTTTTCTTACTCCCGACTCTCATTTTTCTTTTTTTTTTCTTTTTTTCGAGAAGAGATTTCTTTTCCTTTTTCTTTGAGAGCTCTTCGACATCTCTTTATTTTGCGCTTTTTTTTTTTCGAGAGCGGGCCCTTCTCCTTTAAGCTGAGTTTGCCTCTCCTTTTTTTTTTACAATCCCATGATTTTGAACCAGGAATTACAACAAACATAAACATTTACAAAGAAAAATTATGTAAACATAAAAAATCTAGCATACAAGAAATGAGTCCATTCGGGAATTCTCTGTTGACCCGACCATCTCCAATTCTAATCCTTGGGAAAATGCTATCTTCGTCTTTGGAATGAGCAAATGATCACCAATAGGGGTTTAAGAAATGAATTTGCAGGCTCAAGTGGGCTATGCAAAGAATGAAGTGTATAGGATAGAGAAATGAATGCTCTTCATCATCCTAAGGCACTTGAATTAAAATTCGAGTAAAAATGCAAAGAAACACCCGAAGATTAATGTTAGTACGAGCAAGAAAATTTCTAACCATTTACCTTGTGTTGCTGCTGGAATTAACTCGTCCGGATCCCAATGTGGGGTGGTTCTTGACAGGGGTAAAGAAATGAAACCACCGCTCAAAAGGGGTAATCAATAGATCACCCGTAGTGTTTGAGATAGAGAACTGAATGCCTCTGTCATTTCGGTTATCGTACCTTTTGCGAGAAAACCTTTTACCTTGTGAAATGCGGAACTTAGCCACCGTTCAACTCTCTTGAAAAAATGGGACGTGTTTGGGAAATGATTGCCTTTCATCATCCCGCCCTGCCCCATTCCATACATTCGATGTATCTTAACAGGGAACTTACGCATTTGATAAGAGAGGAGGAAATTCGCCCTTTAACTCTGGATTAATTCTAGACACCTCTTCTACTGGCCACTCCAATGATTGACTGATTTTGTCTTGGATCAGACACCAACGATCGTTGTTTGAGGATCTATAATCACTTGCTTCGGATCACAACTCGGGAGGTCCTTCAGCTCCGAACTAGCTGATCAAGGTGGTGAGCTCATCATCAAAGTAATCTTCTGATTTTTCGAGCAATTGATACTCGAATTGGGCATTGTTACTTGCTAACATTGACGACATATTTCCCACTTTGTTTTCGCCATGAGCAGTCTGACTCCTTGAGCTTGAGCTTTCACCGTTGCCCACCATTATCTTAGCCACCAAAAGAGAAGTGGTTGACATTTCGGGAACCGGCGAAGGACTTTCCGGTGATGCATGAATGGTGTGTACTATCTCAAAAGCGTGGTAGCAATCTTCTTCATCATGAGCCGGCTCGATGTAAGGGATGACCGTTTCATTGAAAATCCGGTGATCTTCCTTTCCATGGACAATCACCAACTTCTGTTCGACCACGAACTTAATTTCTCCGATGAAGGCTTAATGGGACAGCTCCAGCATTATGAATCCAAGGTCGGCCTAGGAGAAGGTTAAAGGCCGAAGGAATATCCAGTACTTGGAAGAGAATGTCAAACAAAGAAGGCTCGATCTGAATCTCCAAGTTGATCTGCCCCAAGACATCCTTCTTTACGCCATCAAATGAGTGGACAGAAGTCTTGGCCGTTTGCAACCTATCCAGGTCGATTCCAAGACGATTCAATGTGGCTAATGGGCAAATATTCGGTGCCAACCCGTTGTCAATGAGTACTCGAGCTACGTGAGTATGCTTATGTTTGACCGTTATGTGCAAAGCTTTATTATGACCTCGCCCTTCGAGCGGAATCTCATCGTCGGCATAGCTTGAGACAGTATACGTAAGGAAGGAATTTCCACTTCAATCGGTAGAACAGCCTCCGCTCCATATACAAGAGAATACGGGGTTGCCCCAGTAGATGTCCGGATCGAGGTTCAATACGCCATAAGTGCAAATGGCAACCTCTCATGCCAATCGCGATAATTTTCAGCCGTCTTCGTTAAGATTTTCTTAATGTTCTTATTGGCGGCTTCTCTTGCTCCATTCATCCGAGGACGATATGGGGAAGAGTTCAGATGCTTGATCTTGAATTCCTTGAACAATTCGTCCATTAGCTTGTTGTTCAAGTTTGAGCCATTGTCAGTGATTATGGCTTCAGGTGAATCGTATCGAGCAATGATATCCCGACGGATAAATTTCACGATATTTCGTGCTGTGATCGCTAAATAGGATGTGGCTTCGATCCACTTAGAGAAATTGTCAATTGCTACTAAGATGAATCAATGCCCATTGGATGCTTTAGGGTTGATGGGGCCGATAACATCAATGCCCCACATAGAAAACGGCCATGGTTCGGATAATCGATGCAACTCATTTGGAGGGACATTAATCTTGTCACCATGAATCTGACATTTGTGACAACTCCGGACATGCTGAATACAATCTCTTTCGAGCGTGAGCCAATAATAACCCAATCTCATAATCTTCTTAGCTAACAAGTGGCCATTCATGTGTGGACCACAGATCCCTTCATGCACTTCCATCATCAGACGAACCGCTTCGGTTGAATCAATGCATCTTAGCGGGACGTAATCGAATGACCGCTTGTACAAATTCTCTCCGTTCAAGAAGAACTTCGAGGCCATCTTCCTTATGTACTTTTGGTCAGATACGGTATTTTTTGAGGAACTCCCGCTTCTGAATTTAAGTCTTGATGTCATGGTACCACGGCTTACCATCGGGTTCATCGATTACGGCCATACAATATGCCGTCTTTTTTAATACCTCGATCTTCGGTGGGTCAACCTCAAGTCCATTGGCAACTTGTAACATTGAAGACAAGGTAGCCAATGCATCGGCGAATCGATTATGAGTCCCGGACAGATACTCAAATGAGATATCCTCAAATTCCTCCACCAGTTCATCCAGATACTTATGGTAGGACAGCAATTTAGCATCTCTCGTCTTCCACTTTCCTTACCGCAAACCTCTTAGTCGTCGTGGCGATATTACCGTACCAACCTTTCTTCATGCCGTCCTCGATTTCTTCAGCCATTGTGATGAGATGGCTGAATGACGTAGCGGCGGATCCTAAAATTCGAGTTCTCATAACGGGTGGCAGGGTGGAAACAAACAATTTCATGAGTTCCCTTTTGGGAGGGACTGGTTTCACCTGAGATGCCACGTTCCTCCACCTGGTGGCATACCGCTTGATTGTTTCTCCCTTCAAGCTGTTCAAGGTCTTCTTTAGTGGTGAGCACGTCCAAGTTAAAGCTAAAATGTTTGATGAAAGCATTAGCTGCCTTTTCCCAATCATCCATCCGGTAGATCTCGTAGTCCGTATACCATCTCATGGCAGCTTCTTTTAAACTAGCCTGGAAGGTCTGGACCATTAGGGGGCCGTTGATCGCATACTTGTTCTTTCTTGCCCGGTACATCTGGACGTGCTGAACCGGGTTGGAAGTTCCATCATACTTCTCAAAGTCGGGCATCTTGAACTTCTCCGGCACCGTGACCTTTGAAAATACAGATAGGTCAATCTGGGGTATGTTGTGAGTCCCCTTGACCTCTCGGATCCTCTGTTCCATTTGGGCCAACCGCTTGGCCGCATCACCATTCAATCCGGGGGTCACGGGGCTGGCCTTAGGGATTGGGACAACGGGTGGCGTGCTCGAGCTCATGCTTGTGATGATCACATCTTCTAGCGGCATTATCCGATAGGGAGCAGCTTCCAAGGCTTTACCGGAGTTATCCGCAGGAGGAATTCGAGCAGGAATGATTAGCAGCGGGCTGGAGGTGGATGATTGCAGTTTGGTGGTGAAGGCGGCCATCATTTCCTCCATCTTTCGAGACATCATCCCTTCAAAGCGATCGGTCAATGAGTTAAGTTTCTCGTCCGGGGCAGCACCGATAGTGGCGTTAATGTCGGCCATCCTCTTTGCAACCGATCGAGTAATATGTGGAGGATCCGTGATAAATTACCTGTACACAGTAACAAACCCAAAATTAGTACAGGGAGCAAGAATAGCGAGCCGGCCCATGGCATCCCTCTAGACTCAAATGAACAAAGTGATTATGACCAAAGGATTGAAACATGTAATTTTCAGTTTGTCCGCTTTTACGAAAAAATTTGTATTAATTCGCACGTTGATCAAAATATGTCCAAATTTTACGAACTTATAGTTAAGAAGGTGATGAACAACTTTTATGTTGGCCAATCATACTAGAAATGCACGGATCAAATCAGTTTAATGTGTCTTTCCAAAAAAATCACGTTCAGAAAACTGTTATAACCGCATGTTGTTGAAAAAACGAAGGGCCATCTTAAATTATGAATTTAATTCTGGAATTTTGTAAGATATTAGTTGAAATATAGGTCTACAACTTTCGTGTTTGGCACTTACTCAAAGCTCGATCGTAGAATTTAGTAAAAATCGCACAACAGGAATAAGCCAAATCAGAATTGAGGACAACCGATGAAATTGTAAAAGCTACGGAAGCAAAGTGCGAAATTGGAAATAAGACAATGAAACTTCTAAACAATCAACCTAAACCATGGACCGGCCCAAAATAAAAATGAGATAACAGGGTACAAGAGATAAGAAATTACCTCTCATACGAAGAAAATGCCAATCACAAAGACATGCGCATGAATTGTGAGTTTAAATCTTATTCTATCTATCCAAAAGGCTTTTGCAAAGTGAAATGATGAACGAAACGACATGTCGCAGCCTTGCGCACAGTCATCATGACTAGTCGCAACCTCGCGTACAATAGTCATGACTAGTCGGGTCCAATCACTTCGGCTTGTTTCGGTCGACAAGGGCAATTCTCATGTATCGTAGCCTCACGTGTATGAGAACGACCCTTGAGCCATTTTTTGGAAAAATTTTTGGGATTCAAATGGGATAACCTTTAGCGAAACCTTACCGCCAAGGTTAAAGAACCATCTAAATACCATCTTAAAACTATTAGTGTGACCCAGGTCCGGTCACGGGTTGTGTGCAATGTAGTGCAAATACGATAAATCATGCACAACAATTAAAGGCAAACACCGCTTCAATGATTCAAAAGTTAAATCACAATTCCAATTCACCAAGCCTGCAAAACAAATGGTTAGCCGATCACTCATCCCCTTATAACTCCCAATTTGCAAAAACATTTAACACATAAGAATGAGAATTCAACCAAAGTTTACCAAATCAAGTGATTTCTTTTTCATGAAATTATCTGGCCTAAGTCCTCTTTGGATCCCCAGTGGAGTCGCCAAGCTGTCGCGACCTAGAAAAATAAACAAGTTAATTTTCGGGTTAATGGATTATCAGGTTAATTAATTAACTAACCTAACTCGAACTCTCCCAAGTCCATACCAAATCGCAACTTAAGGTTCAAATAATTAACATGCAACGTGTTTTGAATTTGGAGTCGCCACTAATCATTTTCGGTAGGTTGATTAGAAACCTAAATAAAATAGCGGGAGAAAACTATCTTATTTCCGCGAACCGGAGATTTTGAATTCGGGAATTTGGTTACGCTAGATTACTCTAATGCCCTTTCGGTACCATTTTCATGAAAAATATTTGATTTGGCAATTTTGAGGGATTTTACTTGAAATTCAAAGATGCAATTTTTTTGGTTTTTTCTTCTTTTTTATGGGGATGTAAAACATTGAACTTTGTACGATATACACCATGGGTGATTTAGAAAGAAAGAAAACGCAGCCAGTCACGAGTATTTATAAAAATAAATTAACATGTAATAATGCTAAAATTTGGAACACGTGGCATGTCTAAAATAAACAAACAAATGTTCAAACCAAACGATTACATTTTTGTAGATCGAGATGGAAAGGATTACCTTCTATTACACAAAATCTTACTCACATACACATTATAGTTCCCTTCAAGATCTCGGAGCTGGAAGAACGCGGCTGTCGTCGAAAATGGCAAGCAATGGCGTTGTTGGGTGGCGAGAGGCGAAATATGTATCGGGACTCGTCGAAGATGATGCTCGACTAAAACTCTTTTCTTCACTCTCGAATTTTCTCTTCTAATTTTTCTCAAGAACTCTCTTTTTCCTCTCTAAAAATTCCTCTCAAAAACTCTCTCAAAACTCTCTCAATTCTCTTCCACTCCCCCCCCTCAAACTCTCTCAATTCTCCTCCTCTTTTATAGGCAAAGTTCTCCATCCTTCATTCTTCATCTTCACTTCTTCACCTTCCATTTTCATCTTCTCTTCTTTATCTTCATTTCTTCACCTTCCATTTTCATCTTCCCTTCTTCATATTCATCTTCTATTCTTCATCTTCCCTTCACCATCTTCCTTTAATTATCTTCTCTTCTTTATCTTCTCTTCACCATCTTCCTTTCATTATCTTCTCTTCACCATCTTCCTTTCTCCATCTTCTTTTGGTATTTGCAATGCAGTCCCTGAAGTTTCAAGTATTTGCAATACAGTCCCTGAAGTTTCAAATCTTCTCGGTGTATTTTTCCATCCCGTGCCTAGTCTAGACGCATGCTAAATTAAGTGTTCTGCTTGCCCAATTATATGCCAATGCAATGTACGCTAAAAATAAATATGTGAGATGATTTTTTATAATTTTTATGCAAAAAATAGATTAGTCAAAATTTAGGTGTCAACAAGCGCTCTAGGGCTCGACGACATAACGGGTAGAGAGGATCAGTTGCCATCTTTCTTCTATAGAGGTTTTCTTTGGTCGGCAGAGCATTGTTGCACACACTCCATAAGAAAAATCGAACCTTTGGGTAGACTTGGAGCTGCCATATTTTAGTCCCTAGGTTCTTGGGGGGCTGGTACAATGAAGATGCCTGACTCCAGTTTTTCTTCTTCTCCTAAGAGCGTCATCTGTTGTAACCACCCTTTTACCGAATAGGACCCATCTCTATTTCCTGTCCGCGCCAGTTTGTCCTCCGTAGGATATTAGCTAAGCGGGATTGTCATGATCTCTTGCAACACGTTCTCTTCAAAGAGTTCGGCAAGCAACTTGTCCTCTCTGATTTTCATCCCATTGCCGTCAATAAACTCTACCACGCCCAGAATTCTCCGCACGGGTAGTATTCTCCTTTCAATACTTGACTCCATAGAGCATTTGGTGCTTGTATAGGACGCCAAGCCTATCTCCCTAACATTGCCTAATTAATAATGGCAATTGGGTCCTTGAAGCCTAAACCGCCTGAATCTTTCCTGCGTTTCAATAACTCCAATGAATTCCTGCTTTGTCTACCCTTTGCTTCCACCAAGAGGAAAGCAATCTTCTATTCAATCGCTTTGCAAATCGGAGCGGGTAGTTTGAAAATGGGCATTGCATACGGTGGCAGCGCTTGTAGGTCTGTTTCTATAAGAACCTCCTTACGCGCTACCCTTCCAACTTCATATTGACCCTCGCTAGCACCTAGGTAAACACTTGTTTCTTTAATTGCCCCCAGTCTGATGGGATACCTTGGTACTTGCATGTGTTCTTGATGATTGGAACCCTCAACTCCTGCACCATATTCCTCTTCGATTGCTCGGGACAGCCATTGCTAAAGAAAATGGCTGACTCACTAAAATTAATAACTTGCCTTCGAGGCATAGCAATGTTGTTTAGCAGGTTTGCCAAGTTTTGATACTCTTGTACTGTCACGTCCGAAAAGAAAATTGCATCGTCATCGAACAATAGGTTTGATAACGTCGGGCACCATCTATTCAGCTTAATTCCCCTCAAGAATCGACAAATGGCCGGTAGATAACTTATCTACCCGAGAAGATTCTTCATCGCCAGGAGTCCCCCCCGAATCAATTCCGGCGGGCATGCTTTGGCTGATCTGGAAGGCTAGGAATGCCTTAGTTTTCCATAATCGCAAACCGAAACCCCCATGCATAGTTTTTTTTTTTTTGGTCATAAGCCCATGCATAGTTGAAAAGGCAATCAATGTGCAAAAATTGTACGAGAGGTGGACTGTGAAATCTAACTGGGTTTTGTCTAGCCCATTATTCCAAAAACACTAACCAAGCTGCTGACTTGGGGGGCGAAGGCCCAGCGCATATGGATTCTCTCGGCGCGTTTACTCTGGTCACTGTTGTGTTATGATTGTGAATACTCTGGTGTTTCATGTCCAAGTTTTTAATGAAAGTTATGAGTACTTCAACAGCAAAAAAAAAAAAAAAAAAAAAAAGGTTAGGTTTTATTTCTCAATTGAGACATCAGGAAAAACAAAAAGACATGCGTGTAAACAAAATCAGAATGAAGGACTCGTGAAAAGTCCAGAAAAAAAAAATTCTATCCAAGAAGAGTAGATATTAAATTAGTGAATCACTCAACTTATCAACATATCATTGAATATGAGAGGTAATTCTCTTTCTCTTCTTTTCTTTTCTTTTCTTTTTAATCTCGTTGTTTGAGCCGATCGTAGGGTTTGATTGCCGAAAAATGGAATTTTCATCCTCGATAGATTGTTGAAGTTGTTGGTAATTTCAAAATTCCTCTGTTGGTAAAACAAGAGAAAAAAAAGGTATGATCCAGTAACTCGCTTGTCCTGGAACCAAGTCCCTAACTTCATCATGGATTACTGTTTGGTTTTATTTATAAGGGAAAATCATACTCAAGAAAATTTGGGCGCTCTCAGACGAAACTCAATTGTAATTTGTCTTTTTTGTTCATGGTACTTCTTGTTATTACACTCATGTAGTTTTTTCTTGTCAATGGTGTAAAATCATGTTAGCAATTGTAATTCATGCGGTTTGTTAAGAAAAGAAAATGCTCAGCAAATATTTAGGAAATGCTTGATATTCTATTACCTTTTGTGTCTTAACTGTTAAGGGAAGAAATATTCAGGGAATATTTCCATTGCCTTTTGTATCTTACCACTTAGAGTCCTTTATATACATTGTATTTACAGCACAATCATGTACTGAAAAAGAGGAATAAAATTTCTTCCGTATATTTTTTCAAGTTGGTATCAGAGCGTCTTTGGTGAAGGCCACACCGATCCATGTCTGTAGGAACATAACCTTCTGCGCCGGCTCCATCATCAACCGCCTCGGGTAACCCCACTCTCATGTCACCACCAAGTATTGGGGAGAAGCTATCGGGGATGAACTTTCCAATTTGAAAAACACAAATCTCACCATATGTACGCACTGTCCGCTTGCTGTCCATTCTAGACGGCACCGTAGGAGGAGACCAATCCAATGTTTGAAAACTGGAAATTTTGAGAGTCCATTGCCTTGGCTTGGATCCTCAATTTGTCGACTGCTCCAGTAGTTGCCCAATTGATGAGTCACACATCCAGGGCAAGCGTTTGGAAGTATCTTGTGGACTCGTATGCTTCAATCACTCTCAAAAGGCCACCAATCCATCACGGAATTCGTATAAGAAGCCACTAGCCTCACAGACCAGTTAGCTATTATTGGTGAACCTTTAACTATCAATGAATATCATACTCAATTGTTTCGTGGTTTGGGTGCTCAATTTCAGGGTCTCGATACTGCAATTTCTGTTTTAACTCAAACCACATCTTTGACAAAGGACCAACTTCACACCTTAATTCTTAATCACAAGGGAAGGCTAGAGCTAGCGTTGGTAACAAATAATCAACCCCCATCGGCGGCTTTTCAGACTAGCCAAGGACTGCCTCCTTCTTGGCAAACCCGTCACGGGTCCAACAACTTCCATGCAGATTTTAATCAATCTGGGAATTTTTCAAGAATATCCTACGGCCGTGGCTCACATTGTGGAACCGAAAATCGTGGGGGGTGCAGCAACGGAGGAGGCCTATTTTGCCAGCATTGTGGCAAGCAAGGCCATTGGGCCAATACATGTTACCGCTTTATTGGATCAGTCCAGCCCGCACAAGCCCACTTGATGGGTCCGACTCACTGCCATAGTATTTGCCGCCTTCAAGTCCACCTCTGCTCTCACATCTTCGGCGTGGTTTGTTGATTCAAGTGCTATGCATCACGTTATGGACAATTCTACAGGACTTACAAGTGTCACTCCATATTCAGGTTAAAATCAGCTTGCTGTGGGTGACGGTGTTTCCTTACCGATCACCCACAGAGGTAAACTCGTGTCCTCTTCTCGTCCTTTATACTTTGTCAAATTTTAGTCGTATCTGGAATCACTAGAAACTTACTTTCCATGTCTCAGTTTGAACTTGATAACCATTGTGTTTTCCAATTCAATTCTAACTCATTTTTTGCCACGTCTATCAACAATGGTCAGAAAATCCTTCGTGGAGTGCTTGACAATGGGCTTTACCGTGTCATCCTTCCGTCTTGCCACTCTTCCACACCTTGTGTGTCAGTTGCTTCTCTCACTCTCCGGCATAACCGCTTGGGACATGCCACCACCAACCTGCTTATGCATCTTCTCAATTCATCCAACATTAGTTTTAGTTGTTCTTTATCTTTAGTTTGTATGGCGTGTGCTATGAATAAAAATTAGCACCATAGTCATTATCCTACTTTGTGTAGGTCAAAACATCATTTGAAATTAATTCATTTTGATATTTGGGGTCTCTCTCCTATTATTTCATTCAACAACAATAAATACTATATTTGTTTTATTGACGATTTCTCGTATTTTACTTGGTTCTATTCATTCTCATCTCACAGTCAATTTTGTTCCATTTTTAAAGCCTTTCACAAACTTGTTGAAAATCAACTTAACTGCAAAATTAAGTATACATAGTGCGACGAAGCACATGAATTTTTCACATTCATTGAATTTGTCCAATACATTAGAGAGCATGGCATTCACCAACGGGTTTCTTGTCCTTATGCACCCTATCAAAATAGGACTGTAGAACGGAAACATCGACATATAATTGAAACTGGATTGACTGTTCGTCATTGAGGTTCAGTTCCACCAGTGTTTTGTGAGTTTGCTTTTGAAACTGCGGTTTACTTGATTAACTGCATGCCAACAGCAGTCATTGATAATATTTTACCTTGGGAGCTTTATTTCACACTAGACCCGATATTACACATTTACGTGTTTTTGGTTGTGCAGTATATCCATTTCTTCTCCCTTACTCATCGTATAAGCTCGCACCAAGATCCAAGGCTTGCATCTTTATGGGCTATCCTCCGAGATATAAAGGATATCGCTGCTATTACCCCAAGGATAAGCATTTTTACGTTGTTGCGGATGCCACTTTTGATGAGGCCATCTATCCTCTTGCTGCCACACCAAAATCCTCTCAAAATGCCTCAACACCAACACGTGTGGAACTATTTTTGTCTGCTGATTTGTCCCTATGATCCTTCGCACCTGCTGGATCATCTGAGTCTCCACCAAATCTAGATGTTCCGCTTGTTGACACCACCGACATTGTAACTGAACTTGTTGAGGTGCCACAAGAAACTCATGTCACGGTACCAACATCATCTTCACATCCTATGACAACCTGTCTTCGAGATGGGATCATAGCTAGTCGTACTTTTAAAAGAAATCACGCCTCGGCTCTTGTGGTTCAGTTCAGTATTCCATAAGAACCCACTTGTTTTTCCAAGGCTGCAAAGGATGAGAAATGGCAGCTTGCAGTGTAGTCAAAATACAAATCACTAATGGAGATCTTATTCCTCTTCCTGCTCATGCTCGACCTAGTGGATGCAAATGGGTGTATGAGGTTAAACTCCGCTCTAACGGAACTATTGAACGATATAAAGCAAGATTGGTCGCCAAGGATTTTCATCAACAATAGGGTATCAATTACACCGAGATGTTTAGCTCGGTGGCCAAGCCCGTTACCACACGCACAGTCTTATCTTTGGCATATTCTCAACATTGGTCCATTCGACAATTGGATGTCTCTAATGCGTTCCTACACGGATTACTTGAGGAGGAAGTTTATATGATTCAATCGCAAGGTTTCGTTAATGCGAGTAAGCCCGACGATGTTTGTCACCTACGACACTTGTTATATGGTCTTAAACAAGGCCCTCGTGCTTGGTACACACACTTGGGTTCCTATTTGTGTGACTTGGGATTTGTCACATCCAAGGCCGAGACCACCGTTTTTTTCAAACACATGGCTGATTTCACCATTTACTTATTGGTGTACGTTGACGACATTATGTTGACTGGTTCCCCCAATGCTCCATTACATGACCTCATGCAATCCCTTCAGTCGGAATTTGCCATCAAGGATTTAGGGGACACTCGTTATTTTTGGGGATTGAAGTTCTTCATACCAACGATGTGTTACATCTTCACTAGGGTCAATTTGTGAGGAAAATACTGAAAGATGCTAATATGAAATCTGCCAAACCCGCTGCTACTCCTACCAATTCCATGGAACAAGACATGGTTGCTTCTCATGAGCCACTTGCGAATCCATTTCATTTTCAAAGCATTGTGGGAGCACTTCAATATCTCACTCTTACACGGCCCAATATTGCATAAGTGGTGAATTTGGCTTGTCAACGTCTTCACGCCCCCACTATAGCCGATTGGCAGGCCGTGAAACGCCTTCTGCGTTACTTGGCTGGTACGGTCTCGCATGGTTTTCTTTTTCCTCGAGTGGCAGCCACATAGCTCCACGCATTCTTTGACACTCATTGGGTGAGCGACCGGACAAACTGTCGCTCCATTGGTGGGTTCTGTGTATGTCATGGACCAAATCTCATCTCTTGGTCATCTCGCAAGCAAAGAACCGTGGCTCATTCTAGCACTGAAGCATAATACAAATGTCTTGCGGATAGAATGGCGGAGTTAAAGTGGGTTGAATATGTTCTTCGGGATCTTCATGTGCAACCATCCGAGCCGTCCACTCTTTGGTGTGATGACTTATCCGCCATCTACTTATCTGCAAATCATGTATTCCATGCTCGAACTAAACATGTGGAAATTGATTACCATTTCATTCGGGAGCGTATTACTCGGAAACAATTGGTAGTCTGCTATATTTCTACTGAAGAACAAATTGCCGATATCTTTACTAAAGGCTGGCGTACCCGCCGGTTTCTTCAATTGCGGTCTAAGCTAATGGTTCACCCTCACCACTAGCTGGCGGGGGATGTTAGGAGAAGAAAATACTCAGCGAAGATTTAGGGAATATTTGTGATTCTGTTACCTTTTGTATCTTCACTGTTAAGGGAAGAAAATATTTAGGGAATATTTATTATTATGTTACCTTTTGTACCTTATCTCTTAGAGTCCTTTATATACATTGCCTTTACAACACGATCATGTACTGAAAAAGAGAATAAAATTTTCTTCCCTATATTTTTTCAGGTCGGTTTATGCTTTTGCTTCTTATTGCAAGTTGAGGGTATACAACACCAATGTTCCATTTCTCAAGTTTGACACATCAGGAAGATAAAACATGCATGGAAACAAAATCACAATAAATTTGGTCTAGATTTCTGGACTTTGTTGGTTATTTCCAATTCCATTGGTGAAAAAAGAATGAACTCAAACGTAACTAGGGACATGCTTAAATAGTGATATAACTAGTGTACAGATTATAATATGGACGCGGAGATATTTTTGGTATATCTATTGATTAGTCCTATCCTATGGGCTCATTATATGATATAACTTTAGACTAAAGTAACGATTTTTCCATGATTGCACACTAAATGATCCAATTTCTTCGTTATCCTGTGAGTTGTAGTTTCTTTTTTCCCTAGAGGCCAATTTGCTGTTCCTCGATAGCACCGGTTGGGGCTTATGTCTTGCTCTAACTTCTTACAGTTTGCCCTGGTTTATTTTTTCGTGTCTTCCGCTCTATATTTTCTTTTCAAAAGTCCAAGTTATTTCCTTTTCATTCGGTCTTGGGCATGGACAATCACACATTCTTGAATAAATGATTGCAAATCATTCCAAAATTCCAGTACAAAAGACTTGTATGTTGGTGGAGAGAGCTAAGCAGGTGGCGTGTTTTGTGGCCATTTAATTGTATAAGGTAATGTTAGGTCGCTCGCGAGTTCGACAATGAACACCTACTTCAGCACATTATGTGCCTTTACTTGCTCGACTGATTGCGACTCGAAGCAAGGGGATCGTGCGACCAATTATCCATCTGAAGTGAATATTGGTGAGACGATTAGTTTGCACTGGTTTATTATGCGCCTCTGTCAGATTGCTCACCTCTTTCACGCGGTAATTCGCAGTAGACATATTGAGTTTTTTCGCCCTTCCTCCATTTTGGACATCATGTTTCCTCTGTAAATTTCAACCAGATGTTCGACTTGCCGGGAGGCTCCAGCCTTGCATATCGGCGACGCTCGAGTGTCGCCTGTGGCCGGTCGCTTGCCGTCGCTGTGGCTGACGGCCGGCCAAAGAAAAAAGGAAAAAAAGGTAAAAACATATATATATATATATATATATATATATATATGTATTAAAAAGGCAGAGGAAAATCAAATTCGATTTTTCAGATTGGATGGCGAAAAATATTTTCCAATTCATTTTCAAGTTTCGACTGAACACTGAAAAATATGGTCACTTTTCTGAAAAATAATTTTGACAAATACCTCATTTTTCTGAAAAACGAACGGAACCTAAAGATGATTTTACAGACTCGGACCTCTCCCCAGCACATGCAGCAAAACCGCCCAAACAGTGACACCACGACATCGCAAGCTTTCCACCAGAAGCAAGTTGCTCTACCTTTGACCTCAAATTTCTTTCTTCCCAATTTTATCATTGGAACGCCGTCTTTCTATAGTAAGAATGCAACTTATCTCAGCCAGCCCCGGAACTGCACAGCCAAGAGCAAACTAGTATTTCAGTGTACAGAGATACCATTTTTATTTTTATTTTTTGCAAATTATTAGCAAACAGTTGCATATAATCTCCTTTCGTGAATAATCAAGACTTGTATGTGCCAACTTCATATACTCCCTCCAAGCTTCATTGATCATGGCTGAGGTTAATCCCACAGCATGGGCGATTAAGTGGAAGAGAAGAAGAATAAAAAAGATCGATCATGTCCGCGTTAGACTTTCCATCATGCTATCTTACGTATTCTTTACATAACATTCCGATGCACACAAGTCCCATCTTAGGAAAATTGGAACTTCCCATAGAACAGATGTTTCAATGCACATCTAGGATATTTAGGTTGTACTATCATTTAACTCCTATATTTGCACGTTTATTTTCAATAGGTCGTATGCCACAAATTGGAAAAGATAGAAATCGTATCTTGCATGCTAGTTATTTCAGATTGGACGTTGGTTAAAAAATTTACAAAAATATGACTTCGGGGTGCATATAAAGAAACTTACATTTATTGTCATATTTACCTTATATAAATAGATTTATTCTCTTAGAAGTGCATTGCATTTTATATTGGACAGGTTAAATATTTCCATGTTAATTGGCGCAATTCAGGAAATTACGTTGTTTAGTACATGCCAATATGCACTCTCCCCCTATGTATAGCTCACGGGTCTTGTCTTGAGGCTTTATATTAAGACGTTTGTATAATATTGCTCGATATGGCTCGGGTTCATTTTCTCAGTTTATTTGTTTTGTAGTTGACTGATTTCATTTTGTTGCTTGCCCACTTATGTGTGACCGTATAAATTTCAATGGTTAGGGATGAAAATAAGAAAAAGATTGCATGAAACACCATTTTATCAAAGGAGAAACGGTTTTCATAGTAGGCTATAGGTAAAACTTAACCAAATCTCTATACCCACAAATTTCTAGTTCAAGGAAGTAACCGTGAACTCTTTTATCTTATTTGGGCTCTAAATGATTCATAATAGATAAGTGATGACTCTTAAAGGAAAAATAATTATCATAATCAATCAACTATAACTAACGTTGCGATCGATAAGTCTTGGGAGAGCCCGTGTCAAGTGCAAGTTCCCACCTTGCAAGAGGGATTCATAGGATAATACTAAATCCAAATGCCTTTTAGATGTCATTCGTCTAGGGAGGGTAACCATGGGGAGTATTACAATAATTAAATATTAAATTACGCATTTATATGATAGTTTAATCATTTAGAGTAGTTGACATTGATCATGCAAAATCTCACCGTGTGTTTAGTCTTTAAATTCTCCTACTGTCATGTCACCTTCCGATGAGCAATTGATATCAACAGGGATGCATAAGAGAGCTTTTTTCAACCCAAAGGAGACATTCATGGCATCCATTGATATTGTACAGCATCTTATTATTCCTCTTGCTAACTTTCATCAGTCCTTCCTAATAAACATCCCATACACGTGCTTCGTGAAAAGAAAGGTGAGTTTAGTCGCAAAATCCATGATGAGCATTTGAGTAGTGGTTGAATTAGGCGTACTTAAAACCCTGTTAGAATTTACAATTTTTTACACGAAGGAAAATGCATGGCATAATGGACCTCAAGACGTTTTTCCTTGGTGTTTGCGGGTCTTGCACTGCGAAACATGGCCATACTTGAAATTTTCCACTCGACCAAAGTGCGCACATCTTGGTGCTACGACTTTGTTAACATATCATCATTTGCTTGGCTTATAGCAGGGGACAAAGCCAAGCACCTTGTAGAACTTCATCATTTCTAAAATTAGTCCTAATCTAATCGAAACGAACAATCTATCTCCCGTGCGAAGTACACCTCATGAAACGGATTAAGCCTAAGATCCACTAAATGAAATGTGCTCTTTTTATACATCTGTTTATAAAGTACTTCCCTATTTGATGTGCTCGTTACATTAACTATTTGATGTACTCGTCATTGGTGTGCGTTTCTAAGAATAGATGGAACAAGGCTCACAATATATTAATAAAGACCTGCCTTATTCATGAGGCTTGAGAAATGGATTTTAGCTAGTATGAAAAACAATGACTCCACATTCTCGGCGTCGACTTGTCACTACAAGATTACGCCAAGAGCTTCGCTTTACTAAATAAGTGAGAAAAGCCAATTCTAAGGACAATTACCAAAAATATTCTCAAACCTATTTTACAGATGTCAATTCAATTCTAAATTTTTTAATTATTCCGATCAATTTTGATACATCATCAAAGGTTTTAGGACTAAATTGATCAAATTAAAAAGTCTAAGATTGAATTAACATTTGTATAATAAGCTTATGTCTTTTTTGGTAATTTCTCCGCCATTTCTATCTAGTCAAGACCCACAACACAATAACAGAGCACAATTGGAGCAAGAGACTTGGAAGACCAGACTTCTGCGTGTCTTGACGATGAAGTTTTCCGAAGTGGTGACTAATGGTGTCATCTTAGATCAACATTACATGACGAATCCAACGAAATTACTTTTTCTCTTTCTTTCTTTTTTCTTTTTTGTTTTACAAGTTGCAAATATCTTTTGACACATGAAGTTGATCGGTGTTAGAGAGAAACATTTTGTGTATTAACTTTTTCTATCTTTTTTTTTTTTTTTTAGGGGCGGGTAGGAGGCTGCCGGCCACTTGTCGAGGGCCTGCAAATCCTCATCGGCCACAATTGCAATAGGTTTATGACATTTCTAGTAATTTTTCAGGGTTTGATTCTTGTTGTCTGGGCTAAATAATCATATTAACTATTTGATGCACTCGTCATCAGTGAGTTTCTGGAAGTAAATAGAGCAAGACGCACGGCATAATAATAAAGAGCTCCCGCATACAACAAGACTGTGACATTCTTGACGTGATCGTCACCTGCAAGATAAGGCCAAGAACTTCATTTTCTTAAACAAGCGTGAAAAGCCATTTGTCAAGACCCACAACACAATAATAGAGCACAATTGGAACGAGAGACTTGGAAGACCAGACTTTTGGGCGTCTTGACTATAAAGTTTTCTCTGGTTGACACCAATGATGTCGCTAGAGGACCGCCGTGGGCAGGCATGTTGCTCATATCAACATTTGATCAGGAATCCAACTAAAGACTTTTGTCTTTCTTTCCACTAGGGAAGCATCATCACACAGTGTCAAATTTTTTCCCTACCTCATGTTTACGTGTCCTCTCCCACATAATAACAACTTATACTTCCTGATGAAATCCTACTTTAATCGAAGCCAAGTTCCTCAATTTCTTCATATCACTCTTTTTAAGTTTAACTTGAATCTATATGTGAACTTCTTGCTGATTTTATTCCTTAACTTTCAATTTTTTCGCGTCATGTTTACTCAATCCAATCTGCGCACATTCTAACCTTATTCGATATTGCTTGATGTTGGGTTTTCATCAAGCTAGTGAATTAAGAACATGATTTTTAAATCGTCTTACCGCCTCATCGTTTACTTGGGGGACATACGCATGTGGCGAATGTAGGCCTTGACTTTATCGGTCCACTCAAATGGTGATGGAAAGCAACCGTGCAGGACCATCTTTGAAATTCTCCTTCAGCCCACGCACAAAAATTTAAAGAGATTGCTGTGCGGAATAAGCGATCGAATAATAAATAGACAGAATAAGAAAATGAATCGGGTATCGGATGTACATGATTCTGTCATAAAAACCTACTTCCACAGGGAGAGCAGTAACGAATTTCAGTATAAAACAAACAATACACGGAGATTACAAACCACACTCGAATTGCTCAAATACTCTCAGTATTTTTCAAGCTCCAATTATATTCAATGATGTACACAATGTTTATCACTTTTTTTTTTTTTTGCCGACTGCAATAAGGAGATCTCCAAGATATCACCCAACAGAAGGTATTGTTTTCACAGCATACAGTCCCGATGTCCACGGATATTCAAATTTGGGTCTTTCTTGATCTTTGTCTTTTCCTTCAATTATCTCTTCACGGTTAAAGTCTTCCATCTTGGATTTTCAACATGAGAATTATCAAAGCTAATTCTTACCTAGCAAATAATTTCCTTATTCATTTATTTATCGCTGCAATTTATATTTTCGCTTCGAGCTCAAACTCGAGACATATTTTAACAATTTCTATTTTGGCTCGACGTTTGAGCCAAGTCACAATCATTTCGCCAAAATTCGAACTTCGCTGCTACTCCCCCATAGCCCCAATAGGCTCAACCGTCATAGACATCATCCAAGCTCAAGCCACATTTGAACTTTGCCATAATCATGGACTTAATCAGAACACCAACTGCACATGTACTTCACAAGGACTTTTTGACACAAGCTCCTCTACTACAGACAAAGCAAAACCATTGATGCATCTATATCTGTCCGGAGATCGAACACGTACCTTGCCAATATCATCAATTACGGCAACTGTTGGCTCCATAGGCTTCACCTCGCTACAAGCACTATCTGTGTCGATTACTTTGCTAGTATTCGCTACCTTATGAGTTTTTGATTGCAACCGACGCATCTTCGCTCATCTTCAAATTAAACAGACATCACATCAAATAGGCCTTGTTGATTGCAGAGGGCTTCTCGTACATGTCCGACAAAGCCAACGTCATCAAACCGCAATAGTCTTCGATATTAAATGCGACATTACGAGCCAACGTCAACCAAAAAACACCCATCGCTCGTCTATCCAGCAATTCCTAGTCAGCTTGCTTCATCGTATCTAGCTTCTCCCCACACTAAGGTAAATGCAATTTAATCTCATATAGATAATCCTCAATTTGCATCTTTCAGAAACCAAAATCCTTCCCATCAAATTTGTCGATTTTCACTTTAACTTTTTCTGTCACCATCAATTCGCTACAACTTAAACAAGCATGTCTTTGATACCAATTGTTGCACGGAGCAAGCAATCGAACAATAAATAGACAGAATAAGAAAATAAATCGAACACTAGATGTACGTGATTCAGTCATAGAGACCTACGTCCACGGGGAGAGTAGCAACGAATTCTATTATAGAACAAGCGATACACGGAGATTACAACCCACACTCAAGTTGCTCAAATATTCTCAGGATTTTCCAAGCCCCAATTACATTCAATGACGTATATAATATTGAGCCCCCAATTCCTAATAAAATAATCTCTCAATCTCACAAAGAAATTACACAAATCTTAAGCTAAAATGCAAATGTTATGGAACTTCCGTAGAAGTAAATTATCTCGCAAGAAGAACTCTGCAATTCTAGGCACACGAAGCACTCGCAGGAAACCGGTGCTTCAAGGCAATGTGCTAGTCTTCGTCCCCTGACTTATATTATGCATATATGTGTCAGTATAAATTCCATTGCAGAGTGCTCCTCAAGGTTGACTTCTACGTGGAGGAATCATCAGTGCAAGATTGGACTTATCACTTGTTTTTTTCTTTGCCGACTTCAATAAGGAGATCTCCAAGGTATCACCCAACAGAAGGTATTGTTTCCACAGCATACAGTACAGGTGTCCACGGATATTCAAATTTGGGTCTTTCTTGATCTTTATCTTTTTCTTCAATTATCTCTTCGCGGTCAAAGTCTTCCATCTTGTATTTTCAACGTGAGAATTATCAAAGCCTAATTCTCACCTAGCAAACAATTTCCTTATTCATTTATTTATCGCTGCAATTTATATTTTCGCTTGGAGCTCAAACTCGATACATATTCTAACAGAGATGATGTCGATTTTGATTTTTTGGGAGACGATCGACTTGGAGTCAAGTCATCGGGATGTTGGTCGATAATTTCTTAATAAAGACAAGCTAATGTGTGCTTTCCCATTTCCTTTTCAAGAACTACTCAAATTATATTGATGGTTATGTTGACCGTGATGGTAAATAAAATTACTACCACGTAGTAAACGGCAATATAGAAGAGTAAGAGGTTGCATCCACTACCGTTCCTTCCCTTGCTCTCTCTATAAATACCGCGTGTCTACTTTTAGTAACCCACCCAAAACCAACGTCTCAAAGTTTAAACAAATGCACCCAAGCCAAAAACTTGAAGCATAATCGTGTGGCCTTCCCGTGCAAATTGCTTTTGTTTTCGATTTCACTATCATCCATGGCGAGACCTGATAGTGTGAAAATGCTTGTACTAACAAGTCTGTTGTTAATTTTAGACAATGCGTGCGTGTGCTTGTGCAGGAACAGAAGCTCATCCACCATTTGCTTTGAAGAAGAAAGGGAGGCTCTGCTCCAGTTTAGGCAAAGTTTCTCAGACGGACCTCACATCCTTTCTTCTTGGAACGGCGAAGATTGTTGCCGGTGGACGGGAGTAAAGTGCGACCGAGCAAATGGACATGTCGTCATGCTCCAGATCACATTAGGAAGTGAATACCCAATCCAACAAACCTTTTTCACAGCTAGTGAATTGAACTCTTCTCTGCTCAACTTGAGATTCTTGAGATCCTTAGAGTTGAGTGGTGGGTTCTTTTTCGGGAATGCGAGCATGCCCAAATTCATTGGCTCGATGAAGCAGTTGAGGTACCTAAACTTGTCCAACTCTTATGGTTTTGCAACTATTCTTCGTGAATTGAGAAATCTCAGAGAGTTGGAAGTCCTTGATCTCCGTACTTATTCTGACGAGAGTGTTGGCAAAGACATTCAGTGGCTTTCGCATCTTCAGACATTGAAGTACCTCGACATGAGCGGCCTGAATATTGCCGGATCTGGACACCTCATGCAGGTGATCAGCAGACTCCCATCTTTATCACATTTGAGCCTATCAGATTGCGGCCTTCATAAACTTCATCCATCTTTTGATCTCTCGAGCAATTCTACTTTTCTTCATCTTCAGTATCTCGATCTGTCATTGAATTTTTTCCAAGGTCCCATCCCAAGCACTACATTTCAAAAAATGACTTCTCTCCAACACCTTGATCTTTCATGGAATTTTGTCAAAGGTCCCATCCCGAGCGCTATATTTCAAAATATGACTTCTCTCTGGCATCTTGATCTTTCAGAGAATCGTTTCAAAGGTCCCATCCCAAGCACCATATTTCAAAAAATGACTTCTCTCCGGCACCTTAATCTTTCAGGGAATCTTTTCGAAGGTCCCATCTCAAGCACTATATTTCAAAACACGACTTCTCTCTTGAACATCGATCTTTCACATAATCTTTTCGAAGGTCCCATCCCAAGCGCTTTGTTTCAAAACATGACTTCTCTCAGGACCCTTGATCTTTCAAAAAATCTTTTTGAAGGTCCAATTCCGAGCACTATATTTCAAAGCATGACTTCTCTCCAGCACCTTGATCTTTCATGGAACCTTTTGAACTCCTCAGTACCAAGGTGGTCCGGTAACTTGAGAAGCCTTGTCGATCTCAATCTTGAAGCAAATCTTTTGCAAAGTATTGAAGGAGGGTTGTTCTCCTTCTTAAGGGACAAACCACACCTCGAGTCACTATTGTTGGGCCATAACAAACTTCATGAGGACATATTTTCAGTCGAGGGAAATTCTTCGGGGCTTATCGGGAAAAACTTGGAGCGATTGGAGATAAATAATAATTTTCTTGGGGGAGCTTTTCCAGATTGGCTGGTGCGCTTGGAAAACCTGACGGTGCTTGACCTATCGTATAATCAATTATCAGGGAATATTCCAGAGGCATTAGGAAGATTGCAAGTCCTATCAACTTTATGTCTCGGTAACAATCTTCTCAATGGCACCATTCCTCACAGTCTCGGACAACTTCAAGATCTTGACCATTTAGATCTTTCAGCAAATTCCCTGAGAGGAACACTTTCCGAAATCCACTTCTCCAAACTCTCGAATCTATCCTACTTAGATATCAGCGACAATTATTTAGCTTTCGAGGCGGACTCCAACTGGATACCGCCCTTCAATCTCTTGTACATTCGGATGATGTCTTGCGACTTCAAAATGGAATTTCCCCAGTGGATAAGAACGCAAGTGGATGCATTCGACATAGCTTTGTCCAATGCCTCCATTGCAGGAGCTCTCCCAGATTGGCTACCTCTCATGTCATTCTCCTTCCTGAATCTATCTTACAACCAAATAAATGGATCTCTTCCGAGGTTTTCTTTTAATGTGTACTCGTTAGATCTCTCTCACAACTCAATCTCAGGACCTATTCCGCAAGATATTGGCCTAGGGATGCCTCATTTGGATTACTTGTATCTGAATGACAATCTCTTAAGCGGTCCAATACCAACCTCATTATGCGAGATAGAATTTCTGGAGGTGTTGCACCTTGGAAGGAATGAATTAGTTGGCGAAATTCCTGAATGTTGGAAGGAGAACCCTCTCATGAGTCTCCTTGATTTATCATCCAACAAGTTGTCCGGAGTCATACCGAGTTCTCTGGGAAATTTAACTGTGCTTGGGTCATTACACTTGAACAACAACAGTCTCCATGGAGAAATTCCTGTGACTATGAAAAATTGCACGTACTTGCTGATTTTGGATCTTGGCGAGAACAAAATCTCTGGCAGTGTTCCACACTGGTTTGGACCAAGCTTTCAGTTTTTGCAGATTCTTAGACTGCGAGAAAACATATTCAATGGTAGTATTCCTTCACAGCTATGCTTACTCCCTGCACTGCAAATATTGGACCTAGCGGTGAATAATCTCACAGGAATGATTCCAAATTGTCTTGGCTATATGAAAGGTATGAAACTGCACACAAGTATAGATGAAGGTAACTCACTATCCCCTGCTTCGGAGCCTGCACCTCCCATGTTTGGACTGGCGGCTGACATTGCTCCAACATATTGGGATCAAGAGCATGTGGAGCAGATCATGAAGGGGATAGTCCTTGACTACACAACACTTGATCTCCAGCTTATGGTCAATTTAGATCTCTCAAGCAACAAATTGATTGGGCCGATCCCTGGAGAACTTACCTTGCTCTCTGGATTGCGAGGCTTGAACTTATCCCACAACTTTCTTTCTGGAGGCATCCCAACTATGATTGGACGCATGAAATCACTCGAGTCTCTTGATCTTTCGAACAATCACCTTTCCGGGACAATCCCACAGAGCTTTTCTGCATTTACATCACTGAGCAAACTAAACTTATCACACAACAACTTCACGGGGCCAATTCCTAAAGGAAATCAAATCCAAACCCTTGACGATCCTTCCATTTATGCCGACAATCCTCTACTTTGTGGCGATCCTCTACAAAAGAAATGCCCCGGCGCGGAGGCCCCTCAAGTGCCAGAAGAAGGTACCCATGAAGAAAGTAAGCTTGAGAAGGCGATGTTCTACGTGGTCATATTGCTCGGGTTTGCGACTGGGTTTTGGGGAGTTATCGGAGTTTTGGTGTACAAGAAGAATTGGAGATGCGCCTACTTCGACTACGTGGATCGTAAAACAGACATGATCTGCATGATTGTTGCAGTGAAGGTGGCCGAGTTGAAGAGGAGATTGACAAGAGCATAACCAGCTCGTTTTCCACATCAGTCCAATCCTTCTTTGATCTCGTGAAGTTCTTGCTTTCTTGTTCAGGCAGAATCATCTTTGTAGTTGGCTTGTTTCTCCTTAGTAGTAGTAGCCAATATTTAGTTTCCTTCAGTTTCAAGCTTGTCCGATCAAGCAAACCATGTCGTTCGGTCATTTTAGTCTTTTCTGTTCAATTTAGCAGGACTTCGTGTTATTATAGTAGTGTTGAATTTGGTCTGGATTGTAGTGCCAAGTTTAGATAATGTTATTATTTGTGTGTAAATTATAGTATGGAGGCTAAATATTTCTAGTGTCTCTGTTTATTAGTTTTATCTTGGGAACACATAATATGATATAAATATAGACCAAAGTAACGACTTTTTTCATGATTGCAAACTAAATGATCCATATTCATTGCAATGCTGTGATCAATGTATGTGGTTATGAATAACTTCATTCAAACAAGAAAATTACCAAAAAAAACCTAAATCAATTGCACTTGTGTCAATTTAGTCCCAGACCTTTTAATTTGGCCAATTTGGTCCTATACGTTTTGATAATTTGCCAATTGAGTCATTCCGGCTAATTTTGGCCGAAAATTGCTAATTTAGACAACGACTGTATTACGTGACACTGTTGGTGCATCTTTGTGATTTTTTACTTTTAATTTTTTTTTAATCTTTGAATTTTTTTATTTTCCTTTTATTCTTTGCTCTGTTTTTTCTATACAGGTGAGGGTCTATGGCGACCGTCGCGGGCTGCGAATGCCTCACCCACGGCTAGTGAGGCCGCAATCCAACTAGCTACAGGTGAAGGCCTTCACCGCAATTTTTACTTGATTACACTTTTTGGGCTCAATATCCAAAAAAAAACTCCAACTTTAGCATTTGTGACAATTATATCCAAAAAAAAAATTGTCTCAGAAAAAACCTTCAATTTTTACTTTTGTCCTAATTCTATCCCAAATTTTTAATTTTGTCCCAACTCTACCGGCCTAGTATCAAGAAAACCCTAAACTTTATCGGATGTCCTAATTATATTCAAAACTTTTTTTGTCTCATAAAAAACCTTCAACTTTACTTTTGTCTCAATTCTACTATCATTAGCCTTCCTTTCATAATCAACATTAGTTAATCATACGTGGTATTTTTACATCGTTAATAAATTACACCTTGGCAAAGCTGACATAAACAAACCTCTGAACTTTTCTTTTGTTGTTTGCTTCCCCTACATATTCCTGGGAGATACATAGTCAATCAAGACGACGCGTTTTGATATTTGGACAAACAATCTAAAATCTTGTCATCCATGAAACCTACTGTTTCTAAATTTCCAATATTCATGTTCGGCGAGAAAATTTGAGCCACGTAGGATTAACTAATGGTAATTATGGATGGAAGGCCAACGGTGGTAGAATTAGGTAAAAGTAAATGTTGAAGGTTTTTTATGAGACAAAAAAAGATTTTGGATATAATTGGGATAGATTCTAAAGTTGATGATTTCTTTTGGTATTAGACCAGTAGAATTAGGATAAAAGTAAAAGTTGAGGATTTTTTATGAGACAAAATTTTTTTTGGATATAATTGTCACAAATGCTAAAGTTGGAGTTTTTTTGGGTAGTAGGCCCACTTTTTTTTAAGGGGTCAATTACATTTTCGTGGCATATTTTGGAACTTCCACTGCACTTATCCATAAAAGTAAAGCTATCTTCTTTGACACGAGGACAGAAAATCCATTAAGTGCATGATACAAAATTCGACACATATTCTCGATGCTCAAATAACTCAGTTGACTCATTATTCATAATTAATGATCTGTATAATTGAATTAGAAATATGTACCTGGTTATTGCAATTTTTATTTTTATTTTTTTGAACTTTTTCAAAGAGATGCAAAATCGAATAAAAGTTAGTAATCTTAATAACCACAAAATATGAGTTTGATATACACGTGAATTGTCTAATGTAACACTAAATTGATAGAACTAGAATGTACAGAACCGAATTATCATATGGATAATAAATTTAGAACTGATTAGACAATTTCTCGATAAATTCTTCCAATCGTTCATTGAAAACTTTGGTCTATTTTGGTTTGCGGATATTATTCAATTCTCCACTTAAGTCCCCCACTTTTGGGATGGTGCCGTGTGCTCAGTACGCACGCTCACCTCCACCAAATGAGTGCATTTTGGGGGGTCGCTCTTCACTCTCGGTGACTTGGTTCTTGATTGGATGGTTGACTTGTCCCATCCCTAGAAACCAGCGTTCTTCAATCCATCCAACACATTCCTACACCGGTTCGATTCAACACTCGTTTCCCATTTGGTCGGAGCTTGGCTTGGTTTGATTCGGTGTCGTTTCCTTCACTTTGGAAAATTTTCAATACGCCCTGGTTATGTCTGTCTTAAAGTAGTCTCTAGAGTCGGTGATCTCGTCTCGATCGATTTTGTCTTGACTCGTCTAGATTGGCTTGGTTCGATTGGGTCTCATTTCATCACTTTTCATCACGAGCTTTTTGACACCTGTATTGCCACTAGGATCTGATAGTCAATTTTTACTCTTTGGGATCTGTCATCCGTATTTGTTGTGCGGGGAAATTTGCGATTTCCAAATTTCAGTTGCATATTATGAAGCTAGAGTTTGCGAGCATTCCAACGTAATAATAATCGGGTCAATCGACTGTTGGATGAGGAAGTTATCGCCGATTAACTTTTTTACCAACCTTTCTGATACCCGAAAAAGGTCCAGGAGCTCAAACCATACCAGAGGTCTCGAATTTGTGCGAAACTTTCTAGATCTCAAAGTTATTGTGAAAGTTGATTTTTCACAGGTTAAGTCACCAAGTCGTGATCCGGTTCATAGACACGAGCCTAGGGGCACTACATGCGCTAAAACATTGGGTCCGAATTAAGTAGTTATGCTGCCAAAAGTCGAAATAAAAATTATGCACGGGGCTAGGTTGTAGTAACTAAGAATGTGAATCTTAGAGATCAATTTAAGCCGTCATATTGCCGAATTTAGATCATGTTGCTTGTTGTTGACGTATAAAATGTGCCTTTCGAAGGGCGATATAAGGTGGTTGAATATTCGAAGTGCTGCAATAAACTCCTTATTTTGCAAGGGAACCTTGTAGGCTATGGGGATGCCGCCAGAGGTGAAGGACTGGTACCAATGCGACATGAGTTCATGAATTGAGTCCCCATGCATGTGTCGTTGTTCAAAAATTTGATTTCAAAATGTGAGTCCACATGAATTTTGAAACTGCCTTCGTTGCAACACGTCGATTCGCACATCCAATATTTGATTGCCACATCATCATTCATGCCATTAGCACATTGATTTTTCATTGTCACGTCAGCATGCATTAGAGGTGTCCATGGTCCGGGCCGGTCCGGCCCCGATAAGGAATTGGGGACCGGACTAGTAGTCCTAGACCTCCCCGCTCCAAAATTTTGGGGATCGAGACCGGCGGTCTAGTCCGATCTCAATGGGACCACTAAAACTAGTTGCTTATAAGCTGTCTAGTCCGATCCCAATGGGACCGCTAACACCAGCTACTTATAGAAATTTAATCCTTGGATCTAAACTAACAACTTCCAATCTCAACCATCCAGCCTAATAAAACATACACATGACTATTGTATAACCATCACATAAGTACTTATAATTCTAATACAATGATAAACGACTAAATTAGGAAGAAAAACACTTAAAATAACTGAAACGGGATTATGCTCTTGTATCATTCTCCTCGAGTTGGAAAGAATCAAGTTCAAAGTAAGATTACACTTGTACTTCACTGAATCCATGTACAAACAAAGTAATGGGTTTGCATAATATAGTCAAGACAAAACATAAATTCAGTCAAGACAAAACACGTTCGGAGACTGCATATCAAAAAAGTCCCACATAAAAAATAGCATGAAGGATGTCCACGGCCTCATCAGTGGATCAACCAACAAAATAGTATAATGATTTCCCCACCAACCTCGCATCAAGTACCCAGAAGTCGCTACGCATAACCACTGAAAACGCAGAACACAAATATTGCATGAAAGAAAGGATAATCAAAGTAGATGGACTAAGGGATTAATCACCTAGGGTTTTCACTTGAGATTGAAGTGATCGAGCGAGGATCAAGGCGATGAGAGGAAGCAGCTAGAGGAGCGACGAGTCGACGACGCCAGTGGCCGCGATAAGTCTAGCCAGTATCTGTGAAAAGAGGGAAGAGCGACGGCGCCGAGCGAGAGGCAAGATCGTAAGAGGAGCAAGTAGAGAGGCGAAGGCGAGAGGAGCGAGCACCAAGCAAAGCTGCGTTGCAAAGGCAAGACATGAGTGTCAAGTGAGAGGAGAGGAATGTCGAGCAAAATATGGGAAAATTAGGTTAACTAGTTCTTCAAAAATTTCTAATTTGTTTTTATAATTGTATATTTATAATTATATATATAATGGGCGGTCCGGTCTCAGTGGTTTGGTCTAGTCTGGTCTCATCCATCATAGAACCGGGGACTAGACCGCCCCCTTAAGGCCCGTACCAACCTGGCCGGTCCAATCTAGTTTGCTCACCCCTAACATGTATGTCATTTGCAAGGACCTTATTGGATTGTCAAATGCCAATTTTTTTTGGTCAAAAAATAAGATTCCATTCATTAACCAAGATAATACTCGAGAGGTATATAAAATGCTTTCAAGCCTAACAACTCTCAAATAACTGAAGATAACAACAAATACTAGAAAGCACATAACAAAGCATATTCTGCAGCTATACGCACACTCTCATTCTTCAAAAATAGATCTACTACCATATTAGTTCGACGGCCGATCACCAAAATCAGTGATGAGCACATACCGAGAACTCTCACATCATTTACGAAGACTTGCGGTGTGTGTCTAAAATCGACATCCCCATCACCATCACCGAGCAATAGCACCAACATCAAAATTTTGAAAGAACACAAATCAAATACCTGTAAAGATCACTCAGATCTATATATAGATCAAGAGAAGTAAAATTCCTAGATCTAGATCTAAATCTAAATCGGCAAATGAGAGCAGCCTAATTTCAAAGAGTTTATGGAGCTACATCACAAATATTCTCATCGGTGGCTATCGACTAGACGAATAACTGAATTGGTCTCCCCATTCACCCAAGATTAGCTGCAAAAAATTATTCACACTCACAAAATTTCAAAATAGAGTGAGAGAGAAAAGGAAAGACAAGCCAAGCAAAGAAAAAAAAAATACTTAAACTCACACACAAGATCTCTAAATGTTCAGCACTTGAATTCGCTCAAATTTGATGGTGGGGTTGGGAACCCTAAAGGGCAGGGGAGACGATTTTCAATTGTCACTTGCACATGTCTTAGTCAATTGCCAAAAGTCGATTCCAAAGTCGCTACACATCTCATAGTCGATTCCAATGTCATATTCATTTGCACATATCGAATTCGAGACTCACATCACATATACATGTCAAGTTCCATCTCTATTTATGCGACCACTATGTCACCTTTTCATTGGACTTTGTTATTGCTAGCATTATCACCTAGAGGAGGATGAATAGCCGATTTCAATGAACTTTAGAAATCAAGGGGGAATTTAAACAAATAAGTTTAGAGTTTAATTCATAATCTAAACAAGAGAAAGATTTAAGATTCCCTTAGAGTTAGTAATGTGCAAAATTCGACTATCAAATGTAAATGATAAGGAGCTCAAGGGATAGAGAATTTGCCCAAAGAGTTGATAGTGATTCGACTTTGTTCAAGCCTCCATCCACTTCTTTATGCTGACAACCGATTGGCTGAATTTCACTAGTGAATAACTTAGAGGTTACAATTTGGTGATGATTTTGGAGTCAATAAATTCCCTGTCTAACACTTACACACTTGAATGAGAACATCTAAGTATTATAGTATTTGGGGATAAGTATACTATGAGTGCCATAACTTGTATACGGCGTTCATTTGAGTGCCATAACTTTCAAAATGTTCACTTAAGTACTATAATTTTTAAAAATCGTTCACTTGAGTGCTACGTTGGAGCAAAATCGTTCACTTGAGTGCTACAGCAACTTTTCCGACTACCACGTTAGATTTTCCGACGTCTGCGTCAACATAGCACTCAAGTGAACGATTTTTGAAAGTTATGGCATTTAAGTGAACGTTTTGAAAGTTATTGTACTTAAGTGAACGCCGTACAAAGTTATGACACTTCTAGTATACTTTTCCCCGATATTTGGATCAATAATATATAAAGGATGTGAAGCTCTCTTGAACTTTGAAATTTAAGATTATGGACTCTTGTTTTCTCTTCAACCTTGAGGTCTCCTTTTATACTCATTCATCTTCAAACTAGCCATTGCAAGTTCTTTAGAGAATCACTTTCCAAACTTTCTATTTGGACGAGATTGTATACAAAGGATTTTGCAGCCATTGAAATTACCAAGATTAGAATGTCCCATTAGATCAAATCGCCCATATAATCAAAATCTAGGTTTCCAAATATGGAGTTCTTTGTTTATTAAGCCATCCTTATCTTCCTTAAAATCCACATCCTTAAATGATTTTCGTGATTGATGTTGACAACTAAATTTCAACTTTCCTTTTTCAGTTATTTATTTTTTGCACAAAGATCAGGGATTAATTTTAATTCCTACCAAAAATAATTAAATCATTTTTTTATTTATCTTAGCATACATTTACATTAATGTGGACCGACGGCAGGAAATTGAGCTTAAATTACCCGGCGATTGGGCCAAGACCTATCAGGGAAATTCGACCAAGGGATGAATGGAGTGTGCCGAAATTTACATGTCTTTGGGGTATGTCTGAGGTCTAATTCAGCCTGATTATGTTTGTTTAAGGGAAAAGGCTTTTAATTAAATATTTATTAATCAATTAAAGCTTAAATTGAGCAAAAAAAAAAAAACACAAATTAGCCCACAAGAAGCTCAAAAATTCAGCTAGCCCATACATGGGGCCTAGCTGAAAATCCTAATCTTATTAGAAGCTTAATTATTGCAATTAGGCTCTTCGGGATTTAATCTAAGTCATATTTCGATCTCGGGGTCTATTTTGCAAAATTAAGAAAGCTCTAACCCCTGACTTTACAAGGCTTTTCTCTATAAATAGAGACTTATGCCTAGGGTTATGGACATCAATTCTCATTCAAAGAATCATAAAATAATTAGAGAATTTTAGCAAGATGTGAGAGAGCCTCGGTCGAGAAAGCTATCCACACGGCCGAGCTTTCCCCCTCCCCCCCGGATGGCCAAGACTTCCACGATGTAGCCCCGCCACCGTAGCTATTAATCACCGGGGTTGAGGGAACCTCCCGACGGTCCCCGCTCAGCCACCGCCTCTGTTGGTGGTAACTGGAGACCTAAGAAACCGGTGATCCCAGCCGCTCCCTCTGCCTCATACAGTCGTTCAGCCCATTTACGACGTCACAGCCACCGTTCCAGTGCCATGACGCAAAATCAAAGGCCAGCGGACCCAAAAGCCAGCAGACCCAAAAGCCGGCAATCCAGAACCCCGCCGGTTTTTTGGTGCCAGCATTGGTGTCTCACACTAGCAGCCCACAACGTCGGCCTCTACTATGTAGTGTTATTGGTCCGTGCTACACCTGCTCGAGCTACCGTCCCTACTGTTGTCTCATGCTGCTATTACCACTAGTCAAAGCGTAGCAGCCCGACGAACCAAACCAAAGCGAAACGGGGACCTCCGCGTTCTCCTTCTCGCCATGCGCCATTCTGCCTCCGCCGTGCCTAAGGAGTCCCGTGCCGTAGTCGTTGCAGCCCTAGTTGTGATTCTCTCGTCATTCGGTCCTTGATCGAAACTTGGTCATCAAGTTTTAGTGAAATTCAAATTAGGAAACACAATTTTCGAATAAGATAAAATTCTAATCTTGATATACTTTGGATATATTGCTTTCCTAAATTGAGTTGATTGCATATCTTTAGTTGTCTTGCATATATTTTTACCTATTTTAGATAACAATGTAATCTTACCGATAGGGTAATATTGTACTAGAAATGACAATAAGATATTTAGGCACATTATCCTTAAATTATTTATTCTCCTTGTCCGTTTGATTTTATTTCTTTATTTTTTTCTATTATCATGATTGTTATTATAGTGATTTGAATATTAATAAATAATTATGCTCATAACATATACACCCATGTACCTAAGTCCCAAGAGATTTGTGTAATAGGGCGAACATCCGACTTCACCCCCGAAGTACGATCTTCGTCCGCACATTGAAATTATTCATCACATCCACTAGCCATTGGATTGGATCGATAATTTCATGAAATAGAATTAAACTTTTCGACCCATGATATTTGGGTACGACTAATATTCTATAAGAAGATTCACTCTCCGACCCAATCCCTAGGATACGACGTGAATAAAATTCCCCATCTGACCCGAACACATGGGTATGAGGCAAATTTAATTGGGGTTTTCGAAATTTAAAAGTATATTATGAGCATAATTAATTATTTAAAATTTCCCTCGAGCACGCGACATCCCTACCTACTCGTCCCTCGGGTTAAAAGGGTAGCATCCCAAGCACACTACCAACCCTTGAGATTAACTACGCATGCGGAAATTTATAATACTCTCTGACAATAATATAAGATAGGGATAGGCAAGTAGGAGAACACATCAATTCGAAAACAATATGAGCCCAACTCACCGAGTCCTTGGCCGAGAATTTGGGCCGAGTGGCTAAGTTCGTGGGCCAAGTTTCCGAGCCCGAGTCCAAATCCTTGCCCAGGAATTTTCAAGGACCGCCATCGTACTTACCTCACCTATTTGACGGTGAATCGACCTCTAATCCTTGGTTAGGTCGCTAATTACGTTTGGATTAGCTTAATTACATTATTAGGTATTTAGGTAGTTCAATTAGGGCCGGTTTAGGCTAGAAGCTTGGTTCGGGTTCAATGGTTCTAATTGATTAGGCTAGCCTAGTTAGCTAGGATTCTGTGGCTAATTGAATTAAATTGGTTGATTGAATGATTGATCTTGCTTGATTACGAGCAAGCAATAGGTTAAGGATGAGCATATGTTCGATTGACAAATCAAATTGGTTAATAATGAATTGATGTATGAATTGAGCCTAAATAAGCGAGATTGGGTTAGATTCTCATATGAAGATGCTAGGCCTTGCTTGAATCGATTGTCCGATTGAATGGACAGGTTATCTATTGATTGATTGGATGTTCGATTTAGGGATTAATCGCCTCGTTGTGCACGCAGAGTTGAGAGGATAATTTTGTGCATTCATATGACCACATCCGGCATCAATTGCATGTATTGGCTTGAAAACGGCCTTGGGCCGAGTCACGAACACATCGTGTGAGCATATGGCTAAAAATGGAATTATGAACTGATGGATTGCCAAGTGTGTTCGAATGGTCATATAATGGATCTTCCTTGACAATGTTGTGCCATGTCGATCGAAATCCCACGACTTGTTAGATGCACGCCTTTCCATGTCGTCGGATTGAGCGGATGCCAATCGTAGCTGGTGACGAACCAAAGCCCTTATAAGGATTCCTGGTAGTTACGTGCCATGTCGATCGGAATCACATGGACTATCGGATGCTATCGCTGGAACTAAGAGACGATGTTTGGTCCTACCAGAAGTGCATTAACTGTCTAGTGTGCAAGGCCAAACGACCGTTAATAATTAAATTGTATGCAATTGTGACTCGTTCATGGGTGAGTGTGTGTGCATCTTGACTATGAAATCCGGTATGAGACGGATTGAGTAGAACGATGGAGGCACATAATCGCACATGTCCGAGTTATCATTGTATTTTGTGTGGTAATTTGGTGGATGAGTTGCATGTGATTGAGATTTCTGCATTGAGGTATGCGATTGATTGATAAGACGTTATGGGCGAGTTAATGTGATGCCTGGCTCGTGACTTGATTGATATGATCGTCACGTCAAGTTTTGTATTATATTATATGTGGCTTCTATCAGATAAGCTCGCATGTGACTGAAAAATTTATACTATAATTATGTTACTACTTAATAGGGGTTCGAAGCGAATCAACGCCCTAGTTGGGCTTAGGTGTTGACTCGTCGAGATTTATATCTCACTCCATCGTGGTTACCATTTTCATATTATAATTAATGGAGCTAGTAGTTCTTTAAGAAGGCGATGAGGATGAGGGTGACATAGTCTTATTTGGAGTAGATACAAAGTTGATCCTACCTCACCCCGAAGTATGGGGCCGATTAGCGTGTCATCTCGGTTGGTCTATGACGTGTCTATAAATGAAATTGGACACTTGGGCTCCAATTCTCGGACACTTGGCCCGCGGTCTCAGCACATGAGCCTGGACACTCGACCAACTTTCCCGGACACGGCCTAGGAAAGGGTAGGATACGGCCCCGGTCGAACCGGCATACAGCCTAGGCTCCCGAGCACATGGGCAGAGTCAAAATAGGGCAGGCCCCTTCTCGGATAGGCCACAGCCCGCACGAAACAGGGCACACCACGAACGTAACAAGGGCAGCGGTGCGCCGAGGCTGAGGGTGTTGTTCTTGGGGTTGAGGGTGTTCGGACAGGTGCTGGGGTGGCTGGACTTCGACCATGGAGGGCTGTAGTGGTTTGAGGTCATCCGAGGAAGCTTGGGCAGCAACAAATAGAAGCAGAACAAAACAGTGGGCGAAAACAGGGGAACCGAGTAGGACACTTCGGTTCGGGACTGTTCTGGGGCTCCAACGGCGTTGCGGCTTTGTGGGGTTGGTGGTAGCGGCTCAAGTGGTCCTCGGTGATCTTCGACAACTCAAGGAAGGCGGCTAGAGGCTCACAAGGGATCGAAATAGCCACCAAGACCAAATAGAAGCGAAACAGGGTAGATTCGGCTTTGGGGTGCTCGGGGAGGCTGCTAAGCTGTCCCGCGACGGTGTACGGTGGCTTGAGAAGGGCGAGGGTGGTGAGGCATCGGGGTGGCCTGCTTGCAAAGAACACCAGAGGAGAGGGAGGAGTAGGCGTCGGTTTCGGGGGGTCTACCGCGAAGACAGAGCGGGGCGAGCAAGGGCTATTTTCAGGGCTCTTCGGGCGGTTGCGGCAAAGGAGGAGGCGACGGTGGTGTGCGGTGGAGTGGTGAGGATGAGAAGGAGGTGGTTGTGGTGTGCGGTGTATTTCAAAGTACATGATCACACATAATGGGGTCAGCCATTACGCAAGATGATTCGTCATTTCCACCTCATAGCGCATCGATCAAAATTCGAATTTTTAGACTGTTTTAAAATAAATCATTGACAATGTATGATAATGCAAGTCAAGGCTCAATCAAAGAGTTGTGGTGCGAAAAAGGCCATCGTAGCGGACCCGATTTGGCCCCATCGACTTTTTACACATCCGTGTAGGACTCTATCTTTGCTTCCGCAACTCATGTGTGCAGCTGAAAAATCTTCTTGGCTACACTTTCACCTGTCGTTGAATTCAATTGCTACTGTCCGATTCAATCCGGTGCGATCAAAATTTGGTTCGACTGAGACCCACCTAAAGGTTAGTCCGTCCTTGCTTTCCCTGATTTTTTTTTTTCCTACGTTTAGGGATAACACCACGTGGTTTAAAAATGCCATGGCATTTCACAACAAGACGTTCCATGAGCTGAAGATAGCGATGTGTGTGGAGAAAAGTATCAGAATCGAAAATTCAAAGGATTGAACTGCCGTTTCGTCTTTCGTATTGGCATATGCATGTCAGGGCAAGGTACGTCTCTGTCGGGCTGTGGCTCATGTGAACGTTTGGCTTTGATTGGACGGAGGAGTTGTCAATATGGGGGCATGTCAAGGTAAGCTGCAAATTACAGATAGAAAATTAGCAACGGTAAATTGACTATAAAGATTTTTTTTTTTTTTTGCATGGCAATTGTGGGATATACAATTGATAACAAATCGTGGCTATATTATCACCTGTAGTGACATCGTCGCCAATTAGAACTTCTAGTCCCCACCAACTTTGGTGGCCTTCGATTCGACAACCACCAAAGTCTATCTACTTCTTAGCGTTTGACAGCAGTGTGCGGTGACCTGTAGTGGCCACTCTGTGTACTCTTTTCTTCCATCTTTCGAACAATTTGATCCCATTTCGAATGCGCCATCTATTTCGTATGAATTCAACTATATGTTCGCGTCTTTCTTTCTTTCCTTTTATATAGGAATGATGTTCACTTTCTTTAACCAATTCCCATCATCCACCAGTGTTAATAACATAGGTTCATTCATTAATACTCAAAACAGCATATAATTACGGGAAAAGCACACTATAAGTGCCATAACTTTTGTAAAGCGTTCACTTGAGTGCCATAACTTTCAAAAATCACTTACTTGAGTGCCATATTGACGTGGACGCCGGAAAAGCCGACGTGACTCCCCGGAAGGCTGACGTGGCACGCCGGAAAGCTGATGCAGTACTCAAGTAAACGATTTTGCTCTGACGTAGCACTCAAGTGAACGATTTTTGAAAGTTATGGCACTTAAGTGTACGTTTTGAAAGTTATGGCATTCAAGTGAACGCCGTACACAAGTCATGGTACTCACGTTGTACTTATCCCTATAATTACTTACTTAGCTCAAGGGGTTGCATTTGCGGCACTTTAAGAATCTTCCCATCTGTCGGCAATGCTAACTTTAAGCTGAGAGAATCGTAAAGACCGCATGAAATAAACAAATAAAGACTCACATTTTTCAATGCGACCAGCCGCAAACCTCTATTATATTATACCCTGGCATGACAAACACATGGACACACGCATGCGAAGCAAAAGCCAATGAAAATACTTAACAGGCAACAACAAAAAAGTTCACCAAGATTGCGCCTTGATTCAATCCCTCTGCCTCTTTGTCTTTCCCTTTTCCATCATGGCGTGTCCAAATCTCTGCAATTACTTTGTTAATTGAGAGATTAAGTGATGGGAGGGAAGTTTTTGAGAAGGCATGTTACTTTTATTTCAACGTGTTGCTAGAAAAATCTGCTCGTGGAACCACAAGAAAAAATTCCATCGTTTGCGTAGATATTTGGATACAAATTGTTGTTGGTAATGAAAATATTTTTCGTTGACTAATTATTTCAAGTGATTCATACGATCGTATTTAGGAAAATATTTTCGATATCACTCGTTTTTTCGCAAAACAGATGGAGCTTAAGGTAGACGTGGCCGGTTCCGATTCATAGGCCCAATAGCTCTTTTCCTCCGGGCCTCCTCCCTTTTTTTTTTTTAACGGGTTGGAACCGGCCCGGAACCGGCAGTTTCGGGCCGGTTCCGAGAATTTAGAAACCGGAACCGGCCCTTGAGGACTGGTTCCGGTTCCGGGTTGGAACCGTGGGCCTGGTCAACAGGCCGGTTCCGGGCCCACGGTTCCTTGGGCCATGTCTAGCTTAAGGCTTGATTTTGTTACTCTTACAGCGAGGAATTGAACTTGATGGGCAAGATCAAATGCTAAATCAATTTGTTTAATATAACTGAGGATTATGCAGCTGGAGATAGTTGACGCAACTGAGCTGTCTGGCATGTGGGGGAAGGAGCTTGGATATTAGCTTAAAATGGCTGACCCCGCACTCCATGTCCAGTGTCCACTCTCTTTCTCTCTCTCTCTCTCTCTCTCTAAACCCACCAAGAAGAAGATAATGGAAGCGTGAAAGTGCGTTTCTCAGAAGCGCAGCACCATCATCATCATCATCACCGAGTGAGTGTGGTTCTCAGCTTTCAACTACTGCATGATAACTGTGAAAATGGGGTCGTGACGATTCATCCATGCCAATTTGTTCGGCATCTCCTGGAAGCAGAAGCCACTATATACTCACACTCTAGAGAAGACGAGGACGAGGAGGAAGAAGAAGAGGAGGGGGTGGAGAGTCGGGACAGATGCCGTGCGTGTACATCTCGACCAACGTCTGCCTCGATGGGCTCGACCTCGACCCCATCTTCTCCGATGCCACTAAAGCCGTCGCCGCCATCATCGGCAGACCCGAGAACGTATTCTCTCTCTCTCTCTGATCAATAAGCGCGACACTGTTTTTTCGGGGCGCATCAGTTCAATTAGTGTGGTTTATAGATTGAAGGAGGTTCCAATCTGAATGACCGAAATCTGGATTAGCTCCTAATTATTCGAAACATGTTGGAAACTTGCATCATTCGTAACCTGACTGCATTCCCTGAATGAAGCAAGCCTGGTCCACATGCACTCATTTCTTTGGCTCCAAGGAATGTAAATATTTCTTAAGTTCGAAGTAAAGTCGATTACGAATTACGGTTATATTGAAAACAGCTCAAAAAGAGCAGTAAACTGAGTTTGGATGCTTTTCTTGGACACACAGTTTGTGATGGTCATCCTGAAGGGGTCCTTGGCGATATCGTTCGGGGGCAACAAAGAGCCGGCTGCTTACACGGAGATAGTGGCGATGGGCGGCATCAACACACAAGTGAAGAGGAAGCTGATCGCGACTTTGGGGGACATCCTCCACAAGAGGCTCTCGATTCTGCCCGCCAGGTTCTTCCTCAAGGTCTACGACACCACGGCGCAAGCCATCCCGAAATTGTAACCTTAATATATATATTTGTACTGATTAATGATCAAGACGTTATCTTCTTTCCGATTTCCTATGTTGTATTGTTCACGGGTTCCAACAAACGGAGCTAATCGATGGGATTTTCGAGTGATAAACTTATTTTTTGGGAGGTGCAAAGGAGTTTAGCTTGTGATCTTCTGTGTGTCCAGTGTGACTAGCTTTTGCACTGCCCAAAAGTGGAAACTGACGAGGAGAAAACAACGAAGCAAGATTCATCCTACGAAAGCAGAGGTTCCAAAAAGCTGGTGGAGAGAGTCATATGAGGCGTGTACCAACTAGCGAGACAAACAAGAAAGTTAAACGCAAGAGATTAATTAGTCAAGCAATTGGCAATGATGCTTGGCGGGGAAGATAAGATCTCTAGGTCTTGTGATTGAACCCCGCAAAGAAAATCTCACTGTCGTTCGCGATTAAATGACGCAGCGGTTCTTCCGAATGAAGATAACGAACGTCGCCCCGGATTTTCACTCGTTTACAACATTGCAAATGTGCACATTCGATTGTAATACGTTTAATCGGAACGACTCAAGTACGTTTCCCTGAAAAGAGAGTCGAAGGAAAATCCTGACCTCAAAAACCAGATACCTCCAGCATCATAACCCTGATCCAAACCTGTCCACCACCACCCATTTTCTATCTAGGCAGCAACGACGACCTTAGTGTCGAGGTCGCGGGGCCACATAGCTTCTCGACCTAAGTTGATCGTGACCCGCTACGACCTCGCCAAGGTGTCCATGGTCTTGCAACCCCAGAAACGAGGATGCAAAGGCCATGGTAACCATGTCTTGAGATCATCCCTGAGTAGAAAGAGAAACGCAGGCAGGGCCACCGGAGAAGCAAGGTGACCGAGTGGCTTGGCGGCCATAGCGGCAGGTAGCGACAATGGCAGCGAGATGCAATTACAACTGTCCTGTGGTTAGAGTTTTGTGAACTAGGATTAATTGGTAGTAGAGAAGAACAACTTTCCAGGCAAGGACAGCCTGGTTTGAGCCTATTTAGATATATGGCTACTGCTCTGCTCTGTTTTAAGTTCTTTGGTAGGTTTTGAGGAGCTTCCTTTAGCTTTCTCACATGATTGTTTCCAAGTTTTTCGTCCAATCTGCGAGATTTCACTTCAAATCAAATTAGTCACGAATTTAAGTTCGAAAAAAATCTCAACTTTGGGTAACCTTCTCTGAGTTTTGTGTTGCATTCAAAGTTGGAACCAGGGCGAGAATTCGACCTGGGGTTTCGCCGATTTTTCGAGCTTTGGTGATTATGCAGCAATGGATGGAAGTTAGCGCGATGCTATCCAAAGAGGCTCGGGCGAGAAGGCATCGACTCTGCTCTGCTGAACGTCGTAAAATTTGATTGACTTTGTTTGATGGCTTCGCCGTGAAATGGTGGTCGATCTGATCATGGGCCTGGACTTTCCAGGCTCATGGCCGCTCACCATGGAGCTCGACCTCATACCCGGAGCTTAGGGTAGCCTTGGCCGCTCGAGTTTCAATCTCAGCCTCAAGCTCATGACTATGGTGCCCCCAAGCTTCGAACTCTCGACGCTCGCATGGACACTAGACGTTCAATATGGAGTGTCGAAGCTGCCATATCCATGGAGTTCGAGCTTAAGCCCAAAGTTGCTAGCTCGAATTCGCGGAATAGCCATGGCCACTTGAGCACGAGGTCGGGGACCGTGGTAGCATATCTCGAGCTTATGGCCATGGCCACCTGGGCTTCGACATCTTGCCGGCATGGTGTCACTCGAGCTCAAGCTCACGGAACCCATGGCCGTCGAAGCTTCGGACGTGTGGCTATGGATGCTAAAAGGTTGTAATTAACTACAGGTTAAAGGTTGACGTAAATTCAAATTTAAGGGGCATGCCTTCATCTCCCTTTCTAGAAGGTTCTACGCACGTGTCAGGTTGGTAATAAAATCGATCTCTTTCAGGCTCCATGTGGGTCGGGTCTAGTCCCAACCATCGAGCCTACGCTCCTCTAGCGGTCTAACATAATCTAGCCGAGTAAAGGCCGGTGCTAGTCAATCTATTGTCCGATGCGAATGAGAAAACTCGAAAAACAAAAAAAATTAAAGATTAATATTATAAGAAATTTCAAACTAACACCTTTACGATAGATTGAAATCAAATTAATTTTTTAACCATAAAAAATCTTAAACCGAAACAATTGTAACAAATTTACCCCAAATTAATTTTTTAACTATCAAAAATCCTAAACGGGTATATCTTTGACAAATTTACTCTAAATTGGTGTACGTGTAATAAATTTAAACTCCGTTAATTTTCGTTAAATTTTATTATCAAATTGCTGATTTGCACGACACATGCCAATTGTTAGATATATACGTTTAGGTTTCTTATCCCCTATTTATCACATAAGTATCAATTTGAAATTTTTCGTGGTATTAATCCAATTTAACAGAAAGTAATGGATGGTAAATTTGTCACATACGTATTAATTTTGGAGTTTTTTATGGTCAAAATAATTAGCTTATGAAAAATTTGTCACATATGTGGTGGTCAAAATAATTAATTTATAGTAAATTTATCATAGATATATCTGTTTGAGATTTTTGATGGTTGAAAAAATTATTTAAAGTAAATTTGTCATAAGTGTATCAATTAAGGATTTTTTATGGTTAAAAAATTAATTTAAGATAAATTTATTATAAATATACTAATTAAAAGTTTTTCGTACCTTAATATGAACAAAATAAGTAATATTATTGCATTTAGCTTATAGCTTGAATTACATTGAATTACGATTTCTATTGCTGACAGTCTGAGAAAGAGCACATACATTATCCGACGGACAGACGCCGACAGTGTCCGCAGCTCTCTGAATCGATCGGCCATGGACGACCTCCCCCTCCAGAAGATCGCCATCTCCGGCCCCACTCTCTCCTCCCTCCTCCAGCGCGTCTCCTCCTCCCCGGCCGACGCCGACGGCCTCCTCTTCGGCCACATCTCCCCCGTCGCCCCCTCCACCCTCTCCGACGACCCCTCCTCCGCCGCCACCGCCGCCTCCACTTCCAACTCCGCCGCCCTCGTCGCCACCGTCACCTCCTTCCTCTGCCCCGGCTGCCCGCTCTCCTTCTTCGACTCCCTCGGCCGCCTCCTCTTCCCCTCCCTCCTCCACCACTCCCAGCACCGCCTCATCGGCTGGTTCTCCTCCCGCCGCCGGTCCCGCCTCCAGCCCTCCATGCGCGACTTCAACGTCGCCGCCTCCCTCTCCTCCGACCCCTCCCTCTCCTTCCCGATCGACGCCTCCGACGGCTTCTCGCCTCGCGTCTTCGTTCTCTTCTCCACTCCGCCCCTCGACTCCGCGATCCACACCCACGAGTACCGCGCCTTCCAGTTCCGCACCGCCGCGGACACCTTCGAGCCGAGGTCGATCGACGTCGTCAACATCGGGCCCGGGTTCCGAGGGCACTACGGGAATTTCAGCCCGAACTCGTCGTTCCCGTGGTTGGCCTGCGATTCGAGGGGATCGTCGATGATGCAGGAGGACGGTAAGGAAGAGCGCTTGAGTGAGATACGGCAGGTTGCGAAGAACCAGAACGAGATTGATTTGATTGAGCACTTGAGTGAGATGAGGCAGGCCGCGAAGTACCAGAATGACATTGATTTGGTCGCCGAGGGTTTTCCGATCGCGAAATTGGGCAGACTAATGGGGCCGGAAGCCAGTAGCTACACTGCTGGGTTGGAGGAGATGTATGAGAAGATGTTGACGAAGATCGACAGCTTGGCCAGGCTCGTTGAGAACAGCTCTGCTCAGGTCCTTCAGATGGTGAGCTCCCTGTGTCTGCATTGGTGCTTCTCAAGTTCTGCTTTTGTTTAGGAAGGTTAATGATGGATGATGAAGTAAATGTTTTAGTATGAAGTCATTGCGCGTACATTGCATTAGTCCTATTTCTCTTGCTTGAGGAAATGTAGTGGTGCTAGTTTAGTGTGTGGTTAAAGAGGTTATTGCACTCCACATTACCGTGGTGAATCTCCTTTTTCACACTTGTTTTTATCATCATCGAAGGTAGAATCTTGGGATCTGTGGTTACTGGAATACTTCCATGTTTCTTCAGGCTTCTCATGTTGGTCAATCTGAATCAGTTTTCTGTTATGTGCTAACTTGGTATGAGCTTGTGTTGCATTCGTGGTTAGGAGCAACATAATTCAAAGTTGAGGGCGGAAATTGCTGGGATCAAGAGGGTTGTCAATTGCTAGCGGTAAGTGCCGTTCTCTTGTATCTGGATAAGTTTTGATTGTCTGGTTTTTGCCCCCTATGAATATGTGACATGTTGGTTCTTAATTGACCCTCCCCAAGTCATTAACTGTATTAAGATACTATCGTCTCTCATGAAGTCATCACCCTACTCTGGGTTTAAATGAAAACTTAGTAATGTGTTCGTTTAACTTTCGATTCAGTTTATGCATCTGCATAATTCCCAAGGTGTCGAAAGAGGAGAAAAAGAAAAAGAGAAGATGACTGGAGAGGAATGATCTTGTACTTCCCTTAAAGAAGTGATAAAATTATTTTTGTCCCAATGCCATCTTGTAGCTCACTAGAGTAAGCAATATGAGGGCTGCTATGCCCTTGCTAAACATATGGAGATTGTCAATGGAACGTGCAATGGGATACTTGGCTGCAGTAGGTTCGACCTTTTCATGTATGTAGAATGTTGGTTGCAATGGCTTGAGGTTTTAACGTTTGTGAATCTGAAGTTCAATAATCTCTGAGTTTGTGCCTTATTTATTTATTTTTTTTAACTTTTTTCCAACGAAATGTCACTTGACTCCTAGAGTAGTAGTGGATTGAGTTTTGGGGAGCTTATATTTGGATAATACAGTGTGTACGAGAGTAGTACTCTAAGCATCTCCTTTTTTGGGTATTGAGTACTTTGGTTGAAGGAAGTATACACTAGCACAATGTTGTGCCTGCGAGTTTAGGGTTTACTGATCGTGATCACTGGTGAGGCTTGTGACCATCTTTTCTTCTGGTGTCTTCTTTAGGTGCACATGCTTGTGCATGGTATAGTAACAGATGTCTTTCCATTAAGGAGGTATCGGACCTGTTGTGATTGGCAATAAATATAAAAGTGTTGATCCTAATTCTTCAATAAAAGTTGTGTTATAAACTTTTTTGTACTGGGCAGTAGAGTCGAAATCACCCCTTTGGTTATGGGTCTTACTTGGGCAAAACACAAAATAGATTATCATGTTAATTGCTGGTTTAAGGACTGGAACTGACCTGGAATTTAAGGGAAAAAAGTAATGATGTATGCTGGGGATGGGATGATCATACATTGACTTCTGATTAAGCATCTGGTGAGTGACTGAGTTATGCCAATAATTTGGCTTCCTTAATGAGCGGTTCCAGGTCTCATTTATTAGGTTATGGCTAAATATCGAGAAAACAGTTAATGCTGCTGGCAAGTATCTTTTTTTTTTGGGTTGAAGTTGAGAACTTCCGGGAATTAGTAGGTTTAGTATTCCCTACTAGTTTTTCTGAAGCGCTGTGATATGTGTATGTGACTATAATTTATGCTATTTACAACTGGCCAAGTGCCTTCCTGAATCTGGAAGACAGTGTATGCTTCAAAGCTGTGGCTCTTGACCTTTACCCCATGAAAATCTTCCTTAAAGAAACAATTCATTGTAGTCAATTCATGAGTAGATAGCTTGTTCTGCTTTTCACATAATTACCACGTCTAAATGATGTGAAAATCCACACATCACTCAGAGACATACTCCAACTGCATATTTTCATGCTTTTGCATATTTAGCGGCATGAGGCTGCCTGTTCTAAGATTATCATTTATGATGACATATATTCATGCTGTGACACATGTTCGTCCTAATTTTTTGTCTTGGATTTCTTCTTGGACATCGCAGTAGAGAGAAGTGCTTGATGTTGCTAATGTGTCAAAGGTGGCAGAGAAAGGTTTTGAAGACCCCCTTGCGACCATTTAGTGGCAGAAGAGTGTGATGCATTAATAAATTTACAGGGGATTTGAAGCTAGGTGGATGATCGATGGGGAGGTGATGCGATTGATACTATATTCAATTAATCGTTTTTGGGAGAGGATTCAGCAACCTCCATATCGGAAATGCGATGATGACTTCGTATTTTTTCCGCATTTCGCTTCGGTAGACGTTTGGGTCTATTGTATCTTCTGGGAATTGATTAACTATGACCCTCCCCGATTATGATAAAGTGGTTGAAGATGATTTTCATACCGCAAGGGTGTTTGCAGTAACTCTTTCCCCTTGGGCACACATCCTATCAGCATTCTTCTTGTGCTTGTTGGGCACATTCTTGCGTCCGGTGCTCCCACTGACTGGGTAAGATGATTGAAGGCACTGTGTGGTTCAACATTTGGCTAAGGGATTTTGAGAAAATGCAAATACCTTTGAGCTAAAGGTCTTTTTCAAAATGTAAGTAGTGTTTGGTAAAATGTATTTTAAAAATACATTTAGAAAGCAACTTTGATGTAAATGTTGTTTGGTGAAAAATGAACTTTGTAAAATTTTTTTTTTTTTGAAAAAAAGGCAGCGGCGGCGATCGGCGGCCGGCGACCGGTGGTGGCGCCGATCGGCGGCCGGCGGCCAATAGGCGATGGCAGTGGGCGGCGGCGGCAAGTGAATGTGATAAAATTAAAATAAAAAAAAAAATTAGTTGCATTTCGCAAAAATCCTTTAACTCAACGTACCTTGGGCTAAAGGACTTTGGAGAGCATTTGAGATGTAATTGCGTTTTTCCAAAGTGAACCAAAAAATGAATCAAATAACATTTACATTTGGCCAAGGGACTTTGGAGTCCCAATGCTTATTTGAAATGCTGAACCAAACAAGGTCGAAAGCATGAATCTTCGTCTGCTAACAGGAGAGAGGCATATCTGTTGAGTGAACATTACTGCTACTTCACGGTCTGAAAGTAGAAGATTACCCTTCTTGCCCTCTCTTCAGGCATGTCAATATACTTAAAATGATTATATAATGGCTCCCCTTCGGTGAATCTTGAGTAACCCAGAATCAAAGTAGAACATGCAAGAATATATGAATATCATCAGACGTTCCAACTCATGCGGCTTCATCACTTCAAGATGACTACAATTACATTCATTGTCTATTGCGCGAGGACGGTAACTACATCAAGCAAAAGATTCAATTACCGGTCAGAAAACTAATGCAACGTCGAATGAAAAAAATAACCAACTTCGGAGATACGAGCAGAACTCCAGATGCGCCATCCAGAGAGCTCATGGTAAAAGAGGGGAAGATAAATAAAACACTTCGATTTGACAATTTGGAAGCCATCAATGTTATGTGCAGCAGTTGGTGTGGTTTAGGAATGATATATAGATGAACCAGTGAGAACTGTATGACTGTGTGCATCAGTGAGAACCAGTTGGTGAGAACCGTATGACCAAGGCGCCAAGAGGGCCGGCCAGCCACTGCCGTCAAAACTAAGGTTCTTCCATCTCAACGTTTATTTCTGGTAGCTTGATTTCTGTTTTGGTGCCGGCATTTCTCCAATTAGCTGTTAATGGCGATAAAAGCCAAGAGTGAACTACTACCGAGTGGAAGTATCATGCTTCTCGGGAACTCTGTTCGGTTATGTATATGTCCTTTGTGGCGCTTGCTATAAGCACGCGAGAAAAGCAATCACGTGCAAACTCGATTTGATATCAGTCGTTTCCTTGTTCTGCCTCAGACCAAATCCTTTCCCATGGTCCACCTTTTGTTCCTAATCTGGAATCATATCACTAATTGTCAGAGAGAGGCATGACTATCAAATAAATTTTGGAGTCCTAGTAGCCAGCTCTCAATGCGGCGCTAATAAATCCAATTGACTATCGCTACATAATCTATCACAAGGACATCTCATGGAGTCGCCTATCCTTTCAGTTTCACATACGATGAACATTCTGAGATATTCTATTAGACGAAAGCTCATTTTATTAGCTTCTTAATCAAAATGCTCTAGATGTGCTTATGTGTGCGCGTCAGGGTAATCTCAAGGTTCAACTTTGTTTGTAGAACTGACGAGCCATAAAGCTTAGTCAAAACCAGTTTACCTCCAAATGCCAGCCACTACCCGCAATGTCATGAAGAGAAACAACCCTGTCCAAACGCCAGCAAGACCAAACGTGGGAGCTGTTGCCAGCAAGAAAGCGGAAGAAACTATCCCAACAAAGACCTATTTAGTGCAGCAATGGAGGACGTCAGAAATTTCGAAGCTGTTGTAGTTTTGAATAAATGTAGAGTGAGCGAAGAGTCACCATGGAATAGGCAGCATATCCGAAATCCGAAACCCCATAGTAGAGCCCATCAATAACGAATGCCACAGCGTTCATTGGTTGAGATCCAGCAACAAACTGCAAAATATCAGTGTGAGCTACCTAGCAGCATCATGTCTACAATATCGAAAAGTCAGCTAAAGGACAGTCTGCATTACATGCGTCCGTTTTCCTTCTCTTTTTGAAATTTTTGAGAAGACAACAAGTATTATGAAGTCTGAGAAAATCCTCTTAAAGTATAAGGAGTGCTCTGGTGCAAGGCTCCTAGACTGCAGGATGTGAAAGGATTGGTATAAATGCAGACTTATCATGCATGGAAGGGAAGCTGTTTCTAACACTCGAATCCATGACGGCCAAGACAATGGAGAAAGCTAATGGTTTTGCCAAGAGTCACTATTTCAAAATTTGTTATCCAGCTGAGAAAAGAAAAATCTAGAAGACGCTCAGAAGCAGATGCGGATAGCGTAAACCATTTAAAAAAGAAATGGAAATGTTCAGCTTCTTACCGCTTTCTGCTTGAGTTTGGTTTAGTTTGGGTATGAAATCACCTCACATGTAGTTAAACATTTGCTCCTACTCCCAAACCCTTCCAAAAAAAATGATGAACATGTGCATTTTGGCGAACATGTGCATTCTGGCATTTTCTTACCCAGAACCAGAAAACAAAAAAGTCCAATTAAAGACCGTTAGGCGTTAGCATAGGCACTCTCTTACCAGAATACCCGCCCCGGCAATTTCCAGAACTTCAGAATCCGTGCTGAATAATCTTGAAAAGGCTCCAAACCCAGCAAAAAGAATGACAGCTAGAGCAACACCGGTGGCCACACCAATCTGTTCAAAAGTTGAAAGCACAAAGTAAGGTGGGAACACAGTGCTCTCTATTTCCTTGGAACAACAATCAAGAAATTGATCTTTTTCACATTAGCATAACAACATGCTGAAGCAACAATTACCTGAAGAACCATGTATACCACTTCACGTGCTTGCCCATAGTCTCCTTGGGAGTAACCACGGGCAAGAAGAGCCTGTGAGAAAAAGTCGAGCAATTTAAAGAGAACCTGAGGTGCAGTCATGTGCAGACGCTAGCTTAACGATGAAACTTCTGGAGGTGCACGAAGCACCAATATTATCCTTTGCGATATCAGAAAGTTGCAAGAGACATTATAGTCAATTGTGAATCTATCCCAAATATGAATTTCCATGTTGGTATTTTACCTGAACTGCAAGAATATAGAGTATTTCTTGCTCTACAGAGTGATTCCTAAAAGGATAAATAAGTCAGGGTTTTAGGCTATTTGACAGTTTCTTCATAGAATACTTTGTAAATTGCTTAACAAAGACAGCAAACGAGTAGAAAGGCAACTCCATGACAAGGGAGAACTCATAAAACGGTTTGCTCGTCGATCTTGCTGAGCTAATCTATGACAAGTTACAGAACAGAAAGAGCTGATTAGGTACCTGGCCAGCAATTGCCAGAGCATCAGTAAGCAAAGATACAGTCAACCATACTTCCGTGCAGATCTGATAACCAGCCATAGGTATAGGGCCCCTCCTAGCAGCCATTGATGTTGCCAAAGTCATAGTAATGAGAACTGCTAAGGTTCTGCCAATAAGAAGGCCACCTGAAGATACAAGAAGCCTCACTTTAGAAGAAACTGGCTTTGCAACAAGCCGCAGTTACGCATCATGGCCTAAAAAATTCAATCTGCCTTTTGAACCTTAGTCTTGTCATGGACTGAAAAATGTATTCATAAGTGGACTTTCTGATTTTGTGCCTCACTTAGGGTTCTTTCCAGAGCTACTTGCCAGACGGAAATTAGGACAACATAAAGTTCTGGCAATTCTGGAGAAATTAGATTCTAAATTTGCCCTTAATTGGTTCAATAATTTACTCACCATATAGATGCAACAGATGATGAAGGTGCAAAATAGAACTAAAATAAAACAGGTTTCCCTAATAAGAGTCATACCTGATTTCAGATATTGGATGATTTTTCTCCCATCAAAATTTGGAGAGATCAGTAATACTTCATCATTAAGCTTCCATAGCAGTATTAAAGCTATCAAATATCTGTCATATAGAAGGCAAACAAATTTAAAACCATTTAGAGGACAAAGAAATTGCAGCAAATCACGGTATCAAAAAATCACAATACTCTGCAAATAGATATGATTTTGTTAAATTTACCACAGTATTGACATACTCAGAAATCACTGTTGCTGTTGCGGCACCACTAATGCCGAGATCAAAAAGAAATATCAAAATTGGATCCAGAAATGCGTTCAGTAAGTTGCCAGCCACTGCAGTTCAAAAAAAAAAAAAACATATTGTCAAAAACTATGCCAGGAAAAGAACCATAATATCATCATGTGGACAGAAAATTGTTTTCCTTTGTGACAATTCCCAACATCATCTGACTATGAACTCAGGCATCTCTTTAAGGACAAGCATCTCATAGTGTTTCAAAAGCCAATCAGCCAATGACCAGAAATTAGCATAAAAAGTAGCGATTAGGCAAACCAAGCCAATTTCAGTTTAGTTCATGTAAAGCTGCTGAATCCGTTAAAAGATAGAATAGAAATGAGCCTGTCTGTCTGCAACTGGACTTATTAAGTGGACATAATATTATATAGATTGAACCTAAAATATAACATTTACACTACTAAGATAAAATTTGATTATCAATGTTCTTATTCATATTTTTACATATATGTAAGATTACTGCGGATCATAACGATTTACGCGAAGCCATCAAGGCTAGTTAAGAGGCATCATTGCAACAGTATACTAGTTTACCAGAGGCATCTGCTGGCAGCCAGAACAGACACAGAAAGAAGCAGCTGAAGTTGTCAAGTCTTAAATCAAAAGCATAGTAAGTGACAAAGAGAATTTCGATCACATCAATTCGCCATAAAAAGAAAATTGCATGTTTTCATTTTACCAAAAAATCTAGTTTTTCCAAGGGGAAAACTACTTTGTAAGTCCTTGATGGTTCTGTGAAAACGTTACTTGTCCTTTTGTAAGTTCACTGATTCTCACGTACCTTGACATTGTCTTGTTCCCTTTAGGACATCAATTAAGTTACATACTTCCACAGAGAAGATCACTCTCTTTGTGAGAAAGTTCTAGAATATTATATTATTTAACGGTCTTCTTCATAATTATTCACTGCCAATCTTCGTTTAACAATGAATCTGATTAATTAGAGTTCTACACTATAATATCCTAGAAAGAGATCCTGTTTCTTCATAGTGTTAAAGCTAGAAGATCCTATTTCCAAGAATGAGATTCCCACATTCATTGGTGAAGGAAATCATAATATTCCATCACTAATTTTCAACTGAACTCATTGTGGTACATACCTATCGCATATAGAGGTGTCTTTGTGTCCTTAAATCCACGAAAAGCACCTTGTGCAGCAAGTGCTACTACAATTGCTGGTGCACCAAAAGCTCTCATATATAAGAACTGTTCAGCTGGTATTCTAATTGGCGAATCCTGCAGATGAGAGAACCTCAGTGAACGCCAAAAAGATATTACAGAATTGTCACTAAGATTGTAAAGAAAAATCTATATCAGATAGTATGCAGATGTTTCAAACAAAGTGCCCTCCAATCCTTTCCTGTTACAACAAAACTGAGGTGCCTAATTTTAACGTAATTTTCAATTTATGCCCTATGAGTCCAGGACACTCCTCGGCAGAGAGGTAAATATCTGTAGAGCGCCTCCCCCAGTAAATGCCATTACATGGAAAAATGATAAAAATAAGAGAATTAAATGATGATCATTTTCTCATAAAGTGAGGTGCCAAGTGTCTAAGCAGGCCTCTTGTGGCCTTCTGCAAGTAACAAGATAAACTTTTAATAAGCACAAACGAGGGCCATAGTGGAGCTCTTGTCATGATTTGTCTATGACAGACTAGACTAAGCATGGAGAAACTGGACTAATCAATTAACTTCATACTTGGAAAAGGCAGACATACAACAGATATGCCCATCAAATTGATCCAGAAACCTGAGCCAGCTGAAAGTGCAACACTTTCGGCAATCCCAATGCCAGTAGCCAATGCTAATGAAGTGGATAGTGATGGAAGAAGCTTCTTTGTTTGTTGCTCCTCGGCAAAACCTAGATAAAATCAATAAAGCAGGAAAAATTAGAGGACAATAGCTGGAGCAACAATAGTAACCCTGTCCTAAAGTATCATAAATAAGAATAGATAAATTACCATCACCGAGTCGATGATAATCATCACTGCTCTTATCTGACATGGCTTGCTCTTCAGCTACAAACGACGTGGTAATGTTGAGCAAGGGAACATTAAATAATTTTGAAACCAGATTGAACACAGAAACTGACACTCCAACTGCTGCCAGTTCCGATGATCCTGAACAGAGAAAAATGACCAAGAGTAAGAAATAATCCTCAAGTAGTCAATGAGTTTCACTCACAATACACGATGCCGATTCTTCATTCTAACAAGCACCGAGGCTGTGACATTCAACCATTTATTTGTCCGAGTAAATTAGTAAAATTTCACCACTGGCAGCCAATTTACAGTTTTCATAAGCTGATATCTCTACCTGAAAGCGATGACATTATCATTGCAAAGCATTATTACATCATAACCATGAACATCTTTTCCAGCATTTTGTGAGAACTGCTGCCAAATAACTTTCAAACAAGCAAGTAACGATCCAAACTAGACTTTGCACAATTCATTAAGTTCAAGAGTTACCTATGTGACCAACAAAAGCACTGTCCACCAAAGACGCAATTGGGTCAGCAGCCAAAGCCAGAGCAGCTGGTAAAGCAATGGACAAAATCTCCAACCCGATTTCGCTGAACCTAAATCCATCCCTGCACACTCCCAAACAAGCACTCGAAAATCACGTATGTAACTCAATATTCAACTCCAACCACTCGGGAGCAGACGCTTCGTACCTCGAACTTTCGAAAACACGATCAACCCAATTCAGCGGCTTCGGAGTTGCGCCTCGGGCCTTCTCAACCTCCGCACGAGGTTCGGCCGGCCTTGGCTCGGACGGCGACCTTCGAACCGCAGCCGCACTTCGCTTGACATCGGACGACTCCGGGACGGCCTTGGAACGGGCGGAGCAGCGGGCTCTGCAGCGGCTCCGAGGCGCGGAGGAGGAAGGGCTCGAGTGGAGGTGGCTCACGGAGGAGAGGAAGCGATGGGGCGAGAGCGCGATCGCCATTGGAGAAGCAAAGCGCAACGTGTCGCGTCAACGTATACGCGGAACCACCATGAATGAATGCGGCTTGCAGTCACAGGACAGCTGAGTTAATGAACGTCGGATCTTCCCCGTGGAAGCCATGGAAGAGGGAAAAGAGAGAATATCTTCGAGGCTTGTGAACTTGTGGACTGTCGATGAAGCACGTGTTGGATGCGAAGGTTCCGATTCCTATTCGACATACTGTACGACCTTTCTTGTACCACAATGTTCGTTTGTACCAGAATGTTCCCGTAAAAAATCTATCTTAATTCGAAAGCAGCAGTACCGTCAAAATTTTCAAATCCGTACACTTGCGTTACATTTATCTCAACCTTTATAAAAAAAAATTAACTTTTGTGTCGGAAAAAATCTCAAATTATTCATTCATTAGCTTCCGCCGGACCAGAAATCACACGTGACAAACAACTCAAATGATAAGGATATGACGTGAATTTGGCTTGAAAATTTGAAAACTCTATTCGGGCGTGCGTCATACTTTCCCGCGATAGGAAAGCACGTGAATCTTGCTTCACCGGACAAGGGTTTAGGAAAGTCGCCCCGGCAGGAGTCTCAAGGGGACAACGTTCTCCCGGACACCGGAGGACTTTTATAATTTAAGTCCATAATTTTTCATTAGTAGTTTGGGTTTGAGTTTGAGCTCGGGCTCACGAACGATTCTTGTTATACGTACTCTTTTTCACTTTATAATTGAGTGATGTAACAAGACATTCTAAGTCTTAATTATAATGAAATCCTCTACTAGACGTAATCCTAAAATCTCGTATTTTAATTTTTTTACTTTTTCGCTTTACGATTTACTTCAATTTGATTATGCGCTGAGCCTAACAAACTCTATAAATATCGTAGACATGGGAAACTATGAAGTGTTGGCATGCACGCAAAATTAAATGGATATGTAAGAAGAGAAAAGCTCACTGCCACTTTCCCATTCTCTCGCCTTTAAGGTGGTTCTAAGCTATTTATTTTTCAATCAAATCCTATTTATTTGTGGGATCAAATCATTCGGTCGCGTACAGTTACAAACGCTCTGTCAGTAGCATGGTAGAAATAATAACATAGTGACCCTGATTTAACTCATCATTAAGTTAGAAGTTATGAAAAAAAAAACGACACCCCTAGATTAATTCACTTGATGAATTATGTGCTTCGGCTCGCTTCATATCAAGCCTTACAATTTTGTTCCTTAGCATACAAGTAGCCACCCATCTCGATGGTGCACTCTCTTGATAACATCAAAGTTTTATATGTATATCGGGAATGCTTTCTCCATGCACGATGCGCAATTCGATTCATTCATGCACATCTTCGACATTCTCGATGCCAGGAGATGCTCCTTTGTTCGGGTCCTATGACCTCGGTGATCACTCTCCACCTTGTTAGACTGGGTTGTTGCATACAAAAATAATAATTTGGGGGAAAGAATGAGAGAAGGATTGGGCATGAATGCCCCAGCTCGCTCGACTATCGACAGGGGCCTCCACCTCGTCGGGACACAAGTGAAATGTTCAAAGGTCATCGGAACCTGCTAGATCTGAAGGTGAAATTAGTACAAATAGTAAATCAACTCAATTTCCAGATTGAAAGTTTAAGGTCTGCTCTACAACTTTTTAAGTTATGATTTTTTTTTTCCAAGTAGGCTCACAAAAATATAGAATTAGCAATCTAGCCCAAAAGATTGCTTAGGCCTTGAAGAAGAGCCCATCCGAAAAACAAAAAATTTAAGGCTCAAATGATTGACCAAACCACGTCTGAATTTAACGATCCACCCGCCAAATTGAAGCTATGGAAGTCCTCTACAATTTTGTAGTTCATAGATTTTATAAAATTTCAACCTTAAGGACCTCGCAACCCTAGAAACCGTTACTATACCTAGTCTGATATTTTTCAGAAGACGGATTAGGAAGGGGACCCATGATTCCAAGGCACATTTACCCTAGTAAATGAGCTCCTCTTGGGGCATGCAACCTATCAAAATGAAGCTCTTTCCTTCCTTTATGGATGTTTAGTCGACAACTTCTTAATCTTAAGTTCGTGAAAAGTTTAACAACACATAAGACTTCAATATGCGTATTGAACATCAGATACATCGAAATGCACCACAGCCTAAATGAACAAGCTTATGGAAATCGGTTCTAAGAAAGCAAAAAACCAAAGAATCCACAACCATACAACGGGCGTAAGTAACATTTACGTGAACAGAAGAAGAAAAGGGTCATTTAGCCGTATGAACTCCTACTCAAAATCAAGATGACAGGATGGAGGATGAGTTCACGACGTCCGTTCGAAGGAACGTGATGAGCTTTGTCCTCTCATTTTTCATCGCCATCCATTCGGAGTCCTCAGAGGATGATGGAAAAAACGCAAGAATGGTTCTGGTACGATGGGGAGAGCGGGACGGCGAAGGAATTGCAAAGGAACCGAGATTCATCGGAGAAGGAAGGACGCTGATCAGGAGTAAAGGACACCGGAGGAGGCAGAATAAAATTTGAAACATAAAGGCCCGAGTATACATTCTTATGCTGGATTAACACTTGTATGCAATTTTTACAAATTTTGTGGGATTTTGACCTGGAGTTGACTTTTTACGTTTAATAAAAAAATCAACCTAAAAGTCAACTTTTGTTCATTATGAAAATGATGCCTAATGACCAATAAAATGCGCTACTCCTAATTCTACATGCAAAGAGGATACTATGGACATTCATCTATTTTCTTGTTAAGAAATGAGTCGCCATGACTCGAAGATCCCGAATCTCGGATGTCAAATTTTCTAATTTCACCGATCGCGAAAATTATTATTAAAACTAATAATTTTCATTGATGGCAAGCAACACATGACAAACGATGTATTTAGAAGTAACCACGTCTTCTTTTTGGGAATGGTCAATTTATATATAGCAACTCACTATATGAAAATAAAGCAAAAGGGAAAAAATTCTCATTCATTTTGCAGGTAGTCCTAGGGTGATCAGCTCTAGGGTGGGCGGGTTCCCACCCTAGAACCCGAAATCGCCCACTAAGGACCAATTCTATAAATTCTAGAATCGGGAACCACCTATTGGTTCCTAGACCCACTGGCAAATAGACTACCGGTCCAGTCTCGTCCGATTCTCGGGTGGGTTCACGGAACCAATTGTGTCCACTGTCTTGGGAGGCTAGGAATCAAAGTGTGTAGATGAGGGTGGTAGTCACAGTGCGAGAGGACATGAAATGGAGGTTGTTATTGCGTAACTCTCTGGAGTTGCAGGTGGGGAGCAACATTATGCTATAGGTGTGTCCAAGAATTACAAGAAAATTGTAAAAATTGTCCCCAAGTCCCCAGGAAATGGCAATACAAGATGTTGAGAAAAACCTCAAACTGATTTTGAAGTTGACAAAACAATCCATAATCTCTTAATCTGAGTTAATACAATGAAATACTTGTTTTGCAAATTATCCATAGGTATGGGTTACACAATATTGAATCTGATAGAAAAGGCTCGGACGTTATTTTGAGGGACTCGAATCTTGTATCAAGTTCGGACGTTGAGCGGGGAGCTCGGACATTGAAATGATGCTCTAGCTTGGAGAGGAGTATTCACGTGCAACAACCAGATTATAAAATGACATATTCAAGATAATTTAACCGACATATTACATCATCACAACAGTTAGCAGATCACGCTGGATTCGTACTTGAAGATTCTCAATCATGAAGATCAATCAAGGACGCGGATTAATGGAGGCAAGGATGACTCACCTAATGAAGCAATCTATCGATGAAAACTCAGAATAATGACTGTATGGGCAATTTGATTCAAAGAGATAATCTTTCCTTTGTTGACCTCAATGGATACGAAATCCTTTGTATACCGTCTCATCCAAACGGGAAAGTTTTGGCAAACGATCCTCTAGAGATCTTGCAACAGTCAATTGGAGATGGAGGAGTATAAAAGGGCACTTCAAGACCGAAGAACAAATGAGCGAGGGACAAGAGTTCAAAATTTGAAGATCAAGAGAGTTTCACATCTTTCACGTACCTTTGATCCTACACTGTAATATTTGGAGGAGAACATACGAGTGTAAGAGCATTAGACAAGAAGTCCAGTCACCATATTGTAACTTCTAAGCTATTCACTAGTGGAATCATCAGCCAGCGTAAACAAGTGGATGTAGACTTGAATAAAGTCGAACTACTAAAAATCCTACGTGTACATTCTCTTACTCTAACTCTCTCTGGTTGCTTCCTATTATAGTTTAAATGTGCTAAACGTTACATCTTAGAATATCGCTATATGAACTAGCTATCATCATCCGAACGAAGTTATGAGCATTCTCGTTTTCATTCCACATTAGATTTTTATAAAAATCCCTAAAATTACCTATTCACCCTTCTCTAGGTAATGACGTTAGCCTCAACACAAGAGAAATGCCAAGAGGACTTGCTAGTGCCAAGAGCGAGCTATAAGAGTCGAGAGAGATTGAGAGAGCAAGTCGCGAGAGAGATGGGAGGATTTAGGGCTTTTTGAGAGAGAATGTGCATGAGGAAAAGATTAGGACCAAGGAGTGAGGAGCGTGAGAAAGAGTTGGAATTAGGAATTGGGGTTTTGAAAATATAGAAATTAATATATATGTATATCGAACAAGTCCGGGTAGTTCTATACTTGGAATCGGAAATCGGACCGGTACTCACCGGTTCTAATTTGAACTAGTAACCAAACCGGTTCCCATGAAAATCGCTCAAAACCGGCCAATTCACTCTATTCTTCTATAAAATGGTTGTTGGATAGTTTCCGATCTAGTCACGTTCTTTTGCACACATGTTGGTAGCCCCATCTTCTTGCTTACTCTCACTTAGATTGAAAAGGACAATTATCAACTCACTATTTAAAAATAAAGCAATTGGTCATATATTCTACAATTTGGAAGTGGTCAATTGAAAAGAACAAATATCAACTTAGTGGCCAGCGAGGGTCACTAGTCCGCAGCATAGTGCGGCCATCGACCCATGTCTTAGGCCGCAGCCTATTGGATGTGGATGTCTAACATTAAGAGAGAGAGAGAGAGAGAGAGAGAGAGAGAGAGAGAGAGAGAGAGAGGAAGGAATGGTGCATGACAAAGGTGACTTTTTGGGCTTTGTTAATAAACGCCATATATGTAAAATAATATTAATGACGAGTATGATATATTTTTAACAATAAAATACATTGATGTCATACAACACATAACAAATGATGTATTTAGAAGGGACTAGTTTTCTTTTTTGTAATTCTCTACTATAAAAAATCAGTACTTCGGAAAGCCACATATAGCAACTCTCTCTTTGAAAATAGAGCGAAAGGAACAGAACTTTCTCATTCAATTTACGAGTGATATCATCTTCTTGCGTACTCTTGCTTGCTCTCTGAGATTCCAAAGGACATACCCTCTCTTTGAAAGTAAAGTGAGTGGTTCCACTTAACAAGATAAGAACAGCAAAAGTGACATCACTTTCGGACAATGTTCATACTTTTTTTCTGCTCACTTAAGTACCACATCGGAGTAAAATCGATCATTTGAATGACATTTTCAGGAAATCATCATACGTGGATTTTTTCCTTAATTTTCCATTCCAACATGGATTTTTTTTATAGTTTGAAATGTTTCTTTTCTTTTCTTTTTGTGCGAGGGTCATTAGTGACCCTCGCCAGCCTCGCCAGCCGCATGTGATGCTCAGCCGGCGAGACTGCGAAAGCCTGTTTGGACTAATGATTAACGCTGTTCAACCCTGTTTTCTTTTGGCCAAGGAGTTCGGTAACTCCTGCCCTTGGTTTAAGCTCCATCGACCGTTCATGTTCTCATCAGTAGTTAAGTCATAGCTATTACAAAACTGTTTTTTTGTCTCAATTTGATGGGCTTTTAAGTGAAAATGCTAAGGCCTAGCCCTCGTGCGAATGAAAACAGGAGCAAATCTAGCATTGGACTGTTATTGCTAATCTATATGTTGGTTGTGCTATGGAGGCTAAGTTTTTGATTGTTTCGGTATGCTGATGCCTGTGTAGAAACACTCACAACATGTTTGATAATATTCCCGAGTCAGTCTTTGCACCTATGTTGCTGATTTACATAGGTTCTTAAGTGTGTTTAGTTAAGTCCGCGAAGGCCCTCGACTGACGTCTAGTGACCATCGACCAGCGTCCCAAACCTACAACTCAGCAACCAACCACTAGCAACCTAGAAACCCAAAAACCTAGGCCAGTGACCGGCAACGGAAGAGGTGTGGTGGGGAAGGCGAGGTTTTTTCTCGGAGTCTTGGAAACGCCTCCGAATGGCGAAGGCTGGCGTCAAAGAGGATGCTCACCGGAGCAAGGAGAATTCAGATATGAGGTCGAGGTGGGTGATGGACAGAGGCAAATTACAATCAATTGGCAAAGGGACAGGCAAGTGATGGGTGAGCAAGGACGAATCGGTGGGAGTCTCGAGAGGCTAGGTGTGCGGCGGAGCCCTTACTGGATTTGGGCTCGGCTAGCCAAAATCCCTAAATGCTACACTACGCCAACCCTAGAGATAGTGGAATTCTGCGTCCTTCCCTTACTACAAATTAGATTGGCAAAATGAAATTTCAAGAAAATAATAAAAATTCAAAATTAAATTACATAAATTTTAAAAATTGTCAACACCAGATTTTCTAGCGTCCATATTGGATTTTTCAATGTCTACGTCAAATTTCCAACGAGACTAATGACTAATGACACTTGCGTGATCGATTTTTCAAATTTGTGGTACTCAAGTGAGCGAAAAAAAGTTATGATACTCAAGTGAGTATCATACAAGAGTTATAGCACTCCTTTTGTTCTAACATTGTGAAAATAATTTCGATACGACTAGACAAAAAAAAAAAAAAAATCAGCTCATCATTTTACTTGCTCTTGTTTCATCGGTATGGGTCAAAACAGAGAGACCACCCCTTAACATGATAGCAATCGCCACCATGCTCACAATGAATTAGTCATTTTCACAGCCCATACAAAAAGCACATTTGAAAAGACAGATATCAACTCACTCTTTGAAATAAAGCGAGTGGTCCCATCTTCTACAATTTGCTTGTAACGCACCAAAACGTCACGAGATTATTACTCACTAATTATTATGAGTATGCGAAAGCACATTAAAGCATTCCCAATATCCCATACGTAACAAGCACACACAAAAAAAATTCGTATGCATCTTATTATATTTTGAAATCGGTATTACAATGTTCAAGTAAAACACAAAATACATAACTCCTCGGAAGGGTCAGGGTCACCTAACTTCAATACTATACTGTGACGCCTAAAAGCTTACTTGTCCAAAAGTTTAGCTATCTGCTACGAGTTGACAACTTTGCCCATTGGCTCATCACCATCGCCATCAAAACCCTCAACAGTCCAACCATTTCACCCTCAATATTCATGTACCAAGCAACAAATAAATGGGGAATCCACTCTAGGAGTCCTATATTGACCCATACAGTGGAAGTACATGTAGTATATACTATCGGTAATCTAACTAGAAGTAGATCTTCATAAACATAATCGAAATGCATCGGAGCTCCAAAAAGCAGTGGCGGTGGGGGATCCATCCTACATATATGGAAATAAAAGAGTTAGTAAAAGCCTAGCAAACGAAATCTCTAAGTCTAAGGTAGGAGATTCACTTATCACTCAACCTAGTATCACCAACAGTTATGCGTTTAAGGCAATACAAAACAACCCTTTATAATGAGTGCAGGAGTAAAGGTACTATCTTTCCTATCATGACATGTTAATGAAACATCAACAACATTGCAAGATTAATCAGTCATGTGCAAGTGGATGTCATATTATATGTCACAAATACCACATAATATCTCATTGATTTACACTTACGAGGCCTCGCCACCACCAACCCATGAGGGACAGACATACATGCCATTTGGCAAGCCACTTAGCCTATCCATCACCAGCATCCTATACATTATCGAGGATAAATACACAACTGTACATCCACACAGTGAAAACCATTTCTTAACATCATGGCATAGCTACACAAGCTATGTCATACCATGATTACACGAGCCAAGTAATCATATGATTTCTTATCATCTCAACCTTGTAGAGAACTATATCATACATAGAACATCCGGCTAACTTCGGAGTCTTATATACATACTTATACAAGGGAATTTGCTCGGTGGTGAATAAACCGTGGCAAAGGTCTTAATTGCGTGGCATCTAAGACATACGCAATTAACTACAATACAATAAATGCCACATATTTTTCAGTAATCTACAATTTCAAATAATAACACTAACCATTTGGCATTTCACATATACATTGTGGCAATCAATTAATTACGTATATTTCAACATCTAAACCTTGTTTTTCTTTTCACCAAGCCAACATCATTTAATGAAGGATTTTTACTAGCTTGTTAATTCTAATATATATTTAGCGCTAGACACTACTACTTCCATAATTTACGTAGCTCATAATATTTTTATTTTTAACGCCACCATTCATTAAGTTCATTTTTACCATAAAGTTTAAAGCTTATCTTCTATAATTCCAAAATCTTAGAATTAGATTATTTTCCTAATAAAATTTCCCATTTTATAATTTTGCCCCTAGCTTTCAATTTCATCCAATCATGCCATATTAATTAAATTAAATACTAAAAAAAATTATTTTTTTATATAATACATATTAACATTTATTTACACTATAGATACACGACATGTCCGATAAGAATTCTAAAACAACCCTCATAATTAGAAACTTACACATTTTGCCCCAATTTTGCATAATTAGACACATTATCTGATTAAGCAATTATCTCTACAAACAACTTAATCACCTATCATTATAAGGCTCCTCAAGCTGTAAACAGTTCCCAAGACTTTCCATCTTTATAGATTCGTCGCTCAACTTGGTGAAACTTGATGAAATTATAAATTTTCCCGTAAAGCTTCTAAACTCATTTCGAACATGATTGATTTTATTTAATTAATATTAAGTAACCCACAAATTAACACTAAAACCTAAAAGACAACCCTGTTGACAATACCCTCCCACTACTGTAAATTTTTGAAAATGACCATAACTTTGTGAAAATTACAAAGATGCGCTTTTTATGCCTAGTTTTACCATTTTCATACCTTTTCCATTCATGATACAACAAAATATTTTAGTAATCTCTCACAAATATCATAGGCATGGGGAAAGATTTTTAATTTCACAATAGCTAAACATATAATTAGTAAAAATTAATTACACATAGAGTAATATCTAGACTAAATAAACAAACAATCGATCAACCAAGCTCAAGAATACTCAGTAGATCATTCTAACTTAATTCCGAGAGTTTTCACTTACCTATAGAGAAATCTTCAACAAAGCAAGCCTTTAATCACTTCGAAATTAAAATAAATAATGAAATTAACAAGTCCCATTCTTTAGAAGACCACAAAGCTAATTTCATAAACAAAGAAAGTAAAGTCTATGAATATACCTTGTAAGACACTAGATTCGGAGTTGGAATTTGAGTTTTGATTGCGTTGAAGAATGTTGAAATAGAAACAAAAATTAACTTGACGATGCTGAGAAGATGGAGTTTATATTCACAAGAGGAGAGAAAATATAATTTTATCTCGTCTTTCCTTTTTATTCTATATTGTGAAGTAATTTGAAGTCGCATTTATTAGCTTGGGTTAAAAATAATCATATCACCTAACTACAGATAAAAGTAGATATAAAGCTACTAGGATTAACATATTGAATCATGCATGAGGACGAAAGGATCATTTGTGATGGTAAATGATGAAATGATGGATAACTCATCAATGTTTGTCTAATAGCAAGAGAGGAAAGGATGGAGATATGGTATAGTATGCTTGAAAAGATGAAGATATTAGGTTATTTTGGGTAAATGCTTTACATTGCGGCAAATAAATAGGAAAATTAGTATTTGTTTGAAATGCCAATAAATTAGAAAATTATTTTAAATTCACTAAAATTATTAGAAAAAAGAATAAAAAATAGGAATCCCTTAACTCAATAAAATTTTGATGTTTGAAAAATTATTAGATACGTATTTTGGGGCGTATCGGTCCTTAATAACTCTCGGTAACTTAATATTTTAAATATTGTCAATTACAAATAAATTTTCTATGTTACATTGCAAGTGGTCATTCGAAAAAGGATAAATACCATGACATAGGCCGCAGCCTGTGGCCGGCGGTATGGGGCTTAAGGACACGGCCTATTGGCTGTGGTCCGCTAAACTATGTATCAAGTTTGAACTCATATGTTAAAATTTGTCTCGAGCTTGAGCCCGTCAATTAAATACTATCAAAGTCAAAACGAGTACTCTTGCAAATGCACATGCTTTAACTTTGACTTTGTTTATTAGTTTCATTCTTTAGAAGACCACAAAACTAATTTCACAAAAGAAAGAAAGTGAAGTTTATGAATATACCTTGTAAGACACTAGATTGAGAGTTAGAACTTAAGTTTTGATTGAGTTGAAAAAGAATGAAATAAAAAAAAATCAACTTGATGATGCTAAGAAAATGGAGTTTAAGTTCACAAGAGGAAGGGAAACGATAATTTTATCTGTTGTCTTTCTTTTTATTATATATTACAAAGTAATTTTACGTCACATTTATTAGCTTTGGTTAAAAATAATCATATCATTTAACTATAAATAAAAGCAGATATAAAATTACTAGGATTAAAATATTGAATCATGCATGAGGAAGAAATGGCCATTTGTTGTGGTAAAGGATGAAAGGACGGATAGCTCATCAATGTTTGTTCATTAGCGATGGAAGACTGGATGGGAATATGGCATGGTATGCTTGAAAAGATGGAGATATTAAGTTATTTTGTGTAAATACTTTGCAATGCGGTAAATAAACAGAAAAATTAGCATTTGTTTGAAATGTTGATAAATTAGAAAATTCTTTTGAATTCACTAAAATTACTAGCAAAAGGAATAAAAAAAAGGAACACCTTAACTCAGTAAAATTTTGACATTTCAAAATTTATTAGATACGTATTTTGGGGCATATTAGTTCTTAATAACTCTCGATAACTTAATATCTTAAATATTGTCAATCACAAACAAATTTTTGGGTGTTACCTTGCAAGTAATCATTTGAAAATGGATAAATACCATGCCTTAGGCCGCGGCCTAGAGGCTACTGGTTTGTGGCTTAGGATGCAGCCTATTTATTGTAGTATGATAAACTATGTCTCAAGTTTGAGCCCATACATTAAAATTTATCTTGAGTTTGAGCCCTTCGAACAAATACTATCCAACTCAAAGCGAGTAACCTTGCGAACGTACAAGCTTTAACTTTGACTTTGTTTATTAGTCTTACTTTTTAGAAGAGCACAAAGCTAATTTCATATAAAAAAAAAAAAAAGTAAGAAAGTGAAGTCTATAAATATACCTTGCAAGACACTAGCTTGAGAGTTGGAATTTGAGCTTTGATTGAGTTGAAGAAGATCGGAATAGAAAAAAAAAATCAATTTGACGATGTTGAGAAGATGGAGTTTACATTCACGAGAAGAAAGGGAAAAGATCATTTTATTTCTTGTCTTTCCTTTTTATTCTGTATTGCAGACTAATTTGAAGTCACTTTTATTAGCTTGAGTTAAAAATAATCATATCATTTAACTATAGACAATAGTAGATATGAAGTTACTATGATTAAAATATTGAATCATGCTTGAGGACGAAAGGACCATTTGCGGTGGCAAAGGATGAAAGGACGGATAACTCATCAATGTTTCTCCATTAACGATGGAGGAAAAGATGGAAATATGGCATGGTATGCTTGAAAAGATGGAGATATTAGGTTATTTTGGGTAAATGCTTTACATTACGGTAAATAAGCAAGAAAATTAGTATTTGTTTGAAATGTCGATAAATTAGTAAATTATTTTGAATTCACTAAAATTATAAGCAAAATGTATAAAAAAATGGAACACCTTAACTCTGTAAAATTTGATATTTGAAAAATTATTATATATGAATTTTGGGATGTATTGTTAATAACTCTCAATAACTTAATAACTTAAATATTGTCAATTACAAACATATTTTCATATGTTGCATTCTAAGCGATCATTTGAAAAAGGATAAATACTGTGGTTCAAGTCGCGGCCCGGTGGCTGCTAGTACGGAGCTTAGGCCGCGGCCTGTTAGGCATACGTTGCTAAACTATATCTCAAGTTTGAATCCATAAGTTAAAATTTGTCTTGAACTTGAGCTTGTCGAACAAACATGATCCAAGTCAAAGCGAGTACTCTTGCGAACGTAGAAGCTTTAACTTTAACTTTAACTTTGTTTATTATTCTCATTTTTTAAAAGACCGCAAAACTAATTTCATAAAAAGAAGAAAGTGAAGTCTATGAATATATCTTGTAAGACACTAGATTGAAAGTTGAAATTTGAGCTTTGATTGAGTTCAAGAAGATTGAAATAGGAAAAAAAAAAATCAACTTGACGATGCTGAGAAGATGGAGTTTACATTCACAAGAGGAAGGGAAATGATAATTTTATCGTTTATCTTTCCTTTTTATTCTATATTGCGGAGTAATTTGAAGTCGAATTTATTAGCTTGGGTAAAAAATAATTATATCATTTAACTATAGATAATAGTAGATATAAAGTTACTAGGGTTAAAATATTGAATCATGCATGAGGATGAAAGGTCCATTTATGGTGGCAAAGGATCAAAGGATGGATAACTCATCAATGTTTATCCATTAGCGGTGCAGGAAATGATGGAGATATAGCATGATATGCTTGAAAAGATGAAGATATTAGCTTATTTGAGGTAAATGCTTTACATTACGGTAAATAAATAGGAAAATTAGTCAATAAATTAGAAAATTATTTTGAATTCACTAAAATAATTAGCAAAAGGTATATAAAAAAAAAGGAATTCTTGACTCAAGAAGATATTGATTTTTAAAAAATTGTTAGATATGTATTTTTTGGCATATCAGTACATAATAACTCTAGGTATATTATCGATTACAAATAAATTTTCGTATGTTACGTCGTAAGTGGTCGTTCAAAAAAGGATAAATACAGTGGCTTAGGCCGCGGCTTGGTAGCCGCTGGTATGCGGCTTAGGCCGCGGTTTGTTGGTTGTAGTCTACCAACTATATCTCGAGTTTGAGCCCATATGTTAAAATTTGTCTCGAGCTTGAGCCCATCGAACAAACCCAATCCAAGTCAAAGTGACTACTTCTACCAACATACAAACTTTAACTTTGATTTTATTTTTTAGACTCATTCTTTAGAAGACCACAAAACTAATTTCACAAAAAAAGAAAGTAAAGTCTATGAATATACCTTGTAAGACATGAGATTGAGAGTTGGAATTTGAGCTTATCGAATTGAAGATTGGAATAGAAAAAAAAATCAACTGGATGATATTGAGAAGATGGAGTTTATGTTCACAAGAGGAAGGGAAAAGATAATTTTATTTCTCATCTTTTCTTTTTATTCTATATTGTCGAGTAATTTGAAGTCACATTTATTAGCTTGGGTTAAAAATAATCATTTCATTTAACTACAGATAATAGCATATACAAAATTACTAGGATTAACATATTGAATCATGCATGAGGATGAAAGGACCATTTGCGGTGTCAAAGGATAAAAGGATGGACAACTAATTAATGTTTGTCCATTAGCGGTGGAGGAAAGGATGGAGATATGGCAAGTATACTTGAAAAGATGAAGATATTATGAAGATAAATAAACTGGAAAATTAGTATTTATTTGAAATGTCGATAAATTAGAAAATTATTTTGAATTCACTAAAATTATTAGCAAAAGGTATAGAAAATAGGAATACCTTAACTCAGTAAAATTTTGATGTTTGAAAAATTATTAGATATGTATTTTGGAGCGTATCAAGTCTTAATAACTCTTGGTAACTTAATATCTTAAATATTATCAATTATAAAAAAAATTTCGTATGTTACATTGTAAGTGGTCATTCCAAAAAGAAAAAAATCTCAAGACTTAGGCCACGGCATGGTGGCCATTGGTACACAACCTAAGCTGCAGTTGTTGGCTGTGGTATGCAAAACTATCTCGAGTTTAAGTTTACAGGTTAAAATTTATCTCGAGCTTGAACCCTTTGAACAAACACTATCTAAGTCAAAGTGAGTAATCTTGCGAAAGTACAAGCTTTAACTTTAACTTTGTTTATTATTCTTATTTTTCAGAAGACCACAAAGCTAATTTCATAATAAAAAAAAAGAATGAAAGTGAAGTCTATAAATATACCTAATAAGACACTAGATTAAGAGTTGAAATTTGAGCTTTGATTGAGTTGAAGAAGATTAGAATAGAAAAAAAATCAACTTGATGATGCTAAGAAGATGGAGTTTACGTTCACAATAATAAGAGAAGAGATAATTTTATCCCTTATATTTTCGTTTTATTCTATATTGCCGAGTAATTTGAAGTCACCTTTATTAGCCTGGGTTAAAAATAATCATTTCATTTAACTACGGATAATAGTAGATATAAAGTTACTAGGATTAACATATTGAATCATGCATGAGGATGAAAGGACCATTTGCAGCGGCAAATGATGAAAGAATGGATAACTCATTAATGTTTGTCTATTAGCGATGGAGGAAAGGATGGAGATATGACATGATATACTTGAAAAGATGTAGATATTAGGTTATTTTGGATAAATGATTTATATTGAGATAAATAAACAGGAAAATTGGTATTTATTTGAAATTTCAATATATTAAAAAATTATGTTGAATTCACTAAAATTATTAGAAAAAGGTATAAAAAATAGGAACATCTTAACTCAGTGAAATTTTGATGTTTGGAAAATTATTAGATACGTATTTTAGAGCGCATCACTCCTTAATAATTCCTAGTAACTTAATATCTCAAATATTGTCAATTATAAATAAATTTCCATATGTTACATTGTAAGTGATCATCCGAAAAAGAATAAATACTATAGTTTAGGTCACGACCCGATGGCTACCGGTATGCGGCTTAAGGCGTGGGCCGTTGGATGTGGTTTGCAAAACTATGTCTCGAGTTTGAGTCTATAGGTTAAAATTTATCACGAGGTTGAGCCCTTCGAACAAATACTATCCTGTCGTGACCTAAAAATTAGGCTAACGGATTATCGGGTCAATTAAATCAACTAACCTAATTCGAACCATCTCAAGTCCTACCAAATCGCAACTTAGGTTTATTCATGAAAAAAAAATTCAATTGGAGCCGCCACTAATCATTTAAGGTAGGTATAAAATAGCGGGAGAACTATTTTATCTCTACGAACCAGAGAGATTGGGTTCGGGGACTTGGTTACGATAATTAAAAATTAACGCCATTTCGGTACCAATTTCATGAAAAAGCCTTTCCGATTGATTGATGTGAATTTGATGATTAATTGGAAAAATGTGACATGAGGACCATATATTATGCGCACAGATGATGATTTTTTTTTGGTATTTTCGGTAATAAAAGAAAACATTCAAAAGCAATCAAAAATCTGAACAAAAATAAACAAAAATGCCCATAATATACCTTTAATTTTCAATTTTTTCCGAAAATCCTCTCATTCCCAAAGATCCGGGCTAGAGCGAGATTTTATCCGCTACATCCTCGAGGATTCGAGCCGGTATGCGGATACGAGCATAGAAAAACAACATCCCTTTTGCCAAAGGGCAGAACATGAATTTCTATACTAAATCACCATCCCATTTCACGAGATCGTGGCTAAGGCGTGTGATTTATTTTTCCGACGGGTCTAGGCACAAAGGGGAGCATATATTATGGACATGTTTGTTTAAAATTGTGCAAATTTTATAACAATCAAAAGCAAACAAACAGCATGACAAAAATAAAATAAAAATGAGTCAATTGAGATTGAAATTTCAAAAATTTGGAGGGGTGGCCGAAATTGTGAGATTGGGGATCAACCTTTCCTCATCCAAAAACTCAATCTATTTTTAATTTGAGAAATTATCTTTGAGATTTGAAAATTTAATTTTAGATAATCCTCATAAAAAAAGATAGAGATTCAATCCAACCAAACCTTATCTCTAATCAAATGTGTTCAAAAAATTCACCAGAGATAAGATAAGATAACATCCAAATCGTTCCGCATGTGTTAAAGATAACGACTAGCTCAAAAAAATGTATCCATTAGTCAAAAATTATCTAACTTAGCCAAATCAGATAAAATTTCAATTTAGTCGAATCTTTATTCACACCAGGAGATAATATCGAACAATCACAAATTCCTATCAATAACACAAAGCCATGATTGAACACCCAATGGGTAATTTCCAGTCAACCAACATAGCGAAAAAGATTAGTCCTCCACCCACATTAAAACGTCCAATCAAACGGATTGCCTACATGCCAAAAATTCCATGCTCGTGCCATGAAGTTCTGATTTTTTTAATTCAATATAACTTGACGACCATTGAGGAATAATTTTTAATTAAGGACGGACAAGTTCCACTTGAATTAAAATCACCTTCCCTAACACGTGCAAGCATCCAACCAATTCAAAGGTAAGCATCAGACGTAAACTCATTCATGATCAGAATTTTTATGCATCCTAAGATAAGTTTCGGCTTTGAGCAAAAAATTCTACTTTCAATTGCAAATCAACACATGATGGCAAATACCTAGGCAAGTTATTAGCTTGACGAGCATTGAATAACAACCAAAATTTGAGAAAAAGTACCTTTTTAAGCAAAAACTCCAGCACACTTGCAGCTTTGAAATCACATCCAAAATTGTCTCTTCTTTGAACGAATGGGAGCTCTAGTTCTCAGGGATTATGATGCCAAATAACACTTGAGTTGGTGACTGAATATTGATAAAAAAAAATCAGATCAAATAAACCTGAAATAGTGCTGGAGCAGTGACGCAAAGAAGGGTTGAACAACTATTTGAATTTGTCGGGACAGCAGCTAACTCAAGGAATTGATCTTGTGGGTGTATAGCTTCGACAATGGACAGTGGAGCTTGATCACGAACGGACGGCGGAGCTTGATCACGAATGCACGGCGGAGCTTGATCACGAATGGTTAGGAGAGTCGAACTCTTAGAACCTCCCTTTAGCTCTCAAGTAACGAAAATTCTTATGTGCCGAATGACACGAACGCGAGTGAGCCCTCGTTTATATAGAGCTAGGCATGGCTACTTCTAGTAGGAGTAGGACTTCTTGAGAGCCATTAGATGAGCAATCCTAGCTATCGTAGGAGTTGTTATTAGCCATTGGATCATGAGTTCCCACATCAATAAAACTCTTAGTTAAGATAAGAATTCCAAGCTAACAAAACTCTTGATTTAGTTTGAATTTTGAGAAGCCCTATTCTCCTAGATATATTTCTGCCAAGGGATGATGATAGTGATAATGGGCGAAATCCCTATGTCTACGTGGGTTTGGGACAATGCTCTAGGGTCTAGATTAATTAAATGGCTGATCAATTGAAGCCTCATATAATCATAAGGGCTGAATTGAACTAGATTTGAGGTTTATACCCATTAGAAATTTCGGCTCCTTCATGAACCAGGCCCCAATTGGATTTTCTAACTAAATTATGGGCTCGTCCTAAATTCTCAAACTCAAACTAAGGCTATTTCTAAATAATGAACATTTAATTAAAAGCCTTAATGATTAAAACAAGCTTGAATGAATAGAATTGTACTCAAGAAATAGGTCCATTCGGCACACCTTGTAGGTCCAATTAAAAATCTTAGATCGAGTCCGGTCCGGCCGCCTGTTAGGTCAAACTAAATTAATTTATCTATGACCCTAAATGCAGATGATGCGACTGACGAAAAATAAAAATGCTATGCATGAAGATTATTTTTTGTGAGAATTATGACTAACTCTCATTTTATGAAGTAAATAAATTTCTTTAAAAAATAAAATTTAGGTGTCAACATATCCAAATCAAAGCGAGTAATCTTGCGAACGTGCAAGTTTTAACTTTGACTTTGACTTTGTTTATTACTATTATTTTTTAGAAGACCACAAAGTTAATTTCATAAAAAAAGAAAAAAAAGTGAAGTCTATAAATATACCTTGTAAGACACGAGATTGAGAGTTAGAATTTGAGCTTTATTTGAGTTGAAGAAGATTGGAATAGAAAAAAAATCAACTTGACAATGCTGAGAAGATAGAGTTTACGTTCACAAGAGAAAGGGAAACGATCATTTTATCTCTTGTCTTTCCTTTTTATTCTATATTGCAGACTAATTTGAAGTCACATTTATTAGCTTGGGTTAAAAATAATTGTCACGACCCGAACCTTGCGAGCCGTCGATATCCCACATGGCTACGATGGTGTACAGTTATCCAGGATCCAAAAGGCCAACAAAACAAAACACATGCGGAAGTGGAAACAATTCTCCGTACAAAAAACAATAACACTACTATAACTTGAGATGGTAAAAACAAACTTATGTACAAATATACATAGTTGTAATAAACTTTCAAACCTAGGGCTTCAGAGGTCACCGTACAAGCATGTGACCACCGATAACAAAAAGGATTACGTGGTCGAAGCCCACTACACATCTAAACGAAAACGCTCTACAAAAGTCGGGAGGCCAACTACCCTAGGCCTCGTCCTCGATATCGGGCACTATCTCGTCTATGGCTGCCAGCTCATCCTCATCCATCTCTGGCGGCTACTCAGCATCCGAAGGCTCCACAACTTCTCCATCTTCTCCAGGTACCGCAGCTACAAGGTCGGGGGCCAAAACTTCAGGTGCAGCCTCGAGATTCACCACTACTCCATCCGGAGGTGCAGCATTCTCGGGGTCGTACTCCCCAACTCCATTGAAGGGAACATCGAATCCACTTAGCGGTCCCACGGTCAAATCCCCGTGGAGATAAGTCCATGCCACGTATGTCCGGGGCTTCCAGTAGAACTCTCCGGTGTCCACCCAAACCGTAGTACCGTACTTATAGTAAACTTGATCCTCCCCGATAGGATACTCTGTCACTTGCGTATCCATGTTCGGGGAATACCGAACCTCGAGGGCGGAACACTCATGGTTGAGGCGGAGGGCCTGAAAAAAAAAAAAAAAAAAAAAGCGAACCCACGACGGGGTGAGAAAAAATCTCGATAAACCAATCCTTAATCCTAAGTTAGGGCGTTAGTGCCTCCAGACACAACTTAGGTGTGCAATATCCAACAAATCCTCCTTTACTAAAAAATTCAACAAATAAATTCCCGAATAATTCATTCTTTCTCCAAAAATTGCCACACCTTCACAAATATTCCACGTTAGTCCCATATCGACGTTCCACGCCTTAGATTGTCAATAAAATATCCACATACTCCGGCGCCCACGTTTAACGCATCGGGCTATATTATAACTAGACAGACTCGCGTAATAACGCCTCGAGCCATTATATAGTCCGGACCCGCGTAATAACGCCTCGGGTCACTATCCCGCATTTAATGCCTCAGGATAATATAATAACACAACCCCACGTTTAACGCCTCGGGGTATAATAATAATAAGCATAACCCCGCATTTAACGCCTCATGGTAAAATAATAATAACAGAGCCCACGTCATAACGCCTTAGGCTATTTATGGTCTTATAAAACACGAACCCCGCGTCATAACGCTTCATGGTAAAATTCCACATTTCCTCTTAATTATTCCACTTAAGACCATACAACAATAATAATTCCTTGATCACTCGTCCGATACCACACGATCACTTAAATCCTTTCGAACGATCGTTCTTCGCCATGTGATCTCGTTAAATTTCTTGATTAGCAGATCGAGACCATCCGATCTCACCAATTTTTTTCCAAATAAAGATCGGGACCACACGATCTTTCTAATTTTTCTCAACTGCTCAATCGATACCACTCGATTTAATTACACTGAATAAACATTCGATCGGAACCATGTGATTCACTCACGTTAGAGAATTAATAAATCGGGACCACCCGATTAGGTCACACAAGACCAACGGCCGGTCGGGCCACACGATTAACTTTTGTCACCACAAAAATTAATCTACGCCACACGATCGAAAATATACCAACGTAGAAATTATTAATCACCGTCCGATTGAAATTTCACTAACGTACATTTAATGCGTACCAATTAATCAAACTATACTAACGTGGTGATTAATCCGGGCCATTCGATTAAAATATCCCCACATGCAATAAATCTCCACCACTCAATTAATTTATACTAAGCAGGAATTAATCTCGGCCGTCGAATCAAGCTTTCTAAACAAGATTCAATACCAACCGTAAGATTAAAACAAGATAAGCTAGATCAAATCCTAGCCATCCATTAGTAATTATGCATTTCCACTATTCATGCAAGAACATCTCTATTTCTCTCTCCTCCTTCATCCAATTTTCGGCCAAAGCACAATCCAAGCACAAATCCAACAACTTCTTCATCAAAATCGCTCAATCTAAGGTCTATTAGCAACCTAGGTACCTAATCTAGAGTTAGGAATCAACTTACCATAATTCTAGCAAGTTTTCCGGCAAGAAAACGGGAGAAGTTTTGACCCTAATCCGGCGGCTTCGGCGACTCCCTTTGATCGGCTAAAACTCAAGCTACTCCGGCGATCTTGGGCGGTTCACGGTGGAGATTAAGCTTTGGCGGTTCAAGGTGACACCGGTGAAAGCTTGGAAATGTTTCGACAATGGAGGATGAGGGAAAGGGAATTTCGGCCAAAGAGAGAGAGAGTGAGCTAGAGAGAGAATGTGTTCTTCAATAATGAAGAAGAAGCCTAAAAATCCAATAATAAAAGGTTAAGATAATATTGGGAGAGATATTTTGGTGTCTTGAATGCAAGACGGGTAAAAATGGAAATTCCCCCCCACAAAGACTAGTCAAATTTCGGCCAAGGGGGAGAAATGACCAAAATGCCCTTCGGTCCAAGTGAAAAATTGGGTACTCTTCAAGGGCAAATGGGTCTTTTCCCATTTCCAATCCAAATTTATTTTTCCCGAACCTCTTGAGGCGAACCGCGAAGAATTCATACACTGGATGAAGAAATGTCCAAAATTTAATTATTGAAACCCCCGAAGGTTTGACGTCAAATTCTGAAGCTCGATTCGAGATCCATCTCGATCAATTGAAATTTCAGCGTATCTCAAACTAACGGGCGGCTTTTAGGAGTTACGCGTATCGACCCGTAATTAATATCACGTTTAAGAATTTCTCGAGCCATGGCGACTTTGCTTGTCATTCAATTGTGAGGATCAATCACTAGTCCCGATAGACACAATCATTAGAAAATAATTTAGGGACGTTTGGAATCCATACGAGGTCAAACGGAATCACCCGTGATCCAAGCGTAGGGTATTACCCAAATCGCTCCTTAATCATTCTAGGATCAGCTTATATTGGTCCAAAATATTCCCTCGATAATTTTCGTGGCCAAGAGTCCGTCTAGGGCCAAGTTCTTAGGTCCACATACTTGATTTTCCTAGCTAGCCATTCCCATTTGGTTAGTCTACTCAAAATGGACCATTTCTAAGTGAGATTAAACTAAAATACATCAATGAGACTTTCCATTTATTCAAGACTTCGAAAACCGGTCGGAATACGGGATGTCACAATAATCATATCATTTAACTACGGGTAATAGTAGATATAAAGTTGCTAGGATTAAAATATTGAATCATGCATAAGGATGAAAGGATAGATAACTCATAAATGTTTAACCATTAGTGGTGAAGGAAAGGATGGAGATATGGCATGGTATGCTTGAAAAGATGGAGATATTAGGTTATTTTGGATAAACGATTTATATTGCGATAAATAAACAGGAAAATTAGTATTTATTTGAAATGTCAATAAATTATAAAATTATTTTGAATTCACTAAAATTATTAGCAAAAGGTATAAAAAATAGCAACACCTTAACTCAATAAAATTTTGCTATTCGAAAAATTATTAGATACATATTTTGGAGTGTACCACTCTTTAATAACTCTTGATAACTTAATATATTAAATATTGTCAATTATAAACAAATTTTCGTATGTTACATTGTAAGTAGTCATTCTAAAAAGAAAATTATCGTGGCTTAGGCCACGGCCAGGTGGCCTTTGGTAAGTGGCTTAAGCCGCAGCCTATTGGCCGTAGTCCGCAAAACTTTGTCTTGAGTTTGAGTTCACATGTTAAAATTTATCTCGAGCTTGAGCCCGTTGGACGAACACGATCCAAGTCAAAGCGATTACTCTTGCGAATGTACATGCTTTAACTTTAACTTTGTTTATTAGTACATTAATTACTTTGCACGTACACCACTCAAGAATGAAGAATGCGGCTAGAGGGATGCATGCAGCCGCAAAGGAAGAAAATGGTGATCGCCCATGTTTTTTATTCTTATTAGCATTAAATGTTGTTCGACTCCATGCACTTAGCCATGTGTTGACATCTAAATTTTAACTAACATTTTTAGTCATTTTTCCATGAAAATTAGAACTAATTCTAGTTCTTGAAAAAAAAAATCAAATCATTTTTATTCATGCATTTCATTTGGGCCAACATGGAGGATTTGAACTTGAATTAACATACGATTAAGACTAGGCATGGGGTACTCCAGGATTAAACTGCAAATACTCAAAACTTTAGGGATTAAAATGCAAATATTGAAAACTTGAGAAATGGAGAAGGGAAGATGGAGAAGAGAAGATAGAGAAGAGAAGATGGAGAAGGTAAGATAGAGAAGAGAGGATGGAGAAATGAAGATAGAGAAGCGAAGATGGAGAAGGGAAGATAGAGAAGAGAGGATGGGGAAGGGAAGATGGAGAAATGGGGCTATAAAAGGAGAAGAGCTCTCAAGTCACAAAAGGAGAAGGGGGGGAAGCTTTGTATGGGAAAATTGGAGAGTTCTTGAAAGGGGCTTTGAAGAGAAAATTTAGAGAACTCTTGAGAGAAGTTTTAAGAAAAAAAATTTTGGAGAAAGTTTTCAGCGGGTATGAGAGTTTTAAAGCTCGGTGCTACCATTGCCAATTTCTGGATTGACCAACACAAGTCATAAGTGGGGGGCCTAAAAAAGAAAGGAGTGCAAGCACAAGAGAACAAAGGAGATGAGTTTTTGGCGATCCTTTCTTGGATTTTGCACCAATCGGTTGCTTGCCCCCTCATCCTTTCGTTGAGTCACCTAGCGAGTCATCAAGGAGACAACTTGGCATTCCTTCATCCCGCATCACAAGTCAATTGCCATTGACCAGAGATTCCTAGGATGAGTCGATCGGTCCAAAAGTTCAAGTTCAATATTCAAGCGTAGTGTAAATTTGATTGGCAAAGTTGGTATTCGATTCAAGGTAAAATCCTTTTATCGTTGAATTTTTTTCTTTATGTTTCGCTGCATGCCTTGTATATTTTCAATGTATCGTGTAACGCCCTCGACCCGACCCCAATAGTACTCTAGTATAAAATTAGCACCAATTGGGAACCGGGGCCCGTTACGGCCGCGAGGCATAGGAGACGGCGGGCGAGGTCCATAGACGTCCTAGGCACGTTGACCTCAACTCATCCTACGTTATGTTCAATTAATACGAGCGATTCTTGATTCTCGTCTATTACTAAAACAAATACACATAGCAACATATAAACAAACATACCATTCTACTAACATAATATCCATTTCATTTACATCACTACACTAGTATATGTTTCTATATATATTACATGAGTCTACGGTATAGGGCAAAGGTACGCCTAACTCCTCTAGTGGCGTATACATCCAAAAATTTGCCCTTACTAGTCATCCCTTCTTCATCCAAAAAGTTGCATCACTTCGATCCCTCCTACATGTCATGTGGCCATCATCCACCGTGAAAACCTGGTGGTCCATCAAAATCCCTTATCGGGTTGACAAGATCCCTCCCAAGCACTAGGTACCACGCCACGTATTAATGAGGGACCCAACGATCGAGTCCCTCTTCCACATGGAAGGTAGTAAGGTAATGACGGAAAGTGGTATCATGCTCAACGTCTACAATATCCGTATGAGTTATCTCAACAGACATGACAAGGCCAAAGCGTGGTAGCGGATTAGTAGCCAAACCTACAAGTCTGAAAATATTAAGGAATGAGAATCACACCTCGGTAAGTAAAAATTTCTAAATCCATGTTAGGAAGTTAGCTAATATTAAATATAAGAGCTATGCAAAATCAATAAAATTATCACCAAACCGTTCAGCCATGGAGACTTCCATAAGCAAGCATGCAATTTTCATCATGTCATATACGTCATGCGCTCTTCACAGGCCCACGCATCTATTATCGAACAAGGCATCTTGGTGTGCACTTTCGATATTCCAAGGCATTCCGTAAGACAACCCGTTCATAACTCGACTACATGCTTCCGTCGTTCTAACCAATTCGTCCCATACCAAATTTCATAGTCGAGATGCATATATTCACCCATGAATGAGGCATATCATATAATGTACTATAAATTCACCGCCATATACGGTAAGGCATGAAAAGAGCATGCAAGCCATGGTTTCCTCATGCAAGACACTTAGATCGACACTAGTCTTCGCCCCAGCAAAAGTTTAGAAAATTTACTTACATATCTTGTTGGCAAGAATGTATAAAAGGCAAGACCAAAGTTGGCAATTGTCGGACGACGTTGATGTGCGTGTGAAGTTGGTTCGGTGATGGAGTTGGTGGCCGACTATGGTGGTGTCGGTGAGGAAATGAGAGAGAGAGAGAGAGAGAGAGAGAGAGAGAGAGAGAGAGAGAGAAGGAGAGGGAAAGTGGCATGTGGGGTATGGAGGGACCAAGAGGGTTCCAAGCCTATTTATAGTATGAATTTCTTGATTTATTATTTTCTAAATTTCATTTTACACTTGGCATGGTCTTATATTAGTCATTTGCCACATAATCTAGTAGGTAATGAGGCACTATATGTTGGTTCATGTGCCTCCTTGTATTTTAATCCATCTACCTATTCTATTAAAGCTATATGGACACTTATTTAATGAAGAACATGACGCATGCCTTAGGTGTCCATCTCTAGAATATTCTCAATTATTCTAGGCTTATAACCATTAGGGTTTTCTAATGATTCTAATTAACCATACTTGAAACATATTCAAATTTAACTACTATTATGTAAATTGGCACCATTCTCATGTAATAATCGGTGGAAATGACCGCCTCTAATATGTCAATTTATAGTTAATTTTGCCGAATAAAACTTCTTATTTAGTTCTTTTTTAGAATTACTAAACTGATTGCTAATGGCATTTTGAGCATTCTATTGATATGCTTATAATTCTACAATTTTTCTTGATATTATATTATTTTTGACCAATTAAAGATCTATTTAGGAATTTGTGCCTTGACTTTTCCAAGATTGTGTAATCATTGCCATAGATTTTTTTTTACTTTTCAAGATTCTGAAATTTTTTTGGAATATGTGTTTGACTCGATCAAAGTAATCATTTCATTTGACTTTTCAAAAATCCTAAAATCCTTTTGGGAATTTGTGTTTGACTTTTCAAAGATTTGAGTAATGATTATAAAATATTCTGTTTGACTAGGCCAAAGATTACGTAATCTTTCTAAAAGGACAAAGATGTAATAATCATTGCCGAAGATTACGTTTGACTCGGTCAAAGATTTTGGTAATCATTACTGTGATCTTTTTCGAAGTTTATGTAAGTAAAGTGTAGAAAACCCTAAGTGCCACTTATCGTCAAAGGGAAAACTTATACAATTTCATTGTAATTCATAAGTGTTTTCTCCCGTCAAGTGTTGGATCAAGCTTTAGGACTTCCGATCATGGCCGGTTCTCAACCGATCCATGATGGAGGCGCGGCCGAGACACCGCCGGGAATGGTCGGATGTACCAAGGAACAAGGCCGGACGTGTAGTCCGGTATTTACTAGGCGTGTCCCCTCGCCATTGAAGACAAGTATTTTCACATATGGTTTGGTTTAGAGTTGGGATCACCTATTTCTAAACCGAACGCCCAATCGGAACGCAACCGAGGTAACCTTTCATGACCAATTTACCATTGATGTAGGATTGGCTTGTCTCGGCTCATAATCCCACAAGACATATTGCACAACCGGGGTGATCAATCCACGGTTGGCACGTTTCTAAATACGAGGTTCCAAGATATATTGCCTTAGGCGAATTCAGGATCAATCCTTAGTCTAATATAGTCCTTCTCAAGATTAATTCGTAGTCGATGCGTGTTTACGAGATCGATCCATATTAAGTCTTGTACTTGGTTGAGATTACCGCAAGATTCGCGTCTCAACCGAACGATACTAAATTATGGTCACTTGTAAACAATATAGATCCAAACACTAAAACCAATCTTGTCTCGCTCGTAGGCGCTTTTCTCAAAATTGGTATTCTAGCTCCGTTCAAGAGTGTCCGTGGTGTCTACTGTAGCTCGTCCGTGGTCATTACTTAGAGGGACCCTAAAATTGGGGGATCATGTATCATTGATCCTTGTTGTGAATGAATGGTCTAAGCTTGTGTTAAAATTCTTAGTCTTGCTTATTGCTTACGAGAATTGAAATTAGAGAACTCGAATTGAGAAAATTACTAAAAAAAATAATTAAAAAAATTCATAAAAAGAAAAACCAAAAAAGTTGCACTTTTGAACTTCAATCCAAAATTCTTCAAAGTTACGAAGTTGAATGTTTTTCATGAAAATAGTACCGAAAGGGAATTAATTGAAAATTTAATGTAACCAAATCCCCAAACTTAAAATCTTTGATTCGTAGGAGTAATTTAGTTCTCCCACTATTTTACTTAGGTTTCTAATCGGCCTATCAAGAAGCGATTAGTGGCGACTCCAAGATAAAATCCTTGCATGAAATTGAACTTAAGTTGCGATTTGGTAGAACTTGAGAGAGTTTGGGCTAAGTTAATTAGCCTAATTAATTAATTTGGTAATCCATTAACCTAAATTTGAAAAACTAATTTTAGGTCGTGACACCGTGTTAACATGCTGAAAAAGGGAATAAAATGAGTGGCTTCTTTGGCCTTGTTCTTTGAAGGAAGGAAAAAAAATGATGGCTCATCATTAACCATCATTTTTTCCTCTTGGACTATGACCGAGAAGGAAAAGAAACGAAGAGAGAAGGAAAAGAAACGAAGAGGAAAGAAAAGCTGTGGCACCCTAGAATTTACTCTTCGTAACCAAACTAGAGAGCTTTTGTATTAAGAACGGAAGGCTGGATAGGTCGAGGATTTGACTTGAGAATTGATTGGGCATAGATCAAAGATAGGTAAATAACATGAGAAAGGACCCGATGACCGACGACGCCGGAAGTCTCGACTACACCGGCAATCATGCTGGCCAGCATGACAATGCCGATGGCCACGCTAGCGGTCGACGGTGGTATCGAATAGCGACGCCGACGGCCACGCCAATGACTTCACCGGAAAGACGGCGAAACAACGACTACCCATTTTGACCTCCGAATATAGGATATTCCAATATCTCTCTTTGTAAGATTATCGCTTAGGCAAGCATGAGACAAAGAAGTTAAATGACCAAGTTTTGTTGGTCCACAAGTATCTCTATAATTAGGTGCATTATGATAGAATCTTAGGGTCATTATGATTATCCAAGTAATCTATTCTTATCAAGCCACCTAAGACTAGTTTTTATGTATATAAGACAGAATTTATAATGAATTGACAAATGAACTCTTCTTATTGGACCACTTGCGTCTAAGATATCTAAGAAAATCTAGGGCCCATCATGATGCTATCCTAGCTTAATTAATGTAGAAGCCATATGGTGAGATATTCACCTAAGTATTTAGAAATAATTATAAGAACTAGTAACCTAGGTTGCCATTTCTTGAATATAGACCAACATCTAACGATTTTTAGTGGACCACCTAGCTTGTCATAATGAGAGGCAATTATTGCTCAAAGACCCATAAGAAGACTTTCTCTTCCAGAGTTTTGGCTCCCACACATGTCTCTCTCCCTTTCTCGGTCTCTATGTCTCTCTTTCTCCCCCTATCTCACTCTCATGTACTCCATCTCTCGCTCTCTCACTCTTGACTTTTCACCACTGCCGCCCACGCCCGAGGTTGGTTCGACCTCATCTTGCACGGTAAGTGAAGTCCCTAGCTTTAGGGTAAGGCGATTGGTTTAGAGCTCGGACTCGGTTATGCTTATAGAGGATAATGTAGCAAAGTTTATTCAAGGTTTAAGTGCATGACATAGGAAGATCCACACATAGGACCTTGTCCTGTCTTGATTTAACTACGGACTAAGTTAAGTATTTATTTATCTCTCTACATTATGTATCTTGATGTTTGCTTGATCATTAAAGCTCAAGATAATACACCAATTGTATGTGAGCATCATGAACATGTGGACATTAATAAAAGATAAGATCCTTCATCACTCGAGGTGGCGAGATGCCCCGTCTTAGTTGCGAAATGCCCCCACGCTAAAGCCATACCTCCCGGGAGAGTTTCGGGATGCCGCCGGTAGTGGGCGATGCCTTGGTCAAGCCAATAGGATCCCTAGTCGGAAGTTTCGGGATTCCGCAGAGTACGATGCTTGGTTGATGCTAGAGGAACCGGCTGATGCAAGAGGAATCGGCTGATGCCGGGACTATGATGATACTATAAAGAAATATATGTGCTTGCTCATGTTTATATGTTTCCATGCTCTAAACTAGATATAGTTATACTCATGTAGTACGTAATAATTACCGCATTTGCTATTGATCTGCCATTAGCTTCACTCTATGGGAAGTTATACCTAGTTAGACATCGAATTGTTTTCTTACCCTAGAACTAGTGACTTTACTTACCGAGCATAGTCTCACTCAATTACTTTTCTAAACTTTTAGGTACGGCCTGTTAGCGATCCGCCCTATGAATTAATCAAGGTTGATACTCTAACATTAGTTATGGATTAGGTTGTGTCGAAAAACGACCTTCACTATACTTAGATAGTCATAATGTGTTGCTAGAGACCGCTTATGACTTATGGGCCAAAAAGGATTTTGAGCACACTGCTAATGTTTAGTGAACCTACGGGGTCGCACACAATAGCGAACCGAGTTTATATTTTTTCTGCGTCTTGATCTACTTAAGAAGTAGATTTTAATTTATTCTCCTATTCTAAATATCTATGCGATCATGCATGTTATGAGATAACGATTGAACGCACAATTGGAGATATGCGGTTTGGTTGGCTCGAATCTCCCATTCCCACTTTTTTTGTTACACATAAATATTGAGGCTATATATATAGACAGGGGAAAACCCTAGAGACGCCTATGAGAATAAAAGAGTCTTATTCCAAAGGAGAAAAAGAAAGGAAATATAGAGAATCGTTCTTTGTTCTTAGATCTTTGAGAGAGTCTCAAAGATCAAAGGCAATCAAGGAAGATGAGCTCCAAGATCCGTAAGCTAGCACTTGGATCGTTGGAGACTTCGGTTCGTGTCTATGGATATCGGTAGAAGCGCAATAATTGGGGCGCTAATCCAGACACAACCGATTGTTAATTTATCTTCGATCCGCAAAAAGTACGCTTTGAACACCTATTGATTTCAATATACGCATGGATCCTGTTTAGGGTTTTAGGTTATAAATATATTCCGCTGCGTTTACTAATCCCAAAACCCCATCACGGCCTCCTTCGATGCCCAGTATTTTGGTATGCCAATGGGGATAGAGATGAACTCCGTGGACATTCACGACGTGGATGAGGATGTGCTCTATTGACTCTATGATTCCATTATCTAGGTGAAAGTGGGCTGGCGGAGCATATCCCATATCACCTCTCGGCACGGTATCTAGTTGTCAATGGTGTTGACCTTGGGCCCCTCCCGAGTTTTAACGGTCCCGTCAAGCTTAGCAAAGGGGGTGCTAGCCACAATTAGGTGACGTAGCACGGAGGGGAGACCATTTTTGGAGACTTCATCTAGTAACGGCGCTAGATCACCCTAGCCTTTCTTCATCGTCTAAAATCTTATCGACATTCTTCAAGTTAATCATGAGTTTATTAAACTCATTTAGGTGGGATCAGATAGATGTACCTTCGATGTATTGAAATTGAAACATGCTCTTCAGCATGTATAAACGGTTGTTCAAACCTTTCATTACATAAAAGACATGAAGTTTTACCTATATCACTGCAGCATCTTTCTCCTCAGCTATCTATATTAACACCTCATCTGATAGGTTCAATAGGATTATGCTCCTGGCCTTCCTAATCAACTCATCCTTATCGGCATTTATCATTATTTACGGCAACTTAGCCTTGTCCTCCAATGTCTCGGCTATACCTTGAGTTGTCAATAGCATCCATAACCCAAAGTTGTTCATCCCGTTAAATTTCTGAACTTCTACTCTTGCTCCATACATAATTGGCAAGTCTTAACTCTAATACCAATTGTGGTAATCGGTATCGCAATGGAAGCGGATTGTAATCTTTGCAATTAAGTCAGGAGATATAGAAATTGATAGAAAAATAAAATGAGGAACAATAAAAGGACACAAGAAATTTATGTAATTCGGTCCGAATATTGGAACCTCATCCACGAGAAGAGCTAACAAATAATCCACTAATAAATTAGAGAATTATAGAGTTTACAATCACTCACGCTTAAGTATTTCCTGACCCTATATTATATCCAATATTCATAGTGTTTAATAACTTAACTCGATGGAATAGACTCGACGCATAAACTCTCCGTGCTCTCTACGTCTCTCGAGGTCTCTAAACGTCGGTCAGTGTAATTCATCTTCGGATCACTTCCTCTTTTATAGGAGCAGAGAGCAACTTCAAGACACAATGAAAGTCAAGCACGTGCCCATAAAAAGGGCTGGGCCACCATCTTCAAAGATATTGTCCGTGGATGTTCAACTCCTTCAATTGATGTGCCCATGGGAGCTTCACCTTTTCTTTCCCTTTTGTAGGCTACCGCCCAAGGAAATAACAAAGGAAGGAACAAAAGAAGTTAATGCGAGAGGACAAAACAAGTCCACAACTTTTACTTTTGGCCACATCTTGCGAATGAGCTCTCATGTAAAATCAACAAACAGAAGCTTGTGAGTCCATCCTTCACTTAGTGCCAAGATTGTGAGAACTCTCTTTTTCGGCTGAAGCAAATCTCTTCTCTAACTTTGCTTGGCGTCTCATGTGAGAGTCAAGGAAATTAGGAAGACACGCGTGTTGCTTTCTTTGACTTCTTCTTGCGTGTGTTTGTCTAATGTTCTCAAACTTGAGATATAATTTAGCGGCACTCTCCTCTTTCAAAGCTCGTCTTAGGTCGCCTCTCTCTGGTTTCGATTGTCTTTGAAACTCGGCTCTCTTGTCGCCTCTCTCTAGTCAAGAATCAGGTACCTCATTTCGTCTTGGTCTTCTTCTTATCCTCCTGGCTCATTTATGTAGATGAGGCAACGGCAACAACTGATTCATGTCGCTTTAGGTTGTGTCGATTTGGCTCTTGTGGTTGTTAGAGCACCTTAAGCTGGATTTTATTTCTGCTTGTCTGGATTGGAATAGGTGCGCCGATTAGGTATATTGGATCTTAAAAATCATGACCAATTAGTTCTGGTTGAGTTTGCCTGGTAGGGTAGATTTGGTTTGGTTATTGCTGTTTGTATATTGATGAGTAATTTTGCAAATGATGGGAAGCTGGTTTAAGGATTGGTGAATATGCAGTGATTTTTAGCTCCGTCTTTGCAATGAATTTGTTCTCCTTGGCTTTCCGTTATGGGGAAGATTAGTTGCTACCTGAGCAAGATTTGCTGACAAATGAGTGAAATGCCATTTCACTTTCCTTTGGTAATAAGGATTGGCGGTTGAGAAAATTTGCAGCATTTCTGTAAACATAGGTGCGCCTTGGTCAATTTGCTCCAATTGGATTGATATGAAATTGCTGTAAATGCTAATTTGATTTTCGTGTAGGGTAAAAGGCATCTAAGAGTTCCATTTAGTTAACATTAAGACATCGGGATAGCCTAAAACCGTAGCTTTGGACTATTCAATGGGTTTGCTGAATGTTCTGAATACGACAGATAATTACTTGTTCATCAGATTTTTGCTTTGTCTAATCTTGGCATCACACATATGAATGCTCGTTAGTAGCCATGGCAATATCTCTTGCTTTGAATTGGAATCCCAGCTGTTTCACCTCATTGAAAGTTAGATTTTGGCGTGGAGTTGTTCATGGGTTTTGCAAGTATTGCATACTTGACTGCGAATTGGCTACAATTGAAAATGTCTAATCAATAAAATTTCCATTTATCCTCGATGTGGACTTTTTACAGTATGCAGAAGTTCTTTCCTACTCATTTTCCATGACAAATGTTGATGGAGGGATTCCACTGACTTTTACGCTTATTAACTTTTTCCATGAGAAAGATTTTTATCCCTAAGCCCCAAAGCAAATCTATCAAAATGTATGGACGGTGTGTAGTTTTAACATGTAATTTATTTATACTTAGGCTGGTTGGGAGGGATAAGCTCATGAAACTCATATCTTTTATGAAGCCCTTGGGAGACGTGATGTACAATTTCCTCATCCTCCTCTAGATTCGTTAATTAATGATTTTCGTAGATTAATATGTATCGTGTGTATATATATTGATTAAATTTACATTATTATTGTACATGTAAATATTATTTAGTAGATGCTGGATATCCAAATCGAACAGGTTATTTAAGGTTATACAAAGAAGTGAGATATCATTTGTCAGAATTTCAACAAGGTCATATACCTAGGAGTTATTCAATCATGCTCATTCCTTGCTGCGATCAGAAGTTGAGCGAGCTTTTGGTGTATCGCCAAAGACAACAACATCTGCGAAAGAGAAGCACGAACCAAGTGCGACCATCGGGAACAGATCGTGGCCGAAGGTGCAGATGGCCACGGGGCTGAAGTTATCTACTTGGCTTGCAAGGACGGTGACTTGTTAAGGCCAAAGGATACCCGCAAATATAAGAACTTAAACCAAAGCCAATAACCGAATCTGTTAAGAGAATAGTTGATATAGCGAGAACGAAAGAGGGAGAAGGAGAAAGAAGGAAGGGAGGTAGGAATAGAATTGTGATTGCTTGATTCTTTAGTGTAACGTAATGGCCTCTTAAATAGCCGAGTACACATATGAATATCAATTATAGATAGAAACTAATTGATAAATGTAAACTAATTGATGGCTATCCTTATAGATAGAAACTAATAGATAACTATCCTTATTAATGCTGATTACTATCCTCGTCATAAATGGAATGCGAATCTCCTTAGCCTTGTTTAGGCATGTTTTTGCGCCGTGAATATACTTGCAATCCTTGAGACATAACATTCCTTCCCCCATAGAGAGACGACTTGTCCTCAAGTCGAGTATTATCCAAGAGATGCTCATCCTCCCAACTAGAGTCTTCGGGCGCAAGGTCCCGCCATTGAACTAACACCTGTGAGACCGGCTTAGAGTCCTTCATAATAACTCGTTGACCCAAAACTGCTAGTGGCTTGTGAATGGGTTGGTGATCAACAACTGCACCTGGGAGTGGGTGCACCCTAGTAGATTGTGAAGCAGTATATGGTTTGAGTAGTGAACAATGAAAAACTGGGTGTATTCGACTAGAAGGCGGCAAGGAAAGTCGATAAGCCACTTGTCTCACGCGTTCCTCCACAGGGAATGGACCATAGTAGCGAAGCCCAAGCTTGTGGGCCGAGTCTTTGCGAACCGAAACCGGGCGATAAGGATGAAGTCGAAGAAGCACCATGTCACCTGGTTTGAAAGAAATATCGGTGCGGTGCTTATCTGCCCGGGTTTTCATGACCGCCCGAGCTTTGGATAAATTGGCACGTAATTGAGATAAGATTATATCACGTGAGCGCAAGTCATGATCGACCGCTTCGATGGCACCGGTGCCGCCACAATAGGCCAAGAGGGAGGGAGGTTTTTCGCCGAATGTCACCTCGAAGGGCGTCATACACGTAGAAGCCTGGAACGTGGTGTTGTAGTGGTACTCCGCCCAGCCAAATATCTTGGACCATTTAGAGGGTTGATCATGAACAAATGAACGGAGAAACTGTTCAATGTAGCGATTAACACGCTCCGTTTGTCCGTCCGATTGCGGGTGGTAAGCGGATGAGAAGTGTAGCTTTGTTCCCCGGAGTTTAAACAACTCCTTCCAAAAGGCACTCCGAAAAATTGGGTCACGGTCGGAAATAATGGAGTGAGGTATGCCATGCAATTTTCCCAATGTAGTCCGGAAAACTTGGGCTACCTTGGTAGCAGTGTAGCGTGGCGGCAGTGAAGCGAGGTGGGCCCCCTTGGAAAAACGATCAACGACCACTAATATGGCCGTATATCCAGCAGATGGTGGTAAATGTGTGATGAAGTCCATAGAGAGATCGGTCCATAATGAGTCGGGTGGAGCAATGGGCTGAAGTAACCCGTAGGGGTCATGGTTGGTTGGTTTGCACTTTTGGCAAACATCGCATGCTTGGACAAACTTGGCAATGTCCTTGTGCATGCCGTCCCATTGAAAATGCACGGAGATGCGTTGTAAGGTTCGTTGTACCCCAGAGTGACCACCGTGTAAGCTTGAGTGATAATGCGTCAGAAGTAAGGGCACGAGGGAGGAGTCCGCTGGCAAGAACAAGCGGCCACGGTGGTGGAGCAGACCTGATGAGTAAGACCACCCGGGCCGGGAGTCAGGTGCACGCTGGAGGTCGTCGATGATGCTCTTTGTATGCTGGTCTAGCAGTAGCTCAGCACGAAGAGTGTCGAGGTCAATATTCACGGGACGGGACAATGTTAAAAGTGCACCTTCTTGGTTGACATCGTCGTAAACCCTTGACAAGGCATATGCCGCTGCATTTTTCTTGCCCGACTTGTATTCGATAGAGTAATCAAAGCCGACCAATTTCGAGAGGAACTGTTGCTGTTACGGTGTTTGGATGGTTTGTTGAAGAAGATGGTGCAACGGCCTATGATCTGTCCGTATAATGAAATGAGCCCCGAGCAAATATTGACGCCACTTTTGGATGGCTGATCGTATTGCGAACAACTCACGCACATAAGTTGACTTGCTACGCATGAGGGGGGAAAGTTTGCGGCTATAGAAGGCCACCGGATGCTCGGATCGCATCAATACCGTGCCAATTCCTACGCCGGCGGCGTCATCTCCACGATAAAGGGAATGGCAAAATCAGGCAGTGCCAATACCGGGGCATGACTCAAAGCATCTTTGAGGGAAGTGAAGGCATGCTCAGCCTGTGCGCACCACGCGAACCCGTCTTTGGTGAGGAGGTCCGTGAGGGGGGCGACTATAGTCGCGTAGTGGCGGATGAAACGACGATAATAGCCGGTCAACCCCAAGAAGCCGCGAACCCGCTTGAGCGTAGTTGGGATTGGCCGGTCTCGTACAGCTTCAAGCTTTGCGGGATCAGCGGAGACACCATACGCTGAAACAATATGTCCAAGGAATTCGACGGTGGGCGTGGCGAAGTTGCACTTCGAGTGTTTGACCGCCAGGTGGTGGTGACGCAGAGTGGCAAATACTTGGCGGAGATGATCAAGATGAATGGCCAAATCCTTGCTGTAAATAAGAATATCGTTGAAGAATATAACAACAAACCGACGAAGGAACGGCCGGAATACCTCATTCATTAATGCCCGAAAGGTGGATGGTGCGTTGGTGAGTCCGAAGGGCATTACCGGGAACTCGAAGTGGCCATGGTGTGTTCGGAAGGCTGTTTTGTGAATGTCCGAGGGGTCCATCCGAATCTGATGATATCTGGAGCGCAGATCCAATTTGGAGAAAATGACAACGCCGTGCAACTCATCCAATAGTTCATCAACCGTTGGAATGGGGAATCGATCTCGAATAGTGGCGGCATTAAGCTCCCCGTAATCGACGTAGAAGTGCCAAGAGCCGTCCTTTTTTACCAGGAGGATCGGCGAACCGAAGGCCGAGCGACTTGGACGAATGGTTCCATCCCAAAGGAGTTCCGTGACTAGGCTTTCAATCTCATTTTTTTGGTAGTGTGGATAACGGTAAGGCCGGACATTGACCGCCTCGGTGCCAGCTTTGAGGGGAATCCGGTGGTCGACATCACGCGCCGGTGGAAGGCCGGTTGGCCGGGCAAATAGGTCGTCGTACTCCACAAGAAGCGTTTGTACCGATAAAGGAATGTCAGCATTCATGTCCGCTGGAGGTTGGTCTGATGAAGAGGCGGATAAGCACATGTAGCATGCGCTTGCACCATTGGCCGCCATGAGTTTGAAAAGGCCCGAAGAGGAGACCGCCGGTGCACGCAGAGAGGGGTCACCTTGCAGCCGTCTTGGTTGACCATGGTGCTGGAATTCCATCGTCATGTTTGCATGGTTTGTTAGGACCGGCCCCAAAGTTTCTAGCCATTGGACACCCGTAACAATATCAGTCCCTTGCAAGTCAAGAACAAACTGGTCCATGGTAAATAAATGGGTCCGAAGGAGGATGGGTACATCGCAACATACGGCCGAGCATCGTAGGGCATCACCATTGCCTACTAACACCTGGAAGGGAGTGATTGGCGACAACGGCAAGGCAAGAAACTTGGACATGCGCGTAGAGAGGAAGTTATGTGTGCTTCCCCCATCAACCAGCACTTGAACCGACCGACCTCGCATCGTTCCCGTCATGCGCATGGATTTGGCCGATCGTTGACCCGGGAGAGCATGGAGGCTGATTTCGGGTTCGGATGGAGTGGTTTCGGTGGCCTCACTTTCGGTTGGCAGCAAGACGTCATCCGAGTCGTCAAAACCCTCCAAATATAAAAGGGTTGGATGCCCCTTACAACGATGCCCGCGGACGAATTTTTCATCACAGTTGAAGCATAGACCTTTGTCACATCGTACTTGCATCTCTTCGGCGGACGGACGTTTAACGGGAAGCCGTGGAAGCGGTGATTGTGCGGGTACGGATGCCGAAGGATGCGGTGGAAACGGCCGGTTGCGCGGCTCACCGAATCGGGCCTCATACATGCGCGCCAATGCGAAGGCATCATGTAAGTCCACTGGGCGGTGAGCTTGGACAGCCATGCGCACCCAAAGCTGCAGGCCTGAAATAAACAAGCTACGTAAGTGTGCCGGAGTGAGTCCACGTACCTTGCTGGCAAGATTTTCAAAGGCAGCCTGGTAATCAAGGACGGAACCCGTTTGAGATAACTTGGCAAGAAGGGCAATTGCATCTTCATATTCGGAGGGGCCAAAGCGATGACGGATAGCGCGGGTAAATGCATCCCAATCTGGTAGAAGATTTTCAGCCACCAATCCTTGATACCAAGTGGCGGCAAGAGCATCGAGGTGCATTGCCGCTAGCGAGAGTCGATCCTCGGGATGAGTATGATAATATTGAAAAAAGTGGCTTACGTTGAAAAGCCAAACAGACGGATCACCCGAGGAGAAACGCGGAAATATGAGGCGTGGTGTCGGGCCCTGCGTTGGCCTCTCATCCATATGGGTGGGTTTCAATGGGCCACTCCCGAGAATTCCGGACGCCGTAGGATTGGATGAGGGGGCCGGTGGTGATGGTTCTGCTCGGATGATAGCCTTGAGGCGCTGGTCACGTTTGTCCAAGAGAGTCATGAGGCTCTCGGCGGTCAATTGATTTGCTTGAGAGGTAACGAGATCTTGTCGCAATTGTTCAACAGCTGCAGCAGTATCATTGGCTAGTTGTTGCACCGCTTGCAATTGGGCCTCTTGCTCTTGAGAACGTGTTGCGGGCATGGTGGAGGTGTGAGTCGACGAGAGCACCAATTGTTAAGAGAATAGTTGATATAGCAGGAACGAAAGAGGGAGAAGGAGAAAGAAGGAAGGGAGGTAGGAATAGAATTTAGTGTAACGTAATGGCCTCTTAAATAGCCGAGTACACATATGAATATCAATTATAGATAGAAACTAATTGATAAATGTAAACTAATTGATGGCTATCCTTATAGATAGAAACTAATAGATAACTATCCTTATTAATGCTGATTACTATCCTCGTCATAAATGGAATGCGAATCTCCTTAGCCTTGTTTAGGCATGTTTTTGCGCCGTGAATATACTTGCAATCCTTGAGACGTAACAGAATCAGTGGATTCCTTTGAGAAGTTCTCAAAATCATATCGTCGTGAATCCTCTTTCAAGTTTATCCAGTAAAGTCATCTCTGCGGCTGCTTGACTTACTGATTGACAAAGGGCTGTAGAGAACCGGTGCATGTACGGATCATTGTTGTTGATGCAGGAGGCCTCCGTGGCTGGTGGTTGTCATCGGAGATTGTGCCTTGGCTGGACAGCAGGGTCATCGGGGTGACCCAATGCTGCAGCGGCAGAGCAGGGACTGAAATGGCTTGTCGACGGCAAGGAGGGATCAACAAGGCTGGAGCTTTGTCGCTGCCTCGTAGTCAAAAAGGATTGCGGTAAGTCCGGTCGGTGTTGGTGTGGCGGACGACGAGAAGCAACGGTGGACAACAATCGGGTCACAGAATAGGAGAGGACGGCGCCGAGGGATGGGCTCGGTCGGAGTCGTCGGAGGGGACCCGGTCGAATGAGAGTCATGGCCGACCTTCCTCTCCCATTTCTCTCTTTTGCTCTCGTGTGTGTTTTTGTGGCTGTGAATTCTCATTATGAAGCCCCTTTCCAAATTGTGTATCACAAGAGTACCCGCATGAAAATTAAGCAGATTCCTAAAGTATGATATGATCACCCAAATATTTCTCATAACCTATCCAAAGCTTAACATCTCCCTGCGTATTATATGCAAAATTTCGGCCACATTTATGATTAATGGGCTTGGTTGAATTTTCATCACCGCAGGCTTATTTAAGCTCAGAAAAATGCATTTAAGTCAATCTCCGCTGGCCCGAGCAATTGATGAATCTATCTATTAATGCAAAATGCCCCTAAACTACATGCAAATCAATGAAAATAATTTTTGCTAAGGGTTGGGGTCGATCCCTAACTTTCTATGCAATAAACGAGTAACTAAATCGTCAAAATTTAGGTGTTAATAAAACATTTTTAAGGAAAAGAAAGACAATTAGGTAGGTTTTCATGAGCTTGGATAGTGATGCACTAAAAATTAAGTATCTCAAGCTTGAGTTGGAAGAGCTTAGTTATAGCTAGAATGTTATAGCATCTTATTTGAACTCTTTGTTATGCTACTTTGTTTTCATGTGAGATCTCCATTTGCATTATGTATGTAATTTTAACGTGGAATTTATTTATGCTTATACTTGTCAGAAGGGACAAGCTCATAATAGTAGGGATGAGCATGGTCCAGGTTGGTTTGATTCTCTCAGGAACCGGGGACCGGACCTAAGATCCTTAGAACTAGTCTAGTCTGGTTTTCGGGCTTATCTCCACTCCAAGAGCTAGAGCTTCCAGCTTTTGCACGTAGTAATTCAATTACGCAATGGAATTTTTACTCAGTTGATAGTTGTAATTACTTAAGGATTGGTCTTTCCGGGTTTTGCAGTTTTAGTTCCTCACTTGTGTTAGTCTAATATATAGTTCAGCATTTTTTTTTGGTTAATCAATAGTTTCATAACTACCAGGTATAGGGAAGGCCAGAATCCTCGCAGGCTTAAAACCACCTTTAGTTTACAGCCCAATACCAGCCCAGTACCACATTAGACTGTTGATTGCATGCTTTAAAGCTTTAAAGAGATAGTCTTTTCAGAGAAATTGCCCTCTCCTTCTTTGGAGGTCTGGATGTGATTTAAAAAATTAAGAAAAATGAAAGTTGGTCAGTCCGGATGGGCTGTCCATCGGTCCGGTTCCTCCCTAGAACCGGGAATTGGTCCACCCAAACATCGATTCCACCTTGAGGAACCACCGACCTCCAGAATCGGACCAAATCCCGTGGGTCTGGTTCGTTTCGGTTCGGTTGGTCCATCTTGCTCACCCCTACATAATACTTATATCTTGTATAATGCCATTTGAAGACATGATGCGCAATTTTCCCATCCTCCTCCAAAATCATTAATTGATAGTTTATGCACATCCACATTTATCTATGTTGCATATCTAATACTCCGTCTAAATACAAAACTAAGGATCATGTTTTTGTAGAAATTAGTTTTTTTTTTTTTTTATTGAGTTGGTTTTTCTTACCAAATTATTTCGTTTGGTTAATCTAAGATGGAAGAAGAACTAGTCGAATAAAGAAGTGCTAATAAAACAATGAATTGATTTGTTGAAGAGAGAATGGCAATGAACTCTAATTTCCTTCTTCCATTCTATAAGAAACACAGCAGTAAAGCTCAATAATGTACGCCTCAGATTCACAAAAAATGAAACAATAGCTGATTCCACACATCAGGCACACCCGGCAGACACCAGTGGATGCAGTCAGAGTAACTCGCGGGGTTTGCCAGTTGCTCGGGCTTCAGCGTCTCCCAGAACTTCCGATAGATAGACGGATGCCCGTCTTTTCGGTACTCTGAGAGCTGAGTGATGTTGACCACGGAGACTCTCGGACCCAACTTGCCGAGAACTTGGTCCACCATGCGCATCGTGGGCAGGTCAGAACCGGTTCCCCAGTGGCCCTCCACATCAATAGGAGCCCGCTCGCTATAGCAGTTCCCTTCGCTCCCAGGCTTCCATTCTTGGCTCCTGAATTAAGAGTAGATAGAAACATCAGATAAAAGGTCATGGAACAGATGACAGACTGACAAAGATCGAACAGGCATTCCTAATACTTGGCATCAGGCAAAGTAAACATGCCTCTGTTATCATGTTAGGTGTAAACTGATGCAAACATTATTGTCATTTTCCTAGGAAGTATTCCTGCGCTTCGATCCATTCTATGACACGTGATGTTTCACTTTAAAAGAAAACATTCATAGAGCTGATAAAACTAAGTCAAATACCGAGCACAATAGTAGTACTTTGGAAAGATTCACTAATATCTTCAGGAAGACAACTGCAATAGTTACTATCATTTGCTGATGTTTTCTGCACATCAGCGAACAAAGGAAAAGCGAAGTGCTTGTGCAATTTCTGAAGTCTGTTTCACTATGTCCGAAAGAGTTTATATTCATGCTTTGATTAGCCGATATAGCACATCAGGTCAATGGCTAGCATCAGAAAAGATCGCTACACACCAGAGATGTGTTGGAGACATGGTAACGAAAAGGACTTTCTTGCGAGGATCGAGCTTAGTGGTCACCCAGTCTGCCCATGTCTCCATTGCCAACTCCATCGCACCCAAACCATCTAATTCTTCACAATCGCCATTTCTGTCATCACTCCATCTGCAAAAATTATCACGCGTCATATTTTGCCAAGATACAATCAGACTCCTACTTCTAACTCTCCATGACAAGAAGCCCCACCAATGCTGTACTTACAGTAGCTTAACAGGACCTTGTCTCCACCACAAATATGTGTTGAAGACCAAAATGTCAGCATGCTCCAACTGTGCCGCATGCTTCAGGATTGAATCCGGCCGTATTATTCGCTCGTCCAATCTATGGTTCACCGGATCATCGGAGTTAGATTCAACAAGGAGAGGGGCCCAGAGAAATTCGACAGTGGCATTATATTCCTGCAAGCAAACCGGCACAAGAGAACTTATCTTAGGAACTTAAAAAAATTGCCTGCTCCTATAGACAATGTTTAAGATAAACTTTTTCCATGCACTTTCAAAAATCAAAAGTGAGCAATAAAATGCCTCTCAGGGACCATGGACTGCAATGCCAGAATACAAGCTTTACCTCTGATGTAAAGATTGTAAGAGGTGCATTAGGCGTTATAGATCTTTTGTCCTTGGAAGTTGCCGAATGCAGCAAACAGAGCATCGATATCCATTGCCCTCGATTCAATGAATCTCCAACAAACATTAGTCTTTTTCCTCTCAACTTGTCCCACATTTCCGTAACGCTCCATCTATCAAACAAAACAACCGCAAAACATAGTCAAACAAAAGGGGAACCTGTCCAGTTATCACTGCAACTACATACCAAACAAGGCATCTATTAGCCTATTGTGATGTTATGGACACAAAATTTAGGTGATACCTAGAGGGTATCATTTCCTTGTAAACACTTCACAAAATTGGATCTCCACAAAAGGGCATTTGCTGATTTACAGTTCAGAGACAGATCAACCAAGCTGTCTCCAAACTTACCCAAATTTTCTTACCAAATCTACTCGTTCATGAGATGTCAGACTATCACATCAAAGTTGGAGCTTCTTGTTCTAGCCAAGCTCAAGCACGCAATCAAAACAAGCACAACAGACTGAATCCTTAAAAGGAATTACCTCTTTATATTGCAATGATGAGGTTGCCATCTCCAATACTGGTAGTCCAAATCAGACCTCCCATGCTTGTGGCAAGCCAGCTGGTCCGACATGTACGGGCATTCCGACTCGCTGTACATCGGGAACGACATGTTGTCGAACACCCATCTCCCCGAAAACACATTGCACCTCTCCAAATCAACCCTTCGTTGACGGGACACCAGTGCAGCCTCATCCCACCTGATCTTCCTCCCACTGTACTCTCTCGTCGAGTTGCATCTGCTAAATCTATCCAAGACCCCTAACCCACAAAAAGATTCAAACTTTAAAAGCGTAACATCAATTCAAAGAAGTGCCCCCACTGCCAATTACCAAAAACAGAGAAAAAGAACACTAAAACCACAAATCTTTTCGCAAGTCCAAGTGAAGAGATGAAGTGTAGTGTACCAGGAGCTTTGCTCCTACGAGCTGATTGATTCGGCCTCACGTAAGTGATCTTAGGTTGCTTCTGGGGGACTTGATCCGGGTCTCGGTAGATTTGTCGGATGCTGCTTTCGTGGTACAGAATCGTACAAACGATGAAGCCGAGGGAGACGAGCGCGACCAGGGGGAAAGGGCTCTTCTTTCTACTCCATCGATGCATCGTCGGTGTGCGGCAGATTCCAAAGAATCAAGAAGAGCTCCCCGATTCCGGAGCTCTATATGGAATATGTAGGTCAACAGAGGCTACTAGAGAGAGCAACGACTGAACTAGACGGGAGACGATAACAACTCGCATTAGATTCCATTTTGAGCGCAGAAAGGCAAGAACAAGCATTTTTAGCTATTTACAACGTTGTGTGGTCCAGTCAACGGTCGGTGTGACGAACGTGTACGGGTGTCGCTGCGAAATTGATGAGGCAGATGCAACCTGCACTGCATTCCGTACCACATATGACTTGCATCTCGATCATTTGTTAACTGGAAATCACCTTTCTTTCTGGGTAAACGACAAAAATAATTGCTAAACTTTAATCAAATATGCAACGTGATTTTGAATTTTTAAATTTTTTTAATATAATTCTTAAACTTTAATCCAATATTTACTATCGTCTCGAACTTTTAAATTTTTTTCAATGTAGTCCTTATAATTTTGGCACATGTTTAATTTAGTCTCTAGACTGTTTAAAAATATTCATTGTTATTCCTGCATTTGAATTAATAAAAAGACAATATTGAATATTTCATAGAATTCGTGGACTAAATTGAATATGTACTAAAAGTTAAGGAACCAAATTGAACAAATTACAAGTTCATGGATGACATTGTACATTGGGCTAAAATTCGAAGATCACATTTAATATATTTAAATTGAGTCAAAGTTCATGGATCATTAGTGTTATTATTATTTTTCTTTTTCTTTTTTTGTCTTTACATGTGAGTGCATATTTGATTAAAGTGGGTTCCTCTCACTGCTAGTTGTTTTTCCATTGGTGCTTTTGTGAGGAAACGTGCAAGAACAAGGTTGATTATTTGATTGGATGGTGATTATTGGGATGCTCCAATCAAGGCATTTCTATCAAGGGCAAGTTTCTATGAAACAAGAAGTTGGATTTCTTGTCTTGAGGTCTATAAGGAGGAAAACTTATGAACAATCAGCCTGTTCTCACAGTTCAAAAAAAAAAAAAAACATCCATCCCTAGCCCGAATAGAACACAGAGTTATTGAATAACAAAACCGCTTCTAAACTTTCCATTTCCGTGTAACGAGTTTGAATTTTAAAATTGAGAGAACACCAAATGTTGTATCGTCAAGTATGATGATACTTCGACCAAAAAAAAAAAAAAGTATGATGATACGAATTCAAGTACAACAAAAGTAATTGCCGTAGGGCGACTCCCGACTTGGAAGATTAACGGCTGCAGGGGAACGAGAAAGGCTACCATAACTAAATAGTTTATCGAAGGGAAATGAGAAGCTTGCAATGGATGTCATACAATAAAACTAACGATGATTGGCTTGTCCACCTCTAATTTTTCTCAAAGAAACCACTAAACTTATTTAACCGGCTTCCGTGAGAAAGTTTAGAATGGACGCTCTCACTTGGCGGGATAACCTCAAATCCCGCCACGTTAGATTTTATAAATACGAAGAAAGAGAAAACACCATAATGAAATAAATAATTCTATAACAAATTAAATACTATAACATAGATAATCACAAGGAAAACTAACGGGTTATGTACTCTTAACGGTCAAAGCAAACCCTCGCTTGACATACTCTTCTTGGCCTTCTATATCCCGAAACGTGCCATTTGATGAAAGCCCGAGAAAATGAATTATCACTAACTTGAAAAAATAAAAAAATAGTTGATATCAAGATACATTTACTAAATTCCAAAGATTTTTAAAATTTTTGTTTTGCAAAATAAAATATTTTCTTCTTAAAAATATTTTCACTAGCTCCAATGAGATCAGTAGCCCCATTTTACTTTTGCACAATAAAAAACTTAGACAGCGAGCAAAACTATATTTTTTAAAATTCACGGATCTGTCTGAGTTTGTAAGAATTGATTGAGGAAGATTCTTTATTTTAGGTTCCAAATTCACGTTTATTTTTAGAGAAGTTTGCATTTGCTTGACGTTTATTTACCAGAATTCGAAGGCCTGATCTCAAACTAGGGATAGAGGATACTATAACACAATTTTATTCTAATTCCATTTGGTTTTAAAAAAGGTTTAATATCACGGAAAACCTCAAACCGATACACTTGTGACAATTGATGCATGTATCGCCTTGGATTTTTTACCATCGATTTGTTATAGGTGTATCGGTTTGAAAATTTTCGTAATATTAACCCAATTTAACGGATGGTAAATTTGTCACGGTTATACCAGTTTGGGATTTTTCATGGTAAAAAAAAATTAGTTTAGGGTAAATTGGTCATAGGTATACCAATTTAGGGTTTTTGGTGGTCAAAAATTAGTTTGGGATAAATTTCTCATAATTATACCGGTTTGGGGTTTTTCATGGTCAAAAAAATAGTTTATGGTAAATTTGTTACGGGTGTACTAGTTTGTGATTTTTCATGGTATTTAACCCTTTAAAAAACTATAGACGAGGCGCTACTCATTATCTAACTGTGAATTAAAGAATTTTGATGATGCATTTCATATGAATAAGATTTTTCCTAGTAATGTCATGGATATAATCGGGATGGCTTTATAATTTTGCTTACCATATCTATCTCCAAAAGATTGAATAAGTGTAAACATAGTTATAATTTTGTTTACCATATCATGGCAATTGCCACCTCATAACCACCCTTCATTTTCCAATTTCACATTTTTAGCAATAGCGGGAATAATAACTATTTTGTTCCTAGGAGTTATTTCCGGCCAAAAACAGAGTTTTCTATTTTTACCCCTTGGATGAGTTTATGAGTAGAGAAACATGTTTGATAATAACACAAAATTTCTATTTCATGAGTAGAAACTTGTTTGATAACAACATAAAATTTTTACGGTTACAATAGATACTAGAGTTGATACTAGAGGCGGAACTACAGTTGCAATGATTTGTGGACAGCGGACGGCAACTAGCGGACCAGTGGACAAGCGGCCGTTGACCGGTGGATAGCGGCCGGGGACCTATGGTGAGAAGAGCTTTTATTTATGTTTATGTTCCACAAATAGATAAGTGGTAACTCATTTCTGAGCTAAAAAATGATACCAGAAATAGAAACCAGGAAAGTGATTTTCCGGATCAATTTAAACTTATGCCAGGGCCTCGGTGATGGCGAATGATCCTTGCCGATCACAGGCAAGGACCGGCAACCATTGCCTAGACTTGGAGGAGGGCGTGGGTCGCCGACCATGACTGCCAACGGGAAGCAGGCGGTTCGAGACGCCCCTAAATAGCCACACCAGCGTATGCTCCAACAGGAAGATTCTCTCCATCATGGATCCGACGAAGAATGTGTCCACGATTTTATAGATTCTCCACCAAGACTACAACTGGGATTGGTTTAGCAACGCCAAGTGCTCTGCCGCAGTTGCCTTCAAGTGGATGCTAAATCAAACTTCCGATGCAAGCGGATCGATGAAACTTTTACCATGATTTGGGTCATGTTTCACTGAACATAGAATGCACGAAAAAGACGGAAATGGTATATTTTGGTATTACAAAATCAAAGAGCACCTTGGAGTTCCTTTTCACCAGAGCACCGTGAAGCCATTTCCAGCCCTAGGCGACGTAGGCCTTCACTTGAGGTCGGCGAGAGTCGACAGTCATTGCTGAGACCCTGGCGACCCCCATTGGCCTGTCGGACGATGGTCCCTTTGCCGTCCCCCATTTGAGGGCTTGCAAACCTAGCTTGTGACTCTTATCTAATTTAAAAGAACTTTTATCTTTTTAATTTTTCTTATCTAATTTAATTAATATTTGGGGTGAAGAACTAGGGTTTAGACCAAAATAATTTCGTTTTAGTTCTATACTTTATACTTTGGTTAAAATAAATGCTACATAAGAGAGAAAAACTAACAAAAATGTCATGTCGTCACTTTCCTTTAGCTAGATTAACGAAATCAACTCAAGGACTTGATTGCATCATTCATTAAATTTTATGGCTTAATTGCACTTTTTGGAGTTTAAGAACACAATTGTACTTCCGCGATAAGCTATAGAATTTTTTTTTTTTATAACCGAGGTGTTGGACCAACTTGTGCGCACCTCGACTATTCCTTGGGAGAGACTAGCACAAGAACCCACCGCCTCGACTATTTCTTGGGAGAGACTAGCACAACAACCCACCGCCATGGACCCCCGCTTAAATCACGGGTGTTTAGCTGGAGAATCAAACTTGGGACCAGTGCGCCTAACCACACAATCCCAAGTGCCTCCTAACAAACTGAGCCACCCATGGGTAGGTTACAAGCTATAGAAATTTCAGTGCACTTATCCCTAAAATTTTTAAGACTCATTGGATGACCATAAAGGCAAATCTGCTGTTATTCAAATTAATTTAATTATTATTTTTTTCCTTTTTAACTTGATAATGTGTATGCAATCCCATCGGTCCGAGGTTGCATTTCTTGGAAATGAACCGAGGTCTCACTTTAGACTTATATGTAGCATCGTATAAACGTCTCTATAGACAAATAATCTCATAAGCATCAATTGTTGACTCTAGAGTTATGCCATTGTTTTCAGAGGGCATCATGGTGATAGAAGGAAGGAAAGTAAGAAACTAGACATCTATCACGTTGTATTGTCTAACTAGAATACATAAAATCATAAAAAAAAAAAATCAACATTTTTTTATTGTGGTAGGTCTAGTTTTTAATATAGCAGGACATCACCCAAAGGTATTATTTTATCAAATTAATATAAATTGTGGATGCACCCCAGCTAGATAAGACTTAGAGCTACAATCAAGTTTCACACCAATAATGAGTTGAAAATTCCCTCGATATTGACGGACACCTTGCCATGATCAAGCCAGTGCCAGAATCTCTCCTAGGAGAGAGAGTTTTTCTGATTTGGTTTTAAGGAGCCTTAATGAATTTCTATTATAATTGAATGATATAACGAGAGATAGGATGTGCTAATTATAGTGAAGTCATCTGTTGAATGTAGTCCTGTTTTAAGGGTGAATCGGGATAAAATCTCGTGTCTCGATTTCTCTTTCTTGCTTTTACATTTTACTTCGTTCTGGTTGTACGTCGAATCCTAATAGCAACCATAAGAATACATTGTGCCTATTTTCATATTGTCGCTGTCATTGGACTGGATGCTACACTACACTTGTGAAAGATGCTACACCGTGTGTGAATGTACCCAACAGTCATTGTAGCCATCTACTTTAAAGAAAGAACAAATCACGGCTTCTCTCAGTTTCTTTGGAAATTTGAGGTATTGATCTGAACAGGTCAATCATGAAAATTAATGACCATTCTCTTGTTCAGCTTATAATATAATCCAAGTCTTTGTTGACTGACTCTTAACTTCCTCAGATAACGTGCCATGTGGATTATTACGTAAGCTAGACTTATTCTTCTATCAAGTTGCCGCGGTAGCGTATAGAAAAGGTCATCGTCTCGCATCGAACGGCTTCTCGCTAATTAGTGACGTGTCCCTGTAATCTTTTTTGGGCTGATGACTTTTTCAACAGATTTAAGGAATCCCCAATTTCACCTAAGGAGGGTTGCTGTTAAGGATGTTGATATTCAACTGAGGAGTTGACTTTCTTGGCCATTCTTATAGCCAAATGCCACAAGCAAAACGCGATCATGAAGCCCGAGTTTCAGAGCTTGAGGAGTGAAAATGGAGAGGAGGCTTTACAAAGCAGCAGCGGAAGGAGATGTGGCTTCTTTGCTCGATTTGCTCAAAGAGGATCCACTGATTCTGGATAGGTGTACCGCGTGGTCTTACGATGAGACTCCATTGCATGTAGCGGCGATGCTCGGACATGAGAAATTCGTTGACGAGATTCTGGATCGGAAACCCGAGCTTGCAGGAGAGCTGGACTCTCGGAAATTATCCCCGCTGCACCTCGCGACAGCGAAAGGTTATCTTGGAGTAGTGAAGAAACTGCTGAGGATGAATGTGGATATGTGCTACGCTCGTGACAAATATGGTAGGAACCCTCTTCACGTTGCAGTGGTTAAAGACCGAGTCAATGTTCTAAAGGAACTGGTTCGAGAGAGTCCCCATGCCGCAAGTCATAAGATGGAGCATGGAGAGACTATACTTCATCTATGTGTGAAGCATAGTAATTTGGAAGCTCTGAAGCTTCTGGTGGAGACTGTTGGAGATCATGAGTTTGTTAATTCGAAGAACGACGACGGCGACACGATATTGCACCTAGCTGCTGCAGATAAGCACACTGAGGTAAGTAGAAATGCACAACTCCCATTTTATCTCGGGTTGACCTTCTCATACAGTCCCTTGATGCATCCGATCGTTGATCTGTGCAGACAATAAATTTCTTGATGTCTTGCACACCAGTGGAAGCGAACTCTCTCAACCGGAACGGTCTGGCGGCACATGACCTTTTAGAACAGAGTGGAATCGAGCCCATGACGACGATGGCCTTACCTTCAAAGGCAAACGATCAGAGAATCGCATCCCCGGTGCAGCAAAAAGGTTCGAAGAAGAATGTCAAGAAACAGTATGATTGGCTCGAAAGGAAAAAGAATGCGCTGATGGTTGTCGCGTCTTTAACCGCGACAATGGCATTCCAAGTTGGTGTCAACCCTCCGGGTGGTTTCTGGCAAGACACTAACCAAGGCGACGCTTCGACAAAACCGCACCATGCAGGATTTTCCATCCTGGCCGACAATTACCCTGTAGCATACTCGCGATTCCTGGCCATTAACACATTAGGCTTTCTCGCGTCCCTCAGCATCATCCTGTTACTCGTGAGCGGCCTCCCTTTGAGGCGTAGGTTCTTCATGTGGATCCTGATGGTGATCATGTGGATCGCCATCACATCCATTGCGTTCATCTACGGTCTCTCGATAACAGTCTTAACGCCCTCTCCTGAAAGGAACGCGATCTACGAGATAATAGGGTTCGGAATCTTCGCGTGGGCTGGCTTGATGGTTCTGCTCCTCGTTGGGCACACGATACGCCTGGTACTGATGGCTGCTCGCAACGTCAAGAAAATAGTCACTCGAAGTTCTTCTGCCTCGCTGGTCATGCACCAAGACAGCGTCTGATGAGGATGCTAGGCCATATCAGTGTATGCAACAGCGCTCATGTTTTCAGTGTAGCAATGGTTCAATACGTATTTTAGATAAGTACGTACCCTGTCTAGATTAATTGCTGGGCTGGCTTGCTTGCTTGCTATGCTATTTACGTCAAAAACAAGTTTGGGTATTTCAATGTGCTTTTTGAAGTTTCAGAATTGGAATTACACCTTCACTACAAGTTTTAAAACTTCTTATACACATGGATGACTATATATATAATAGTCTGTTTTGGGCCACAGAAAATAAATAATAATTATTTAGTGCTCAGATGCTAATTCAGTCTTATAATTTCTGATTTTCTCAATTCTGTTCTAATCATTTGCGGGAAATTCTAATTTCATACTGTTGCTTTGGAAATAGTTCAATCTCCTATGCAACACAGGCATTCACATGAAACCTACTTTCCCATCAATCAATGGATATTAATTAGGAAATCCAATGAAAACTCCTTCTCTGACAAAAATTTAGTCGTTAAGAAGCACTGTGTAAACTGATTGGGCAAATTAACCACCGAGTGCCTTCGAAAAATTATTGAAACTCACATCAATTAAGACTTGGAGCACCTAATTATATTTAGAATTTTCGACTCTATGATATTCAAAATTATTTTCAAAGTATTCCCTTGTTGGTCTATGCCATGGTGCTCATGCAATCAGTAATCAAATACTTAGTCGCTCCGGTTATTTCCCAAAAAATGATAATTGTTTTCAGTGATTGGTTGAAGCTTGCACATGGGTAGTCAAGGGACCCAACACGGGCATTGACCTTTAAAGCCTAGATCCCCGACTCTTGGGAAAGAGCACAGGTAATGGTATTGGATCCACAGAAATCGGGCCCGAGAACTAGGTGCACGTGCCCGATTACTTGTCGCCCCCACCTCGGTCTATAAAGGTTAGGCGCAAGTCCCCAAAGTCCAGGCGTGGTCAATTGAGGCAATGCCTGGGACTCTAGTACCAGTGCTCGCGCCCGGATCCATTGAGGCTGGGCCACAAACCTAGTGCCCTGGACTTGATCCCCATTGCATGGACCCTAGTCCATCAAAGTTGGGCCTAGGACCTTGGCACTAATGCCTAAATCCATCTACGCTAGGCCTCAGTCCCTGAAGCCTGGGCCCATCGGAGCTCTAGCGTCCTGGGCTCGACCTTGATATTACCGGACCTGACATCCTAGATGCAAGCATCGATGTCCCAGGCAAGGCATCGATGATGGACTTAGGCGCAACAGCCAGGCTCTCGAGTATGGCCTAGATGGGCCCAAGCCAAAGCCCTCGGTTCGAGGGCCCCACCTCGATGGACCCAGGCCCAGGCATCGGACACTCGGCCACGCTACCAAGTGCCCAGGAAAGAGCGTTAGGTTCCCATTCCCAAGCCACTCTAATCGAAGAGCCAATACCTAATCATATTTTGGATAACAATTTTTGATTGTTTTAAAAATGAAAGTTATTTTCCTGAATTTAAGCTTTTGTGGGAAAACATTTTTCGTTGATTACGAAAACATTTTATGCTGACTCATTTTCTTAAACTATTCAAATGACGGAAAATGAGGAAAATGTTTTCCATGACACACACACACAAAAAAAAAAAAAAACACAAGTGTTCGCATTGATCCCCTTTATTTAAAGAGCTTCAACTCTTTAGGAAACATCGGGATCAATCCATTTTCAATCGAGTTCGTAAGTATGAAAGAGTTAAAGAGGCTATGGAAATACCATTTATGCCCGTGTGTATTGAGGGGAAAGAAGACTTTAAACAAATGTTTAAATTCGTATAAGCATATTGCCAAGGCTTAACTATGGAGTAAATTTCTTTTCTTTTCTTTTTCCTTTGATACAGACATTAAATTTTTCCGATCACATTAGTATGATATTCGATGAACCTCACGCCACATTCTTTAAAAAATTAAAATTAAAATTTTATTTTTCTAAAAGAAGTTTTAGATTTTTAATTTTTATTATCTAATTTAATTAATTTTTTTGGTAAAAAATTAGGATCTGAACAAAATGATGTCCTTTTAGTTGTATACTTTATGCTTTAGTTAGAATAAACGCCACATAGAAAAGAGAGAATAATTCAAAATGCCATGTCGACATTTTCCTTAAGCCAAATTAACGGGAGGATGTAATTGCACCAATTTAACAAACTTTAGGGCTTGACTACACTCTATTAAAATTCAAGGACTCAATCGCACTTTCGCATCAAGCTGTAAAATTTCCAGTGTACATATCTGTAAAATTTTGTAAGACTCCTTGGATGACCAAAAAGGCAAGTCTCTTGCTATTCGGATTAATTTTTATATCGGGTGTATGCAACCCGACAAGCCCGAGGTTGCGTTTCTTGGAAATGAACCATGGTCCGACCTTTTAGAGATATATGTAGCGCCCTATGAACTTCTCTATACATAAATAACCTCATAAGCAGCAATTGCTGAGTCTAGCGTTTTGCAATTGTTTTCAGAGGATATCAAGGTGATAGAAGGAAGGAAAATACGAAACTAGACATCTACATATTGGATCGTCCTAGGTAACTAGAATACATAAACTCACTTCCTCAGATAACATGTGCCATGTTAATTACTACATATTGTAATCTTAAATCAAGTTAAGAACATCGACTCGCGCTGAACGGCTTCTCACTAATCAAGGTGATGACCTTTTCAATGAATTTAAAGAATCTCCAGTGTCACCTAAGGAGGGTGGCTGTTAAGGATGTTGATGTTCAACTAAGGAGTTGACTTTCTTGGCCATTCTTGTCGGCAAATGATACGAGCAAAACGGAAAATGTGAAGCCCGGATTCGTTTCACAGCTTGCGGAGCGAAAATCGAGAGGAGGCTTTACAAAGCAGTGGCTGAAGGGGATGTGGCTTCTTTGCTCGATTTGCTCAAAGACGGTCCACTGATTCTTGATAGATGTATTGTGTGTGTTGAGAATAGGGCGGAAAATGAGCCTGTCTATAGTCTGTTCTAGAATTCTATCTAAAGCAACAGAATATTACAATATCAAATAAAAGCAATTACAGTCAAGGAATATTATGACACCTAACAATATCTCTAACACACCCCCTCAAACCCAAGGTGACATAAAAGAGATCAACTAGAGTTTGCAAAACAGCTCTTGAAAACGTCCAGGTGAATTGCCTTAGCGAAGACATCCGCCCTTCTAATCAATCATTGAAGTGGGAACAAGATGAATAGTACCAGAAAGAACGTTAGGCCGTATGAAATGACAATCTATTTCAATATGCTTGGTACGCTAATAGAAAACATCATTATGTGCTATTTGGATAGCACTCTGGTTATTGCAATAAATGACCGCTCCACCATGATGATGGGCTCTCATGTCTTCTAACAACCACAAAATTTAACGTTGCTTTCTGTTGTCAAAGTGGTTTGGTTACTAATAGGTCTTCCTCAATCAGCATAGCACATACGCATATCAATTGGTCGTCGAAGATGAATTGAATTTGTTTGCAACTATAAGAGCACGATATTCTGCTTTTGTATTAGACAGACTAACGGTGAGTCATTTCTAGCTCCGCCAGGAAATAATGAAGTTTCCTAAGAAGAAGCAATAGCATGTAGCGGAGCGGCGATTAAGAGGGTCATCGGCCTAGTCTGCATCTGCATAAGCCGTTAACTCTAAGATTGAGTTAGCAAAAAAGTAAAAACCGCGAAATAAGGTACTGTTGACGTAATGAAGAATAATTTATTTATTTATTTTTTGCGGTAGGTCTAATTTTTAAGATAGCGGGATATCATCCAAAGTTATTGTTTTATCGAACTAATATAAATTGTGTGCGCACCCGAGTTAGACATAGACTCAGCGTTTCACACCAATAATGAGTTGAAAATTCCCTCGATAATGACGGGCAGCTTGAAATGGTCAAGCCAGCGCGAGAATCTTTCTCACGGGAGAGATTTTTCTGGTTTGGTTTCCGGGAGCCTTGAAGAAATTTGAGAATGATATTGACAGTTTATCTCTGTATTATACTTCAAGCATGACGTGGCCTTCTTGTGTCTGCAAGTTTTGCTTGTGTTGTGAATAGTCATTCATATTGTCATCATTTTCACTGCATCGCTCATCTTACTTCTTCTATTGCTATTAATCTGAACAGGTCAATCATGAAAATTAATGACCAATCTCCGGTTCAGCTGACAATATAATCCAAGTCTTTGTCGACTCTTAACTTCCTCAGGTAACACGATTCACATAAGCTAGTCATATGCTTCTATCAAGTTGCTGCGGTAGCAGATAGAAAACATCATCGACTCGCATCGAACGGCTTCTCGCTAAATAGTGACGTGTCCCTGTAATTTTTTTTTGGGCAGACGACCTTTTCAACAGATTTAAAGAATCTCCAATGTCACCTAAGGAGGGTTGCTGTTAAGGATGTTGATGTTCGACTAAGGAGGAGTTGACTTTCTTTGGACATTCTTATAGCCAAATGCTACAAGCAAAACGCGATCATGAAGCCTGAGTTTCAGAGTTTGAAGAGCGAAAATGGAGAGGAGGCTTTACAAAGCAGCAGCTGAAGGAGATGTGGCTTCTTTGCTTGACTTGCTCAAAGACGATCCACTGATTCTTGATAGGTGTATCGTGTGGTCTTACGATGAGACTCCATTGCATTTAGCCGCGATGCTTGGACATGAGAAATTCGTCGGCGAGATTCTGGAACGAAAACCCGAGCTTGCAGGAGAGCTGGATTCTCGGAAATTATCCCCACTGCACCTCGCGGCAGCGAAAGGCTACCTTGGAGTGGTGAAGAAACTGCTGAACGTGAATGCGGCTATGTGCTACGCTCGTGACAAATATGGTAGGAACCCTCTTCACGTTGCGGTGGTTAAAGGCCGAGTCGATGTTCTAAAGGAACTGGTTCGAGAGAGTCCCCGATGCAGCACGTCATAAGATGGAGAATGGAGAGACTATACTGCATTTATGCGTGAAGCATGGCAATTTGGAAGCTCTGAAGCTTCTGGTGGAGACTTTTGGAGATCATGAGTTCGTTAATTCGAAGAACAACGATGGCGACACTATATTGCACCTAGCCGCTGCAGATAAGCAAACTGAGGTAAGTAGAAATGCACAGCTCCCATTTTATCTCAGGTCGACCTTTTCATCAGTCCCTTGATGCATCCGATCGTTGATCTGTGCAGACAATAAATTTCTTGATGTCTTGCACACCAGCAGAAGCGAACTCTCTGAACCGGAACGGCCTGGCGGCATATGACCTTTTGGCACAAAGTGGAAAACCTGGAAGGCACGGGGACAACATAAGCTACTTTCCTGAAGCCGGAGCGAGGAATGCAAATGTTAATGCCCTCTCCAGGAGTGAAATCGAACCGATGGCGGCGAGCGCCTTACCTCCAAATGAAAATGATCAGAGTATCGCATTCCCCGCACAGCAAAAAGGTTGGAAGAAGAACGTGAAGAAACGGTATGATTGGCTCGAAAGGAAAAAGAGCACGCTGATGGTCGTCGCGTCTTTAACGGCGACAATGGCATTCCAAATTGGTGTCAACCCTCCGGGCGGTTTCTGGCCAGACACCACCCAAGGTGACGGTTTGACGAATCCACACACCGCAGGATTTTCCATCATGGCCGACAATTACCCGGTAGGATACCCGCGTTTCTTGGCCATTAACACGTTAGGCTTCCTTGCGTCCCTCAGCACCATCCTGTTACTCGTAAGCGGTCTCCCTTTGAGGCATAGGCTCTTCATGTGGATCCTGATGGTGATCATGTGGTTCGCTATCACATTCATTGCGTTCACCTACGATCTCTCGCTAACAGTCTTCACGCCCTCTAGCGAAAAGAGCGTGATCTACAAGATAGTAGGGTTCGGAATCGTCGCGTGGGTTGGGTTGAGGGTTCTGCTTCTTGCTGGGCACACGATACGCCTGATACTGATGGCGATTCACAACGTCAAGAAAATGGTCACTCGGAGAAGATCTTCTGCCTCGCTGGTCATGCACCAGGACAGTGCCTGATGAGGATGCCAGACCATATCAGTGTATGCAACCGCGCTTATGTTTTCAGAGTAGCAATAGTTCAATACCTATTCTAGATAAGAATGTACCCTATCTAGACTAACTGGGGGGCTATTTGCATCGGCATAACAAGTTTCGGTGTTTCAATGTACTTTTCGAAGTTTTAGAACTTGGTTACAACGGTAAGTTTTTGGAACCGACGATAAGGGAAAAAGTAGATGCCCCGAAGGACTTCACTGCTTGTCAATAATCTTTTTGATAGTATTGCAACAATGTGAATCTGCTGATTTTGGATCCAAAGAATTTTGGACGCGATGCTCCTCGATGCTCTTTCACGGTGTCAAACATTTAATCCTAATCACGATTTTCCCTAAACTTCTCGATTTTAATCGGTCTTAAATTTATTGCACAGATGCTAATTCAATCCTAAACTTCTCGATTGTACCAACTTAGTAGTTCAATTTCCTATGCAACAGGGGAGAAATTATCAAAAAAGTCCTAAATCTATTGCAATTGTGTCAATTTAGTGCTAAATTTTTTGGTTTGGCCAATTGAGTCCTAAACCTTTTTAATTTTTAATAATTTTTCTGTCTTTTTTTTTTTTTCTTTTTTTTTTGTTAGGGCCGGTATGAGGTCGTCGGCCACTAGACGAGAGTACCCTCGTCCAACGGCGGACAGAGGTTGCCAACGGCCTCCTCACGGCCCTAAACCAAAAAAGTAAAAAAATACAAAAATATAAAAAAAATTTTAAAAATTAAATTTAAAAATTTTAAATTATTAAAATACTACTAAAAATTTGTCATGTCAGCGTATGTCAGCATAATAGACTGAATTGACACAATTGCAAAAGGTTTATGATTTTTTGGTGATTTTCCAGAGCATTAGGTATTCACATGAAACTTGCTTTTCCGTCAATTAATGAATATTAATTAGCAGATCCAATGAAAACTACTTGGAGATCTCTAATAAAAATTTAGGCGTCGAGGAGCATTATGTCAACCGACCGAGCAAATTAACCGCGGTTTGTCGCTAAAACATCTTTCTCCGGAAAATTACTGAAACTCACACTAGTTAAGACTTGGAGAACCTAATTATTTTCAAAGTTTTCGACTCTATGATTCTCGATATTCTTATTTTGAAAATGTTCCCATGTTGTTCTATGGGGCTCATGCGATCGGTAATTAAATACTTAACGCTCCCTTTATTTTGCGAAAAATATGATATTTATAAAAAATATTTTTTTGAAAATTCATTTTCCAAAAAAATGATAATTTTATCCGGTGATTGGCTGAGACTTGAAAATGAAGCGGAAATTATTTTCCGTCATTAGTCGTGGAAGGCGACACAAGCACCGAGCTCTTATGCCCAAATCCCCGACTCCGGGCAAGAGCACGAGGCACTTGTCTTGGATCCACCACAACCGAGCCCGAGAACTCGTTGCGTGTGCTAGGCTACTTGTCGCCCTAGCCTTGGCCTACAAAGGTTGGGCCCAAATCCTCGGCTCTCGGGACTAAAATCCCGAGGCCCAAGCCTACTTTAATCAAGGCCATGCCTAGGACTCTAGTACTAGTCTTTCACTCGGGTCCATCGAGGCCGGGCCCCGAACCCAGCACCCTGGACTCAATCCCCCGTGCCGGGACCCAAGTCTATCAAGGTAGGGCTCGGGACCTTGGCACCAATGCCTTAGCGCATCGACGCCAAGCCCCTATCCCCAAAGCCCGAGCCCGACCTCAATGGACGGAGGAGCTGGGCTAAAGGGCCCGACCTCGATGTTACCAGGCCTAACTTTTTGAACATGGACATCGGTGCCTCTATAGATTTGGGAGCGGCCTAGATGGACCTCGGCCAAAGCGTTAAGGTCTAGAGTCAAGCCTTAAATTGTTTCATCCGAACTTTTAGATGTAAAATAAGGGGGTATCCCATGAGATGAATGAAAGAAAAATATTTTTTTTCAACTTATGGAATGATGGTGGGGAAGGTAGACTTCACGTCATCTTCGAATGGCTATCGCTAGGTAAAGTCGTACAATAGCGTCCTACGCCCGAGATGAATCATCAGAGCTTTAGCTCCTGTGTCTTCGACCTGTACTTCGCACAATGCCTTTGAACCGATTTGTCGGCGATGTACCCCCGGTAAGCTAGAGAAAAGATTGAATCAAGCTATTTAAGATGTTAAATTAGTGCCACCCTAAGATCGGTAAGGATGATGGTTGGTCCTAACCTTTTGTTGCCAACATATGTTTCTCCTTGCTTTCTTACCATGTTAATTCACCTTTTAGGAGGAAAAGAAAAGAAAAAACACAGAAAGACGGACCTGACAGTGTGATACCTCGTAAAATATTTTAGAAATTTTGCCTATGTCACGAACAAAAAAATAAAATTAAAATTATGAAAATGCCTTAAATGAGCTTGTTGCTCCAAGACGACTTGATAAATCTAATTCGTGAATAATGTTTTCAATATTGTCAAAAAAGATTGTTAAGGGCGGCTTAAATAGGTTGCCCCCAAGATAACATATTCTGTTGTTTTAGACAAATTGAAGCTGAGTGCACAATTATTCACAATAAGGTTTTGATGCAGCCAGGACAAAGAGTCGGATGGCTTATGGTTAGGATAAGTTAAGAAGTTCCGGAATTTGCTGTGTGCGTCTTTTACCGGGGACAACACCGGATATAAAATAGTGGGTATGGACAAATCCTATGCAATATAATGTTTGGTAATCCTAGGTTAAGATTGAATAAGAATAAGTTAGTTTATTAAACCACTTACAAGGAGAACTGGTAACTGATAAGTAGGATAAAATCGAAAATACCCTTTATTTTTTTACTAATTTCAGCTCCCGTAATAATTCCTACAAAAGCGAAGGAGAAACCTAGATCTGCCGTGAAGTCATCGTCGTCGACAATAAGCTTCATTTCGTGATCACCCACCAAAATCATGGTCGCATCTCTTGACGACCACTAACTGTGTATATATATATATGCACGCTTTAGGCGTGAATGGAAATAGTTAAAATTTTAGCTTAATAAAAATAAAAAAAATAGCATGTAAATTTTTTATCCATTTCTTTGAAAATAATCTCAAATTGTCACGAAAAGAAAGATGAGAGACTTTGCGAAATGCTCCACAACTATTTTTGACATTAAGCAAGATGCATATTTCGGATGTTGATAAGGCAATGGTTTCAAATGATGTTCCTTGTGCCCGCTCTCTCTCAGATCGCATCAAGACCGGCCGATCGTACGACTTGTCGATAAGATTTTTTCAACCCCAGTTTTGGTGATCTCGGTCATTCACTTACACCCCGCTTAAGAATACAGGTCGATCTTCCATAGAACCTTAACAATTAGGGTCACGTCAACGAGAACCGCAAAAGTTCTATCCGAGGCACAACTGCTTCGCCTCGTCCGGGTTCAAGATTCGTGAGACGGGGTGAGACTCGTCATCGCAGCCTTGCCGGCATCGTCAAACGATCCGATGAGAGGTTCGCCGACGACAAGACCCCGAACTCGCGACCTCGTGGAAGAGGAGAGGGACGTCCCATGCACGGACGAGGAAGTACCCGTGATGACTGCTGTTTTCTTTCATCTTTTTTTTTTTGTCCTTAAAGGAGGGTGGCGTGAAGGCATTCAAGAAGGGACAGAAAAAGCACACGAGGGTATCTCATCATTCAAAGCCAAAAGCCAAAACAAAAACGAAAGCCCCCCCTTCTTCTCCTCGTCAACTTGTCTGCAACTTGTCTGCAACTTGCGCAATCTCCCCTCGTATTCATATTCAATATTCAATTCAAACTCACTTACTCCCACCTTCCTTCCTTCCTTCCTTCCTTCCACCTCCGTCCTTCACCACACATTTATAATATTTATTTATATATGTAGAGAGAGAGAGAGAGAGAGAGAGGCAGAAGAAAACAAGATGCAACTTGCAAGATATACCCTCACTTTAAAACACCCACTTGCAAAGGTTGATTGATTACTCACCCAAAAGAGACCCAACCCAAGCAAGTTGCTGCCCCCTTTGCTCTGAGGCTCAGTTAGCTGTTGGATTCCCATCACCTCCTTCCTCTTCTTTTTCTTTTTCTTTTTCTTTCTCCTTTTTGAATGTTTTTTTTTTCAATTAACACCCCCACATGCCAATCAATTGGGAAAAAAAAAGTGAAAGAGAAAATTATCTGGGATGATTTCCCATTGGCTGTTATCAGATTATTTCTGATCAACCCATCTGTTCATTCAATGAGAAGAAATCGCAAAAGGTTATTTTTATTGGGGGTGGTTTTGTAATATCTGCTTCCTTGCCCACAGGAAGGCAACCCGGCTTGACTTCTGCAAGTTCAGAGCATGGGATGTCCGCCTTTTCGCGTGGTCGTTTCCTCTTTCTTCTATTTTAACCCCAAGATTTTACAAGTAGTAGCAATTCAGTCCTACATTCGCTCGCTTCCTCTTCTAGTATTCCCAGTTTAAGTAAAAAAGGAAAGTACAACAATCAAAATATAAAAAGAAAGTTTCTCCCGAATGCCATTGCATGCAATTATAGAAGACAGAGAAAAAAAGTTAGAAAAATTTCCAGAAATGCAGCATGCCATTGCTGTTATTGATAAATTTGTACTAAAAATCACAGGAAAAAATGATTCAGATCAAGAACAGACAAAACCCTAAAGGACCAAAAGCGAGTAATATGAGTAATAATATAACCAGATGTGGAGTGGAGTGAAAGGTTTCTTGATCGGCGACGGGGCAACTGAGAGTCCAGAACATCGAAGAAGAATACATTTGTAATAACTAAATAATAAATAAAACGAGAGAGAGAGAGAGAGAGAGAGAGAGAGAGAGAGAGAGAGAGAGAGAGAGAGAGATAAGGAAAAGGTCAAAAAGTGCAAAAAAAATCAAGAACAGACATGGTAAAAATCCGACCGCTCACGGGGAGAAGGGTTTGTTGTTGATGTGGTTGTCGTCGTTGATGTTTCTGGACAAGTTTTGTGAGATCTGAGAGAGGGACTGGAGGTTGCAGCGGACGATGGTGTCCGCGAAGACGCAGGTCTCTTCCTTGGTGTTGCCCGGAGGGACGTCGACGACGTACGACTCGACGACGACGGTGCCCTCCCCCTCCCCGTCGCCGGAGGGGTGGATCGTGGTGACGGACCTGTAGTTGGCGAGGCGGTGGTCGCCGCCGACCACGCTGAAGCTGATGACGTGGCGCTCGTCGTCGAGGATCTCGAGGCGCTCGGTGCTGTTGGAGGCGGGAAGGCCGGAGACGACGCGGATCTCGCGGAGGGTCCCCACGTCGCCGCCGCCGGCGAGGAGGTGGCAGCTCTTGACGAAGTGCTTGTAGGCCTGGGGGTTGTCGAAGCGGCGGACGAAGGACCAGACGGTGGAGACGGGGGCGTCGATGCGCTGCACCATGGCAGAGCAGCACTGGTTGGGGCCGACGGCGTAGGTGTGGTAGAGGGCGGCCGCCTCGGGGACGGGGCACGCGAGGAGGGGCGTGCGCTTCGTGGGGTAGTCGCGGCACGTGGTAGCCGTCATGGCAGCGGCCGCGGCCGGGGCAGGGCTCGGGTTGATCCGGTGGAGGAGGACGGAGGATTGAGGGGCGTTGGAGGGCATGATTTTAGGACTTGGAGAAACCAAGATGGTTGCTTCTCCAATTTCTACTAGAGAGAGAGAGAGAGAGAGAGGCCGGCGGGTCCGCGGGGTGGTGGCGACGGCGGCGGCGGCGGCCGTGGTGGTGAGAGAGATTTGAAGGTTGGTGGGTAAAAATAAGCGTACGTTTTTTTTGTGGGCTAATTGTGAGGGTATATACATATGAAGGGGAGGGTGTGTGCGCGTGTGAGCGAGTCACTTTACAACTACCTTTAGAGGTGGCTGCGTTTGTTCTTTCTTCCAAGTGGGCGATGTTGAGAGAGAGAGAGAGAGAGAGAGAGGTGATCAAATATGAGAATGTGTTTGCGTGTGACGGTCACGTTATGTGACTGATATACGATTCGTCAAAAGCAAAACGGTGCATGATAACTATTCTATTTCAAAAATAAATTTTTGGTTAGAAATCGATTTTTTTATTTTTATTTTTGGATGAGTTTTTAAGTGAAAAATGCGTTTGATAACGACATAAAATTTCTAATTCAGGAATTAAAGTTCGTTTAACAATAGTTGAAAATTTCTACTTTTAAAAATTATTATTTATTATTTTAAAATAAAAATTATTATTTATATTTTACTTAGGCGACGGCAGTGGCGATCGGCGGTGGTCGGTAGCGACCAACGATAGTTGTGGTGACCGGGGGAGGGTAGCGATGGGCGGCAGAGGTTGGCGGTGGGCGGTGGCTGGCGGCAGGGTTGGCGGCGATTAGCGGTGGGTGGCGGCAGCAGGTCGTGGGCTCCAGTGGTTGGCGGCGGGGCGGGGGGCGACGGCGGTGACGGGCGACCGAGGACAATGGTTGGTGGCAATGAGGAGGGGGCCGACGGTGGGTGGTGGCGAGTGGTGGTCGGCGCCACTAGGTGCTCGAGAAAAAGTGAGAAGTTATTATTTTTTATTTCTGTTTTTCTAAGAAGCTAAAAATGTTTATTTCTGATCTCCCTTCCAAATTTATTTACGGAACAATTTTTTTTTTCAGAAATAGAAAAATAGAATTACGTTACCAAATGAGTTTTTATTCCAAACATGTTCCAAAAATAGGTTTAGAATAGAAAAAGAGAAGTAAAATGGTTGTCATGTATCCCCTAAGAGATTTAATTGTAAATACCATGATGGTATTCTATCGGCAAGTTCACCTACCGATGGTAATATGTTCACTAACCAAAGGGCAATATTCTTTGCTCTTCAGCTCGTAAATCCTCATCTAATCCAACATTAGAGAGCAAAGAGCAATTCATCTTCCATATATTATGTTCATGAGTTTTGCAACTCCGTTCGGATATGGTGTGTCAATAACTGTTTCACTATATCTTTCTTTGTGCAAAATCGGCCAAGTTTATTAGAAAAAAGACTTTGACCCTTTATCGCTTCTCAAGCCGATGATATCCCTTTCGATATGTTCTCGAATAACGCCCCATAAGTTGAAGCAAGCAAGTACCTCACTTTTGTGCTAAATTCAGACTTTTTTCGAGACATCATAAAAAAAATGATAACATATACCAAGAACCATCCTTAGATGAAAACTAAAAGGGTTACCACAAGTCTAAGCAAACGCAACGTATCATCCCAATGGTCCTTTGAACTAGCGTACTGAACTTCACTCAACCATAACTACCGTTGTCACCATGTTCACAATAATCTAGCTTCTCAAATCGGTGACCTACCGACAAGCCTTGCTAACTCAAAATCATCATCGTCCTTCCACTCATGTGTCCAAGCCTTATGTGCGATAACTATGTCATAGCTTGATTTGAAGCCTCCGAGAATCTTAGAAACGAGTCAACAATGTCCTTCCTTGAAAAGAGATACAATGTGCACTCCATCTTCCTTGGTGTCATAGTCTGCGCACTTCAAGAGACGCCCAAAATTCCACCTTCAGCAGAGATCTAGTATCTAACCCTATCAAGAGCTGCCTCACATCAGTCAATATCCCCACAACTCCACCTGTGTATCCTAACTGAACTCCTCTCACTCCCACTATTTTTGAAGTAGCATCGTTTCTCATAGGCACCTTACTACCTTCTCGTTAGAGAAACCACGTGATAAAAAGCATCCAATCATCATCGAATGAACTCATGATGAACGCGAATTCATCATTAACATCAATTGAAATATCAATCGCCGTAATAACAACATTACCATTGCATGTAGACTCCTTTTCCCTTATAATTCAAACAATCTCTCATATGGTATCCTACCTCATCACTGTGATAAGGTCAAAAGTTCCCAAATTGGACATCAACTTAGAACTGCTTCCAAACCCTCTATAGATAACCAAACCTTACACCAGATCATGCTCCAGGTTACCTTCCCGTAAACCTCCTTATAAGTGCACAAGAGAAGTTTTTAAAAGGATCGAGTAGAGATGCCAAAAACATAATGCATTGTCTCATATCGGGAAAGGCCTAATTGACGCTCTTCAAGTCCGTTGTGAGTTTGTTAAACTCATTTAAAGAGGCTCTAATGCCTTAAATCAGCAGAATTAAAACATCATTTTCTGCATAATCGAGCGATTCTTTAAACCCTTCGTCAGATAATGGAGCTCAAGTTTTACGCACAACGATCTGACATCATTCTCTTTAGCCACTTCTATTACCAGCTTATTCGATAAATTCAATAGATTTATACTCTTTGCCTTCACCATCAGCTCAACCTTATTGGCATCTTTCATCGATTTTGACAATTTATTTTTGTCATCCAATGCCTTTGTCAAAACTCCTGGTTGTTAACAAGGCATGCATGTTTCTGACCAACAAACAAAACAAGGCATGCATGTTCATACTCCACAAACCAGCGCTGCTCCTTCCCAATTTCAATGTTCACTACCAACACAATTGCAAATATAGTATCCGACAAGCAAATGCCCTAAATCAATTCTAGAAACCCTTAGAAACCCTAACCTTAGCTCTTATATAACTATTGTAAATTAACTGGAAAGCTGTTAAATCTTGTATTTGAATATCAAATGCGAGAGGATGAAAATACCAGATAAAGCAATAAGGAACAATAAGGACACTATAGATTTATATGATTTGGTTCGATTATCAGTACCTACTCAAAGGAGAGAGCCAACCACAAAGAAATCAGCTATGAATCTGAAGATTATTGCTGAAGTATTTCCCAGCATTTAATTACATTCATAACCAGCTTATAAGTGTTATTGCACAATCTCTCAAAGATTAATCACTTAAAAAATTCACAACAGAGAGAACCTTAACTTCCCTCTTTGATTGTTCCAAAGTGTAAGCTTTGAATTCTAAGTTTCCTATGACGAATCGCCTCCAAGTGCCCACTAAATGGCCAGAATCAAGAACTCTTTATGGGTCCCTAGTCGGGCACCCGCCTCATGCCCGGAATGGGCTGGCGGGCGGCGGCCTCGGCTTTCCGAAGTGCCTAGCCTTGAACACAAACCCCATAGACTGGTTCCAATTCAACCTTGGATTCGGCAAGAAATTGGGATACTATATCAAGAGCAGCCCCGTCTTGTTGTTAGAAAATCCAAAAGCAAATGCCGTAGGAGAGTGATCCTAGAGTGAGAAGAGTGACCCCGAAGTTCTTTTTCTTGAAAGTCGAATGTCAATTCACTACGGCTACGTTTGGTAGTCGGGAAAAAAGTCAAGATAGGATAAAATTTATCGCATCATGTGTTTGATACCTGCCCAGGATAAGATGAAGTAGGATATAAGGAGGATATAGCCTAGATAAAATTATTCCATGAGGGAGGTGGGATAGAGGTGGATATGATTTCTTCTCTTCATGTTATAAAAACTATTTTTCTGAATAACAAACTTCTTAAATTGTAAAATTAAAATAATAAGTATATTATAATTATATTTGAATTCTAATGTTAAAAAAAATCAAAATAACAAAAAAATAATATTCATTTTTTATTTATTCTATTTTTAATTTATATATTAATTTCTTTCTACTTTATAATTTGTAGTTTACATACATACATACATACACACACACCTAATATCTATATACATTACTTATACTAAGTACAATAGTATAGTTAATTACTTAATAAAAAATTTATTAAGAAATGATGGAAGGGAATAAAAATAATGATAAGAAAATATTTAAAATTAAAAAAAAATAAAGTAAAAGAACCCATATTTTAAGTGAACATATTCAAACTTGAAAATTATATTTCTAATTCTCGAAGAATGAGGAATAATGAAACTTCTAAAAGAAACACTAGCATCCTCATCTCCTCCCCCTTTGTATCTCTAGAGTATGTTGAAGTTTCATAAGCATTTTGTAGATTTTTAATTCACAACAAAATTCTATGAAAATGACGAGAGAGTTTAAACTTATTCTCCTTCATAGCTTTTTGGTTTATGTCAAAAGTCTATGAAAGCAGAAAGAGAGTCAAGACTCCTTCTCCTTCGTAGTTTTGTGGTTCATGTTGAAATTTAACGAAAGTAACAAGATAAACAAAATTTTTCATAGTCGCAAATGTGAATGATTATATTTTCTCTCTTTTTATAGATTCGACAGTGAATTACAAGAGATTCTTATAGTCTCCGTTTATAAATTTTTAGATTCATTTACATCTATATGTTGGAAATACCAAACAATGAACACTATAAAATATGAACGTCTTTGGCTTTATTACAGCGATTCACCAAACAGTGGATAGGATATGCCAGAATTCCTGGATTTCATATCCTACTATATCCAATCCTATCATAACTAGAAATCTAGACGACCAAAAAGCCACAAGATTGGGCAAGAGGCTGTTAAGAGTTCATAGAGTTTGAAATAGACTCTTCTCCAAGAAAGTAATCATCCTCTTTATATATCTGGAGGCATCACCTTACATGTCATGCCCACACCATAGCAATTCAACCTGCATGACTCGATATAAACATCTCAAGATGGTCCTAAGTCCTAGTCCTTGTCCATTTGAGAAGGGGTTTTGATCAGATTCCCTATTGTGGATAAAGACACCTATCTTGTATGTGGTGCAACTGAGCAAGATGAATGCGATAACCATATTTCTATCCATTTAAGAGTACAAGATACATATGGTGAGAACAAATCGATGATTTTCGGAACGTAGTCGATACGGTAATAGTACTGGTGAAATTCACAATACCTAGTGCCAGCTTGTCCATTGAAGAAAGGATAAATAAGTGGTCATGGCCTGATCTCTATTGCACCGTGGCAGATTATTATCATTATTATTACAATAATCATTGTTATTATTCAAATTAAGCTAGAGCTGCGTGTATTTAATTGTAGTCTTTAATGCTGCACAAAAGTAAAATAAGAAAAAAAGAATAAAGGAAGAAAAGAAGGGACCCTCAGACATAGTGGCATGGTACTTTTGCTCCCGAGGAGATGGTCCCCGGCGTTATTTCAAATTTAAAGGGCGGTCCTCTCAATTTCTATTGTTTAAGAGCCTTATATCTCAAGTTGGAAAATAGAATAATAACTGCTATTAATTAGAAAAAAAAAGGGACAAGTGGTCCATGGTTCAACCTCAACGATTGCACCGCCTCAATTGCAACTTGATGTTTTTATACAAATTATATCTTTTGTTGATACCTAAAATTTCCAACCTTGTCCTGCCCAAGTCAATGCGACGCATTCTGACAAAGCTGTTCGTGCAATGTTTATTACATGTTGTCTGGCCAGCTGCTATTATGTTTTTTTTTCCTCGGGCTCTCTCATATGTTTCAAGGACAGAAGAATAAAGGCCCTTCGATTCTCCCACAGAACGCTGTACGTGGACATAAAGAGTGTCTAGGGTTTGGTACATAGCTTGTACCCGGTCTTTGTCTTACAAAAGTGTATTAAATAATGAAATAAATTATATTAAATCATAGTACTAACTACCAACTAGGGATAAAATGGTCCAAAAAGTCCTAAACCTAATTACGATGACAAATTCAGTCCTAAATCTTTCAATTGTGCTAATTTAATCTTAAAATTTTTAACAACTTAGTCAAAAACCTTCAAAACTGTGCCAATTTAATAATAAGTATTTTGATAATTTATCAATTTAGTCCTAAATCTTTTGATGCTTTGTTAATTTAGTTGGTCCGATTAATATTGACTAGAAATCGCTAACACGATGGTCTAGTCCGCAACGAGCATCTTATGTGGCACGGGTGATGCAGACATGGATAATTTTTACTATTTTTTTTTATTGATTTTATGGTTTTTTTTTTCATTTTTTTTCTTTCTTTTCCTATTCTTTCCTATTATTTTTCTTTTCTTTTTCTTTTTTCTTTTTTCTTTTTCCTTTTTTCCCTCCGCCAGTCATCGGTGAGGCCCGAGGAAGGGAAAAAGAGAATAGAAAAAGAAAAAGAACAAAAGGAAAGGAAACAAGTATAAATAAAAATTAAAAAATTATCCACGTCGGCACCGACCGTGCACACGGATGGTCGGTCTTGACTAAACCGTCACGTCAATGACTTTCTGTTGAAATTGGTTGGAATGACTAAATTGATATATTGTTAAAAAATTTATAACTAAATTGACACAATTGAAATGTTTAGGACTAAATTGACCACTACACAATAAATTTAAGATTATTTGGACCATTTTCCAACTAACTAGGCTTATTTCCATGACCATTAACTTTTGGACCTATGTAAAAATACCTATTCACTCAATTGACTGATATTAACATAATCAGCAACCGAACCTTTGTTGTTCGCAATCTTATACAAAAATTGAAGGCGCTTCTCCGATAAAAGAGCCCACAACTCGTACATTACAAGGCTCTCTATCTTTGTAGAAAGTCAGCATAGCTTATTCTTAGCATCGAGGGCCCTTAAAAGTAGGCATGGCCATGGGCTGTGAACCGCCGGTTCCGCTTCATGAACCGGCGGTTCCAATTGGTGGCCACTATGGAACCGAAACCGGCCCTTGAAGGGGCGGTTCCGGTTCTCGTTCGAAAGCCCCCGCTTCGAGGTGGGGCTCAGGGGAGGGAAAGAGCAACAGCTCTTTCCCTAATTTTTTTTTTTGGCTGGTTTGGAATCGGCCCGGCAAGCGGGTTCCTAATTTTTTTAAAATTGGAACCGGCCCATGAGGGGCCGGGCCGGTTCCGGTTCGGAACTGCCGGTCTCGATCAACGAACCGGTTCCGATTCTTCCACGGGCCTGTTCCGGGCCCAAACCGGCCCGTGGTCATGTCTACTTAGAGGTGATATAAGGGAAAGAAAGTGGGAAGATTACCCAATAAATCCTAAACTTATTGTATGGATGCTAATGTAGCCCTAGCCCTAAACTTTTCAATTTTGTTAGTTTATTCATAAACATTTGCGCAATGTAGTCCTTCCCATTGACTTTTGCATAAAATCGTTAACTTCATTGTCTAATCATTGTCAGCTATCTTATGTGGTACATTGCCGTGTCAAAAAGCAATTTCTAGCTAAAATTGGCTAGAATAACTACGTTGAAATTTTGGACCAAAAAAAAAAACTACGTTGAAATCTATGCACAAACCTTTATGGCTAAATTGATAAAAGTAGAAAGTTTAAGACTAATTTAGCCTCCATACAATAAGTTTATAACTCATTGGACAACTTCACTCGAAGAAAAGTGTACTTGTGGAGTGAAAAGGAGCACTTAAAATATTCAATTGCCAAATAATATGTCATGACATAATTGTCTGATTAAAATTAGCTTTAACTAAAATGTCAGAGGATATTATTAACGAGTGTCTAAAAACACTTGTTGGGATTATCATTTTCACTTCCCAAAACACCGAATTCATCATGTCATGCACAATCGGCATGCTAAAAAGCATATCTTTCTTTTAGGTAAGATTAACAAGTGTCTCGAGGGCACTCATATCGTGACCTTGAACTCGAACTCGATTTTGTGATCTTCCATCATGAGGTGCTACTCTAGTATCAAACACATTTTTGTTTATTGCAACGAAGGACGTGCAAATTATAGTCGATTCCATTTTGAGGGTCGATTAGTCAACGTGAAGCACTCCCGAAACTCAATCCTGAAATTAGTTGGGCTCTCAACCTGCTGAAGGAAAGAGGAACAAGGTGGAAAGGATAACGAAAGTGCATTAAGCCTACCCGGCAGCGAACTCTCTATGAAATAGGTAGATCTCACGGAAACAAAAAGGAACCAATCGAGAATTTTTTTTTTTTTTAATCTCAGGCTCCGTTTATTTCGGAAAGAATGAATGATTTGGAAAACATTTTCCAAAAAAATGGTTACTTGCATCACTCACAAAAAAAAAATATTTTTTATGTTGAGATGTGGTTCATATTTCTATCGACAGAAAGGCGCAGAAATTCCGCTCCTTAGTGAGTGAACGGAGGCCCGCAGGGGCCGCTTTGGTAGGGATTGTATCCTATAGGAAGCAACGCCCCCAGCCCGTTAGCGCATGTTAGCGCTAACCATGACACGTAAGACCGCCGATGTTCACCTCATCGATTTCGGGTGAAAATTGGTCCGATAAACTGAATTGGCTAAACGTGAAAAAGTTCAAGACTCAATTGACGAAATTTAAAAATTCTAGGACAGAATTGACAAAATTCCCGCTAGTATTATCGTGCTAATTTGTCACGCGGGATACACGTTACACACCGAAGAATACACGCGCTCGATTCATGTGTTCCAACCTTTTTTTTTACTGTGCTTCCACCCTTCTCAAGTGACCTTCCTTCAGTCCAAATACTCCCACTTGCGTATATGATCGTTCAAAAAGCCATTTTGATTCTCCATTTCTTCCTCATATTGCCGGCTGCTTCCTCCCACTTGGGTTTGAGCACATCCCCCACACTCAATTATATGGTCAAGCGCACAGAGCATTGACATCACCTCATACGTATTAATCTAATCTAGCGTGCCCCAAGACAAATCCCAAGATTATTACTGTATTTGTTGAAGAACGCTGCGTTGAAAAAAAAAATTATAGAACAGATGTGTGGAAAATATAATTCTGCCGATATCATATAACAAAATAACATAAAGTTTGAGTAATTCGCGTCAACACACATGAGCATGCGGACGCACATATAATATATGTACATGATATATATAATATAAGTTTATAACTAGCATTATTCATAAAAATGCAAAAAGAATTTGCAACAAGGGTGGGCGCTCCGAGGCGGTACCATAGTTACAGATTGACAAATTCACAAGCGGTTTTTGGCACGCCTTGCTCATAGTGTAGGTCTTACTTGTATATCGTATTTGGCCAATGCAGAGATGCCTACCGAATCAGAGACTTCCCAATCCCTTGACTTCATAGGGCAAAGTAGATGGCGCTCTGGTGGGATCCTCACCAACAAAAAAAAGAAGATTATAGTCAATTTGAGGTTCAAATCCTGTGCATCCATACCTATTAATTCTCATTATTCAATTGGCCAAAAAAAAAAATCTTTAGAATTTTTAAAAAAGAATACTCAATTTAATATTTAATTATTTTTTATTTCAATAATTGAGGTGAAAAGGAAAATGCGCCTAAATTCATCTCTGGATTTAATTTATAACCTACACGATATGTATTAGTTAAAAACAAATGTCGCGGCTGTACATTTATTTACAAAATAATTAAATGAAATGGCTTTGTTATACTATACACTCAAATGACATTACTTTATGTGATCAATGTTCAAAAATTGTGTTCAATGTGCATTTAGTAGTAGAGTAAGTGAGATAATTAAGATTTCTTTTTCCTTCTAATCAATACAAATAGTATATTCCGACCAAAACAAAAATCCAAACAGTAGTGAGAAGGGAGTGAAGATTTGGGACGATGTGGCTAGATGACAAAACTCCGTTCTTAAGCACAAAATTTAATTTACACAAGTTTTCTAATCGTTAGACGATATTAGATTTGATAGAAGTGAATAGGAAAAAGAAAAAGGAAGAGATCTAAAGTGAAATGAATATATTAGGGGTGAGTAGTTTCAAGTTTCGTACAAATTCTATTTGAAACCTAAAACCTACCCATCGGAACATGTTCTTCATTTTTTGTAACCTAAAACCTACCATGCATACCCTAGAACCTATCTTGTCACAAATTCTAAGATCGGTTTTATGTTCTACCCAAAGTCCACATATATTATTAATTGAACAATTGTAGTGAATTATCACTTTTGATGACCATCATTTGCTACTACAATCCACCGACTAAAAATAATATTTAGTGACACAAATAAATATGAAACATCAACAAAATAAAAGCCTCAATCATAAATATCGCCAAACAAGGAAGCTCAAATTAGTGGTTTCAAATTACACATTTATCATCAAATGATATGGAATACTGCAGGATTATGCGAAGATATAAAAAAAAAATGGAGAACCTATTCCATTCGACATGGGTTCCCGGAATAGGTTAGAATTTTGAAACTTGAAACATATCTTGCAAATCTTGGAACTTGGAACCGGATCTATTCTCAACGGTTTCAATTTCAAATTTCAGGTTCCATCCTAGAATCATGCTCACCCCTTGAATGCACAATGTATGACATAGGTGTCATTTATGAAATAGAACTAAATATAAGATAAGTGTATAAATATAAAAGAATGAAAAATATGTTTACTAGTCACCACACCTCTCCCAATTGCTCAGTATTGATGGATATCTAGGGTTTTAAGAACCGCAAAAAATTACACTAGGTATGTTTATTTTGCGAAAAATGAATGACTTGGGGAAACATTTTCCTAAGGATAAATATTTATATGACTTAAAAAAAAATGAAAGAACGAAAAATATTTTTATTGTTCACGAAAATATCTAGATATAAATTGTTAGCGACAATGAAAATATTTGTCATTAATTGACTATTTCAAGAGATGCGAGCGGATATTTTTAGGAAAATACTTTTCAAATCAAACCACGAAATAAACGCAACAAAAAATGCAAATCCCTCCTAATTCTCCCCTCTACTCTTCCTTAGTTTATCCAACCTAGTGACAACTTTAGAATGATTTCTCTTCTTTCCTAGTATCCTTCACCAAAATGTTGGGGTTTATTCCATATCGGTTGTGGAAATAGCTGGTGGACAATTTATAAGTGGGGGGGAGGAGGAGAGGAAATCTCACCCCTTGAGCTAGTTTTTGTAGTGAGAGATGGCTAAGACCACCCAACCAAAAAAGCTGTTATTTTGCTTAGTCACAACTTCCTTAAAAGTCTAATTTTCGAGAAATCTTATTGCGTATATGCTGTGTAAGAATGGCTTTCTATTACTGTCTTCGTTAGATGATGTATTGTCGTCTGTAGTATGGATGTTATACCGGCAACTAAAATCAATCACCTTTTCAAATTCACATTCAGCCAGGTTATGGGCTGGCCAGGAGCCATATTGACTACAAGAGAAAGGCAAAGGCCAAGCAGATATTGCACAACGCCCGGTTAACAAATATACCACCGATTTTTCTTTTCCCATGCTGTCAAATTTCTTCTGTTTCTGTCCATTGGGAAAAGGGCGTTTGAGCTCTCCCATGTTAGTTGAATGCTCAATATGCTAGATGTTGAAGCTTGATATGGGAATCACGAACTCGGTCTGAAACTCCATTGAGGAATCGATCTGCACGAGGACAAACAGGCGAGGGTGTCCAGGTTTTGTGCCTGGATTGACACTCCGATGCTTAAGTTAGCACCGGAACAAGGGACATTTAGAAGGAAAAAGGGGGGGTAAGAGCTTGAGGATGACAAGAGCGTATTCTAGAGAGAATGGGAGAGTGTTCATGTTCTTGTTGATTATTATGTAGTCCGGTACAATTGTCTCGCCATTGGACATTGGGTATCGACATCCATCTGCCATCCTTACTCCGAGATTCACGGTAGGCACGCGGGCGAAGTTTCATCGACAGTAATCTTGGGATTGATTGGCGCAATCTGATTCGTTGATCATTGATCAACTGACAAAAATCGCGGCCCTTTGATTTTCATCTATCAAAGCCGTCGTTTTTGTTGAAATGCACATTTGAGCTGTATTATTCTAGATCGGATATTTGGTGTAATGTGAAGTTATTAACAAATCGTAATTGACCTATAACTCATTTGTTTAAACTTTTAAGGAAAAAGCGGGTCCAACGGGATGTATTAATGGACTCAAACTTAGGCTCTCTTATGTCGATCTCTTCAAGTGAAGGTATTAGGTTATATTGCATACTCCAAACAAATGGTATTAGAGCCGATGTTTGATTGGTGACAACTACCAATATACATCGGTGTTTTATGACTATCCCAAAGAAGGAATCATGGGAACAAGGTGGTTTCCTAGCAAGTTTGGTTTGGCAAAAGAAACCAAGGATGAAGGGGTGTTGTGATATAGCAAGGTGGTTTCAATGGCAGCCTTCATGGTTTGGTTTGGAGAAAAAGACCAAGGATGAAGGGAAGATTAGAGATTCAAGCTAGACATGCTAATGTTAGAAGATACCTGAATTAAGGGAAATCAAATCTAACAACGAGGGAAAGATTGTTAAATTGCATGTGTGAATGGTGTTAGGAAAACCTCACATCATAGAATTTTTATGTTGTGGAGTAATTAATATATTATAGTTGGTCATAACTTATTAACTTAAGCTTTTAAGTGAATGTAAAACCAATTGAATACGTTAACGAGCTCAAACTTGGGCTCCTCTTGACGATCTCCAAAAGTAAAAGTATTAAGTTTCGCTTGGACATTCCCAATTATTTTGAATGCGATCTTGTAGACTAATCTTTGGATCATGGATTTTCAAATACTCGAAATTGTTTATTCTTCTCCTATATATGTCGGGCAAGTTTTCTTTCTTCACCGATTGCGTCTCCTATCACTTCCTCAAAAAATGTTTCTTGGCTCCCACATATGTTTCCTTCTCGTTCTAAGTTGCTCTTCAAGGTGATCAAAATGGCCGGTTCAAGCTCCCAACCCAACGTCACTCTCGAAATCCTCAAATCAAGGGTGGATAAAAATGCTTGTAAATATTATATTACACTTGCAATATATTAAAAAATTATCATAATAAAAATTAATGGGATTTTAGCATAATACTTTACAACCAAATTTTATGTATGAAATGCTTGAAAAATTAAACGTTTGATTTGAATGCAACAGATTATAGTTTAAATATAAGTGCTTTCAAATAGGGTGACCTCGGATGCCACACCATTATTACGAACAGAGTGAACCTTAGACGAGACTGTTTGTATGCATTCCTGAATATCAGTAAAAAGAAATGCTTCCAAACACAAGGAGTTATCAAAAATTTTCATCATCTTTGCCCAAAAAAAAAATCTTTCTTTCGTCGTTTTTTTAGGTTTTGACAGCGCAGTCTTTTCTTCGGTCACTCCACAGGACCCAGAGGCATCCGATAAGATTGGAAGACTTGAGAGTGTACTCGAATCGAATATTCTCACAGGTGGTTGTCGAATCGATGGTTCCTATCCTGCCCAAAAGAACTACAACTTGACGATGCATGTGCACGCTCGACGTGTTTAAACGATGCATGCCGGAGGAGGACGAGGAAAAAGAGAAAAATAATAGGCCAATCTGAAGGCGAGTGCATGCAGCTCCACGACTCGTGCATGGCACGGTAGCGCGATTGAACCGGGCTGGTCGGAACTCGAAATTCTGCATGGAAACTCTTCTCGGTACTCAGAAGAATGAAAGCGAGCACAGCAAATTTCTAACACATTGAGATGACACAACCCATGACATTAACAATACCGATGTCGAGGAATCATTCGTGCTCTAGGAGATCTGTTTTGACTCTCCAGTTGCATCTCAACCCTCGCATGCATGGATGTCATGCCCTAAATGCCTTACGCTTCGAATCTAAAACCATCGAGATGCATAGCAAGCAATGCTCCCTGGCCATGTGATGAATACTCGCAAGTTTACGGCATCTTGACGCGCCTCAATTCCCGCTGTGTTCGTTAAATGCCAAGCTACTTGGGCGATGGCATGAATCCCTGCACGACGTTTCGGCCAGATAAAACAAGAGTTGGGACCGATCGAACACGCAATGTGATGAATGGTCGAAGGCTTGGTGGGTCTTGACCAGAAAGGTGTGACTCACTGCAATCGCGAGAGCTCTCAGATCTGATCATGTTTCGCTGTTCTAGAAGAGGATGGCTCTTTGAGGCCAGGCCAAGCCAAGCACGCCCGTTCAAGAAAGGATAAAATGGGATATAAGGAAAATATATCTCGGATAAAAATATCTTAAAGGAGAGGTGAGATACAGGTGGATAGGATTTCTAATATCCAAAATATAAAAGTTATTTTTTTCGAATAACAGGTTTTTTAAATTAATAAAATTAAAAAATATGAGAATACAAATAATATTTTATTTCCAAAATAAAAATTCGAAATAACAAAAAAAACCAACAATTTCATTATTATTTTTCCTATTTTTACTTATATATTCGAATTTCTTCCATATTCAGTATATATATCATTTGAATTTATATTTATTACATATTTTACTATTTTAGGAATATTAGTATAGTTTACTATTTAATGAATTTTTATTAGAGAATGATGGAAGGGGTAAAAAGACATAAAAAAAAAGGAAAGAAATAAAAAAAGAGAGAAGGAAAAAAAACGCAATAAAAATGAAGTGGGCTAGAGTGTCATGAGAGATTCTTACATCTCAGGTTGTGCAACTTTTAGGTTCATTTTCATTATATGTCATTCATATCAAACAATTAACTAAATAAGATTTGAAAATATATGGCTTTATTAATGTGATTTATCAAATAATTGATAGGATATAATAAATCCATGGATTTCATATCTCATCATATCCAATCCTATCTTAGCCGGATATTTAGATGACCAAACGTAACCTAATGAGATGTGAACAACTTTCGGGTCTTTAGTAGCAAGATGGGACTTGGGTAGGCTATAGAAAACCATGCAGGTTTTGGGATGATTACCGAAACCAACATGAACTAATACTAAAATGCCTTTATTTCATTTATAGCACGCGTAATTGGTTTCCGATCCGGTATTATCACTATGGAATCGGGAATTGGACTAAGAGAATCGAGCATTGGATCGGATGGTCTTGGGACCTATCTCATCCAATTTTATGCGACATTTCTTGTCAACGACATATTCACTGGATCATCACTCCCTAATTGTATTGCGTTGTCGCTAAACCTAAAAGTCATATTAAGCATCTTAAGCATCTTAAGTTTAGGTTTAGGTTCACATTTGAGAATGTTTTAAAATACATATTATTATGTCCGGTCCAGCTCCCCATTGGAAGTGGGAACCGGATCGACCGTAGCCGATTCCAATTTTATGGAATCGGAAACCGGACTAGAGCTCCCAGAAATTGGACTCATATAGATTTAGTCCGGTTTAGGCAATTCCCGATTCGATCGGTCCATTATGCTCGGCCCTAATTTATAGTCCGTTTTTAAGCATGGGTTTCCATTTTAGGATTGTTAGATGTTAAATTCATTTTGATCATATAAGCTTTGATTAAAAGGGGTTAATCTGCAAACCGATAGGGTTTGTTACGTAATTTGTATAAGATTTTTAACTTTCTAAAAAGATTACTTTTTAGCTAGACGGATTTGAGATTTTATATCGAAGACGAAACAGATTTTTAACATTAGAGAGTGACAAGTACTATTGGGACAGGTTGGGATGGGCATGGAAAATGAAAAGAAGAACCACATGTATCTCGTGCGGCTCCCGTGTCTCCTTCGGTCGTTAATTTCCAAGCCAGCCACACCTGACCCGATATCGCCATTCAAACTTCTTCTAGAGGAACCGGAACCGCGAAAGTCAACGCGGTCCGAAGTTTTGCCGTAGTCGCATGGAGGACCGCGACGGCTTCTGCCGTCTGCAAATTCTTGAGGCCCCCAGCTAGAGAGAGAGAGAGAGAGAGGAGAGAGAGGTCCCTGATCATTTTGGACTGAGAGAACTCGGAAGCTGGTAGCTTGTGGCATAATCGTCAAAAGGGTCGGATTATCAGGTGGGGAGGAAAGTCGGGATGGATCAGATAATGGGCAAGCTGGGGTCGTATTGGTTAGGCCAGAGAGCTAATAAGGAGATTGATTCCGTCGGCGACGATTTCACCGTAAGTTCCCCCTGGCCCTCTTTCCCCCCCTCGGTTTTGCGATCCGCAGCTTCAGCTCATGTTGATCCGGTGATAAAGTTGCTTCTTTTGTGGGTTTTGTTTTCCTTGTCTGTTGTATTTCGGCAATCAGATCATGTGTGTTGTCTGATCTTACTCTTGATTACCATGGCCTTTGTGTGACTGATAGCACAAAGCAATCGTCGAATCTTTTCACAGTGTGTGCATGTCACCTGCCTTGTAATTCAATCTGACATAAACCCATCTGTGTATGCTTGGCATCTCTTGCCCTTCCTCTTATATGGCTTATCTGGTTCTTGTAATCGGAGAAGAGACGGATTAAAGTATTATCTGATTCTTATGCTGGTAGACTTGTTCCCTTCAGCTAAATATGTTCCATTGGCAGTTTCGGAGGAGTTAAGTTAGAGAGTATGATATTGATTATTGAGAATGAACATGCAACCAACAATTGCTGACGGAAATGGATACTATAGTTTTGCTTTTATGCAGATACGTCATAGGTAAACCTCTCTACCACCGATGTTTTCCTTGATAGATTTTCTGTCCACCTATTCACATAATAGGAATGAGAAAAATGCAGAGTTTGTTTGAGACGTGTTTCTGTAGTTAAAAGCACTGATAAAGTTTTGTCCAGGTGCAACTGAAAGCTCATTGGTTTTAAGTTGCTCATGTCTCTTATTTTGGTAAATTTTTATGGGTTTGTGAAGTGCACTAATTAGTGTTTCTCTATCCTTTGAGCATGGTAGTGGAGGATGCCACTGAACAGTGATGGCTTTGCCAATCAGGGCCTGAGTAGCTGTAATCCTGAGTTGGGTCTTTATTCATGCATTTAGACAAGAATCACACGTTAAAAACTAGAGGGTCTTTTCTAAATCTGTGTCTTGGCCTGCTTCATGCATGGTCTTGACAAGCGTGTGTCAGACAGCATATGCCTGTGGTTTCGTAGATCATTTATGAAGTTTCAAATCCTTTGTTGGTTGAAATTAAATTTATCGGCATAGAAATCTACAAAGTGTACAAGACCTGTCTCCCTCTTTACCCCCGCATGCGCAAACACACTTGGGTATCTGCTCTCGCCTAGTGGTAGAAATCAGGGGAGAAAAGAAATTAAACTTGTTGTTATCATCCTATTCATAAGTTCATTAGCGTACAATTATGCATGTTTATTGCCTCTTTTTTTTTTTCTGCTAACAGTTTTTTCTTTGAAAAACAGTCAATGTCAAGCAGCCTCGAAAGTGGAACTAAATGGTTGGTCAACAAACTGAAAGGTTTGCTCTTAATGCAGATCTTGCGTACCACTATTTGCTTTCATTTGTTAATCATTAAGTAATGATGCTCTTAGTCACCTGTTCTGCTCTCTGGAATTTAGAGCTCTTTCTTCGCGTAACATAACCTGGCTGATTGTTTGTACACTGAGAAAAGTTAGCCTTATAGTAGTGATTTTATAGTCTTCCCCCTTTGACAAAAGCTCGCTTCACATTGCCAATGTGCAGTCTGACTTTGATGTTTGCTCCCTAGTGAAGGTTGATGATGACCCTCATAATTGTCCAAATAGATGCTGATGCCCCGGCAGCAAAACTTGAACGCGGATTAAAGGGTTGATGACCTTTGTTGAGTTCCTTAATGTAATATACAGTTTGCCATTAGTCATCTCGTTGGCTCGTCTATTGCCATTTGCCACACCAAAAGATAACCATATGATAGCCTCTTGTTTCCATGGGTCTTTGCAATGAATGTGATGGCATGGGTGATTTGACCTAAACACGGATAGAATGTGGTATTTTAACTATAAAGACAACATGATTTTTTCTGTTTCATTAGATATTTTGTGTAATTGCATCCCTTGCTTGACTGGAGTGGGGCCTTTCAATATAAGAAACAGTTGATGATATAGACACGTCTTCTCCAATATCTTACTGTTGTTAAATAGATTTGAGATGGCACTTTGCAAACGAAAGTTGTAAAGAATGAGCATTTTACATCAGGTTGAGGGCTGTTCCTTTTGGTAGACTTATTTCTTTTGCATGAACCTTACTCATAACTTTGGTTTGCAGGGAAGATGCAAAAGCCATTGCCGGATCTTCTGAAGGAATATGATTTACCAATAGGGATCTTCCCTCGTGATGCTACCAATTACGAGTTCGATGAGGAGACTGGAAAGCTCACTGTCTTCATACCATCAATTTGTGAAGTAGGCTACAGAGACTCTGTTTTACGTTTTTCCACCACGGTGACTGGCATTTTGACTAAAGGCAAGCTGGCAGACATAGAAGGGATGAAGACGAAGGTGATGATTTGGGTGAAGGTGACGTCAATTTCATCTGAAGCATCGAAGCTTCACTTCACTGCCGGTATGAAGAAAACGCGAAGCAGAGAAGCTTATGAGTTTATTAAAGCCGGGTTTACAGTTGATAAGTTTTGAGGTATTTTCTATTCATGTTGAAGATCTTGGCGACTTGATCTTGTATTATAGAGCTTTTGACATAACACGCCATGCGCTTACGCCGTGCACTTTGTGATTGCTTGATGTAAGTAATAAGTATTTGAATTATTCCTCAAAGTTAGACATAATAATATCTGTGTAAACTTCTGGAGTTCACTTGCTGTTCAAATCAATAATCATCTGTAATTGTCAAAGTAGTTCACCGGATGTTGATGATAGCTTCTGATGTTATGCAACTCCTGGATGTTACGAAAAGTTGGTTTCTCTGTAGTTCCGGTTGGCCTTGCTAAAGAGTTATGTTTCACCAGCAGTTGCAAGTCTCGAGGGGCTTTGCAAATGACGCACTGAATGCAAAATCAACATGCAAGTTAACCTCTATCAAGCTGTGTAGGATCTAACTTCTTATCAATAAAGCCTTGAAAATACTCCATCTGTTATGTGGTTTACCACTCCACCTCACATAATTATAACCTTTTTATTTCTTCTTCTTCCTGAAAATTTATGAAAAGAATTTATTCTCATTGAAATAATATTGATTGAAAAGAGAAAATATCTAGATAACATTGAAATGATCACTCATGCATGAAACTTTCAAAAGAACACATGACTATAGTATCTTTCTTTCCTAATATCAAATCAAAACACTTGATAAAGAAACTTAATCAATCAGATGTATTTAGTATACTGTTGGAATATGCCGCATGTGCTGGCTGATGATGACCGTCCCTTTTTCGCACCCCTACGTGCCGCCGCCAACAAGCATTCGTCGCCAAGTTAGGAGTGCCAAAGTTGGGGCTGAGGCTGATGAGGCTGAGGAATCACGTTTTTCGGGTACTCCTCGTAGACCCTCTGGAAGAGAATCGCTTATGGGGAAGAGCTCCTGAGATCAAGAGAGAGGAAGTTGAAGATATGGAAGTCCCTGCACTGCAGAGGACTCAAATGCTAAAAGTGAAAGGATGTGTCTGAATGAACTAGTCTTTTGAATCCAGGGAAAGCAATTGAGACCAGTCATGGGAAGGTTCTTGATGTAAGACTGTGTAATGTACATGAAAGTTCTTCGTCAGGGACAAGGATCAGGTCATGCTGACATGCCCAACTTGCCCCATAGCAAGCCCGCTACCTACGCATCGCCCAGATGGTTGCTGTGATGATGATACCCGACTGGAAGGGTGTCGACACGAATAGCTTTCCGTCTGAGGTGCGAGAAAGAGGCCAACCTCTCCTATGGTTTCCCTAGATCCTTCTGACAGTGGAGGGATGGGTAGGGATCTCGCTGTAAGTTTCTTATTAATTTTATTCATGCGTAAGTTGGTTTGTTGGAAATGCCAGGATGCCGGAAACAATAAGTTTCAGGGGGTAGTTAAGGATCTAGACAAGCTTGCTGCCACTGATGCCATAGTGGTTGTGGAGACTCGTATCAGTGGTTTGAAGGCTGAGGAAGCTACTTGGCGTCCGCCTTTTGTTCACCATCTACGTGTGGAAGCTCGAGGTTTCACGGGCGGTATTTGGATCTTATCGAAGGATTCTAGAGTCTGCATTCATCCTAGTATCAACCGCGTGCAATTTATCGATGTTTGTGTTGCACGATCTGTTAATTATACAACTGGTAGTTCACATGCATTTGGGCAAGACCGATGAGACAGTTTGATTTACGATCTAATGTTCGAAAACAAATGCGATGACAAGTCCTGGGCCAAATCCTCCCCATTTCCGAATCAGTCATGTAGAAGTGATTGCAGTATGAATCCGTGTACCTGTCATGTGCGTACCATCGAAGAGAATGTTCAAGTTAAGCCCCTGAAATTTTGGAGGAAGCACCTCGGCATAGGCGAGTTTTACCATATGGGATAATGGACCCAAAGCTCTTAGGCAATGCATTAGATACAGCGATTGCATAGTGTATTATTAATCATGTGAATTTCCATATTGCCTGAGATTTGGCTGTTTCAGATCATCTCGTTAGGTTCAGGTTGTGTGTTTGTTCGAAGATTGAATTTATAACAGACTGCCTCTTGTTGATTTCATTCAGCCTCAGAAATCAGGTCGATTTTCCCCAATTCGAACGAACTACCATCATCTGCGCAGATACTCAAGCGGTCAACGACATTTTCATCGTAATCACGGTCCATATTGGCAAGAAATTTATACAAATGTGACAGCCCCAGGAACGAAAAACAGGATCTACCGATCTTGCCTTCCATTGGTAGCGGACTATAAGCTAGCTTTGAAAAACAAACTCCTTGACGTGTAAAGTGTAAAGTCGATCCGATCGACCAGCATCATTTTATCACTAACAATCTGTTGCGTTTGGCCTAAAGCAGAATCTCCAAGTCCAGCGCCTCCTGAAACTGGCGCTGCGAATGTTATCGGGAGGACGAGTCGACTGAATCATCTCCCACATCACTCTTATGTCTCCACATTCCTCACAAGACTCCATGTCCTTGTAAAGCATCATGAGGCCATTCATGTTCCCTTCAGTAAAATGTCACCCCATATCAGAAGAAGAGATTGTTTCAAACCCAATATGCTCAATCCAAACATAAAGCTAAAACTCTCCTGCTTCTTGTGTAGAGTGTGTGTGTGTGTGTGTTAGGGTCTTAATGTTACCTTTGGCCTTGTATCTGAGGCATGAAGTGAAGTTGAGAAGCAGAGACTTTGTTTGGAAGAGAAGTGAATTCCTGAAGCAAGACCAACTTCTCCACCTGTTCATCCTCATTTTGCCTTTCCCTCCCTCACAACTCTCTCTTTCATTTGCTTCCTTTTATACCCATTTTCTTTCTTTCTCTCCCTCTCATCTCCTCACTCCACTCAACAAAACAATGCTAAACAAGCTACACGACAAACCTAAACCAGACATGCCACAAAGCAACACAGAGCAGGACAGGGACGGTCCATGCAATCAAATTCCTCATTTTATGCCATGAACTAATCATAATTAAAATACATTGAGACACTTGTGCTTGTCCTCTTAATCTAACAATCATTTAGAAAAGTCACAAGCGTCCAATTTATCGCGCCAAATGCTCTAGCTAATCAAAAATAAACTTGGACTTGAGATAAGTTGCTGATATTCATACCCAGCGAGTCACCTTGTACTATATGTTTATTGCAAGCGAAACAGCAGATTGGATGTCCAAAGTTCAACTGCTTGGTGAAGGTCCCAACCATAACTAAACCAAACTACCCTTAACTTTTTTTGAATGAAACCACCATTAGGTGAGGGGATTTCTTTGCACACTAGATCAGTCAAGGACTCATCAGAGTCAACTACTTCAGCTTATAATGACACTTTTTGAGGAACTACATTGGTCTGGATGAGGAAGTGTAGGGACACTTAAGCACACTCTTGCAAGAAGATAATGGCTTAAGACAATAACAACGCAAGATTTTTTAAGCGTGTGGTGGAGAATTAGAAGGAGCATACTATGAACAATGAGACAATTTTAAGCAGTGGGAAAAAAAAAAAGTTGCTTTGGAATTTTGCAGATTTCTCTTTTCTCTCTCACCAAAGATTCTCAATTCTGTATTTTTGAATTTAGGAAGAACAGGAGGTAGTGATGGGTCCCTGGTCAAACGGTTGGTTGGATTTTCTTTCAGTTCACTGGTGTTTGGGTGCATACAAATTTCTCAGGCTCTCTTCTGGGTTGTCCATTAGCGGCGTGATCAACTTAAAAGTGTGAGCTCAAGAGATGATTAGACAAATGCTGTGGTCCCTCACTGAGTTTACTCTTTTTAAGTATGATTACCAAATTGAATGACCAATTAAAGAGAGTAAGTCATGCTTAATAACCCGTCAATGACCCGCAAATGCGCCCCTCGGGATGCTAGTGCATCCAGTGTTTGGGAATCGTTCTCGCATGCATCGGACGTGCGGCTTGATTGCCCACCAGGGTGCTCTCGAGATCTGGCTCGGTCTGCGGGGACGAGGACGCCCACACACCTCGAGCGGCTTTAACCCGGCCGAAGGACTTGTGTGATTGCCCTGAATTTTATCTTCAGACAATGCAGCAGTTACGAGGATGTCTTAGACGAATTGGGTTTCTTTCACCATCTTGTTGACCATTTCCCCCTTCTTTTACGTAACCAAGTCTTTTAAGAGACGCAAGCCACTAATTAAGCACATAATTTAAGACAAAGTATAGGCTCTTCGCATTGCTTAAAGAGCGAGATTAATCATGAGAACTCCTAAAATTGGGGAAAAGAAAAGGAACTGAACCAAAATGACGTCCTACCAACTGATTATTCTCCCACCAAAATCCGTTCTCTTTGTGATTTGGTTTCTTTCTGTGTCAAAACCGTAATAATCTTCTCCCAAGCTCGAGACATTTTCATCGTTCGGATCATGTACTAACCGATGATGCGACGCTGATGTTGGTTTGATACAGAAAGAAACCAATTGTCATGTCGCACCATCGGTTAGTACGACGTCCCTTTTCAAACGGAATGAAATGACGCGAAAATGAAGATAGACAGCAAGTTGTCTCGGTTTTGTTATCGGAGCATTTCTTCCGGAGGTAAGAACGATTTCGGAGTAGAGCTTGAAACTTAAATCCGAACCGACGAGGAATTACTTCTATTTCAAGTTTCAAAAATTGAAAAACTCATTTCGACAGACAAGTTTTAGGTTTTAAAACCTATAATAAGTTTGTGTTTTTTTTTTTTTTTATATATCTTGCACGATGATGAGTATGCAATCTAAAATAGCTAGTCTGAACTTCCATTTTCAGCGATAGTCATAACTGAAACCTTTTTTTATTAATTTTTTATATTTGTTCGTGTATCTAAATTTAAGTTGCGATGAGTGAATGGTGACGATAAATGATGATCGTTAAATGTGATAATTCATTACAATCATTTAATTAAAACATGGCAAAACCTAAATATATCATGAAACTTGTGATAAAGCGTGTTCTAGAGTATGCAAAGTGATTCTGAATTCTAAAAAAAAATGAGGAACCTATTCCGACGAATAAATTTTAGGTAAAACCTGTGCAAAACCTTAATTACCCCTAATTTCTTCACAATGGAAAAGAAAATTAAGTAATGCTCTCGGAGTGCACTAGTTTAGTTAAGTAACCAAAGAAATGTTTCTATTTTTCAACTATTTTCCTATTAGAGCTCCTATTCCATAACTCAATAAATAAAATGCACAATCGTTGAAAAGATAGCCGAAAAACGAAAGACATGCAATGGCAGGAAAGGGTCACTGAAACTCAGAAAATGAGCAGCAAGGCAAAAATACTCTCAAAATGGGTTGAAGATATTCAACAGAGCTTTGACATAATTACTAGTCACCAGAAAACCAATGGACTTAACAATTTTTTGGAGTAATATCCCAACTTCTGTGACTCTACCTTTGTTCGAAACACAGAATGCCTCAATGACACTTGGAGAAAATACTAAAGCTGAAGAAAACAGGCTATCCAAGTATCGATGCATCGGCGCATACAGAATTTTCAGGCGAAATCATCAGAAGCGCTTCATCAATTAAAAAAATTCTCAACAACGCATGCATTACTTAGCAACAGATTCTGACAAGGCACAGCTTAAACAAACTTCTACACCAATAAGAGAACAAAAAGGACTAGTCCAATTCTGAAGAACACAGATTTTGGGAGGATTGATTAATGTAAGTTTAATAGTTCAAAATATAAGTGCTGCAAGCATGTATGTAGTCTAGACATGTCTAGAAGGAAAGCAAAACATTCTTCTCTACCGCCACGTCCATTGCTTCCTTCGAAGAGCCCCAAAATAATACTGATGATGGACAAATTATCATGCACATCCTTAAGCGGTTGCAGATGCTTGGGCTGCAAGCCTCTTCTTGGCCTCCTCAATAATAGACAGCTTAATACCTTTGCCCTTGGGAAGGGACACCCAGGGTTTTGTTCCTTTACCGATAATGAAGACATTACCCAACCGAGTAGCAAACTCATGTCCAAGAGAATCTTGGACGTGGATGGTTTCAAAAGTACCCTTATGCTTCTCCCTGTTCTTGATGACACCAACACGCCCTCTGTTCCTTCCACCAGTCACCATGACAACATTCCCAACATCAAATTTGATGAATTCAGTGATCTTGTTGGTCTCAAGGTCAAGCTTGATGGTATCATTGGCCTTGATCAGAGGGTCTGGATAGCGGATCGTACGACCATCGTAAGTGTTCAGATAAGGGATGCCCTTCTGCCCAAACTGGACAGATCGCACTTTGCATAGCTTAAACTGCAGATGACAAACTTTTTGTGAGCATAGAATAAAGCTTATTGCCATCTCCACTTCCACAAAGGAACAAAGGATACTTTAGATGAATAATTATTTAACAGAATGATAGATTAACACCGTTATAAAGTCAAGGCAGACAGAATACAGACCTTTGCCTCATCATCCCTAATGCTGTGAAGCCTGAATCTACCCTTTGTATCATAGAGGAGGCGGAAGTTCTCATTGGTCTTGGGGATTGACACAACATCTGACAAGACCATAAAATCTTAAATTATAATTGACTTGCATAACACAAGAGATTATAGCATGTAGCAGAATGAACAATGGTCAAGTTGCCCATCTATCCTGACCACCCAAATCAATCCACATTTTACTCGCACTATTATATGTTTAACAATGGGAATTTCAGTTTCCTAAACATTCTATCTCCCATGCACTTGCATTAAAATACATCTTACAAGCTTCAGAGACTGTTTCAAAAGAAAAAGGGAAACTATAAAAACAATCCTCAACATTTCCCTCAAGAACACCTTGCATCATCTAATTTCAAAAACTATTTGCACCCTCTAGTTTCAAAATATCTTACTTTGCATCCCAAGGTTTCAAAAAGGACCCTCGCGCCCTGGCCTTTGCTTTCCATAGCTTCTTCCCAGGTGTGGTTTTTAAAACCTTAAGGCACAAGGTGTATATTTTGACATAGTGGATGCAAAGTATAACATAATAACATATTTGTGGATGTTCTATGTTATTTTCCCCAAGAAAAACAGTTTGGTTAGGATGCACACAATTGTAGCACAAGTATAGTTTCTCTGAATGAAAGGGGCACCTCTAGAGCACGTGCATGTGTCTAAATGTATGCTTTATACATGATTCCTAACTGCATACAATGGCAACATTTGATAGCCAGCTGTCTGTAACAATGACTTAAACGCTTCGAGATAGCTTCACAAGTAACCAAGTATTCAGACACAGGTAACGATATGAATGATTTCACAGGAGAAGATCAAGTGAATGCTGATGCCATCTCGAGTCTCGGGTTTACATATATAATTTCTGTCTCATTCATAGGCAAGATGAGATGCACAGCTTCGGGGCAGAAAACGTATAGTGCACATACCCATGAAACCAGTAGGATATGTCTTATCCGTCCTCACTTTGGCATCAACAAGAACTTGGCGCTGCATCAAGATAGCTATAACCTCACGATATGTAAGGGCATATTTCAGCCTGTTACGAAGGATAAGGATCAATGGCAAGCATTCCCTTGATTTGTGGGGTCCAGACGAAGGCTTTGGCGCCTGCAGAGTGGAAAAGAAAATTAAGAAAGTTATAATCAGAAGCACAAGAACCAAACTCCTAAGAGAGAAGATCGCCTAAAAAGGATCACTTACAAAGGCACCTCCTAGCTTGTCAAGCATCCAATGCTTAGGGGCATTTAACCTCTTCAAATGTTTCTTCAACCCTCGAGCCTGCAATGCAGAGTGACACTGAGTGTCAGGATCTATAAAGTGCCTTCAAAACTAGTACTAGTACTATAACTCTAGCCCCCTTAACCAAAAGAAAAGTAAAAATACAGGCGACCAAAATTCTGTAAAATAAGTACCAACTCAGAATTCTTTTAGTAACCATCAATTCAAAGTTGGATGAAAGATTTTCAAGCAAAGAGGAAGCAAGCTTGAGGAATCAAATTCTGAAGACTCCAGATATGTAACAAAGCACCTAACCCAATCTATCCATATTTTGGGCTACAGTCAATGAAATTTCTGTCGTTTTAATTTTGACCAAGCTTTATGATATAGACCAATTCAATCATTCTTAAACTCTTTTACTTCAAATTCAGTTATGCAAATGCTTATTTCACTAACAGAAACTTGCAGTCAAAGCATTGGAGAGATACTTTCAGTTCTGAATTCACCAAATCAACACTAAAACCTAAAAGGGTAGTGTTAAGAAGAAGACATCGACGCTCAAATTATATGCCCGTAGAAAAAATTCCGTGAACCCCATAAACCGGTATCACTCAGAATTACCCTCAAAATTGATTCAATTGCCCGAAATGGTACCCCACATTAGAAAGAGCTCACCCCATCTGGGAAGATGCAAATTACACAAGCAACTAGGCCCAGCAATGCAAAGAGCCCGATAGTGATTGCAAAGTTAGATATTTACAAGACACCGATCCATCTAAGTCACCATCAAAAGACACATGCATGTTCTCATAAAGAGCTCGCGACTCCAATATCAGTTCAAGTAACGAGATACTCCGGGAGCAGACTTGAAGTCCGAAACAGATAACCATAATCGCCATATCGCTAATAGATCGCGAACACGCGCCGAACATCTAACTAGGTTCGACAATGCCGGCGTCAAAACGAATTGAGCGCATCAAATTCCTACGCTTTCCCAAGTTGACATTTTCGAAATACAAGGAAGCGGGATCAAAACAAGTGAAAATCCAATCAGATCACAAAAGCAGAGCAGATTCGCAGCCGCAGAGAGAGAGAAGCAAACGACCGGTGAAACCAAATCAAGGGGAAAACCACTGACCATTTCGGATTAGCTCAGCTCGACGATGGAGGGACTTCAGAGGTCGCCGGCTGGTGAAGCTGTCGAGAGATCGAGAGAGAGAGAGAGAGAGCTAAAACCCTAGCTATTGAGAAGAAGAGTGTTGGGGTTACGTGGGTTCTCTTCTCAAATGGAATGAACTTTTGGGCCTACTCTTACGCCAAGGCCCATTGAACGGCCCAATGCTCCGGTTCCATAGCTGCCGGTCCGGTTCATTGTTCATCAATTCATTCTCCTTGAGTTGGAAAAACTTTCAGACACGAGCTCGTTAAGAGGAATTGTAAAATTGACTCAATTTAAATGTCGTAGAGTTCACTGGGTATAGTTTTGCCATTATATGCTACGACACATTTTTTTGGTTATACATATTATAAATCTCGACGCCTCAAAAGGATCGACTTTTAAAAAGTTAAATGCTTTTTGTCAAGCATTATGTAAAAGATATATGTCTTTCTCTCCGGGGTGATTACAACTACAAGAAGCAAGGTGAGACACCCTCTCGGTCTCCAAGTCCATCAAAATGAGAAATTGCAGTATTGATGTGTTCACTATAATTCCATTGACAATCCGGATCGGATATACCCCTTTCCTCGGCTTTCTCACTTTTGTCTCGTTCTTCTCCAATGCCGTCGCTTGAAAAAAGAAAGACACCCGATTTGCCCGACTCTCCCAAATGCTGGCCACCAGCATCTCTTTTAAGTCGGTGATAAGTTTCGACTTTTAAGGGGTTAGAACTAAATTCCAAATGGATATACTTCAAAATACATACTAGACCAATTTCCATTAGTTTTGATTTATGGGATTATCATGATATTTTTCAATTTTTTCTTTTACTAAAGTTGGATGTACTCAATCTGTTTGGTGTATCCCTCCACTCAGTAAAGAAATGTACACTTCAATTAGCACAACATCCTTAAAAATCATCAAACGAACAAAGAAATCATCAACCCAATGAAGTTTGCCCAATTTTTGGCCCTAAATTACAAGAACATCAAGGAAAAAAAAAGGGTTACTCCCGTGGATCCCAAAAAAAAAAAAAAAAATTTGAATCCCAGATTCAAAATTGGCTTCTCAATCTCGAACGATGGAGTGAATCAGAATAGAAGCCTCGTCAGTAGTCGGACTTGCAACCTCTGCTCACCAAACGGAGAAAAAAAAAGAATTAGAAAAATTGGCACCGATGCTACTTAAATTTTTACCCAACATACAATATCAATAATAAATTTTAGTAAATTTTTCGTTTATCCAATAAAATTCTCGAGTTATTACTGAATATCAAATCGAGTCCTTAAACTTTCGATTTATTTTCCACTCTTAATTTCTTAGCCCGTCGTGCGAAATGAAAAGAGAAGCCCAATAACTTCCATTAAATACCAATATATAAAAAAAAATTATTATGAATGTTTAATATTAAATATTCAAGTCAAAATTTAATGAAAATCCTTAGTTCTTCTCACTGCTACCAGTTTATAATTAGAAAGAATTTTTTTTTAGGAAAAACATATTTGTAACTTTTTTTTTTAATTCTTAAATCTACCTAGAATAGACGGAGGCAGGTGAGAGACGATATTCTCGATGATGCCCCCGCCGCCGACCTCTTCAGCCTCCGACTTCGCCGCCGTCTTCTCGCCTCCTTCAGTCGCCCGATGTCCCTCTATCTCAACATCTCCGGCAGCAGCATCAGCTCCTCCTCCCTCTTCACTTGAGTGAAAGAAGCTCGAGAGAAGACTGCTCATCACGCCACCACCACCACCACCACCACCAGCTTCACTTTCGCCATCACTCCTCGGCCTCGAAATCCCACCGAGCTCGCCGCCTCTTCCGCCGTCCTCGACGTCCAAGCCTCCAGCTTTCCTCTTACCCGACGACTGCCCCGCCTCGGGGCTCCCCGGAGAGACCAGGTCCGAGATCAAGTGACCGATGATCCCGCCGCCGCCGCCGCCGCTTTCTTCGCCGACCTCGCGACCCCCGTCTGCGGCGTCGTCGTGTCCACCGCCGGCTTCATCCGCCGTTGTTGCTGGCGGTGCCTTTTCGGGGACGATGGCGGAGAGGAGACTGTTCAAGAACGTCTTGCTCTCTGGGTTCTCTGCTCCATCCTCTGGTCGGTCCTGATGCTCACCTCCGCCGTTCCGGAGGGAGGTCGGGCTGAGATCTCGCTTCATGGCTTCGTCCAAAATTCAAATTTTTGGAAATTGATAAGCATGCTTATACAGAGCTTGAAAAAAGAAAAGGAAAGGGACAAACGTCCTCGTCTAGAGCTTCGGTCAGAAGGAGAAGCCGTGGCTTTATTACACGTTCTTCGTGGCGATTGTCTCTTTCTGTCACCAGTGGGAAGGCGACACGTGGTTTCTCGGCCGATGTGTCTTCCGTGACTCGCATGGGTTTCCGCCGGAAGTCGGTGGTAATGCTACTTAATCAACTTTGCGAAATTTTGTGAGGCTAATATTAAATAGACGTGTAGTTTAATATTTAAATAATTTATTAATTTTTTTAATTTTTAATCTGTTTTTTTTTTGCCCGATGTTAAAGCTCTTCTCGTTTCGCGAAAAAATTAATATTTTTTAATTATTTTCTCCTTTATCTCTATTTTTTAATTTTGTTTTTGGTTTTCTTTTCTACTTCGACCTGCTGCCATCTTGCTAAATCATGGCGATGGCCAACGAGCAGCCGCACGCAAGCTCACTAGCTTCAAGCGAGCTGAGCCGAGCCACATTTTCTTGAAAAATGGTTTATTGAAAAGTACTTTTTAAAAGTGTTATATTTTTCGCGAAACAAACAGAATCTTTATTAGCTACGCTCTATAACAATAATAGCTACGTTCTATAACGATAAGACATTCAATTTGGCATTCAATTTTGGATTAGTCAAAGAGAAATGATTTACTAACATCTAACCATGACTTTGTACAGTGTATTTCACTGTTTAAATATACTTTTCCCTATGACTAATTATTTTTTTTGGTTTGATACCACGCAAAGCCTGACATACAAATGATTTCATGCGACAAACTTAAGAGCACGTACTTAAAGAGAATCACAAAACTTACATGCATTGTAAAAATTCGATATAACCTTAAAACATTTCTTTTTTCCACTAGCTTTTGAATATGTGCAAAATAACACGCAGGGCGACACTCGAAGGTCTTTCAAGGAGAGTCTCAAACGGAACTTATCCAAAGAGAGATGAAAAATAACACAGATGGGAAACTTGACAAGCTTTAACTCTGCCCGCTCCTCCATTCTCAATCTTATGCAGAGAGATACTGGAACAACATGAAGCCCCATCTAATACAAGATGCATAATGCCAATCCTCTCAATACAGAAACACAGGCAATTCATTCAACCTGACAAGCCCCAAATGAAAAGTAGATTTCACTTAGTTAGCGTTCTCTTCCCTCGAACGGACAAAATACAAACGACAAACCTTGCATTTCAAGGGTTTGAAGGCACTATCGAACAACTAATTCTGATCTCAAAATGAGCCATCACCGATATATGCAGAATAAGAGGAATCTGCTTTTTAAAGTGATGATGCACAGGTTAAATTAATCAGTAATAGATCTTAGATGTATCATTTGAACCGCAGGGCAACGACCATAGGCGATGCTATGGGCTTTTCCGAGCTCTACCATACATGGCCTCCTCCTGCTCGGCTCTCTTTTGTGCTTCCCTCCTCTCCTTGCGTCTCGCATCCCTTGCAGCCGAGTCAGCGTGGACTTTCTCCATTATTTGGGTAAAACCAGGTATAGTCCTGTCTAGTTTGTTGTACACTCTAGTGCTCAAGTTGAAGAATATCCTAAACATTCTCTGAGAGGACAATAAACAAAGGTCAGGAGAGGCATCATGCATAAAGCTCAAGTTGAAGAAAATCCTAAACATTCTCTGAGAGAGGCATAATGCATAAATAGCTTTTAGCCGTTCTCATAACAAGAAAATAACCAAAAATATCTCATCATCCCTTCACTAAAAATCCAACAAATAGCTAATGCTCTGCAGTGACAGCTATAACGTGCCACTAATTAAACCGACTAATAACTGGGGACACATAAATAAGGTCATCCTTTCTAAGTGTCAAAGAACTTAATGAAACCAACACGAAAAACGAACTAAAAGTATGGCGTGAGAGCTTTCATCAAAGATGCGTGGGCTTTTAGCTCAATAGCAGTAGAGGGGGGCTGAGAGCTAGATTACACATGAGAAATTCACCAGGAGCCAGGAAGAATTGATAGGGTCCTTGGATTTCTCTAGCAAGGGAAGGGCACTGGCAGTTAAAGAGACATTTTTTCTTTTTAAAATACCCTGGGGCACAAGCACAGGCTTGGCTTCTGTAAAATCCAAGCAAAGGTAATTATTTTTTTTTCCCTTCTTCTGGATGGGCCAAGCAAGGATTGAAATGGGAAAATGTTTGGTAATCCACTCTCTCCGTTCCCCTTTCCATATGTCGGTTGCCAGTCAGGATTGTAAAAGGCAGAAATCTTTGAAATAACATTCTCAACTGTCAAAAGGGTAGCCATAGCCAACTGGGCCCAAGGTTAATCTTCCACTTATGCTTTTAAGTATAAGACTAGCTTATTAAAATAGTGATCAGGAAAGAATGGGCGACAACATTTGGAAAAAGGCTCTTCACTAGTCACCATTTAGCCCTTTTGATTTTTATTAACTTGGGTGATAAAAGAGAAGCTGAATAACAAATAGAGAGGCAAAGAAAATGAGCCATACTAAGTCGCACCTTAACATCCTTGTTCCAATGCTGGATGTATGGAGGACCTGTATGGTAAGTACCAAGGGGTAGACGGTACCATTGTCCACCATATGTTATCTGATCCATTGCTTGTTCAACGCTCAAAACTTCCCAAGGCCTTAAACCAGGTATTACTTTAGCCAATTGGATCCTGCATCATTAATAAGTACACCCACATGGTGAGGCATTGGTTATTTGCTCCAAATGGTCAGTGGCTAAAAGGACTAGCCAGAAGACAGACAATACTTTCTGTAGTACCTGAGATCTTTTGGGATGTACTTGTTTGGCATGTGGTCAGCTTCTAAAATGGTTGTAAGTTCTGAACCACCAGCCCAAAGAAATAGGGCATGACTTGGAATTCTCATTCCAGGCCAAACACCATCATTGGCTTCGAGTACCGCTAGATCGCGTCTCTTGCTTTCTATAGCTTCTTGCTGGAGCTGCTTGTAAGTTTTCTTCTCTTGCCCCTTGAGAGGTACCCAAGGAGGTATTCCTTTCTGGAGTTTGTGAATGAATGCAGTGGCCGCAGCACCTAGTCTCACTGAAAGCCCATAGCAATGAGTAAAAATATATCTCATTCACATTGGCAAAAGAAGTAAACAAAAAGCAGTTTTGACATTTTTCCTGGAAAAGGGCAGCGCTGGTGAACAGTAGTATTCTTCTACCAAACCTGAAGATGCCCTTCTGTCAAGTCCAATGGCTAGAATTGACAACATCAATAAATCTACGATGAGACCAGTTCCCCAAACATGGCACTTTCATCCCTTATCATGCATATGTAGAATGCTTTACACAATAGACTATGCTTGCTGTGACTGACTATACCTTTCCTGTACAAGACGTTTAAATTTGTAGCATAAAAGTGACAAAAAAATATGCCTACCTTCCCATGTGGCAATGGCAGGTTCTAGTCCATAAACCATATGAATTGGAGCCCATTCATCCAGGTCCTCACCCCAAACGAATGTGTCCTTGTCAATTATTCCAGCACCCCAAGCTGTTTTAAGTTGTATTAGTTCCATTGGTCCTCGAGTTCGACCCAATCGATCCTTATAGTACCAGCCACCACTCCTCATGATAACTGTCATATCAACAACCAATCTATCAGAACACAATTTCATAAACAAATAAGATCCACCATCTACCCCATAACAATCTGTTAATGCTTTTAATTAAAATAGGCATGCATACTTGCAATTACCAAATGCACACTGTTGACTAAACCACAGAGGGTCAGTAATGACAGTGGAAATACTAACTTTGGTAATTGAAACATGCATAGAGATGTACCAGCATTACGAGCAAACAAGCTCACATATTCTCGTTTGAATGTACCAAATAGCATTAGCAGGAAAGAAAGAAACATACAACACAGAGATTACACATGTATCAAGCTAATTCAAAATCAAAAACAAAACTTCTCTTATATCATAAGGAGAGATATACCACATCGGAAATTCTACAAACACATCTTGTACGACAACACAAGCAACCAGAAAATCCAATCTTAAAGATGATCAACCAACTATTCTACAAAAAACTTATCCACCAACTCAATACAAGATCAATCTCCAACAAAACTTACAATCATAATACCGCTTCTCGAGGCGCTTATACCCAATAGCCTGTGCAACGTCAATGGGCCGCCCCGGCGGGTATGGCCGTTGCCTGAAGCCCCAGAGCCCGAAGAAAAACTGCCGCGCGAAATCCCAGAACTTGTCATCACTCTCCTTCCTCGTCTTGATCGCCTTCCTCGGCATCGGGCGGCCGTCGAGCCCCGGCACGTGCGGGACCGCCTGCCACAGCTTCTTATCCTCGTCCCTGTACGGCTCATCATTCTCCTGGAGCTCCAACTCGTTGTACTTATCCGCAATCTCCTCGGCTCGCTCCATGAACTGCACGACGGGGCTCGACCTGAACTCCTTCCACCATCTCTCGTTCTCCTTCACCTCTTCCTCGGTGGGGTTCTCTTTGGTCTCGAAGACCGGGTCTTCGTTCAGGATCTTCTCGACCTCGGGGGTGTGCCTGTAATCGGGCAAGTTCTCGCATTCCCAGAAGAACTGGTCCAGCATCTGAGTGTAGATGCCGTCCTTCTTGTCGGGCTCGTCGTCAGGCTTCTTGGGTTTGACGCTTGAGCTCAGGGAAGCGAAGTTGGGGGCGCTCTGGGAGTTGGGGGAGAGCGACTGAGCGATGGCGTTGAGGTTCAAGAGAGGGATTGGGTTCGGGGGTTTGGTGAACCAGTTGTCGAAGAAGTTGAAGTTGATCGACGCCATTGGAGAGAGAGCTTAGAGGTTGTCGAGAGAACGGGAATGGAGCTGGAGAGGAGTGTCCAAAAGGAAGTGTAGATAAAACTCCATCAGTCCGTCGAAGGTCGAAAAGCGTCATGCAGCTGGCCCAGTTCAATGCATTGGTGTCTTGGACTATATAGGATTTGGGCCTTGGGCCCTGGGCCCATGACCCAATCTAAATACTCTCTCTCTCTTCTCTAAAGTCTTATCCATTTGTAGATGGAGCTTCGAAACAACTGGGCCTAGGGGGCCCAAAAAAAAAAAAAGACCCAATGAAAATCCGAAGTAAGCTCCCTGACATCCTATTTCACCTTGGCTGTGTTGTATATGACCATATGTTTTGAAGATGACATTATCTTGTTTAGCTTGAAGAGCTCTTGAAGATTTCATGACCGTTTGGAAACAACTGGAAAAGGATACACGAAAGCACAAAACTCAGATGAAGCCGGCTTTTGGGGCAAAAAGTGGAATCGGACATTCGAGCAAAAATAGGTTGGGCATCCATTTCGGTTGAATGGTGTGAATTAATCGCTTGGGTGAAGTAAAGCGTCGAACTCTCGACCTTGCTGGGTGGTACATCGAATGGTCGTATGTTCGGTGATTCATGGGTAAGTTGTCCAAATCATCCCTCTTGTGAACAGGACGTTTGGCTAGTGCACAAAGTGCACCGAAATTCGATGCTAGATTTCTAGGTGTGTTCACCGGTGTTCAGGCTGTATCATGGATTGAAAATCTAGAGCTTTTGGAGTGGGTCTGATTGCGAGTTTGGATTGACTTTAGTATGAATGAGACTCTCTAGGGTCCTGGGGAATAAGGACATACCGTGACCTCGTGTACTCAACTATTGCCTTCATATTATCTCAGACTAGTCCCTATAGGAAGTGTGGCTTATGAGGGATAACATTGAAGTGTCATTGCTCATTCAAATCATTTAGAACATATCCGACCACATTTTATGGTCTTGAGAAATAGACTTCGACATTAAGTCGTTGGAGATATCGGCGAGTCTACTCAGGAAACCGATGAAGCCGGGCATTGGGACAGCAAGAATCACCGTATCTCTACATGAATTTGAAACACTTCAATTCCATATATTGGGCTTTCGGTACATACGAGGTATTGGTTTGCAACTTTAATAGGATGCATAGTCCGAGAGGATAGAATATTGTCTTTCTAACTTTTGGATAGAGTAAAGCTTAGTCAACTAATGCCTTTTTTTTTTTTTTTTTGCTACGAAACGATAATGACTTCAACTCCCAACATGAAATATTCCTGGGTGTTGAAATGGAACGACATGTTGCTTCCGCTATTCAATTTCCTGCATCTCAACAAAAATCATGTGGTCATTAACTAGAGTTTCACACGATTAATAAGATGTTGCAAATTTCTCACAAGGGCTGGAGAATCCTTACAACATCCGTGGGAAGGCGACGGGTTGCTTCCGCCCACACCACCTATGAACACGAAACAGCGTTATCATATAGACTTCTAATTCTTCGGCCAATGTAATAGATAGAAACAGCCACAGTAAATAAATACGAAACAAGTCGAAACTCGCCCTTTATCCCGCCTCGCACGGTTTCTACGCCGCTTGTGAAATGTCATCGAGACAGATCGAGCGGAACTTGAAGATAGATTGAACCTATCTCCGTTCGATATGACTTTACTTGTATGTTTGGCCGGATCCAATTTACTATGGACACACTCGAGCTGGGATGAATTGTACAAGTTTTTCATATACATCATGTGTCTCCAAACAGGCAGCAACCTAAGTATTAAGTCAAGCTCGTGTTCACGTTTGGATCGAAAACTAGGGTTTTGCATTTGCATTCGACTTTGATGAGGTTAGTGGACTATTTCATTAAATCGGACCTCTTTCGACGTAAAGCCTATGGTTTCTATGTATCGATTTAAGCTGCTCAATCCATGTAACTTGAGAGAGAGAAAGAGAGAGAGAGAGAGTTACCATCCGGAATACTATCACCACAGTGTAGGGTACGGATGGGCTCACAATCGGAGCTGAATTGGAGGAGGAGGAGCAAAACCATGATTATGCAGCACACCATGCGGATGAGCAGAGTGTTGCTCACCATTTTCTTCTGATCTTTTCTTGATATCTTCTCTCTCTTGATCATACAGGGAGCTTTCTAGCTCGATGAATACTTTATATACTGTTCAAATCTGCGCCGCTACGACTTGGTCTGCTGGTCTCTACTCGGCGTATAATGACGGGAACATTTCTTTGACTTTGAACGAAACCGTTGGTCATATCGAGATCGGTAGACATTTTTCTTCGAGTGAAACCAATACCATTTCTGCTAGTTCTTGTGCCGGAGCTCGCCCTTTGGTTGCTATTTCTACTTTCACCAATCTGTCCAATCATTTGCGAGTCGCCGCTATCTCCTCTTTATCCCAGTTGAACATCAAAAGGCGTAATGATATGAGTCGTTTTGGTCCGGAAACTATAAAGAATAGCGAGGACGCAGCAATAACCTAACTAATTTTTTTTTTTTTGGGTCAAACCCTAACTGGTTTTTTTTTTTTTTTTGGGTCAAAAACCCTAACTAGTTTGAACTTTGGAAATTTACTTGCAAACAACGCCACTTTGGAAGAAGTCTCCGCAAATGGTATCAAATACGCCGTCTCCCATCGGAACCGTCCATGTGCAATGCACATTAGGACGTTTTATTGTTGTTAGGATTTCTTTTTTTTGGGTCACATTGTTGTTAGGAGTTAATTTCTATCCCTATCGAGCAACTATATTCCAGATTTTTATGAAGTAGAAGAAATGTCTTAGAGCGAAAATTTAGATGTTAATAGCCAAATATCTAGTTAGATTGGCAACCAAATAAAATACCAGTTCATCGGCATGTTAGACAGGATAACATATCGACAACGCATCATCTGCCATGTATCAATGCCCGATTAGGTCATGCTGGTCGAAGCAAGCTAGCCTTGCAACATCAACATGTTGCCACGTTAGTTAATTCGCTTGTTTGATCGGCTGGCTCGAATGCTTTGGATTTGGTTCTTTTGCTTCTCCAATTAGCTCTTAGGGGTTTAAGATGTGTTGATTCTATTCTTGGCCTTGTGTTGTATAAACCAGTATTTTGAAAACCATACTGGAGGCCATATCGAGGGCTACCACTCGTACGTGGTTCGACCGATTCAATAGGTGGAACCGGAATAACCGGCTGATTCAACTGAAGTTTTTCCTTTTTTTTTTTTTTTTAGACTAGTAAAAAAAAATGGGTCAAAATGCCGGTCGGACCCAATTTTAAGCAAAACGGCACGACCACTTTGGATGGAATTGTTCGGTTCCCGACCGGTTTCGGCCGAAAGATGGCGTGGGCCATAAACCAACCGGTTCAAGGTATAAATTTGACCTCTAAAGTGTCATTGCTTTTGCATCTAATGTTATGACTTGCGCTGCTATTTAATCAAACCTGGTCGAGGACGACTTATGGGATGTATAATAGATAAAAAAAATGTCGGGCATACTATATTTATTTTGTCCGCCCTTAACGATATTAGTTCGAAAATTTACAAGGACATATAATTTGAGAGGATGAGTGTTGCTTTTCTAACATTTTGGCTCCGTTTGTTTCACATAAATAGATGATTTGGAAAATATATATATTTTAAAAATCTCTTGTATTACTTAAAATATCGTCATCGACAATAATTCATATTTAAATATTTTCATGGACGGTGAGATATTTTTATTTTATTCTGTTCATTTTGGGAGTGATATAAGTGATTATTTTCAGAAGATCATTCATTTTTTGCAAAATAAATACACCCTTTGGTAGTGTAAAGCTTACAATAAACGTCTTATTGTATTAAAGAAAAATGATGATATTGAACTAATTCTTCAACTAAAAAGTGAATTACATAGAAAATTTTCTCCGTGGCAAAGCGAGCTCATTTTGACGAATTGATAGAGTAGCAACCGTCAAGGTGTGGATATAAATGGACCGTGAACACTCCAAAGAGAAAATATTTATCCACGTGGCAATACCAATAGAACCAGAACAACGTAGAGAGGGATACAATACAAAATACATTTATTATGTCCATTGTATTGGGGTATGGTTCATACTCCCTAAAAAAACTCGGGGGGCCCGCTTCCCATCGTCAGAGGAATTTTATAACTTGAGCCCATATTTTTTCATTGATAGTTTGACCTATATAATATCTATTTCTTTTGTAATTGAGGGATGTAACGAGAAGTCCCATGTGGTAATTATAGTTGAATCTTCTACTGGACGTAGAACCTAGTTTAAGGGTGAATTAAGATAAAATCTTGTGCCTCGATTTCTCTTTCTCGCTTTCACGTTTTACTTTATTGTGATTATGCACCGAATATTAACACATTACAGGGGGAAATTTCCATAAAAATTATTTGTTCGTCGGCATTGAACACGATAAAAACACTATTGCAATACAACTTCCTTTTGTAATAATAGGTAGAGATTCAACCGAACGCATGCACTGCGAAATTCAAATTGATCAACCCCGTACATGAAGTATTCATCCTAAGTTGGAACATATAGCTTCCCTTATTCAATTATCTGCAATTTCAACAAAATCATTCAGTTAGTAAGTTTTGTCCCTCATGATAAATGTTGCATATTTCTCACAAGAGTTGAAGAATGCTTACGACATCCTGGGGAAGGAGATGGGTTGTTTCCGCCCCCATTGCCTGTAAATATGGAAAACATGTTGCGTAAGCACATCCTCCGATTCTTCAGGTTATTTAATAGATGGAAACAATCTTACAATCACAGTTTACGAACGACATAAGTTGAAGCTTGTGTGTGTGTGTGTGTGTGTGTGTTTTTTTTTTTTTTTTTATTCTACCCCGCTCCCATCCTACTTAACGGCTCGTGAAATGCGTCGAGACGATCGAGCAGAATGTGAATATGAACCAAAATGACTCCATTTAATCTAGCTTAGTTGGATATTTGGCTGAATCAAACTTATTTAGGGGTAGACCTATCAAAAATGAGTCACAAACACATTTCTTAACCTATAGTGATGGGCTGAGTTGTTATATAGGTTAATTATATTACATAAATAGGTCATAATGAGTACATAATAAAAGTGTTAAATGGGATGTAAATATGTCATAAATGGATTTACAACTTAGTTAGACTTAACCCACCTCTATAACTCTCTCTTCATTTTCTCTCGTCTTCGCTCGATCTCGCGCTCACTCACTCCGCACTTTTACCTTAGTTTAGGTATGGATTTTCCATATTGGCTTAAACAAAGAAGTGAGAATATGAGTCGGGTCGGTATGTGTCGGGTCGGTATGTGTTGGGTTAGTATGTGTTGAGTTGGATATGAGTCAATAGATTTGCGTTGCAATAAATATGTCATAAACAAGTTAAATATGGCTATTTGGGTCGGATCATTTTAAGACCAACCCAAACCCGATCTGAATCACTTGTTTGATGGGTTCACTTAGGAAAAAAAAGTTACTGCACCATCTCAATTCTTATGGATATATGTAAACATTAGAGCAAGAATGAATTGTACAAGTCTCTTCATATACATCACATAAGTTTCCAAAATGGAGAGAGAGAGAGAGAGAGAGAGAGATTTTTACCATCCGGAATACTATCACCACCACAATGCTGGAGATTGATGGACCTTCCAGCAGAGGCAAATTGAAGGCAGAGGAGCAAAATCATAACTATGCAGCAAACCATGCGAATGAGCAGAGTGTTGCTTACCATTTTCTCCCGATCTTTTCTTGACATCTCTCTCTCTTTCGAATTTTTCATACAGAGGGTTTTGTAGCTCCATGGGTATTTATACTGTCGGTGAATCTATGGTCGTACGATGCCGTCGGCCGGTCTCTCCTCGACGTACGCCGACCGGGAACATTTGTTAGACCTTGAACTAAGACGTTGGTCGTGTTGATTACCGATATGTCCAATCGTTCGCAAGTCTTTGCTGTGTCGTTCTCATCGTAAATTAAGTAAAACGTAGAGAAAGCGATTGAAAAGTGTATTGAAGACTTCAACAAGGTAAGAGCCAAAATCGGTAGGCGTTTATATCGAACTTTATGCATTTGGTGTTCACATTGTTAGTGATTACTGAACAGTGAAGTAGACAATTATTTGGTGTAACCCCACCACCAGTAAAAAAAATGAAAGATCAGGAAAAAAATCAAAACATCGATGATTGTCGTAGTTCGATCGATGCGATTCTCGGTTCCAGTAGGTAGACAACAACCGAAATTCTTTTGGTTCCCAATTTCGAAAGTGTTGGTTCTACCTTATTATCGACCTAGTGATGGTAAATAAACCATATTAAAATAACTCTAGCAACCCCCTTTTCAAGGGAAAAGTGACTTTGAATCGTAATTCTAGAACATTTTTTTTTAGAAAAAGCTAAATTTGATTCGAATTTCAAGAACTTAGCAACTCTAATGCAAAATCCATGATCTTCTTTTATATTTCATATATAATGTCATCATCAGTCAACTCATCCAAATTTGGAATTTCAAAAAATTTATGATGGACGATTCCACATTTGGGGAGTTGGCTCCTTTCAAGATCCGTCCATGCGGTTCTGATTTCTTGTGAAAAAGAATACTCCGTCATTTTGATAAAGATATTTAAAGGTTATGTGACTTCAAATTTTTTTATGAACATTTTGTAACACTTCAAATTTAATGAAATATGATACTAAACACCATTTTGATTAGCGTCTTAGAAATACTTAATGTCGTACGAGTGAGGGAACCACGGGCAGATTTTGGTAGGTCCCTTTTTTATGTGATATCCGACAGCCCCTTATCAAACTATTTATCAATAATGAAACATGTATCAAAAGTTTAAGGATCACGTTTGAACAAATTAAAAATCCAGGGACAACGTTGCATATTAGGCTAAAGTTTAGGAACCGTATTGAAATTTTAATGTTCGTGGACTGCACATTGGGCCAAAGTTCAAGGACTATTTGTGTCATTATCATAAATAAAAAAAAATAGCATTGCCTATTATGCTATGTTCGGAAAGCCTTTGGTGGTGGGCATATGAACATTGGCATTTCGCAGCATATGCAAAGAAAATCTTAACTGCACAAACATTACATTTAGGACCCTCAAAATGAAAATAAAATGCCATGCGACAATAGTTGAACATCGAGTATCGAGCAATATTAAACTCATTCTCAAATTTGGAACGGTGAACATTTTTGTCGATAAGATTTCGTTCATTTGGTAATGTAAGAATAGACAAATTTTGATTCGTAGTCAAACGCCTATCCTATTGAATGAATCCAATTCACTCCTTCCTTACTTAGCAGATTAGGTGATTTTTTTTTACTAAATTTGATCTTTTGAGTTACAACTGATTATGATCCTGAAAAGTGCATAGTTCATTAAATGCCGAATATACAAACTTCGCACCTATTTTAGCTAATTTCGCGAATAGTCCATCGTAGATGGACCTTGACTGCCTTACGAGTGCCCAAGACGAGCAATCTACGCTAATGCATTTCATAGCATAGCCGAGGAAAGAGCAGCCCACAGATAGAGAACCTCAATTCTGCAAAAAAAGAAAAAAATTAATTAAATATTTTTTGCCACCATATATGCATCAATAATATTTTTTTCCTAGCTAATTTCGCGAATTTTTTTTTTTAGGATTTTATGAGATAAGTAGAGCACCGTATTTCATGAAATGGATGCGTTTATTTCTCAAAGATCGATGGTTTGAAAAATATTTTTTAGAATATACTTTTCGTTCACTAATTTTTCAAGCGATACAATTGATGATTTTTAAGAAGGTTTTTTCCCCCCTAAATCATCGCAAAACGAACTGAAAAACCCTAAATATCACATTATTCTAAACAAGGTTTTAAAAAGTACTTACAGCAACCTGGGGAAGAAGACGGGTTGTTTCCACCCACGTCGCCTACAAACACAAACATCAATTATATACTAGTTGTAGGTCCTACTATAGGATAAACACGATTAGAGATTAAAGTGTACATGCTAAAAATTAATTGCTTTTTATATGAGATTTATAAGCTGAGGCTTTAGATATTAGTGTGATTATATTTGGAAAGAAATCGTTTACAATCATAAAAAATGAAAAAAAATGTTGCAAAGTTCATGCTCATTTTCATATGATAATGAATGGAATTTAGGTTAGGCGAGATATCAATATTTTAAAAGATAGAGTATACGGCGATGGTGTGCCTTTCCTCAAGGACAAAAATCGGTGAGTTACGTTAATTTAGATTGGTAACTTCTAAAATGAGTTGGTAAATGTAAAGGGTTGCTCATCAAGTTAAACATAAATTGGCAATTCAATAGAAAAATTGATAGACCAGGAAAAGAAAATATTTAAACATTGATAAGAAACCAGTGGACCATACAATATAACAAAAGTTTGTCAACCACTCTAAATTAGATGGGTAATTTCATATAAATGTGAGTAATTCGAACCATTTGCAAGTTATTTAAATAAAAGTTGGTAAGTTAGTACAATAAATATTAATTGGTGGCAGACTTCAAAAAAGGTTGACAATCAGCAGCATCAAAAGAAATTTGCAACTCTTGGAGGCCTTTTTAATCTAGACTGTTATGCCCTAAAAGAAATGCCCTGAGATTAATCATGATTCAGAATTCTAGACTTCAAGAACAAAGAAACGATCTTCAGTTCCCTATGTTTTACTTCCGTGCCCTGATTTCCTGAACATAAATATGTTGAACAAGTTGCATCATTCCCAACACAGAATCACAGTCGATGTTTCGCTTCCATTTCTCTGTGGAAAAATCACAGGCAAGCTAAATCTCTCGTCTGGATTTTTTCTGTCAATGATGACTTTACACATTCCTAACCGTGAGCGAGAGCTTAAGTAGAAGGGAAGAGGAAGCAGGACTCACTGCCACAATTCGCACTGCCTAATCTTCTCGCAAGCAAGTGAAGGATTGCAACCAGTAGAAACCAGCAGATTTCGATGTGATAGGAGGAGGAAGAGGAGGAAGGAAGAGGAGAAGCAGGCTTGTGAGCCATTTTCTTCATTTTCTCTTTCGAATTTTTTCTTTTTTGTTCTTCCTCTTTCTTGAGGCGTGAAGGGTTTTATGTGGTATGATCCATAGCTACAAAGATGCCGATGTTGTCATCTTCGAAAGTCAAATGTGACTTGGTCAAATTTTGCACGCACTTATATGTGGAGAGAACTGGTTGGTTTTAGACTTTTAGGAAAGAGCCGTCCTCAAGAAAGGTAAGGGTTGAAGTGGTCGCGATGCGATAGCCGCCAGTGGCCGATGTCACTTTTTCTGTCACACTTTTCTTTAAGTCTGTGTAGAAACGAGGTTTGAAAGTTTCTTCTGTCAATCTCTTCTTCAACCTACCCTTTTTTTTTTCCAGGTTTGCCGGCTAAAGGCGATCCTCTAGCGAGGAATTACCGACTTAGGAGAGTGCACTGTTGCCACGATAGCGCCTGCTATCGGCCACTACTTGTGAAAATTTCATTCTCCCTGTGATATCGGCTTGGGGCCGCTACTGCTGTCCAACCGTCGGTATCAAAACCATGGTTGGCACATTAATTGTAGCCAATTTGAAGATGGAAATTTTAACGAGTAGGACTATTTTCTTATTTGAAAAAAGAAAACAAGCAGAAGATTCAGAGTTTGTAAAGTCCGAATGTCCACTTCCATGTAGGAAGGTCAGCGTCTCTATATTCCCTTATAGAATAATATTCTTCAATAAGGGCCTTAGATTAAATTTTTGAAATGATTTACTAAATTTTTAAATGCATAGTATGTAAATTCTATTGTTGAGCGATGCGAAATATTTCAACATAGAGATTGTATTACTTTTACATATGGATATTCAAATAAGAACAAATTAACTGAGAATCTACGCAGTCATCCTTTGAAAAGATCATATATCCTCAACGAAAAAGGAGTACAATATGCTTTATTCGGGTCCTCCGATGGAATGAAAAGCACTACCTTAAGAGCAGGTTTTCATAGAAATATCTGATACACTAAAGTCAATCATATCACAAGTACTCCAACGCTTAAGAACTAAATATCCTGAATAGCAGGTTTGGCGCTGGACCTGAACAAGCTTCCATGATTTAATGGTCTGCATCACAAAAAAAAAAAAAAAAATCATATTGTTTAAAGGTTTTTGACAGACATAATATTAATAGAATTTGTCTGTCACCTAGGATTTTATGAAGCAAATGGAGTAGAAGAGATATATAAGATAGTCTATTGTTCTGAAAAGAGGGCATGAGAATGCTTACGGCATCCTGGGGAAGGAGATGGATTGTTTCCACCCGAACCGCCTGCAAACACGAACCAACATTATATGAACTCCAGCTTAGATTCTAAGAGTAATGTGATGGCTAAAACCAATCAGATATACGAAGGAGCAAAGAATAATATGATGGATAAAACCAATCAGATGAATGAAGGAGCAAAGCAGAAACTTGTGCTCATTTATAGGATCCGAATCAAGTCATACGGTACGATATCATAGAATTGACGACAAATAAAATACCTGCAAACAAATTAAGTCGCCTTTTATTTTTGGATAAATTCGACCTTGCTTAGAATTGAGAGAGAGAGAGAGAGAGAGAGAGAGAGAGAGGTACCATTTTGACTAGCACGATGACCACAACCTTGAGGATTGATGGACCTTCCAGCTGAGGTAAAATGAAGATGGAGGAGCAGCATCATAATAATGCAGCAAACTATGTTAATGAGCAAAGTGTTGCTTCCCATCTCTCTCTCTCTCTCTCTCTCTCTCTGAATACGTAATAAGGAAGTTTATCTCCATCTATATTGATACAGGAATCAATTGACCCGCAACGCGTAATCGTTGGTCAGTCTTCTCGGACTATAGAAGAAGGAAAATATTTGTTTTGACCTTGAAAGAAGCGGTCTTTTCTGGTGTTCAATGCTAAATTTTGTCTAAGTGTACCTCAACAGTTGGCTCTCCTGTATTTGTACAGGAGTTAAATAACCTACGGCATGAAGTCATGCGCCCGTCTTCCTGGGCTATCAAAAGGCGGAAATATTTGTTTGACCTAGATCGAAGCGGTCATTTTTGGTCTTTGGTATTAATTCTTCTAAGTGTACCTCACTCGTTCGCTCTCAATACAATAAATAATCTGAGCGTTTTTAACTAATTCAGAAGAAAAAGGAAGCTTCTGTTTTGCTGAGGGGGTTAGAGATGGTATGCAACTCCGAGGGTAGGTGACCCTAGGACTTAATTAATGCCAAGTTATATCTGCATGTCGTGTACGGTACGTGCAAAGATAAGTTTATAGTCCACGGTCTGGATTAGATGATTGCTAGCGGTCGCTTGGTTTGTTTATGTCATCACACGACACTTAATATAAGAGTAACAAGTAAAGCTTTCCCGACGTGATTTCACATGCAAGCTCATTTGAAGGTATTGATATGTCGTGCCATAAGAAATCGAGGAAAGATATAAAGAAAGGGGATTGGAAAGAGGATACATTGGAGATTCCAACAAGGTAAGTCCAAAATAATACGTGGTTATATCGAGTGATATATGCTTTGGTATTCTAAATGTTAGAGAATGGTGAATAGAGCAAAAGACATGTTAAAAAGTTTGTAAGATCAACTCAAGAACAACTTATGAGTGTTTGCTCCCTCAAAAAGGGAGCCACACCTGTTCCATTATTGCCGAGCCAAGTCAGGCTCGAGTGAGGGATCTACTTACACGCGCGTGATCCTTTACCTTACTCTTTCCTATCAAGGTCTTCTACCTCAGATGATGGTTGGGAAAAATTATCAAATATATCTTAAACCTATTATAATTGTGCTAATTCAGTTTTAAACTTTTTTTTTTAGCCGATTCAGTCCTAAATCTTTTGCAATTGTGCCAATTCAGTCCATTCGACGAATTTTGACAAAAGTAGGCGTTAACGTGGACGTCGGTTGACTGACAATCGCATATTTTAATATTTTTTGAATTTTTGTATTTTCTTATCCCTTTTTTCTTTTCTCCTTTTTTGTGTTTTGATTCCCTTCCCTCTTCTTCCTCTATTCATCCAGCCAACAAGTGGCCAGAGGACGGATGGCCGGCGAGGCCGAGCCTCATAGTGGTTGAGCTGGGCTCGCCAGCCCAGATCTGGCGAGGCTAGCCTTGCCCTGCCATGTACTCGAACAGCTGCAGAAAGAAAGCTGCCGTGTTGTGCGCATACTACTTCACAAGCTTCTTGGTCTGAATGGCCAAGACACTCGAACACAGTTCCGGGTCAGAGTTGAGTAATCCCTCCTCGTTCAAGAGCAAATCGTTGTAGGAGTTGTCGAATACATTGGGCGTTTCGTGCTCCATTGGCGCGATATTGTGCTCTCCCCCTCCTGTGGCTGGGCACGTGGACTTCAATTTGCTGCGGCTCGCTTCAGATGACGGACTACCGCCCAATCTAGATCCGTAGTCCTCACCAGATCTGGGTTGGCGCATGCGGAAAAAATAAAAAATCCCTAGCATAACATGCATATATTCTCTCTTGCTAGCAAAGGCGCTATGGCCTCATCCAAATTGCGCTCTCTCTCTCTCTCTCTCATTGTCATTGGCCAAAAGTTGATCCCTAGGGCATTGTAGCATATCCTCCACGAAAGGTAATGTGCCAAATCCCGTTGTTGTTCACAGGTCCGTAGAAAGAGAGATGCAAGGCGCAATAACGGGGGCGCCAGAGTTCAAGAAGAAGCCAAAGGCGGGCGGGACGTTTATTTCTTCGACATCTGCGACAGTCATGAGGAGCGTGACCGGGAGGAAGTGGACGGCTTCGATCCGGGAGGGAGGAAGATGGGTAGGGTGACAACCAACTTAGGAGATAAATATATTTGGGGTTGACCATGGGAGCGATGGGGGTGAGGGAGGTCATGATGGCGGCCATGAATTTCATTGATGGCGGTCGGATTCGGCACCAAACATTTCTCAGATAGAGAGAGAAAGAGTTAGGATAGTTTTTTCCCGAAAAAAAATGTTAGCAAGTAATCCCGTCTCGCATTTTCCCTAATTTAAAAGGAAGTGATAGAGATGGATCCCCAAACAAGTAAGAGCAGAAGAAGTATGGCTAACTCCGCATCAATTCCCTCCATTTTGAGAGCTCTATGTCCAATTTCAAGTACATAGAAGTATACTTAAGGCACGCTCTTCTTACCCAGATGGCGTGAAACATGAGATACGTATGTTCTTCATAGTTGATATACGGAATTGTCGTCATCAGCAGTCTAATGAGTCTATCCAAACTTTTCGCTGATAAATGACTTATAAATTATTAATCATTGTTCTTCCTAAGTGCATTAGTGATCAGGACTTTACTCGGTCATTCACTTTATCATATACTTCCGAATCCTCACGAACTTCTCATTCTCCTATGCTTGTTCACTCTCTATCAAAGGTCCATTCAGATCTCTATGCATCTTTCCACTGTGCGCCTGGGATACCGTAGATGGTGACAAAATGTTCCTTGTATCGACATTACGCGAAATAAACAACATTTGCATTTATCAAATATTAATGAGAAGTAGAAACTTTTGTCAATTTCAAAATACCATAGGGTCATTTTCCTAACAAAATTGAGCAATTTGGCCAAGAGGGAAAATTCAAGGAGGCTTCGCCGAATTTCATGATGGCTTGAAATAAATGGGCTTGGTCATCAATAATTCAAAAGCCCTTTCTCTTCTAAATTCAAGTTCATTTGGCATGTTAAACCTGTATAAGTGCAATTAATGACCAGGCCAATTCTAAATGAACTTGGATGAATGCAGACATGTTATCACTAGATAAAAACAAAAATGCACATAATGCCTAGATGCAGTGGAACGCGAAATTATACCATATAATTTTTTTTTGTTTAGAAGTTAATTTATATGATTATCGACGAAGTAGATCCCCAATTTTTATGAAATACAAGAAAATGTCCTAGAGTGAAAATTTAGGTATTAATAGTCACATGTCAAGTCAGATTCGCGACCAAGTAACATACGACGTGATCAGCATGCTAGGTAGGATAACGTATAGACAACATGTCATCTGCTATGTATCAATGCCGGATTAGGTTATGTTGGTCGAAGCAAGTCAGCCTTGCAATATCAAAACATGTTGCCACGTTAGTTAGTTTGCTGATCGACTGGTTCAACTGTTTTAGATTTGGTCCTTTGGCTTCTCCAATTGGCTCTTATGGGTAGAGGATGTGTAGATTCAAATCTCGGCCTTGTGTTGTAAAAATTAGAGTTTTGCAGACCGTACTGGAGGCCATATGGAGGAGCCACAACTCATATGCGGTTCAACTAATTTAATTAGGATTGACAACAAAAAGTTGACAACCCATCTAGTTATTAATTGCATAGAAAATTAGAGATTGACCCATACCCCTAAACGAAAATATTAACTAAATTGCATATAAGTATTATGAGCATTTGCATTAATAGTTAATCAAGTCCTTATAATTTGTATTTAATTGGAGCAGCGGCAAATGGGCTTAAATTAAATGGTTGTGAGCTCAATTGAATTTATATGGACTAAGCATGGGGTGGGGAAAATTCGGCTAAGCCCATGAACATTATATGGCCGAAAATTGAATAATTAAATTGACAAGTTGGAATTAATTCGTTAAACTTGACGAATAGTTAAGCCCTTTGTTATCAAATTTAAGTTTCTTATTCTTAAAACTTTGTTGTTATCTTTTTATTTCATGGTACGAAATAATATGGCAGGAAACCCTAGAATATATCTAAATATACACAGAGGGCTGATCGAATATTGAAACACTGAGAAGACCCACAATAAAGATAGCTAGAGAGGGAAAAACAAGCAGCCAAAACAACCGCGATACCAGCAAGCTTTCAGTTCTTCCTGACTCCCCGCTGCCTAGATCCGCAACTCCAGACAAAGTCAGTGGCTCCGGCGACCTTCACGGCTATTGACGACCACCTTGAAGAGTCGGGAGATGGCGATACACGGACGATCCCAGCAGCAAACAACTTTCTGTCGACTTCCTGCAGATTCCAGCAGCCAGCAGTTGTCCAGGTGGGTATCAAAAAATGAGTTGAGTACTGAATTTCCTGAAATGAGTTTAAAATCAACATGTTGTAAAAAATTTTCAAAAATTTCTCTACTATTTAAGAAAATGAATGAATGAAAAAGTATATTTTAACCATCAATGAAAATATTTAGGCATAAATTGCTGTCAAGGCTATTATTATAAAAAATCTCAAACTGGTATACATGTGCCATATTTACCCCCCGTGTAACTAGTGTATACGTGCCATGTACAACAGATATCAAATCACTGAAATCTTAGATTGGAGATTAGCAAATGAAATACTTTTCGTTGACTAACTTTTACAAATAATAAACATCAAGTGCTAATTAAAATTTTAAATAGTGGCTTTTTCGTAAATCGAGCAAATGGATCCTAACCATCGCATGTCCAAAGCAGGTTTTAAAAGTACTTACAGCAACCTGGGGAAGAAGATGGGTCGTCCACACTCCCAGTACCTACAAACATAAACCATCAATTATCTGAACGGAATAACTTAGTTTTTTTTCCCCATTAGACCAGTTGTAGGTGCTACTATTTGATCTACATTATTAGCAACATCTAAATATTGATTGACTGATGTAAATATAATTCACCCACATCAACGTTTATTAAGGGTTTTTTTTTTCCCCGTATATTATTAATTTTTGTTATCGTTAACAATCCCTTATTTGTCTCTTGTATAAATGTCTCAAATTTGTCAACTCGTATATGAACATATCAACCTTTACTTGTGTGAGTTACCATATCTTCTCCCCTTAGGTTACGAGCTAATCTTAGTATATCAAGTCTCATTTCAGTTACTTACCAATAGTTATTTAATTTTAAATACTTACCAATATCTTCACTTTATCGACTGTTATATGAAATTTCCCAACCATAATATAGTCAACTTCATTCCCCATTAAGTAACCAAATAGAAAAATTGGTCCATTATAAAAGAACCCAAATAAACAAGTAACTAACACAAATGAGAGTTGGTACATGGAGCTAGTTGATAATTTAATTGGGAAAAAGTTGATAAACCACAAAAACTAAATTTGAAAAATTTAAAGTGTAAATAAGAAAGGTGAACAAAAGTTGATAAAAGAAAAGAAAAGTTGGTAATGAAGAAGAAAATTAAACTTGGTAAGTAACTCAAAGAAGAGTTGGTAATCGAAAACTAAATGATATCTTCATCATAGCAAAGTTGGTAAGTCACTTTAATTTTGGTAAATTCTACACCTTCCTAATACATCCAAATAGAGGTTTGCAAATGATGATAAAAGTTGTTTAAAAAACTAAATAAATGTCGATAAGTAACTCAAATGAGAATCGAAAATTCACTATTTGGTAGTAATATAACAGGATAAAATTGATAAATCATACTAATTTAAATTGTAATCTCTAAAAAATGTAAGAGGTTGCCAAACAAGTCAACTTAAAACTGGAAGATAAGTATACCTTGAGTGCCATAACTTATGTACGGCATTTACTTGAGTGCCATAACTTTCAAAATGTTCACTTAAGTGCCATAACTTTAAAAATCGTTTACTTGAGTGCTATGTCGGAACAAAATTGTTCACTCGAATGCTATAGCAACTTTTCCGGCATGCCACATCAACTTTTTGGAGTGCCACGTCATCTTTTCGACGAGCCACATCAGCTTCCCGGCTTGCCACGTTAGCTTTCTGTGCGTACCACGTCATCTTTTCGGCAAGCCACATCAACTTTCCGACGTGCCACGTCAGCTTTCCGGCTACCATGTCAGATTTTTCGGCGTCCACGTCAACATGGCACTCAAGTGAACGATTTTTTAGAGTTATGACACTTAAGTGAACGTTTTGAAAGTTATAGCACTCAAGTGAACGCCGTACAAAAGTTATGTCACTTTTAGTGTACTTTTTCCCTAAAACTGGCAACATAATATAACACTTGATGATCTACAAAAGAAAATAACTAAATAGTTGGTAAGTAATTCAAATGAGAGTTTATGGAAAAAGAAAACTAGTTGGCACTACAATTTGATAAAAGTTGATGAATCACTCTAATCTAGGTTAATAATTTAATATAAGGGTCAGTAATTTGAAACGTTCATAAGCTACGCAAATAAAAATTGGTAAGTAGTACAAACGCTGATATTTTGAAGATTGCAAGAGAAAATTAGAAACTTCATAAATAATTTGGTAAGTTACCAACAAGTTACTTGAAAGAGAAAGTCGCATATCATCTTTCTACCAAGTGTTTTTTATATTCCTGAATGTGAGCTTAAGTAGAAGAAAGAGGAAAAGGACTCACCGCCACACATCGGACGTAATCTTCTCGCAAGCAAGTGAAGGATTGCAATCGATAGAAACCAGCAGATACGGATATAATAGGAGGAGGAAGAAGGAGGAGGCTTGTGAGCCATTTTCTTCATTTTTCTCTTTCGACTCTTATTGATCTCCTCTTCTTGGGGCGTGCAGGGATTTATATGATATGATCCATAGTTATACCAGATGGTGATGATGTCCTCTTCAAAAGTCAAACTTGTCTTGGTCAAATTTTGCAGGCATTGATAAATGGACAGAAGTGGTTGGTTTGACTTTTGGGAAAGAGTCGGGCTTAAGAAGTGAATCCCATGAAGTATTGGCACCTACACAAGTTTCCTTGAGTTGAAACTTCAAATGAGATGGGCTGATGATGACTCGAAGCGTTAAAATTACATGGCCGCAAGGGCTTGAAAGTTTCTGCGAAAAGAGGCTGGTGTGACTTTTTCTGTCACTCTCTTCTTCATCGTGCTGGTTGTACCCCTTTTTTGTTTGAATTAATAGGATGCACTACGGCCGGAATCGCACCAGCCACATGGGCCACTGCCATGATAGGACCGATATCGGCCGCTATCTGTGAGGCTTTTTTTTTTTTTCTATTTTTTTATTTTTAAAATTGTAATTTTTTTTTTTTTTTTTTTTCTTTTTTTTTTCATATTTTTTATGAGTAAATTTATATAAAAACCCTCTTCTCTGGGTGGGGGGGGGGGGGGGGCCGCCCCCAAGGGTGGTCTTTTCTTCTTGGTAAAGGGGGGGGGGGGGGGGGGCCCCCCCCCGGGGGGTTTCCTTTGTCCGGGAGGTGAGACTTCCCCTTCCCGGGGGGAGGGGGGGGGGTTGGAAGCAACGCCCAAACCTCTTGGGCTTTATTAACTGTCCCGTATGGTACTGGAATTAAGAGGTTTTAGGTTTTTAGCCCGTTTTGGGGCATATATATTTTGCTCGGTTTTATCATTGTAATTGCGAAACCAAAAAATATAGTAAATCTTTTTTAAACGTAGCCTAATCTTGGGGTGAACCTGGTCATTCCAATTTTTTTCTTGATTCTCTGTGTGATCGTTTGTTTCGGTTGCGATAAATCCCTTCAAGTACTACTATACAATGGCTGCAATTTAATACCATACTTGACAGTCGGAGTTAATTTGAAGATGAAAATTTCAACAAGTAGGACTACATTTTGCTTTCAACAAAACAAGCACAATTATCAGTTTTTGAAAATAAAATGTTGGTGAAATCACAATAAGTGAAGTTACATAATGTCTAATAAAGTGACTCTAATTGCTTAGGGACGGGGATCCGCTGTCTCCTAGTTACTTTTTTAACATTCCTTTTTCCAAGGATGTTATGCAATAAAAAGAGTAGATTTCTAATCTTACAAAACAAGATAGTCCGTTGTTCTAAAATAGAATTTGAGAATGCTTATGGCAGCCTAAAGAAGGAGACGGATTGTTTCCAGGACTGATCTAGGTTTTGGTATTCTTAGATCATTCTCCCGAAAATTAAGGAAAAGGTACATGTTATAAAAGAAGCTACATCAGTTACCATCCCCAACAAGAGGCTGGTTGGGGATAATAACAGGTTGAGGAATCGGCGGAGTGCCGGGGCATTGGCTGTTCTTCCCACAGGGTATGGTTGCTGCCCCTATGGGCGGCCGTGTAACGCCATGTTACTAGATGCATACAATATCCAGCTCTCCTGGGAGGCAATTCTAATTGTTCAATAGAAATAGAAAATGGTTACTCCCCTATAGGTATAGGTGACCGCTGCAAGGTTAGTGAATAACGAATAGAGAAAAAGACATGCTAAATAATCATAAGCTTAACTAAAAAAAGAATCATTTAGACGTACCTTCGATCTTATTAGGTGTTCAAGTAGGATAGTTTGACTTCCTTTTGTTAAGTATAATCCATCGTCAATTCACTACATGGTTATAGTTTGTCCTACATTCATTTAGTCACATTCCACCATTTGGCCTAACTTTTAGATTAGATATTATGCTTACATACATTTGGCTTAACTAAACCAAGTCGTACGTGTGGGGAAAAGTACACCAGAAGTGCCATAACTTTTGTACAGCGTTCGCTTAAATGCAATAACTTTCAAAACGTTCACTTAAGTGCCATAACTTTCAAAAATCGTTCACTTGAGTGCTATGTTGACATGGCAGCTGGAAAAGCTGACGTGGCACGCGCGGAAAAGTTACCGTGGCACGCCGGAAAGCTGACGTGGCATGCCGAAAAACCGACGTGGCACGCCGTAAAAGTTACTGTATCACTCAAGTAAACAATTTAACTCCGACGTAGCACTCAAGTGAACGATTTTTTAAAGTTATAGCACTTAAGTGAACGTTTTGAAAGTTATGGCACTCAAGTGAACGTCGTACACAAATTATGACACTTCTAGTGTACTTTTCCCGTATGCGTGTAAGCTGATCTTTTTGGGATAAGGGTATTCTATCTCCAAAGATAGTCTCTCTCTCGCCCACCTCTGCTTGCACCACCACCCACGAGAACCGTCGTCAACGACAAACAACGGAAACTACCACCGCCGATCATGACCCAAACCATGCCAACGTTGCAGCTCAATTGATAGACACTCCCTCCCATAGAAGACCAAAAGGGCAATCACCCGTGGCCTAGTGGCCAGTGAGAGCATTGTGGCCCTTAGCCTCGAGCCAGCGAGGATCGGCCTGCGGCCCTTCCCGGCCCATAAAATAAAAAAAGTACAGCGCAAAACGGAAAGGAAAAGAAACAAAAAGCAAATATATATAATTCAAAATTTTATAAAAATGTCTGAAGTTAGCGTCGATTGCGTTGCGTAGGATAGCTTAGATCCACGTCATCGATTTCCGACTGCTACATGTACTGTACCAAGAATCAGATAATCGCCATACGATCAAAAAATACTTAGCAAAAGCACTAAAGCTGTGGCAATGTGAAATGAACTTTTACTTGTCTCCTTTTCATCTTTTCCAGCAGTTTTCTCCCTAAGGCGGGTTTTTCATTTCAGATAAGATTGGGCGCATTACTGATCCTTTTTGCACATTGCCCAACCTTATCTGGTAACTCAACTTTAGGTCCACCATTTTCTCCTGCTTTTCTTGCATTTTGGGCTTTGGCTCAGTATTTCAGGGTTTGGACAATAATGCCACCTTTGGTTTCACAACGAGAAATCCTCATTCCACGGATCAGTTTTTTTTTTTTTTTCAATTGTTTGGATTGCGAAGAATTTGATCTTCAACGAGAAAGTACTTCTTATCGGGGACAGCGAAGTTCGGTGATTGACGGCCAGTGACCGGCCGAAGGCAACCAATGATGGAGTTTGACTACTAGCAACAAGTTTGACAGCCAATGACTGACAATGGAGTCTGTCGTGGCTGGTGGCGAAGGCTGGAGGTGGCCGACTAATGGCCGTGCAGAAGGCAGCGGCGGCAATTGGTGGTGCAATTGGATTTTGGTAGTTTTGTGGTTATAAAAATGTGGAATGGGATCTCCCCTAACTATAGTTAGGTAATCCGGTTCCACATTTACTTTAAGAAATCATATTACATCATTAATAATTTTTTGAATTTTTTTTATAATTTTCTTCTTCTTTTTCTTTTCTTTAATTTTTTCCCCAAACCCTCACTTGCAATAGGCGAGATCCATGGTGCCCTTGCTTGGCCGGATCTAGTGAGGGCACCATGGCCCTCGCCCAATCTTGGTCAAATGGATTGAATTGGCATAAATGCAAAAGATTTAGGATTGAATTAGCAAAAAAAAAAAGGTTTATGACTGAATTAACACAATAGTAATAGGTTTAGGATTTTTTTGGTTTTTCTGTCTTTTATGGTTTCTGATATTGACTTGACTAATGTACTTTGCTAATGGGCTCTCAAATATAGTAAACAATCTATGCATTTTTTGCAAAAGAAGAAGAAAGGCATAAGGACACATCCATTGTCAATATTTGTGTATGGTGCTTACTTTGGTACCAATATTTTTATTGGGATCACTTAAGTTCCAAATCGAAGAAAAAAAAATTACTTTAGTGATAACGGCAAGAAATTACGACGACCTCACAGGGGTTGACACTTTTTTTTTTTTTGGTCAAAGGAGTTGGCACTTAAATAATCGTTCTTTAAAAAATCGACACTTAAATGATCCAAAAAAATATTGGTACCAAAGTGAGCGCCGTATACAAATATTAGCACTTGAAGTGTCCTTTTGCCGAAGAAGAAACTTATGTTTTTTTTTAAGGGGGTTAGAGATGGTATATAATTCGCTGAGTTCATTTATATTAAGCTAGATTTGTATGTCGTGTACGGTACGTGGAAAGATAAGTTTTCACATGCAAACTCATTTGAAGGTATCAAAATGTCGTCTCATGGGAAATTAAGTAAACAATAAAGAAAAGGGATTGGATAAGGGATATGTTGGAGACTCCAACAACGTGAGTCCAAATCGAGGTGCTGTTTTACCGAATGATATATGTCTTGGTATTCTTGTTGTTGGGGATTGGTGAATAGAGCAAAAGACATGTTAAACAATTTGTGACATTTAACTCAGGGAAACATTTAGACATGCCTCCGATCTTATTAATTGTTCAAGTAAAATAGCCTGAATTCTTTTTGTTACGTATAATCCAACGTGAATTGAATACATGGTTATAATTTGTCACATTCCATCTATTCGCTTAATTTATAAGATTAGGTATTACAGTTACCTACATTTTGTTTCATACGGCCTAATAGCTTAACTTTTAGGTTGGATATTTTACAATGATATCAGAGCTTAGGTCAAAAGTTTGGATTTTGATACTTTTCCCTCGAACTCATTGCTTGTGGTGGGTCACAAGAGTTGGCTCACTCAGAAAAGGAGCCATGCCCGTTCCATTATTACCGAACCAAGTCAGGTGCGAGTAAGGAACATCTGGCTAAATTTGGCTGGAAATAATTGATGTGGAAGTTGACAGTCCTATGTGGTGTGACCAAAGCTGACAATGATATTTTTTGAAAAATTTTTCAATTGAATTTTTAATTATTTTTTCTTTTCTTTCATTCTAGCATCGAGGGGCCGCAAGCCCTCGCTGGCATCTAGCAAGGGCCTTCGTAGCAACGCTCGTGGCCGGCAGGGCTGCGATGGCCGCTCCTAACAATCACATTATTCCAAAACAGGTTTTAAAAGTACTTACTGCAGCCTGGGGAAGAAGATGGGTGCTTCCAGCCGCAGAACCTACAAACATAAACAATCAATTATATGAACGGAAAAACTTAGGTTTTTTTCGGCATTAGACCGGTTGTAGGTGCTACTGTTTCATAAAAGTTATTAGAAATATTTGAATATGGATTAATTGATATAACTATCTATCAAATTATTCACCCATATCAACGTTTATTTAGCTTTTACGAATCTACTAATTTTTGTTATCTTTAACCTACCCTTATTTGTCTCTTTCATAAATGTCTTAAATTTCTCAACTCTTATACGAGCATACCAACCTTTATTTGTGTGAGTTGCCATTTCTTCTCCCCTTAGGTTACCAGTTAATCTTAGTATATCAAGTCTCATTTAAGTTACTTACCAATAATTATTTATTACTTTAAAATTTACTAACTTTTCTACCAAATTACCAACTTTTATTTGTCTTGCTAACCAACTTGTACCATTCACCAACTCTTTTTAGTAAGTACCAAGTCTCATTTGATTGCTTATGACCAACATCTATTATTATTTTGTTAATTTACCATCTTTTGAATTAGCTAGTTCTTTTTAGAAATTTTCAACCTAATCTAGAATGATTTGCTAACTTTTCTCCTATTAAATTATCAAGTAATTTACGTTACTAACTTCTATTTGAGTAAACTATCAATATTTAGTTATGTTTTTTTCTTAAGTACCAACTTCTTTTATCTCACTCAAAGAAAGTTTCATCAAATATTATATAACGTATCTTTGTTTATTTCTCCAATTAAACAGGTCTGTTGCATTTTGGAAGGATAGCCTAGAAGTCTTACGCACCGAGTTTCATATTCCAAGGGATGGAATTATCCTAAAGGATAGTGCTTGCATGCCTCGGACAATTATTCTTACTTTTCTCATCTTTTCCAACATATTTCCTATGATTGTTATTTTTATATTTACCTAACATTTTTTTCCAACAATCTTAGGGATAAAACCCTTATGGATTCTCAAACTAGAATTGTTGCTGCTATCCCCACTGTTGGAATTAAGCGAGGACTCGGAGATGGTGAAGAACAAGAATCGCATATTTGTGGACAAGATATCTCAAGTTACAGTCGCTATGAAATCAGAGCTAAGTTCTTACTCTTTCTCTGTTCTCTATTTCCGATTTCTCATTTGGCTAATCCCACTGATCTACTCGATCTTTTACTAAATTTCCAAAGGATTATTCCTCAACTCCCATTCTCCATCATCTTTTGAAAGTTGTTTACCGCTATCGATCATTAGTTTTGGCCATTTCCACGTCCATATGTTAAAGTTTTGATCCCTCCACTTGGGGATACCACTGCCAAAGAGCTTGAATCGCGGAACCCACTACCTTTTTCGATGATTGGAGTCCACAATGATGTTTTTGTGACAACAGTATCAGATTTGATCATTAATGGTCATTGTTAATCATCTTCTATTCAATCTAATCATATATGCTCTATTCTTAGCAAAATAGAGGCCGAGAGCTATAATGTTTTTTATGTGAAAATATATTTCGATCGAGGTTATATTGATGATATGATTTCATATTGTTGCTGATTGTGATCATTTGAGAAGTTTGATAAACATCTACATAAAAACATCTTGGTTAAAAAGCACCAGGCAAGTTCGATAAAATGATTAAATGACATGGTAGTGCTCATTCGTAGAAGAAAACAAGTTCAATAGTTACTTTGTTCAATGCTTAACCTCACATGATATGATCATCACACTTTTGTGCATTCATATCCTTTTTTTTTGGTAAGGTGCATTCATATCCTTCTTCATGCTTGAATTGAGAATTGTGTGTGACTTGTTATAGTTGGTCTCGCTTGAATTGATTAATGAAACATTCTAATTTTTGGTTTAATACAGGGCATGAAAATCGTGTTTCATAGTTTGAGAGTTTACTTGAACAGAATATGAGTAATCAAGTTGGAGTTTGTGTACTCGATTCTACTTTTCCTCTTTGCCTTGATTACTCAAGTAATTGTTGTGAACTAGTAAATTAATGGTGTATATCGAAGTGGGTTAGAAACCCACGTATTTTGTTTGAGTATTGTTTGGCATATTCACTATGTATCTATGCACGTTATCATGTTAATATTGTGAATTATGATTGACTATGCATGTTCATTATGTGGAGAGTGAACGAACTATAAGCATGAAACAAGTGAAAATGTTGGTTGATGCTACCTTCATGTGTATGTATAACTTGTGAAATGTGCTATCATGTTAATTGTTATATGACAATTGAAAATGCTTTTTCATATGTGTGAATGTAAGACTATGACATTTTATACTATGGATTTCCCATTATATTAGAAGGATACAATGATGCTAACTGAATTTTTGGATTTAGATGAGATAAAGTCCACTATAGGACGTGTGTTCACCCTTTGTAAATGTGTTGTAACTTGGAGACAATTGTGGGTGAAATGATAATCCTACTAAACCAAAAATCAATGTGGTTAAAGTAGATGACCTGACGATGTAATTGTTATGGTCATTTCTCATGCCAATATTGTGGCTAATGAGAAAAATATGTGGTAGACTCAAGTGCTACCAAGCATATATGTAAAAATATTTTGTTTTATCATCCTACACTCTAATAGGAGAAAGAGATGAAAATATTTATCTTGGTGATTCAAGAACTATTCAAGTTCTTCAAACCGCAACGTTACATGTCATAGGCATTGTGATTGCCAAGAGTTACTATCCATTGCAAAGAATAAAAATTACAATGTTTAGAAAAGACATGTCCAGTTGAGACGACGTGGTAAAGCAATTGCTTAAAGATGGAATTATGTCCATTGGTTATATGAAGTCAGAAGTCAATTTGGCCAATCCTTTGACTATACATCTAGGGGAATGGGACAAGCCAATTGAAGAAAATCATCGGTGATGGTAACCCAACCTATGTGATTGGCGATTTGATGAATTAGGTTCATATGGGTAATAACAAGTCACAAGTTGATATAGTGATGCACTATTAAAAATTTTGTCCCTCATAAGGTGAGAATAGTGCAAGACTGCAAGGAAAAATAGGTTGAGCTAAGCTCTAAATGTCCATAGCTATTATTAGTGTTGTATTAAGCTGCAGAATACACTTGATGGAATCACTTATGTAAGTGTGGAGTGAGGCCGCTCCTATAAGAATTATTAGCGATAATCTCTTGATCACTTATGAATAAACTAAGCACGTGTATGGCCTCTTAGCACAAAGCCGCGTCTAATAACAAACCCTGTGGGAATGTAATGTGATTGGTGAAAAATTATAATTCACAAAAAGGAATTCTTGGTTCATAGAAGTTTTAAACTTTACCAATGATTTCATGAGTTATATTTCATTCTTTCTAAGGTTGGTTCATATCCTAACAAGCATTAGTTCCGACGCATTATGCTCCAATAACCCAGCATTATTTTTCCTTTTCAAAACTTTTTGAAATATGTGGGGGATTGTTGGATATTTTAATAGTTTTGAAACATTATTTTACAATGGTTTTAATAAAATTATGACGGCAATGATTAGCCATCAATGTTTTCAATGGTCGGTTTTCTAATGGTCATATAATGGTTTTCTAACAGTTAGATTTTCGATGGACATCTAACGATTTTTCTAACGGTTAGTTTTCTAATCATTCACTAATGGTCTTGTAACGTTTTTCTTAACATCTATTTCTTGACGGCTCTTTTTATTTGAACATAAATTCACAAATCACAACTATAAAAGTGTGTCTCAAAAAAAATTACAAGAAGAGATTTTTCCCTTATTTAGTTTCTCTTCTTCGTTGGGCTATACATATAATGTTGTTCCTGTTCTTTCTAATATTTAGTGCGAAATATAGAAGAAGGTCTATTGTATCTTGGGAGGATAGCCACTAGAAGTCATATGCACTGAATTTCGTACTCCGAGAGGCAGAATTATCTTTAAGAACAGTGCTCGCACGCCTCGGACAATTATCTTGCTTTTCTCGTCTTTTCCAACATATTTCCTACGATTATTATTTTTATATGTTTTCTAACATTTTTTTCCAGCATAAACTACCAACTAGTTTTGGGTTAGAATTGCTTAACAAAGTTTATTTTTTTCTCTAAAACTTACTAATTTTTATATTAATCTACCACTTTTATTTGTCTTGATTATCAATTCTTTAAATTTTCGTTTTTTCTAAGAAATTAACAACCTCAATTAGAATATTTACTAACTTTTCTCCAATGAAGTTACCAACTAGGATTTGGTTACCAACACTTAGATTTAGTTACCAACTTTTCTGTTTCTAAATGATCAACTTCCCTTATATCTACTAATGTATTTATATGTTTTACTAACTTTTTTTCTTTACCTTTTTCTCATAAAGCCTACCGGCTGTTATATATAATTACCAATCTTTTTGGGTGATTTACCAACATTTCTCTGATTAAGTTCCTAGCTATTTTCTGATTGAGTTCTTTTTTAATTTACTAATTCATTCTATTGAGTTAACACTATTATTTGTCTCTTTTCTAATCATTTTCTTAACTATTGCAACTAACTCCTATTTTATTTAGTTACCAACATTTATTTGCTTTTTATAAAAAGAATTCTTATTTTTATCAACTTTAATTTTAATTAATTACTAATATCTTCACTTTATCAACCGTTATATGAAATTACCAACCATTATTTAGTCAACTTCATTCCCCATTTAGTAATCCAATAGAAAAATTGGTCCATTATAGAAGAAACCAAATAAACAATTAACTAACTCAAATGAGAGTTCGTACATAAAAGTTGATAAATCACTCAAACTAAATTTGACAAATTTAAAGTGTAAGTAAGAAAGGTAAACAAACATTGATAAAAGATAAGAAAAGTTGGTAATAGAAATAAAAATAAACTTGGTATGCAACTCAAATGAGAGTTGGTAACCCAAAAACACATGGTATCTTCATCAAAACAAAGTTGGTAAGTCACTTTACTTAAGGTTCTCCAAAGAATTTCCTAATTCAAATCCTTGCTAAGAAATGCAAATAGAGGTTTGTAAATGATGATAAAAGTAGTTAAAAAACTAAATAAATGTTTGTAAGTAACTCAAATGAGACTTAAAAGTTCACTATTTGGTAATAATTTAATGGGATAAAAATTGATGAATCATGCTAATTTAAATAGTTAATCTCTAATCTCTATCCGACAAAAAAAAAGGGTAATCTCTAAAAAAAGTAAGAGGTTGCTAACCAAGTCAACTTGGGGCCTGTTTAGTAACGTTTCTATTCCTAAAAAGTGATTCTAATTATAATCAATTTTTTTTATTCTGTTCTCTGAATGAGTTTTAGAAAATTAGAATGCGTTTAGTAATCGCATAAAATTTATGTTCCTAGAACATAAATGTGTTTGGTAACTATACAAAATTTATATTCTGGAAAATAATTTTTCTTCCCAATTTACCATTTAAATTAAATAATTACATAATCACATTTGATAATTTCCTCAGACCCCACAATTGAGATCCGGTTGTACTATGACATCTTTTTGGCAAAAATAGGGATGCTTGAGATTTGTTCCTTGGAAGGATAATATGTTAAAATTGTTATTTTCTCATACTTATCTTGAGGCTCTACATGTGCCAAGGATGAAAGAGGTGATTCTAATGATATTTTAGTGCTCAGAATGAATAAAATCAATCTCTGCCACATAGATAGATCGGTTTTACCCTTAGATACTATGCGGATGGTCACCGATGCAGCGTGGCATTCCAACAACAAATCAAGCGGGGCTTAGGAAAAATCGAAAGACAAAATCATCATTGGCTAATTGAATGGACCCATTTCCTATTTTTTGAGATTTTTTTGGAATTTTTGGGATTTTTCAGAATGAATTGCCCATGAGGGGAAAAATCAGAAGGCAAAATCATTAAAAATAGGATTGGCCAGTTGAAATGCCCATCTTCTAATTTTTTAGATTTTTTTTGGAATTTTTGGAATTTTTTTCTGATTTTTTCCAATTGTTTTAGAATTTTTATGAATTTTCCATTTTTTTGGATTTCTTAATCATTATCTGATTTTTTAAATTTTTATTAATTTCTGAAATTTTTATTAAAAAAATTATTCTGATTGGGCCGGGTCTGACCCGGCCCACGCCTCACGGGCACTTGACAAAAGTGAGGGACTATCGTTGCCTTTTTTTATTCTCAAAAGTGTTATTTTTTTTTTGAAAAATCAACTTTTTTTTTCTTATTTTTGGTCCACAAGTATTCTCGGGAGTAGAATCATAATCATTTACATTACCAAACATGTTTATGATTCTATTTTGTTACGGAGAATAGAATCAGAGGAACATAAACATTACCAAACAAGCCCTTAATATAAAATTTGATAATCTACATAAAGAAAACAACTAAATATTGGTAAGTAATTCAAAAAGATGCAAAAAAAAAAAATACTAGTTGGCAATACAAATTGACAAAAGTTGGTGAATCACTCTAATCTAGGTTAATAATTTTATATAATAGTTAATAATTTTTTTTTTTGTCTAAAAGATACCTCCCATTTGATTGAAATTTACGAGTCCTTACACAAAAAACCCATAAAATGGGCATCTAAACTTAAAAGATCCCAAAGAGCTTGGGGAGGCTTTAACTAACCATGAAAAAGACAGATTGTCATGAAAAGGATAGATTGTGATAAATAAATAAAAAAAGAGATTTTGCAATCCAATCCGCTACTCTATTTGCGGATCTATAACAATGGGCCAGAGAAACACAATGGAGATGGGCCAATCGGGTCCGGGCTTTGTCAATCACAAGCTCTACATCCCAGCACACGTGTGTCTTCTTCAGAACCTGGTTGACCATCGCTTCACAGTCCATCTCGACTTCTACGGTAATCTCTCTCTTCTCTTCTGCCGACTTTAGAGCTTCAATCAATGCCATTGCTTCCGTTTGAATCGCGGATGAAGACGCGATTTTTCTGGCAAACCCCCCTAGTAGCGTTCCCATCTCATCTCGTATAACTCCCGCAATTACTCCTTCATAGCCTCCTTCACAAAATGCTCCATCAACGTTTATTTTGAGGGTGTACTGCTTCGGAGGGATCCAAATCTTCGGCGCTTGAGCTTTTTCCAGGTAAAGATCTGAGCTTTGCGAATTTGAAACGTTGCTAAGTTATGCAAATAGAAGTGGGTAAGTAGTACAAAACTTATAGTTTGAAGACAAAATGAGAAAGTTGGTAGCTTCATAAAAAATTTGTTAAGTTACCAACAAGTTACTTGAAAAAAAAGTCACTAAGTGATTTTTCTGCCGACTGTTTTTTAACACTTACCAACACTTAATAAAATCTATCAACGCCGCAAAAAAAAAAAAAACGTATTTTTTACCGAACAATAGAATTCTACTTTTGCAAGAAGTTTTCTCTTTCATACACTCATTATAACATTTAAAATCCCCTCTTGAAGCGTCTAAAGAAATTTGCAACTCGTGATGGCCTTTCCAATCTGGAGTGTTATTCCCTCAAAAACGCCGAGATTAATCATAGCACAGAATTTTTCTGTTAACGATGATTTTACACATTCCTGAATGCGAGCATAAGTAGAAGAAAGAGGAAGAGGACTCACCGCCACAATTTGCACGTAGTCTTCTCGCAAGCAAGTGAAGGTGCCGCTACACAATGGCTGCTATTTAAAACCATGCTTGACATATTAATTCGGAGGTAATTTGAAGATGAGAATTTTAATAAGTAAGACTATATTTTTCTTTAAACAAAACAAGCAGAATTATCAGTTGTTGAAAATGAAATGCTTGGTGAAATCACAATAAGTGGAGACATATAATGTCTAATAAAGTGTGTTAAAATATGTCTCGAGCTTGAGTTCGTGGATGAAATCGGATCCGAGAGCGATTGTTATTTGCGGACTGAAAAAAAAAGACAAAAAGAAAGGGGTGCAATTTCCTTTAGTCCCTGGAATCCGTTTAGGTTGACAACAAAAGGAAAGTTGACTTTGGGCTTTTACTCGGTCAATAGTGGGTAGAGAAAGGATAAAAGGAAATAAAATATACTGAATTATTCCCTGTAGAATTCGGTTTGGGTTGGTAGGGTGTGCATGTATATTTCAATATGTACTCGTGGGCTGCAGCGATGGTTAGGAAGAATGCTTGAAACGCCTTTTCCGACCGAGCCCCTGGCGTGAATTTTCTTCGTTGAATTACATTAAGAATTCAAGTGTTAAAGCCAATTAAATTTTGTGAGTAAGATTTGCGAGAGCGATTGTTATTTGCGGACTGAAAAAAAAAAAAGACAAAAAGAAAGGGGTGCAATTTCCTTTAGTCCCTGGAATCCGTTTAGGTTGACAACAAAAGGAAAGTTGACTTTGGACTTTTACTCGGTCAATAGTGGGTAGAGAAAGAATAAAAGGAAATAAAATATACTGAATTATTCCCTGTAGAATTCGGTTTGGGTCGGTAGGGTGTGCATGTATATTTCAATATGTACTCGTGGGCTGTAGCGATGGTTAGGAAGAATGCTTGAAACGCCTTTTCCGACCAAGCCCTTGGCGTGAATTTTGTTCGTGGAATTACATTAAAAATTCAAGTGTTAAAGCCAATTAAATCTTGTGAGTAAGATTTGCGTGAGCTATTGTTATTTGCAGACTGAAAAAAAAAAGACAAAAAGAAAGGGGTGCAATTTCCTTTAGTCCCTGGAATCCGTTTAGGTTGACAACAAAAGGAAAGTTGACTTTGGACTTTTACTCGGTCAATAGTGGGTAGAGAAAGAATAAAAGGAAATAAAATATACTGAATTATTCCCTGTAGAATTCGGTTTGGGTCGGTAGGGTGTGCATGTATATTTCAATATGTACTCGTGGGCTGTAGCGATGGTTAGGAAGAATGCTTGAAACGCCTTTTCCGACCGAGCCCTTGGCGTGAATTTTGTTCGTGGAATTACATTAAGAATTCAAGTGTTAAAGCCAATTAAATTTTGTAAGTAAGATTTGCGAATTCCTTCATGAGATTGAGATATCATTCGATGAGGAATTATGAGGGCTAAACACCTGTGAGTTATTGGATATAATTAAGGCTAGGAGTGTCTTTGAGTAACTCGAGTGTGATTGTAATCTCAATTGTTGTTGGGGTGTGGTTCATACTCCCATACGAAAGGAAAACACGTGAGTCTTACTCCACGATGAGCGGGCGAGGGTCTGGGGAAGTGGCCCCTGCGGGGGTTTTAAGGGGCAGCCCCCGTATACCGAGAGGGTTTTCACGATTAAAGCCCATAATTTTTCATTAGTAATTTGGACTTGGACTCATGAATAACTATTACTATATATACTTTTTTTCGTTTGTAATTGAGTGATTTAATGAAAGGTGCGAGGTGATAATTATAGTGAAATTCTCCGATGGACGTAGTCCTAGTTTAAGGATGAACCATAATAAAATATCATGTCTCGATTTCTCTTTATCGCTTTTACGCTTTACTTCGTTGCGATTGTGCGCCAAATCCTAACAGTTATATCGCTTGATTTATAATTAAATTTGTTGCTACTCTTCCGTGAATAAAGGTCACTATGACCGAATCACGTAAATCCGGTGATCGAATCACCATCGCACCATCTCCTTTTGCCCACGGCGTTTGTTGTTGTCGTGCATTCAACCACTGCCATCTCGAAGTTCCCACCTGACCGCCCCTTCAGCCACCAACCATGGTGACCGTAGGCGAGATTTCACATCTCTCTCTGTCTCTCTCAGCGAAGCTCGAAGGGGTGGGGTTTGTGGGGACAGAGTTTGGTTTCAATGCTCATGAATTAATGTCGTGTTCACTGTACATGCTTAAGTTTAAAAAAAAATATATGGTTTGTACTTACGGATGTTTGAGAAAAGAATAATCTAATTGAACAAATCAAAAGTTTAGGTATCGCATTGAATATTATATTAAAATTAATGACCATATTGAATGAATTAAAAGTTCAAGAACTATATTGTACATTGAGCAAAAAATTTAGAAACTATTTGGGTCATCATCCCAAATTCTAAATGAATTTTCACTCATCTCATTTTCATCATCTCCAGCGGTTCCTTCTCAAGATGGGTTTTGCATTTGTTGACACCTAAATTTTGATTTCTCCTTATTCATTTATTTTGCATAAAAATCTGGAGTTAAATTTTAATTCCTACCAAAAATAATAGCTCATCATTTTCATTCAGTTTTAGTATTCATGCATTACATTTTGCATTGGACCTGTGGCGGAAGCGAATCCGAAATTGACATAGGGTCTGAGCAAGAACTCATCAGAAATTTAGCAAGCACGCGAAGGGGACATGGTGTCCAAAATTCATAGGCAAAAACAAGAGTCCTAAGCCTCGTCAAAATTGAGCGAGACCGAGCCCATGTTGGTTGGAAATTTGATCAAGGCCACGAATATAACATGGATCAAATCTTGCAGATATACGTGTGATGCTGGGCTTGGAAAATCTGCATTATTTAATAACCCTTAAAGCTTTAATTATATTAAGATAATACGATATTCTTTTGAAAAAAAAAAAAAACATGGAGATCTTGAGAAAACCCTAGTGGTCTTTGCTTATAAAAGGGACTTACATTCACGTCACGGGGATCTCTCGTTCCACAATTCAGAAATTTCACGTGAGCAACATACGAGAGAAAGAAAGAGTTGAGAGCTTCCTCTCCGCGGATCCCGTTCATCAACACATCTACCGCTGCTCTCGTGCTTACGCCAACACTTGAACCCTCGAGAAAGCCAAAAATTTCGTCCACTCTGCAAGCTTCTTGGACCACGTTGGCACACTTTTGATTTTACTGCAGGTTCTCTCAACAAACATTCGACTGCCCAACCACTCCGAGATTGATATAAACGCAAGAGTTTATCACCGTTGCTTGCTCGTTGCTAGCCCGAAAGAATTCATCCACCACAGCTGTTTTTTGGCCGAAATTTGCAGCTTGTGCGTGCAGATTTTTCTGAACAATTCAAGGTAACACTCTTGCACTTTTAGGGTTAATTTAAGCATGTTTTAGAGTGCTTTATCTGCTGTGTTGCTGCCGTTCTGATGTTTTTTCTGCATTGTCCACATGCTGTTTTGACCCAAATCAAGATGTTTTTGTGTTATTTATGATGCTGACACATGCAGAATGTCGCGGGAGCTAAAGGGCGAGTCTTTGATTGATTTTTAGCTGCTGTTTTGTACGTAATTCATGCTTTTTTTTTTTATGCTGACACATTGTTCGAACGTTTCCTTTGCTCAATTCCTGTCGTCTTGCATCTTTATGACTAGTTGCCGTGCATGAATGTGTGAATTTTACATGGGTTAAAGGGTGTTTGTTTGCTACTCATCCAAAAAGGAAATTGAATTTTGACACATTAGGCAAGATAATCTCTTTTGAAATCCTCGAATATAATCTCATGATTTTCGAAATTTTTGAGACAACTCTCCGATAGATCTTGTCTTATGACTTTGTGGATGATTGCATATATATCATGAGCATATTTTTGGATATTTGATTTGAATTTAAGATAATCTGAATCCCGATCACATCTTAAAGATATTGTGCACATCTTTTGGAATGTTCAAGATTATCTTGTGATGAATTGAAACTCTTAAAAATTCTAATCATATCTTTTAGGTTTGGATAGTTATCTAAAAAATCTTTTTTTTAAATCTCAAGAGATAAAGTTTCCTGAAATTGAAAGATATGCGAATCCTTTGCGGATAGGGGCTTATCCTCTTTAAAATTTCGGCACCTATCCCTAGTTGGCAGAGAAATTATTATTATTATTATTATTTTACCTTAGTCTAATTCAAATATTTTTATAATCTAACTTGCCCATAACACATGCTCTCCAATTATGCATTGTCCCTCGGAAAACGTACATTAAAGGCAACATATGACTTCGATCTCGAAGTACGATCGTGCCCGTACGTGTGAATTAGATATCAAATCCTCGATCTCGAGGAGCGGATCGCTAATTCCTAAATAGAATTTCAAGGTTTGCCCTATGTATATAGGGACGACGGTAATTCTATAATATATTCACTTGCTAACCCTAATCTCGGGGGATGTTGTGAATAAAAATCGGAATTTCGGATTTAAAGGTGTTTTATGGGTAATATTGTTTATTTTTGTTCAAATTTCATTGTTTTCATGGTTTAAATAAATTCCTAAAAAATCCCAAAAAAAGATGTCACGTTTTCTTAAGCTAAATCATATTTCTCTTCACTTTTTGCATGAAAATAATGTCTAATAAAATTAGGACTTTGAGAAATCAATTTCTTAAGTTAAATTAGATGTTACTTCACATTAGAGTAGTTTTTACCTTTATTTTTTCATGAATCCGAAAATACACAAAAATATACCAAAAAAAATACCATCCACGTTGCATAGCATTATAGTTTAGTTTGTATTATTATATTTTCCTTGTCATGCATATTTGCCACGTCATTATGCCATGTCATGTATTTTTGCCATGTCATTACATCTCACATGTCATATAGGTAGGTTGCATTAGCATTGCATTTAATAAAAGAAAACCAAAAAAAAAAATTAATTCAAATCATCAAACTAAGGATTTTTCATGAAAATCGGGTACCGAAAGGGCATTAATTGAAAAGTTAATGTAACCAAGTCCCCGAATCCATTTAATCTCTGGTTCGTATGAAATAAAGTATTTTCTCCCTAATACTTTATTTAGGTTTCTAATCTACCTACCATAAAAGATTAGTGGCGGCTCCAATTTAAAATCTTGACATGTAATTGAACCTAAGTTGCGATTCGGTAGGACTTGGGAGAGTCCGAATTAGGTTAGTTAATCTAATTAACCTAATAATCCGTTAACCTGAAAAATTCAATTTTTAGGTCACGACAGCATTTTACATAACATTGGGCCCATTACATATCCTTTTTGCACATTTACCAACCTTAACCGGTAAGGATCGCACTTTTTTTCACTCCTCTTTTGGTTTAGAAACTCCATTTTTTTAATCATATTATCTCTTGTGTGACCCACTGTTACAAAAATGATCCTTTTCTACTGTTGGATCAACTTTTGTTTATTTTGTTTTTTATTTTCCTATCTCACTTTCCTCCTCCTTTCTCTACATGCTTTGACATCTCAGTTCTCCACTTGCAAACCGTCTCTCTGATTCTACGCCTCCCACTACTTTCCCTTCTTTTTCTTCCTCAAATCTCTCATGCATTTGCAATTCCCAATAAAACTGCTTACTTCAATAATAATCGGCCTCCTCATTCGTTATTGAAGGTACGGTTCTGACGAAAGCTTTTTTTTTCCCCCCTTTTTAGCTTTCTGGGTCGTGAAAATGCTTGATCATGTCTTTCACTTTTGCGTTTAGAGCGTAGTATGCATCGACAAGCAAATGGTGCATCAACTCGCTGCTACAATTCGTAGTTGCAAAGCCTCTTGAAGTTTACAAGGGTAAAGGTATAATATACATTAATGAAGTTATCAAGAAGAAGCCAATTTGCTCTGTAAACTTGAAGGGAGTTTCGCAGCTTGTTACGATCAAATGTTTTTGCAGTTAATCATCTGGTTAATATTAGAATTGAAAATCATGGTTATTCATATTACGAAAGATTGTTCAGAAATCAAGCTAAACTTTATTCACAACTACAGTTTAGCTCTAAAAGCAACAGCTGCAACACAAATAAAAGAACAAACACAGCATTGTAGCAGTGTGCTCCAAGAAACTAATTTATTAAAGCACCATTTTTAATTCAACACTCGGACACGACACTGAAAACTGTATTAAAATTAAACCTGCTTCATAGTACGTAAAAGAACACAACTCACATATAGCCCTCGACTCTTAAGATTACGCGTGGTGGAGACACCTTTTCTTTCTCTACACTCTCACATACGCAAGAAGAGGGGAGAAAAAATATGAAGAAGGGAAGAGAGAAGCACATTACCTTCCACGGTGCAAGAAGGGCCTGCATGCGACGGAGAAAAGAGGCTCGTTGGAGAGTTCACCGGTGAGCCCAATGCAGTGCTAGCGAAAGTGTGGAGGACGATGTGGTTGGTAACATAGATAGAAAACAAAGCGCAATGGGGTTTGTGGAAGAAAGAAGAAGAAGGAGGATTTGGGAGGCGTAGAAATAGAGAGACGATTTGCAAGAGGAGAACATTAGGCGTGGATAGAAAAAAGGAAAGTGAGACCTGTAAGAAAAAAAAAGAAGAAACAAAATAAAAAAGAGTTGATCAAATAATTAAAAAAAAGGATTATTTTTGTAACGATGGGCCATACAAGGGACAATATGGTAAAAAAAAAGGAGTGTCTAAGCCAAATAAAGAGTGGAAATAGCGCGACCCATCTGGTAACTCATCTTTAGGTCCGCCATTTTCTCTTGCTTTTCTTACCTTTTGCACTTTGGCTCAGTATTTCAGGATTTCGACAGTAATGCCACCTTTGGTTTGACAATATATCGTCATTCCACGAATAGATTTTTTTTTTTTTTCACTTGTTGGGATTGCAAAAGAAAAAATTATAGTTCTAGTTAGTGATGGCCACGGGCCCGAACCAGCCAATTCCGATTCATGAACCGGCGGTTCCAGTTTGTGGCCATAGGTGAATCGGAACAGGAACCTTAAGGGGCGGTTCCGGTTCCGATTTTGAACCGACGGTTCGGGGCCGATTCAACGTCCGTTTCTGATTCAAAATCGAAAATAAAACCCCCAATTTCGATTCCGGTTACGGCTTTTAAATTTAATTTTTAAATAATGAATTATGAAATAAAAATTATGAAATTATGAAATAATAAATTATCAAATACAAATTGTAATCAAATTTGGGGAAAAAAAAGGGAGGGAGAATGGGCTTGAACTTAATAAATTATCCTTAAGCGCCTACATATCTTCTTAGAGATAGAAGAATCAAATTCTATGTAGTTCTTTTACTTTTGATAACCTCATACTTGCCTCATCGTCAATCGTCATTACCCATTTCGGTACCGCTACCCGTGGCGGTGGTATTCCATCATCGAAGAATTCGGCTTCATTATCGCGATTCATCTCTTGTTGTCGATATTGAGCCTTTCTCCAATCATAGACACAAGTTTGAGCCTCCATCGAATCTAGAGCTAATCTTGAACGTCGGTAGTCCCAAATGTTGCCTCCATAGCTAAATGCTTGTTCAACCGCAACTGTTAAATAAGAGGTTGCTAAAACCTGTCTCGCGATGAGAGCGAAAATTGAGAATTGGGTTGAATGCCTCTTCCACCACTCTAGAATTGAGAAATTTGTGTTGCCTTCTTCAGATTCACCAAACTCAAAAGAAATGATTAAATAGGTTTCTATTTTAGAAATATTTCATGTTGCTCCATTTTGTCTTTTTTGCTTATTCATCAGAAGTTTGTGCCCTCTCCTAATTTTACCTACGTCCTCGCTTTGTATCTCTCTAGGTTGGGAAGATCCACTATTACCTAGATTATATTTACTACAAATTCATTATATAATTATACTATTGCGTTTTTAACCACTAATTGTATAGCTCTAACATTTACCATTTCAGTTAAATGTAAACATTCATAATACGTAGTCAAATAATCACCCAAATAATCTAATTTGATACGTGGATCGAAAATAGAAGCAAACAAATAAATAAGAGGAATTTCAGTATAATAATGCAGCCATTTTGTTTGCATTGCTATAATAGTCTGACTTAATTGATCATGTTTTTCATTTTCTTCAAAAACACTAGTAATATTAATACACTATATTAAAAATAAATGCGCAGTAGGATAACAAACACCAAATAAAGTATAAGTTACATCATTAAAAACTTTTAAAAATTTTAATTTTTTTTTTTTGCAAATATCCCACTCTTGTGGGAATAAATTAATTTGAGAAACATTAATAGAAATAAATGTACATAATAAATCTTTATATGCAAAAGATTGATTAAGCGACTCGTATGTAGAATTCCAATAAGTTGAACATCTTTTGAAAGTTTTTTTTTTTTTTGCCTTCTTCTATTTGTTTTACAAAATCTGACCAATTCTTTCATAATTTGGGGATGTTTCCATAAAAATTAAATTGATGTTTTTATTGGGAGAGAAAAATATCAAGAGTTTTTAAATCATCTTGTACACATAAATCTAAAACATGGCAAGCATATCTGATGTGAAAAAATTATCCACCCAAAGCGGGTTTACAAATCTTTTCTAAGTCAGAAATTGAAGCGGTATTTTCTGCGGCATTATCAAAACCAATTGAAAAATTTTTATTAAGCAAAAAATATTCTTCTAAAACTTGTCTAATTATTCTATAAATATGATTTGCCGTATGTAATCAAAAACTCGAAATGTAACAACTCTTTTTTGAATATTCCAATCATCATCTATCCAATGACATGTAATACCCATATAAAAATGAATTTGCCAAAAATTGCTCCAAATGTCGCTACCTATATGCACAAGTCCATTAAAATTCATAATTTTTTTAAAAACTTCATTTTGTCTTTTAAAAAGATCGAAAAGTTGGCGTTTAAGCGTATTTCTCGAAATAGGTTTTGTTTGTGGAGTACATGCAGTTTGTATAAAATGATTAACACCAAAATTTTCACCAAAATTTTCACCAAAATTAAAAGATAAACATTCAACGGCAACACATCTAGCTTATTCTTCTTTATAAACTTTGTCACTGCAACGAAATAAATGAGAAGTGTTAGAATTGGCATACCCAGAAATTTGTTGTTGGTCGGTGTCGATTTCTGCTTGCATTAGATGTTTCAACCTCGGATGCCGTTTAAATGTTCCATAACCGCCTCTACCTGTGAATTTGTATGTTGCCCCACAATATTTAGATTTTACCTGATACTTGTTTGCGCCTAAATGTTCCTTCGTGAAGTGTTCTCATATATCGGATGTGACCTCCTGTTCCGACTCTTTTGTTGTTAACATTTCTTCGATACCGATAAGAGGATGAAAACTTTCTTGCGTTGGGATGTACTCGACGTTGGGAATAATGTTGATATCATCAATAGCGTCTCCCCAATATGCAAAATCATGAGGATCGTAAGGATAATTGGATTCGCCCATCGGGCTCTTTCCTTTGTCACTAGCTCTGCTTCCACTAACCATTTTTTGAGAGAATTGAGCGGAAAACGGATTCAAAAAATTGACAGAATTGAGTGGGTTGAGAGAATTGAGAGAATTGAGCGGATTGAGAGAATTGAGAGAATTTGAAAAAAATTATGAGAAAAAATGAAAGATGGAAAGTAGTATTTATAATAGTTAAGATAGAATTAATAAATTAATTACAAAAATAAAAAAATGGGGTGGGGGGAAAATAGCTGTTGCCATGCAACTGTCAAATTTTGACCATTGCAAGGCAACGGTCAGGAAAGAGCTGGTCCACAGTTTTTTAATTTTTTTTCCGAACGGCTATAAAGCCGGTTCCCATTTGGAACCGATAGGCCAGGTCAACGGACTGGTTAAGGGTTTGACCCGGGCCGATTTAGGGCCCAAATCAGCCCATGGCCACCACTAGTTCTAGTCAACATCGGTGCACAATCATCGGTGATCGACAGCGAAGTACGGTGATTGAAAGCCAATGACCAGCGATAGGCAACTAATGATGGAGTTTCACTACTAGCAACAAGCTCGACAGGCAATGATTGATGACGGAGTCCGTCGAGGATGGTGGCGAAGACCGGAGGTGGGCGACTAATGCGGTGCTGAAGGCAGTGGCGGCAATTGTGGTGCAATTGGGTTTTTGGTAGTTTCATGGTTATGAAAGGTGAAATGGGATCTCAATCCCAACTATAATCAAGTAATTCGATTCCACATTTTTTAAAGAAATTTCATTCCATTTGGAATGGTAAATCGTACACGAATGTATCCCTAGAAATCTTATTTATTGAGGAATTCAGCTCCGCGTTTAACTGAACTGAGACCTAAAATGATTCCTAATCAAAGAAAAATCTCCAAAGAGTAACATCATAATTTCCTAATCAATCTTGGTGATAGAAGATGACCGCAATCGAAAAGACTGTTGGCGATGTCACCACCATATGCTCATTGGAACCAAGTTTTTTGCTCACGATATGTCTCTGAGACCATAGCTTAAAAATAGACCAATAATTTGGAAAGATTGTCCAATTATTTCGCTATACAATTAAGTCAATGACGTGATATGTAATTTTGTATTTTGGTTACTTTTATAATGAAGTTCCATGTGTTCCTGTGTGTTTATGTTTTTCAATGTAAATAGCCGATTTTCGATAATTCTAATTAAGCCGGTCAAGTATAGTGATCCTTCGTAATATGAGAAAACTCACCGTGATATGTGATGAATATTCGTTTGGGTACATTTTGACACGTAATTAAAGATACCAAAATTTTGAAAAATTTGTCCGAAAAGTCCTAAACCTATTGCAATTTTACCAATTTAGTCCTAAACTTTTTAATTTTGCCAATTGAATCCTCAAAATTTTCACGTTTTGCCAATTGAGTCCATCCAACCATTTAGGCTAGAAATGGCCGGTGCTGAGTGGATAGTTTTTTTAATAATATTTATTATTTTAGTTTTTTTTATTTTTCCTTTTTCTTATATTTTCCTTTTATCTTTTTACTTCCCTTCGCGAGCCTCGGGGTGCCTAGGAGAGCCACGTAGATGCCACATATGATTTCCAACGAAGCTTACCGGAGTTGGCACTAAAATAACCATTTTTCAAAAAAATTGGCACTTAAGGGGGTGGATGACAACCATTCTACTTATCTATTTCTATTCCAAACCTATTTATGGAACAAGTTTAGAACAAAAACTTATTTGGTAACATAATTCTATTTTTCTATTTCTGAAATAAAATTTTATTCCAGAAATAGATTTGGAAGAAAAATTAGAAACAAAAAATTTTAACTTCTCGGAGAAACAAAAATCAGAAATAATAACTCATCACTTTTTCTCAAGTACTTACCGCCGTCGACCACCACCTGCCGCCGCCCACTATTGCCCTCTGCCTCACCCCCGGCAGCTACCACCCACCGCTGGCGGTCGCCGACCACAACCTGCAGCTAACCATCACCACCGCCACCCTCTGCCGATCGCCTCAACCATTGCCGATCACGGCCGACCTCCGCCGACCATTGCTAACCACCACCGACAATCAACCTTCGCTACCGCCAACCATTGCCTCGGTCGCCCACCGTCGGCCCTCCGCCACCTCTAACCACCACCCGCCACTGCTCGTCGTCACCCTCCGCTTCACTGCCGCCCGCCGCCACCCACTATCGCCGGCAACCTTTGTTGGCCGCCGCAATTCATAGCCGTGACCACCACTAGCCGTTGGCCTCGGTTGATTTTTGCCGCTGCCAACCACTGTCCTCGGTCGCTCGTCACCACCCGCCGCCCATCATCGCCCATCGCCTCATCGGTGGCCGCCGATACCCACCGCCCGCCACCACCACCTGCCTCCCGCCGCCGCCAACCCCGCCGCTACCACCGCCCACCTTCCACCGATTGCGGCAACCATCGCCGGCCGCCGCAACGACCACCTCCACGGTAGTAAAAAATAAATAATTATTTTTTATTTTTAATATTAAATAATAATTTCTAGAATTAGAAATTTTCAACTGTTGTCAAACAAACTTCTGTTCCGGGATTAGAAATTTTATGTATTTATCAAATGCATTTTTTTGCTCAAAAACTCATCCAGAAATAGATGAGGGCCTTACACAAATATTAGCACTTAAATTGTCCTTCTACCCCAAAATTTCATAATGAAAGTTTGTTTTATGTAAATTTCACAAAATACGACAGTTAAGGAGTGGCGTCGCTGATACTTAGAATTCCTACCTAAAACTGGCGTACGAAGTGATTTGATGAAGTTACATTGAATGATTAGACATAGAGCCATGACGGTATAAGATTAACTCTTTGAATGTGATCGTGCATAGTCACTTAATAAACAAATTGATGCATTTATTTCTGATTAGGTGAGAAAATTGATACAGAGAACTGGAGTGAAGCAAGTTACAGCGAAAAGATTATAACATAGATCGCACTAGCACATGGATTTGTGATTTGAGTTGAGGTTCCTCTCCTTTTTAAGTCCAATCGAACTTATCAAAATCCGCATAATCTTTGTCAACATGGTAGCTAGTCGAGCGATTCAAGACCTAGTTTGAACGAGGGTTACACATTCAATTTCTCTGATCAATACTCGATTACATGAAAATTTGATTAGCCCGCAAAGGACGAACCCATCGTTACGCATATTGCTGGTCTTGGGTTTCTTGCTCACACAGGGCGCGATGACGGCTCGTCTAAAGGCCTAACAGCATAAAACACCTTCAATTTTAGTTTTTATCACAATTCTACATTTTGTCTCCTTAAAAAAAATTTCAAACTTTAGGTTCAGTCAAAATTGTACTCTTTTTAATCCCATAAAAAACCCTTAACTTTTTGTCACATCTAAATTCTACCTCAAACTTTTTTTGTCCTATGAAAAACCCTCAACGTGAGGTCTTGCCCTTATTTTAATGTCCAGACCTAACTTCACCTTAAAAGTTTTACAGTTTCATAAAAAACCACAAAATTTTACTTGAGTTGCAAATCTAACCCTCGTTGACAATCAAGAAATGAAAACCTCCCAAACATGAGCAATTCGAGCATCAAGAGCGCAAGCTCTCAAACCGTAAGAGATGGAATATTTCCAAGGACAAGAGATCGAAGATGAGCGAACAACACCTAATGTTGGAGATTTTTTATGAAATAAAATGAAAAACTTAGACAAGAGTTAAAGTTAAAGGTTTTCAAGGTATTAAAGCATCATCTAAATGGGCCGTTGATGCTTGGTGGACACTTTAACTGGATATTCCTGCAGCGGATGACTCGTATCCCAACCCCTTCAAATCCCTTTTCATGTGGAAAAGATCAGAAGAATCACTAAACAAAAGAAAAGAAAAGAAGACTCAAACAGAATCGATGATTTCCAAAGGTTTTAGAAATTAATGCGGAATATAACTGAATGAGCTTAGAGCTTCGTTTAGATGATGCTATCTATTAAGATGTGAGATACTCTCAAATGCAACGGTGTGCACAATTTCATTAATACAGTATGTAAACAGAGAAAGTAAGGGAAAGAGAATGTGCACAGAGGATCTATAGTGGTTCGGTTTTGTTTAAGCATACGTCCAGTTCTTCACGCTACCAGTCAATCGGCTAGATTCCACTAGTGAATAGCTTAGAGGTCACAACTTGGTGAGTAGATCGTCTAGCACTCTTACACTCAAATGTTCTCCTCTAAGTATTACAGTGTTGGATCAAAAGTACGTGAAGGATATGAAGTTCTCTTGGTCTTAGAATTTTAGATTATGTTCTCTCGTGTGTGCGCTCTTCAGCCTTGAAGTTTCCTTTTTATACTCCTCTATCTCCAACGTCCCTTTGCAAGATCTCTAAAGGATCGCTCTCTAAATTTCCTATTTGGATGAGACTGTATACAAAGGATTTCATAACCGTTGAGGTCGACAAAGGAAAGAATCCCCTATTGGATCAAATTGCCCACACAATCATAATTCCGGGTTTCCATAGATGGAGTTCTTCATTAGGTGAGTCATCCTTGTCTCTCTTAATCCATGTCCTTGATTGATCTTCGAGATTGAGAATCTCTAAGTACGAATCCAACTTGATTTACTAGCTATTGTGATGATGTAATATGTAAATTAAATCATCTTGAATACATCTCTTGACAATCGGGTCATTGTTTGTGAAATGCTTCCTCAAAGTTTGAGCTTCACTACAATGTCTGAACTCCTCGCTCAACATACAACATCTGAGCTCTACACAACGTTTGAGTCTCTCAAAATATTGTTTGAGCCTATCTTATAAGATTCAATCCTATGTATTTTGATCCATACACTTTTAGATAATCTGCAAAATAGTATTTCATTGTATTATCTTAGATATTAGAGATCATGGATTATTTTGTCAACTTTAAAATCAATTAAGGGCTTTTCTCAACTTTAATGCCCAATTAGATCATGTTGGTCGAAGCAAGCCAGCCTTGCAACATAAACCATTTTAGATTTGGTTCTTTGGCTTCTCCAATTGGCTCTTATGGGTTTTGGGATGTGTTGATTCTTTTCTCGGACTTGTGTTGTAAAAATTAGTGTTTTGAAGACCGTAGTGGAGGCCATATCAAGGAGCCACCACTCGTATGCGGTTCGACTGGTTCAATTAGTGTTAGCTCATAAATTTTGATGACACATTTAATTATTTATTGTATAGAAAATTAGATATCAACCTCGACCCTTAAATGAAAATATTAGCTATATTGCATATTAATAGTATGATATTTTAATAGTTAATCAAGTCCATATAGTATGAATTTAATTGGAACGTTGACAGATGTACTTAAATGAATGGTTTAGAGCTTAATTAAATTTATCTAGATTAAGCCCGTGGTGAGGAAAGTTAGGCCAAGCCCATGAACATTTGTTTCAAATTTAAGATTTTTTATTCTTAAAACTTTGAAGATATTTTTTTTTTCAAGATAGGAAATAAAAATGGCAAGAAACCCTAGACCTATGTCTAATTATTTTTCATTAAGAGGAACAAAAAAGGGGAGAGCGATACTAGAGAACGGTTCGGCCACTATAGAGAGAAAGAGGATGTGTTTTCATTAAAGGGAGAGAAATTTACAAAGCTGGAAGAAAACGTGAGGGGATTTCTTGAGTTACAAGGAAGTATGCATAGCTACACAATCACGACACCAATAAGTTTCCAGTTTCTTTCTGACGCCCGCTGCTCAGATTCGGAACTCCAGACAAAGTAGATAGCTCCGACGACCTCCATGGCTATTGACGACCACCCTGAAGAGTCGAGAACCGGCCAACAGATAGACGATCCCAGCAGCAAACGATTTTCTGGTGACTTCCTGCAAATTACAATTACATCAGTTATCCCATTGAGTTTCAAAAACTGAGTTGAGTATTCAATTTCCTAAAATGAGTTGACAATCAACGTGTTATGAAATATAATCCAAGAAATTCTGTATTGTTTAAAAATGTAGATGAACCAAAAATATATTTTAATCACCAATGAAAATATTTAGACATAAACTACCATTAAAGTTATTATAGCCAAAAATCTTTGTGTATGTGCCACGTACAACAAATATCAAATCACCATAATTTTAAATTGAAGAATAACAAATGAAATAGTTTTGATTCAATATTTTTTATAAACAATACAAACGTCCAGGGTTAAGGTAAATCATTTTTAAATCATTGCTCTTTCGTAAAATAAACAAATGGATACCAGCAATCCCATTTTTATGAAACAGGTTTTAAAATTACTTACAGCAGCCTGGGGAAGAAGTTGGGTCGCCTCCACCCGCAGCACCTACAAACATAAACAGTCAATTATATGAAGGGAATAACTTAGGTTTTCTTCCCCATTAGACCGGCTGTAGGTGCTACTCTTTCATAAACGTTATTAGAAATATTTGAATGTGGATTAATTGATATAACTATCTATCAAATTTTTCACCCGTATCAACGTTTATTTAGCTTTTATGAATCTGCTACGTTTTGTTATCTTTAAACTACCCTCATTTTGTCTCTTTTATAAATGCATTAACTCTTATACGAACATACCAACGATTATTTGTGTGAGTTTCCATTTCTTCTCCCCTTAGGTTACCAGCTAATCTTATCATCTCAAGTCTCATTTAAGTTGCTTACCAACAATTATTTGTTACTTTAAAATTGACCAACTTTTCTACTGAATTAACAACTTTTATTTGTCTTGCTAACCAACTTGTCCCATTCACCAACTCTTTTTAGAAAGTACAAACGTTCATTGGAGTGGTTTCAAGCTTTTATCTGGCCAAGTTACCAAGTTTTACGTCACCAGCCCTTCTTTGGTTTCAGTTGTCGATGTTTGCATTCTTTTTTAACTTACCTACTTTTATAAGAAATTTCCAGCTTTTGTTTGAGTGATTCACTTTTTTCCGATTAAGGTTCCGATTGATTTTGGATTTTCTGACCAATGACTTAAATTCATCAACCATTATATAAAGTTATCTTTGTTTATTGCTCCAATTAAACTACCAACTAGTTTTGGGTTAGAATTGCTTAACAAAGTTTATTTTTTTTCTAAAATTTACTAATTTTTATATTAAGCTACCACTTTTATTTGTCTTGATTATCAATTCTTTAAATTTTTTTTTAAAGAAATTAACAACCTCATTTAGAATAATTACCAAATTTTCTCCAATGAAGTTACCAACTAGGATTTGGTTACCAACACATAGAGTTAGTTATCAACTTTTATGCTTCTAAATGATCAACTTCCCTTATATCTACTAGTTTATTTTTACATTTTACCAACTTTTTTTTCTTTACCGTTTTCTCATAAAGCCTACCGGCTGTTATATGTAATTACCAACTTTTTTGGTGATTTGCCAACATTTCTCTGATTAAGTTACCAACTAGTTTTTGGTAATCAACTCCCATTGATTTTCTTAATACCGCTTATACTGCTTATTTGGTTCTTTTTTAATTTACTAATTCATTCTATTGAGTTAACACCATTATTTGTATTTTTTTTCTAATCATTTTCTTCAATATTGCAACTGACTTCTATTTTATTTAGTTACCGACATTTATTCACTTTTTATACAAATAATTCTTATTTTTATCAACTTTAATTTTAATGTCTTCACTTTATCAACTGTTATATGAAATTACCTATCATAATTTAGTCAACTTTATTCCCCATTAAGTAATCCAATAGAAAGATCGATCCATTATAGAATAAACCAAATAAACGAGTAACTAACTTAAATGAGAGTTGGTACATAAAATTTGATAAATCACTAAAACTAAATTTGAAAAATTCAAAGTGTAATTAAGAAAGGTAAACAAACATTGATAAAAGATAAGAAAAGTTGACAATAAAAGGAAAAATAAATTTGGTATGTAACTCAAATGAGAGTTGATAACCCACAGACACAAGGTATCTTCATCAAAGCAAAGTTGGTAAGGCACTTTAATTAAGGTTCTGTAAAAAATTTCCTAATTCAATGCCTTGCTAAGAAATGCAAATAGAGGCTTGTAAATGATGATAAAAGTAGTTAAAAAAATAAATAAATCTTTACAAATAACTCAACTGAGACTTAAAAGTTCACTATTTGGTAATAATTTAATGGGATAAACATTTGATGAATCATGCTAATTTAAATTGTCAATCTCTAATCTCTATCTAACAAAAAAATGGGTAATCTCTAAAAAGAGTAAGAGGTTGCTAACCAAGTCAACTTAATATAAAATGTGATAATCTACATAAAGAAAAAAACTAAATATTGGTAAGAAATTCAAACGAGAAAAAAAAAACTAGTTGGCAATGCAAATTGACAAAAGTTGGTGAATCACTCCAATCTAGGTTAATAATTTTATATAACAGTTAGTAATTTGAAACGTTGGTGAGTTATGCATATAGAAGTTGGTAAGTAGTACAAAACTTATAGTTTGAAGACTAAAAGAGAAAGTTGGTAACTTCATAAAAAAGTTGGCGAGTTACCAACAAGTTACTTACAAAAAAAAAGTCACTGAGTCAATTTTCTACCAACTTTTTTTTGACACTTACCAACACTTAATAAAATCTACCGACACGGAAAAAAAAAGAAAAGAGAAACTCTTACTTGACGGCACCGTCACTGTGACGGTGCCGTGTCTGCGACCCATTTTTTTAATTTTCTTTGTATTAAAAAAACAGCAAGAAAGTAAGTGAAACCCACCCATGCTAGCATGAAATTGAGAGGCCCTTCTTGCACCGTTACTGCATGACCGTGATTGTACCGTCATGCTAGCATCTCTCAAAAAAAAAAAAAATCATATTTTTTACCGAACAATAGAATTCTACCTTTCCAAGAAGTTTTCTCTTCCATAGACTCATTATAACATTTCAAATCCCTTCTTTCTTCTGCGCCATTCATCAACCCTTCGCAGAGAAAAAGCATCAAAAGAAATTTGCAACTCTTGGTGGCCTTTCTAATCTAGAGTGTTATTCCCTCAAAAACCCTGAGATTAATCGTAATACAGAATTCAAGATTTAGAAAAACAAAGTCAAGAACTTCCTTTCCACATGTTTTCTTCAATGCCCTTTTTTGCTGAACAAAAATGTTTGACCGAGTTGCATTACTATCAACATGCAATCACAGTCGGATGTTTTAATGACAAAAGATCAAGAAGGTACAGTTCGTTTCCATCTGTTTGTGGAAAATCACAGTCAACCTATCTCCGGCATTCGAATTTTTCTGCTAATGATGATTTTACACATTCCTGAATGTGAGCATAAGTAGAAGAAAGAGGAAACAGACTCACCGCCACACCACGGACGTAATCTTCTTGCAAGCAAGTGAAGGATCGCAATCGATAGAAACCAGCAGATACGGATGTAATAGGAGGAGGAAGAAGGAGGAGGTTTGTGAGCCATCTTCTTCATTTTTCTCTTTCGACTCTTATTGATATCCTCTTCTTGAGGCGTGAAGGGTTTTATATGATATGATCCATAGTTATACCAGATGGTGATCATGTCCTCTTCCTAAAGTCAAACATGTCTTGGTCAAATTTTGCAGGCGTTGATAAATGGACAGCAGTGGTTGGTTGGACTTCCAGGAAAGAGTCGTGCTTAAGAAGTGAATCCCATTAAGTATTGGCACCTACCCAGTTTTCTTGAGTTCAAACTTCAAATGAGATGGGCTGATGACGACTTGAACGTTAAAATTATATGGACGCAAGGCTTGAAAGTTTCTGCGAAAAGAAGCTGATGTCGCTTTTTCGGTCGCTCTCTTCCTCTTCCCGCCGGTTGTTCCGTTTTTTAGTTCGAATTAATAGGATGCACTACTGGCGCAATGGCACCCGCCCCAGACGCCATTGCCACGATAGGGCCGATTTCAGCCGCTATCCGCGACGCTCTCATTCTATCCATGATATTCTCCGGTGGCAGTGCCGCTACACAATGGCTGCTATTTAAAACCATGCTGGACATATTAGTCATGGTTAATTTGAAGATGAAAATTTTAACAAGTAGGATTACATTTTTCTTTAAACAAAACAAGTAGAATTATCATTTTTTGAAAATGAAATGGTGGTGAAATCACAATAAGTGGAGTCATATGGTTGTTAGAAAGTCCAATCCAAAATCTTTTGAGTTGAACTTTCTAACATGGTATCAGAACCAGTGTTATCTCTTTACGCAAATATGTGTCCACCTTAATTAGTCAATTTCCACGTGCTACTTGTAATCCGGTTTGCACGTAAGAGGAAGTGTTGAAGTTGTTGTCCCACATCAATTGTGAATGAGTCATGAAGTCTCTTTATATTCATGTAGTCTCCCTCCACCTATCAGCTTAAATTTTTGGATTGGACTTTTTAACAATAGTGTCTAATAAAGTGTGTTAAATTATGTGTCAAACTTGAGCCTACGAATGAAATCGGATCCGAGAGCAATTGGTCAACAACAAGAAGAAAGTTGTGTTTGGACTTTTACTCGGTCAACAGTGAGTAGAGAAAGAATAAAAGGAAATAAAATATACTGAATTATCCCAATTAGAATTCGGTTTGGGTTGGTACTGGCAGGGTGTGCATGTGAAATAAAATATACTGAATTATTCCCAGTAGAATTCGGTTTGGGTTGGTACTGGTAGGTTGTGCATGTATATTTCAATATGTACCCGTGGGTGGTAGCGTGTTAGGAAGGATTCTTGAAACGCCTTTTTCGACCAAGCCCTTGGCATGGGTTTTTTTTGTGAAATTATATCAAGAATTCAAATATTGAAGTCAATTAAATCTTGTGAGTAAAATTTGTGAATTTCTTCATGAGATTATGATAGTAGTTGATGAGCAATTGCGAGGGCTAAATATTATTGCATGTAATTAGAGTTGGAAAATACTAAGAGTCTTTGAGTGACTTGAGTGTAATTGTAATTTCAATTATATCGCTTAATCTATAGTGGAATTCATTATCGCTCTTCCCGTGAATTTAGGTCATTACGATCGAATCACGTAAATTCGATGACCAAATCACCATTGCACCACCTCCTTTTGCCCAAGGCGTTTGTCGTTACTATACATTCAACCACCGCCGTCTCAGATATTTCCACCTTGCCACCTGTTGCAACCGCCAACCATGATGCCATAGGCGAGATTTCACATCTCTCTCTATCTCTCTCGGAGAAGCTCGAGGTGGTGCGTTTGTTGGGATAGAGAGTTCGGTTTCATGCCAACGGATCGATGTTCTATTCACTATACATGCTTAAGTTTTAAAGAGATTGTATCTTTCTAATTACAGATGCTTGAGAAAAGAACAGTCTAATTGAGAATGATGATACTTGGATCATCCTTAGGAGTACAATATGCTGATGGAATAAAACAAATTACCTCAAGAAACAGGTGTTTTGAAACGATGTGAGCGTGGAATCTAGAGACATGACATAGGAATATTTGATTCCCTAGAGTCGCCCATTCAATACTCCATAAGTTCAAGTGGATAGAAGTATACTTGAGGCACACTGTTCATGATAATCTTGAATTTGTGAGGCTTCTCTCAATAGATGCTGCTACATGTATTATACCCTGAATCCATTGATCACGATATTATCAAAGAATATTTTGCATAAGCACCAAAGCTATAGAAATGCTAAGGGAAAATAACATAAATGATCTTTAAACTTTGGCCTAATGTGTAATGTGGTCCTTGAATTTTTAATTAATTCAATATAGTCCATGAATTTTTTGTACATGTTTAATATAGTTCATGGTCTATATAAAAAAGTTCAATGCTGTCCATGATCTTAAATTAATAGAAAGACTAGTTCAATAACTACAATGAATATATATCAAAAGCTCGGGAATCACATTAAATAAATTAAAATTTTAAGGATTGTATTGAATATTAGTCTAAAATTAAGGGACCATATTGAATAAATTAAAATTTTAAGAACCGCAATGTACATTGAGCCAAAAATTTAGTTAGTATTTGAGTCATCATCCCAAATGCTAAATGAACTTTCGCTTGTCTCCTTTTCATCAACTCCGGCGGTTGCTTCCCAAGATGGGTTTTGCATTTCAGATAAGATTGGGCCCATTACATATCCTTTTTGCACATTGCCCAACCTTATCTTGTTGCTCAACTTTAGGCCCGCCATTTTCTATTGCTTTTCTCACCTTTCGGGCTTTAGCTCAGTATTTCAGGATTTGGACAATAAAATTACCTTTGGTTTGACTACATATCGCCATTCCACGAATAGATTTTTTAATTTTCACTTGTTGGGATTGTTAAACGAAGAAGAAGAAGATACTTCTAACCGGAAACGGTGTACAATAATCGGTGATCGACAGCGAAGTACGGTGATTGAAGGCCAATGACCAGCAACAGACAACCAATGATGGAGTTTGAGTATTGGCAACAAGTTCGATCGCCAATGACTGACGACGGAGTCCGTCGAGGCTGGTGGCGTACGCTGGAAGTGGGCGACTAATGCAGTGCTGACTGCTGAGGGCAGTGGCGGCAATTGGTGGTGCAATTGGCTTTTTGGTAGTTCCATGGTTATAAAAAGTTGAAATGGAATCTCAATCCTAACTATAGTAAAGTAATTCGATTGCACATTATTTTAAGAAATTTTATTCCATTTGGAATCGTATGTCGTACTCGAATTTATCCCCAGACATCGTATTTACTGTGGAATTCAACTCCACGTCAAACCAAACTAAGACTTAAAATGGTTCATAATCAAAGAAAAATCTCCAAAGAGTAACATCGTAATTTCTTAATCAATCTTGATGATAGAAGATGACCGCGATCGAAAAGATTGTTGGCAATGTTCTCACCGTATGCTTATTGGAGCCAAGTTTTTGCTCACGGTATGTCTCTGAGACCATAGCTTAAAAATAGAAGTAAGATTGTCCAATTATTTCACTATATAATAACTCAATGTTGTGATATGTAACTTGTATTTTGGTTACTTTTAGAGTAAAGCTCCATATGTTTCTAGGTGTTTCGATAATTCTAATTAAGCAAGTCGAGCATAGTGATCCTTCATAATATGAGAAAACTCATCAAGGTACGTGGTGAATTGAATCCTCAATATTAGGGCACAATTCGACATGTAATTAACAATACCAAAATTTTAGAAAATTCATCCAAAAAGTCCTAAGCCTATTGCAATTTTACCAATTGAGTTCTAAATCTTTTCATTTTGCCAATTGAATCCTCAATATTTTCACGTTTTGCCAATTGAACCCATCCAGCAAACTTTAGCTAAAAATCGCTAACATGGACATTGGTCATCCTACATGAGACGGTGCTAATGTGGATAATTTTTTAATAATATGTATTATTTTAGTTTTTTTTCCTTTTCTTCTATTTTCCTTTACCGACCGAGGCTAGGCCCTCACCAGCCTAGGTGAGGGTTTGCATCGAGCAAGGGTCTCCTTTGGTTGGGTTGGGCGACGACCGCCCTTGCTCAAGCCGGCCCTCGCTTGGGCTGGTGAAGGCAACCCTTGCCAAATTGGGTGAAAGGTAGCCCTCGCCGACCTAGCAAGGGCAACAATTGATCAAAGCCAGCAAGGGCGACCCTTGCCAGAGGCCGATGGAGAGCAAAAGGGAAGAACAAATAAATAAATAAAAAAAAAAGAAGAAGAAAACAAGTTAAGGAACACAAAAAAGTAAAAAAGAAATAACACAAGTTTTGGAAAAAAAAATATTAAAACATTCTTAACTTTGTCCATGTCAGCACCGGCCATGCCACGTAAGGACGGCCAACGTCAATGTCATCGATTTCCGGCCAAAATTGGTGACATCATCTCAATTAACAAAATTTGAAAAGATTTAGGACTCAATTTAGCAAAATTAAAAATCTTTAGTACTGAATTGGTGAAATTGCAATAGATTTAGGACTTTCTAAAAAAAAAAAATTCCCCAAAATTTGATAATGAAAGTTTGTTATATCTGATTTTCACAAAATACGATAGTTGAGAAGTAGCACCATTGATATTAAGAATTCTTAACTAAAACTCGCGTAGGACGTGATTTGATAAAGTTACATTGAATGTTTAGACAAAGAGTCATGACGCTATAAGATTAACTCTTTGAATATGATCTATGATCTTGCAGGGTCACTGAATAAACAAACTGTAGTATTTATTTCCTATTAGATGAGAAAACTGATACAGATCGTACTAGCACATGGATTTCTTGATTTGAGTTGAGGTTCCTCCTCCTTTTAAGTCCAATTGGGCTTTATCAAATCCGCATAATCTTTGCCAACATGGTAGCTAGTCGATCGATTCAAGACTTAGTTTGAACGAGGGTTACACATTCGGTTTCTCCGATCAATCCTCGATTACATGAAATTTTGATTAGTCCGCAGAGGACGAACCCATCCTTAGCCATATTGCTGGTCTTGTTTTCCTGCTCGCACCGGGCGCGATGACAGCTTATCTAAAGGCCTAATTCCCTAAAACATCTCCACTTTTAGCTCGTCACAATTCTACCTTTTATCTTTAAAAAAAACTCAAATTTTAGGGCCAATTACAATTGTACTTTAAATTTTTTTTTCTCATAAAAAATCATTAACTTTGTGTCAAATTCCAATTCTACCCTAAATTTTTTTTGTCATATGAAAAATCCCAAATTTTAGGTCGTGTCCTTATTTTATCATCTAGTCCTAACTTTACCCTAAAATTTTTACTGTTTCATAAGAGATCATAAATTTTTATTTGAGTCGCAAATTTTTATTTGAGTCACAAATATACCCCCATTAACTCTTTATCCAAATTTTTCGTTGATAATCGAGAAATGAAAACCTCCCAAGCATGAGCCATTCAAGCATCTCGAGCGTGAGCTCTCCAACCACGAGACATGAAATATTTTTCAAGGACAAGAGATTGAAGATGAGCGCACAACACCTAATGTTGGAGAATTTTCATGAAATAAAATATAAAATCGAGACAAGAGTTAAAAGTTAAAAGTTTTTTGGGACATTAAAGCCTCGTCTAAATGGGCTACCGATGCTTGGTGGACGCTTTAAACTGAATATTCCTGCAGCGGATGACTCAGATCCCAACCCCTCCAAATCCTTTTTCATTTGGAAAAGACCAGTAGAATCACTGAACAAAAGAGAAAGAAAAAGAGACGAGCAAAAAGAAAAGAAAATAAAAGAAAAAAAAAACAAACAGAATCGACCCATACAGCTAATGCTCCATTAAAGCACTTAGCACTGTGAACTTGAAGAAGAGAGAGAAAGAGAAAGGGGAGGAGAGATGGGCAACGGCAGCTTTTCTTTCTACTCTCACCTGGTGCTCCTGCTGCTGCTGCTGCTCGCATCTCCGTCGCAGTCGGACCGGAGAGTCGCGCTCAGCCTCTACTACGAGGCCCTCTGCCCCTACTGCGCCAACTTCATCGTCAACTCGCTCTCCAAGGTGTTCGACACGGGCCTCATCTCCATTGTCGATCTCAGGCTCATCCCTTGGGGCAACGGCTGGATCTCGCCGGATGGCTCCCTCTCGTGCCAGGTTCCTACTTCCCCTCCCCTTTGCTTCATCCCCCTTGCTTCCTTTAACATCTCTTCTCTATTTTTCCCTTGTCTTAGTAATATTCTCAGATTTACGTGTAATGTTCACTAATCGATTGCGCATTAAACAACATGATAAGTTGATAACGCATATTGGAATTAAGATGGCGTTTATGTTTAGATGAGTTATATTTAAACACACGACAAACACTTATTTTTATGATTTGATAAATACTCGGTGTCGTAGAATTTGGGGTAGGGCTTGCTTTTATTTGCCGTGCTCAAATTACTCAGCATGATACGCTCCTTACATCTAACACTGGGTAGCAAGCAATGGCGGGTCGAGAAATCGAGGCTGGTGTGGCGAAACAAAATTTTTATGAAATTTATTTATTTATTTTTGAATAATTTGTACCTATGAGAACATGGACATGAATATCTCAATACTTAGCAACAACGGACGGTGGCTCCATAAATTTTCATATTTCATTTCACTATATAAACTTGGGTCTGTCCATAATTTCCATAAATTCGACTTTATTCTTTTTTTTTATTCTCTTTTTTTGGGGACCTAGCATAAAGGTATTGAATAAAGTTGGTGCCGTTGGGCCAGAGTAATAAATGGGGTTACGGGTTCTGCCCCCACGCTCCGGTGCACAATGCACATGATGATTGCTTCCAATCTTCGGTGGTAATTAAAAAGAAAGGAATTATTTAGTGAAATTTAGTGACATTGAAATTTGGATTGTCAGACTTAGTAAGATACACGTGATACTCACGTGCAACTTGTTATTGTTAATACTGCAGATTTCATTTTAGTACATACTAAAAGAAATGCTACTTATTTACTTTAGGAATAACAACACAAATGATTCATAAACGTTGGCCCAATGTATAATGTGGTCATTAAACTTTTAATTTGTTCAATATGATACTTGTGATTTAGACCACTGTAATCCATGACCTTTCACTTTGTTCATTGCGATTCATGAACTTTTGGAACATATTCAATTTAGTCATATGTTCAATATCGCGCTTTAATTAGTTCAAGTTTAGGGACAACACTGAACATTTTCTTGTTGTTCAAGGATAAAATTTAAACATGCACCAAAAAGTCTAGGAGCCACAATAAATAAATCAAAAGTTCAGGGGCCACTTTGCATAATGAGCTATAGTTCGGAGATCGTATTGAACAAATTATGAGTTCATGGACTACATTGTTCATAGGGCTAAATGTCAAAGATCATTTGTGTCATTTTTCATTTATTTTAACCATTCTAACATAGTAAGCGTCCAATGGAGAATACAGGAAGAATTTATTTACCAAGAAAAATTAATAGCCCTCGTCAACTTCACTAGAAAATGAAAATGCTGATATTTCTCTTAATTCTTGTGTAATCTTTGCCCGCCAATTTTTTTTTCTCAATCTGAATATTGTGCAAAATTTGCAGCATGGACCAGATGAATGCCTACTAAATGCCATTGAAGCCTGTGCCATCACCATCTATCCGGATGTGGTAAACCCTCTTTTTCCCTCTAAAGCAAGACTTGCTTTTATGTACTGAAGTGTAGAACTTCATTAATATACTGGCATATGCACCATTATTTATAAATAAGTACTATCTATTTACAAATGAATCTAAAACAATTATCACGCCAAGATGCAAAAACGAAAAGTTTACATGTCTATTTATCACTCATCAGACCATATTACCTTTAGTATCTCGCTCTATTATATTGTGAAGCTATAGTTAGACAGTGGACGCCTTTAAAAATGCTAGGAATCGAGTAATTTGATGTGTAAAATTTAGTATATCCCAGCTCAATAGAATCAGTGGACTCAGTGACGAATCAAATCAATGATCCGTCAATTTGCACACTAGATTTATGGATTTGAGTTTGATTTTGAGTCGAATCAAATCAAATCTCTACTGTGACATGATGTGTATAAATGAAAAGAATAGCACAATGTAGGCATTATAATACATATTTATCCTTTTGGTCTTATTTTGTATGACATATTGACTTTCACACTCTTTGTAGACCCGGCATTTCAGATTCATCAATTGCGTGGAGCAAATTGACCCTGCAGGGCAGGCACGGCGAGTGGTCCAAGTGCTTGGGCACGACTGGCCTCGGCAATGCTCCGGTCGATTGTTATAACAGAGGCTATGGAAATAAGGTGATTTTTGCCTGTTCTAATTATAATTCATCCAAAACTTCTCCATTTTGATCCAGCAAAAAAAAAAATTTAACAAAAAATATCTAAAAATTTGCTCTTCGGGGACAGCTTGAGCGGAGGAATGCCCAGGAAACCGCTCGTCTCAATCCGCCACACAAATTTGTCCCGTGGGTGCTCGTTAACAATCGACCACTCCAGGAGGTTAGTTAACACATCTCTATCTGATTACACGATTTACAATCAATGCAATGACGAGTTAAATTGTAATTTAGTCGTCGTCGCTGCTTTCTTCAAGGGACTTAGGTTATTTCTCTGTCTGTCTCAGGAGTTCCCAAATTTCGTGAGCTATGTATGCAAGGCCTACAGAGGAGCCCACGTGCCGGCAGCATGCAAGTCGATTCCGGCAACCGTTGTTTCCTCTGGCGAGGAGATTAGGTCCAGTTCGGTTTGCTATGCAAGCCAAGCACGAAACGTTACTCCTGGGCTCCAATAACAAAATGGTATTAAATTTACCAAAATGCAAAAGAAAAGCAAAAAGAAGAAGAAGATGGTATTAATGTTTATTTATCTCTCTAAGGAGTGATTACAGCTAGTTTGTCGTGCAATAGAATGGTGATGTAGACACGATTGATTTGCATCTAATAATATATGATGCTGCTAAAGTCAGCTTTGGTTTGGTTTTTTTTTTTTTTTTTGGCTCTCCTTTTAAATCCACCTCTATAGCTTGAATTGTCAAAATCGTCTCATAATATAAAAGCTACTTACTACTTGTCCAAATTTTAAAAAATTTACATCAACCACTCATGTCCTGCCACCTAAGCGAAAAGCAAAAACATAAATCTCTCTTCTTTGAAGCTTGTATAGACAGAGACGATGCTCGTAGAACTCTATAATAACATAATTATAAAGGCCTAGATAACAAAATGTGATGATTTATAATTATTGTAATGTTAATGTGGAAATTGGCAGGATCTTCTACCTAAATGAACATGAAATCACTAGAGAAATAAATGATGACTAATAAAAACACTAGAGATTTATATGGTTGGATCTAAGTGTTGGTACCTACTCAAGGGAGAGCTAGTAGCAAATGATTAATTATGAGTGGAGAATCAGAGTTATAATCGCTTATATGCTCGAGTGTTTCTAAAACTTATATTAAACTTAAACCCACAATGTTTATAAATAAAAAACTTAATTTGAAAGTAAAATTAACAGCATAAAATCATAAGGTGTTCATGCCCAAAGTAAAAGCTCTACGCACGACTTCTTTAGGAAACTTCTCGTACAACTTCTCTTCGGCGACTAAAACAAAGAGTAAAAGCGCCCTTTTATTTGTTCGGCTTAAATAACAAGGGCGTCCACTGTACGACTTGTTAAGAAAGTCCAAATCTTGATTAACCTGTCAAACTTGAATGAAAGAAACCAACACAAATTTTGTGCTCCTTTGTTTCATTGATTTGACTGTATAGAAGCTGCCTTTCTTGATAATCTTTATGCGGTGAAACTATGATAGTTATCCAACCAGATAATAACAAAATATAAATATATGTGTATATATTTATATGCCCTTTAAGAGATTCTTTAGATATCTTTCTTATGGTAGCAATTCGCTTTATATCCTCAAACCGGATTGAATTTTGTAAACAGCTCAAATTTGAGACATCATTTAATAATTGTCCAATTTATCTAGACATTTGAAGTCAAATCATAGTGCTCATCATCCATGCTTATCTCCCAATGCATTCACACGTTCACACTCTACAAACGCGTATTGTGGTCAAGCAAAGCTTGAACTTCGCGAAAGAAACGGGCTTAGTGATCATATCTACAAGGTTTTCCATTGTCGTGATCTTGTTTACTACAAGCTTACTCTTCTCTAAGACTTTTCGGATAAAATGTTACCTAATATAGATATACTTCGTTCACATAATAAATTGGATTATAGGCCGGATATATCATACCTTGGTTACCATAGAGCATATTAATGCTTTTCTGCTCCAACCCAAAGTCCAAGAGCGAACCACGTAATCATATTTCTGCCTCCTTCATTTAAAAGTTAGTGTCATGCACTCTAGCTCGATCAAAGTGATCATGTAATGACGCTTTCCAACTCACTATAGCATCTTGCGATGTAAATATGTACACTACTAAAGACTTGCATTCATCCAAGTCATTGGTGTGATCCGGATCCACACACCTCGTGGTTCACTACCATTGTGGTTGTTTTGGTATTCTATATGAACATCTGTTTCCCTTTTCAATATTGGAGACTCCATTTCATAGCTTCTCAACGAGCTTTACCACTATACTTCATGTAATAGCTATCTACACTTGGTGCTTGTGAAATATTAGACTTCATGCACGCCATGGCATATATAATACTACCAACTGTACTAGAATAAGAAACACATGACATATGATCTTCCACCTCCTCAATTTGGGATGATAAATTATCAGAAAGTTTAAAGTGTTTCACTAAATGTGTACTTTTGTTGTCAGCATATTCAAACATATTACAATCTTCTCAATATATTTCTTGTAGATAAATGTAAAACTCATGTAGTTTTAGCACGCAAAATCTCCACACCAAATATATCCTTTGCGATCACCTAAATTTTTCATCTCAAACTAAATACTCAATTGTCTCTCCAGGACATCAATATCAGATATATTCTTAGTTGCTATTAGTATGTCATGAACATATAGTAATAGATAAATCATAGACCCATCCTCTAATTTCCTAAAGTGAACACAACTAGACTTTTCGAATAGTCCCGACGAAACATTAAAGCATCAAAACACTTATATCACAATTTAGGAAACTGTTTCAGCCCATACAAAGATTTCTTTAATAAACAACCATGATCTTCCTTACTCAAAATAAGAAAGTCCCTCCGGTTGCCCTAGTTATATTAGATCCTCCAACTCATTATGAAGAAATGATGTTTTTACATCTAATTGCTCCAACTCAAGATCATATGCAACAACTAAGACAAGTGATATATGAATAGAAGTATATCTTAACACATAAGAGAATACCTCGTTGTTGTCAATGCCCTCTAGCTATGTGTACCCCTTCGTGATAAGTTTGGCCTTATACCCCGCTACCTCGACACCAAAAATGCCATGTTTCCATTTATAGACCCACTTACTTTGAACAATCTTCTGGCTTTTGGGTACTTTGAGTAGCTCCCATATTTGATATTGATGGGGTGATTTCATCTCTTCATTCATAGCCCTTGTCTACTATAACGCCTCAAAACAAGCCATCGCCTCAGAGTAAAATGATGGCTTATTTGTCTCTACCTTATTACCTACAATAAATGCATAAGCAATATATGCATAACCAAAATGTATCAATGGTTTAATTTGCCTTCTTTATCTACTCATAGTTATGGTGTCTACTATTTGCTAGTTGTTTTTAATTTTTATTTTTAGGTAAAGTGCTGGTTGTTCGGTATCACCGATTTCAAGAACGACCTTATCTACAATCCTCAACATTTATTATATATGGGGTCTTTGAAGTCTCCATGTGAAGTTTCACCTCACTACTAACACCATGAATTGTATACTCTGACGGTTGTGTCTCAAGGCTTCTTTGTTGAAGCATAATAGTCTCATCGGAGATCATGTCTCTGCTAATTAGAATATCATGTAATTTGAATCGGTGCCCCATAGCCGTAGCCTTGTCAACCCATGTGTATAACCCAAAAATATGCACTTATTTACCCTTGGCTCAAGTTTACCATCACATGCATGAATGTACATAAGACATCCAAATACTCATAATCTAGAGTAATCAATAGGTTTTCCCAACCATACTTCCTTAGGAGTCTTCCACTTTATAGCAGATGATGGAGATCAATTAACTAGATAACATAACATGCTTACTAACAAGGCCCAAGATTCCTTGCCTCGTCTTGCATGCAAAAACATGCATAGAGCTAGCTCTAGAAAAGTTATGTTCTTCCGTTTTGTTATGCCTTTTGTGGTGTCCCGGATATGCTGTGCAATATCTCACAATCCCTTCTTTCTCACATAATTTGCTAAAAATCTTTACCCCAGATTTCCATGTCATTATTAGTCCTCAAGCACTTGATTTATTTATCTGACTATTTCTCAATCGGTGACTTAAATTTCTTAAATTGATCAAACACTTTAAATTTGTGTTTAAGAAAGTATACCTACACCTTCTTTAAATAGTTGTTGATAAATGTCAGTATAAATCGGGCCCATCATTTTGAAGGAACTGGAAATGTTTGAATGAATGTATTCAATTGGCTACTTGGTCGAATGAATAGTTGTAGTAAACTTAATCCGGCGCTTCTTTCGCAATATGCGGTGCTTACACAAGCCCAGATTCTTTGTATTCTAACACTTCAACAACCCCCTCTTACTCAGCATCATCATACCTACCTCGATTATGTGCCCTAACTGCATATGCTATAATTGAGTCAAATTGGAGTTTGACACACCTAATGAAACCGCAACAACTATTATCACGATCTCTCCGAGTAAATGATTGAGAGTATTCACTTTCTTCTATTTCATCACTATCATCGCACCTCGAGAGATCATCATCGCTTCTTCTTTGGTGGTGTACTTCCACCCAATGTTAGCAAGTATCCTTAGAGAAATAAGATTTTTCTTGAGCTCCAATACATGCCATAGGTTTGTTAGTGTGTGCGCTACCCCATCGTACATCCAAATCCAAACCTTATCTATACCTATAACCTTATAGACTGCATAATTCTCCATCAAAATTCAACCATCACCCATAATCCAATAAGTAGCAAACTAATTCCTATAAGGCGTCAAATGATAAGAGCACCTCGAATCTAGTACTCATTCGCCTCCTAACGAATCGGTAGTTACACACAAGATGACCTTTGCAACATTAGTGCTCTCACTAGCAACTTTTGCTAGCTTCGGACAATCTCTCCTTATATGCCTCTTCTCATGACATTCAAAACACTTCACTAGTTGCTTGGACTTTTTATGGCGTGACTTCAACATGCTTTTATGCTTCTTGCTACTGGCCCTTGATGTTGGTCTCTATCTTGAATCACTAGTCCACGCACTAAATCTTGCGCTAGACAATCATCTTGTAATTTTCTCTACGACTCCTCATCGAACAAGGTTGATTATACGTCTTCCGAGGTAATTGCGGTATGCCCCTTGTAGTAGTAAATTAGTGAAGTGCTCATATAACTTTGGTAAAGAAGTTAACAAAATCATGCCATGTTATTCATCATCTAAGATCTTACCAACATTCGTTAAATCCATCATGAGTTTATTAAACTCATCTAGGTGGAATCTGATAGATACACCTTTAGTGTATCTAAATTGAAACATCCTCTTTAACACATATTAGTGATTATTTGAACACTTAATTACATATAGTTATTGAAGTTTTACCCACAAAGCTGCAGCATTTCTCCTTGACCACCTCCATTAACACATCATCCAATAGATTCAACTTGATACTCTTTGCTTTCTCCAATAACTCTACCTTATCAACATCTTTCATCGAAATCGACGACTAGTATTTGTCATCCAATGCCTTGGCCAAACCTTGGGTTGTCAATAGCACCCATATTTTAACACTCCACAACCCAAAATTGTTCCTCCCGTTAAACTTCTCAATTTCTATTTTTGCTCTAGAGGTAATTACAATGACAAAATTTTCAAATAATAATCAGATAGGCAAAAGCTCCAAATAAAAATCTAGAAAATCTAGTCCTTGTGCATTGGTACCAATTGTAGTATGACTAATGCGGAAATTGACGAGCAATAAATCAAAAATAAAAAAAGGAAAAGACAAAACAGTGGAAGGACTCAAGGCGAAAAATCCACTTAATAGATAATCAAAGTTAAATGCAGGATGTTTCCATATTAGATTAAATCAAACCACGTGTTTACAAAAAACAACTCAATTGGATGTAAAAACACATAATCACAATGTGAACCTAAACAAAAAACAACCAGACCCAAGAACCGTCACGACCGGCACAAAGCAAGGAAACACTTATTTGCGGCTAAATAACAAGGACGTCACGACGACTGTAAGAAAGTCAAATCACAACCGTCAAATTGGTTAAAAGAAACCATCACAAATCGTATCCCTTTTCCTTTTATTAGACCTACGAAGCCCCCGATAATCTTGTGCGTCAAACTAAGAGTCTGAAATCCTTATGGTAACAAACGATTTATCTCCTCAAACGGGTGAGTGGAAATGGTTAAAACTCGAAAGTAATTTAACGATAACCGAACGAGAAATGATAAAACATCGTGGTAAGTATCACGAGCACGGGTTTGAATGAAGACTATTTGTATAGTTACTGGCTCTGTATAGGCCCCATTCAAGAACAGTCCTCAGCATCTTCTTCATCTTTACCAGTTATTGCAATTTACCAGTACATGCTCGGACTAATAATCATTGATTACAATTCAAACACAGACAAAGTACTGGCTTAAAAAAATGTTTAAATCATTGATTATCCGGCCGGGAGACCTTTACAACGAATTCGTAACTACCAAATTAAATTATTCTCTTGTCTACAACATGTCGCAATTTCTCTATGAACATGCTTAGTAAGAAAACCACCATCTCTGGGCGTATCCAGGTAGAAAATCGACCAATCATGCCTTCCATCCAGGACCACGTTCTCTGTTCTCCATGCTTCACCTCAAAGATTCTTCCCCAGCATTTCCTGGGCCCACAAGACTCCCCCACCGCACCCGGCCAAGCCCGCGTGACCAAGTGTTGTGCCGTTCGCCCCATTTGTCGAGCCACCAAAGAGACGGGATGGATGGCCAAAAAATCCATCGCAATCTACAAAAGAGGGAAAACGAGCATGACCTAAGATGAGGACATCGCCAACAAAGATCAAAAACAAAAGCATCGAACTATCAAATCCGTTGCAAAGTTAGATCCGGACAGCCGAATCGATCAGCGCGATCAGCCAAAAATGCCTTGGCCACTCTAAAGAAATCATCGCCTCAGTAAGTAGTCCTTCCCATGTGGGCAATCCACCAGCAATGAAACCATCCACCCGCTCCCCATTCCTCTTCTAAGCTCACACTAGATTTGCAATGCCAGCACAACCCAATTCACGCGAAGATTGCGCAGAAGCCGCCTCTTACGTCGAACATCCAATTCAATGAGAATCAGACCACAATCCCAAGTCAGCATGAGTTTCAATGTTTATTCATTGGCGCAATGGCCTCAATACCGGCGGCCGTGAAACCCCACATCGAAATCAACAATAGGATGCCGTCCATTGGGCATAGCCTCGAAAGGCTGAGCCGCCCGAATGAGCGAACCCCCAGAAAACGCCGGAATATGTGAGGAAAGCGCCCAAGTTCTTGCACAATCGCGTCCAAGTACCGCCCGTCCCGGAGTTGGCACAAATAGAGGCATGCCCCAGCACCGCCCAGAGGGCATTTCGGCGAGCGCCAGATGACCCAAGCCCTTCCATATCCCCAGCCGCCAAGGCCTCGGGCGGTCCCGGAGGCCAAGCAAGTGTCAATCCATTCTTGGCGGGCAAGGTCCAGGGCAACCACCACGCAGACACACCCACAGAATAGACCTTCCACTCAACAGGACAAAGTGCTTGGGCCACGCCGTCGCGCTGTGCGCAAACCCCATCACTAATCCCGAATAACACAAGTGTTCTCAGGTTTATCACCATTCAAGAAGGCCCCAATCCTCAAACCGATTCGTACCGACCCAACGATGCATCGAAAGCAGTAGGCAAGCCAAACTGGGCAATGAACGGAATGGCGAAGGTACAACCAAATTTACCAGCATGAAACAAAATGAGCATAGTTTCCAAGTGGATGGATCGTAGTCGGAGAGAGAAGGCCAAAATGGGAGGAACTGGACGCACATCATCTTTCAGGAAGGCCTAACTTTTCAGGTAAGTGATCAGACGAAAGATGAGGACTATTTACAAAGATCTATGATTAACAATAAGAAAAAAAACAAATAAAAAAAACCAACCAATCATTCCAGTCAGAATCCACTCATCTTCATCTTCATCTTGGCAGAGTTCGGTTCCAACAAAATTCCTCATGCAAATATTCATCTTCGCTTGGCAGATTCTGAGAGGCTGCAAGGTTGCGTCCGACGTAGTTTTCATGAATGATCGATGTAATATTATATTTAAGCCTGTTGTTTTCAGTGTCGCTAGCATACCTGGAAGGATGACCAGTCTCATAAAACAGCTCTTGTCCTGAAAATTGAGGGAGAAAGTAAGAGCAAAGACAGCAGCGGTCAACACCGTTAGGGTATGTTTACGGTCAGTCAACGTGTTTTTGGAAGTAAATTATGTGGAAAATTCAACGATAAATTGACTCTAGGTGAAACTTCTAAAAAATTGAAAACCAATCTCGCCTTTGATTGGACCAAAAAAAAAAAAAATCTCGCCTTTGATTAGTCTTAGCTGGGTTTGGTATCATGACACCAATACCGCCAAGCCCAAAGGACACCATTCGGGGTCCAAAACGCGAGTCGCAATTTAGTCGGCGACGCTTCTATTGTATATTTTAACAAGATGGGCTTTCTTTTACCATGCTAGTATATTTCTAAAAAAGTTCAAAGGTAACACCGTTAATTTGAAGTCTTGTTGGTAACTTAATTTGCCCAAAACTTTGTTGTGATGACTTACACTTTTTTAATTTTTTTGTGGAGTTATGAACTTTTTCCGACAATTTGCAAAATATTGCTATTTTCGTTTCTTTTACCATTTTTTATTTATCTTTCTTAAGAACACTTTATACTTATCAACTCTCATGTAAATAAATTAGTTTTTATTTAGTGACATACAAACTTTTTTTTTTTTTTATGAAATTGTCTATAAGTTGTGATTTATCAATTCTCATTCGAATTAATTACTAACTCTTATCTATTTTTTAAATTGATCAATTTTTGTTATCTTTTACCAATTTTTATTTATTTTTTTAGAAAAAGCATTAAGGTGATAAACTCGTATATGAATTTACCAACCTTTGCTTGTGTGACTTACCATTGTTCTCCGAATAGGTTACCAATTAGTTTTGATTTAAAATTTTACATCCAAGTTGCTTATCAACATTTATTTAGTTTATCAAAAAATTACCAACTTCACAATTGATTTACCAACTTTTATTTGATTTGTTTAACACTCCATTAATTTACTAACTTATTTTTACAAATTTTTGACCTTATTTAGAGTGATTACCAACTTTTTTGGGATTAAACTACCAACTTGTTTTGCATTTCTAACTCTTAATTGAGTCGTTTATAAGAGTTTATTTTTTATTTTTTGCCAAAAATGGTGCACATGTAAGAGTAGGGTTAATTGTCCAAAAATTCCTAAATTTATTATATAATAATTAATTCAATCCTAAACCTTTTAATTATGCCAATTTAGCCTTAATCATTTTGACGATTTGCCAATGTAGTTAGTCCAGCCAATTTTGGTCGACCCAATGATGTGGATGCCGGCCATCTTATGTGCCACAATCACCACTGATGTGAATAATTTTTGCAAGTTTTTGAAAAAAATGTGAATTTTTTATTTCTTTTCCTTCTTTTTTTTCTTCTGTTCTTTTTCCCGAAAGGACCGATAGGGGTTGTCGAGGCCCAGGTGATGCCCTTGCCGGCCACTAGGTGAGGGTTGCGATGGACACAAAGTCCTTTGCCCGCAACCATCGAGGTTTATTGACCATCTCTGAAGCCTCATCAAGCCTAGAGAAGAAGAATAGTTAAAAAGAAAAAAGAAAATATAAAAAGGAAGAAAAATAGAAAATTGTGAAAATTCAGAATACTTTTTTATAAAATTGCAAGAATTTTTCATGTTAACATTGGTCATGCCATTTAGAATGGCTAGCATTCACATTATCAATTTCCAATCAAAATTAGCTAGAATTACTAAATTGGTAAACTGTCAAAAGATAAAAGAATAAATTGGCCAAATTGACAAGTTTATGATTGAATTGACTCACATACAATAAGTTAGGACTTTTTCATAAATTTTCTCTACAAGAGTTAATTAAGGCAAAAATTAGTTGATACTTTAATTTGACAAAATTCAGTAAGTCACTTTTATTTGGGTTAGCAAATTTATGTAAAATTTTTTTTTTTTTCTATTTTTTACTATACAAGCCAATTTCCTTTTTCACACTTGCCCACCCCACTACTTCCAAAGGTGGGGATTCGAATCCCCCACCTCACTCTTTCCAAATGAGAAGATGGCCACTCGGGCAATTCTCCTGTGGTTATTTATGTAAAAGTTAATAAATTCGAAGGGTTAGTAAGTTTTGCAAATAAATATCCCTAAGTTGGAAAAAGATGGTAAGTTGCAAACTACTGAAAAAAGTTGGCAAATTCATAAAATATTAATAAGTCACTCGCAACTTACTTGGATTAGTAAGTTACACGTCATTTTCTACCCACTTCTTTGACCGCAGGATTGACCATATATTTGCCGCGGCATTTAGGGGTAACCAAAAAAGCAGCACATCTTAGAATGCCTCATTTGTGAAAAAACTAAGCATAGAGAAAAGAATATCAAATATGTTCGGAAAAATGTTCTGGCTGTTTTTCATGGAAAATTTATTGGTATTTTGTATTCAGATTTTTGGGATTAGTAGGTAAACGCTCTTCTTGTATATGTGACAGAATCAGCGGAGATGTCAATCAATTAAGAAGCCATTGAATCCCCTAATCCAAATGATAAATTTTATTCAAAACACAATACAAATAAATATGAATCGCGTGAGAAATATAATTAAAGAAAAACAGTATTACCTGAAAAAAAATCACTTGAGAATGAATTTCAATTCGCTATTGTCTTTGGTGGTTAAACAACAATTTCAATTCAAATGATTAATATAAGGTTTTGATTAGTATATGAACTTTGGAACTAAAATTTTGGAATTATGGTACATGCATACTTATGACATAAAAACACCTTCGAACACAAATTCCTCCCGGTTGTCCCCAGTTGATAGAAGACTGTCCAAGAATGCAATCGAAGAGAACAGTCAATGCCTCATCACCACGAATCGCTTGCTGACGTGAAGACTCTTTTGACTTCTTGCTTCGTTTGTAGGCCATGCACAAGAATCTTCGTGTAGATGGTCCAAATGTCTACTCCAATATTAAAGGGGTAAATTAAGTTGGCAGATAAATATGGAAAGTTTTATAGAGCAAGTGGTAATTAATTGAGAAAGTTGAAAGGTGACTGGGGTTTTCCATCTTTCCAAGAGGATATTGCTGCCATGTAGAGAAACCAAACCATGACAAAGACCTAATCCCACAATTTTGAGGGTTGAGGACTCTTTTGGCTTCTAATCTTCGTTGGTAGTAGGCCAAGAAATGGGGAATTTGCATGTTTTTGCCCACAATACTTTGTGTTTCTTGTTGGACACTTGTTCTTAACTCATACTCATGATTCGTATAATAAATATATACATAACATGTACATTTGTGGGATGTTAGACAAAGACCCGCATCAATGAATTAATACGATTTAGAGTTGTCAAAAAACCAATTTAAATTTTTAGATGAACGTGGCTCCAACTAGATATTCTAAAGGTTTCAACCTTTGGGCTTTCTCGATGTTATCATCAAGTTTCCATTTGTTTAGTGGAAAATAAATGATTTAGAAAATATTTTCTTGAAAATAATTACTTGCATCACTTGAAATAATTAGTTGATAAAAAAATATTTTCATTATCAATGATATTTTATGTATGAACATTTTCATAAATGATAAAAATATTTTCTATCCATTTATTTTTGTAAGCAATACAAACTATCAATTTTAAGAAAGTATTTTTTAAATTATTTATTTTTTGTGAAACAAACACACTTTGAATATATCAAACTTCTATTGCACGTTCGAACATATCGCAGCTTTGCATTTATCACATGGTTGGGTTGAAAGCACAAAATGCATAATGCTATTTTTGACCCCGAAGAGCTATTCGGCCCCTTCATGTCAACCCTCTCATCTTGCGGAGTTTTGAGAGGCCAAGTTAGGGTAAAGGCCCAATGTTCAAATAGATCATGTCCTTTAGCTGAATGCAATAATGTTTAAGCCACGATGCAAACGTGATCATGTCATGCTACAGAAAATCAGGCACTTCCAAGAGTACCCTTTATTTGAAGCTACGGAATGTTTGATTCTAATTTATTCAAAGAGACATGTGGAATTAAATGTCCGATGAAGTAGGAATTATTATCCTTCTTTGGATGCTGTCCAATAATTAGGAAAAAATTTTAAATAAGGGCCCCAAGTGTTACTATTTTCTCAAATAAGGGCCTAAAATAGTCATTATTTCAAATAAAGGCATAAAGTACCCTCATTGTCTCAAATAGGGGCTTGAAGTAGCCATGCTTGTTTCAAATAAAGGCCTAACCTCCCCGGCCTGCCGGCCGGCTAAATATTCCGACCTATCGGAGGCATTTTTGTCATATATAATTTTAACCTAATTTTTAGTTAAATTAAATTAAAATTTATAAAAAAAATAATAAAAAAAAAGAAAACACAAATGGGAGGGGGCCACAGCCCTCCCACATGTGTGGCCGCCACCCCAACGCCGGTGGGGCGGCGGCGATGGCAAATGGGTTGCAAGGGAGGGCCAATGGCAAGTAAGGTCGCTAGCTCCAGCAACACCACTTGGCATCGCAATTGCCCTACCGACTTTGGGGCGGCACCCACAAGCGGGAGTAGGGGGCAACGATGGGCCGGCAACCCTCGACCAAAGGCGAGGGCCAATAGTTTTTCGGCAACTATTGCTGACCGGCCTAGGGCCACAACCCCCCAGGGCCACGAGGGCGACCCTCACCCAAGTTCGGGAGAGGGGTCGGGACCCTCCGGTTTTGGCGAGGGCCAATAGGCCCTCACCTTTGGTTGGGGGGGTTGTCGGCCTTCACCAAGGCTCCAACCCCAACCCCTAGCCACCGCCCCATCGACATTTGGGGGGCAACCATAGGCAGGCTGTGTTTCATTTTTTCTTCATTGTTTAGTTTTTTATATTTTTGAAAAAATTGAAAAAAGGACAAAACAAATAACAAAATACCAAATGTCCAAAATGACCCTACTAACTAATGAGTCAAGCCCTTTTTTTAGATTGATAAGGGCCTTAAGGCCACTTTAGGCTCTTATTTGAAATATTGTCCACTTCATGCTCTTATTTGAGATAATGAAGCCACTTTAGGCCCTTATTTGAAAATAAAGACATTTCGAGCCCTTTTTTGAAATTTTCCATAATAATTATCTTGTACTCCTCTCGCTTTCAAACTTCCCATTATTTGTGTGGTTTCATCAACAAGACGTAGTCCGCTGTATGATTTGTTAAGAAAGTCCAAATCTTGATCAACCGGTCAAATTTGGATAAAAGAAACCATCACATATCTAGTGCCCCTTTGTTTCTTTTTTTTTTTTTTACCATACATAAAGCCCCTTTCTTGATAATCTTTGTGCGGTCAAACCAGGATAGCTATCCAACCAAATCAAAACAAATCTTAACATATATATCCATATGCCCTTCAATAAATTCTTTTGGATATTTTTCTTACGGTAGCAAGTCGATTTCTATCTCTCACTGAGTCAAGGCTTCTCTGGGTTAAGCTTCGACACATAAACGCCGCTTTTTACAAGCTAGAGGCACAGCTAGAAAAACACTAAGTCCAATAATAACGGGTAGGAGCAGAGAAGAAAAAAAAACGCGAAGTGAAGCAAAAACCCTAAATTACTAAACGTTAGGTTATGTATTTCACGAGTACGGATTGTTTTGAGATGAAGACTGTATTTGGTTGAAGAGAAAATTACTCGTGGCTATGTTTTTCACGAGTACGAATTGTTTTGAGATGAACACTGTATTTGGTTAACAGTTACCGGCTTGTTCTTGGAATCAGTCCCTCTCATTTCAGATGAACATGTCTCTTCAGCATCTTCTTTTCTCATTCACATACCAGTTTTTTGTCTAGTTTGCTCTCAAGTACATGGTCAGACTAATTAATCATTGAGATTACAATTCAAAGATAGACAAAGCACTAGTTTAAAAAAATGCCGAAATCATTCGATTGTCCGTCCAGGCGATCTTTACAACGAATTCCCTAACTACCAATTTCAATTAATTTCCTTTTGTCTATAAACATCTTGCTGCAATTTGCTTCTATGAGCACGCTTTGGGAGGAAAACTTGTCTACCGTCTCTTGGGTCTGTATTCCCAGGTAGAAAATCTGACCATTTCATGTCCTTTCCATTCCAGGACCATCTGATTCTCTTGTTCTCCAAGCCTCACCTCATAAGATGTCTTCCCTCTCAGCATTTCCTGGGCTTCCGCAACACTCGCTCTGCCTACTGGCAACCGGTCTAGGCCTTGCGCGACCGGGGCATTTGTGACGTTTCTTGTTTCGCCCCATCTATCGAGCCACGAAAGAGACGAGATGAATGGCGCAATGAAGAGAGTCTCCATGGCAATTCGTGACTCCAAAAGCTGAGGAGGAAAATCTGACTGCATCGACTCTAAGATTGAGTGACATCGCCCCAATGAATGGTCAAAAAACTCCCCGAAGGTCGAGCAGTTGTTGAGCTTCTCGAATCCGTTTCCATCGCTGAAAGTTATGATCCCTGCGGGACGACCGAACCGATCAGCACCATGGGCCAAATATTCCTTGGCCACTCTGAAGAAATCATTCACTCTTCTACTTGTAGTAGTCCTTCCCATGTGAGGCAATCCCAACATGCAATTGAAGACCATCCACTCTTTGCTAGTGTCTCCTTCATTCCTCTTCCTAAGCTCGTTCACTAGATTTGCATTGTTCATGCTATCAACCTCCAATTTCACGCCGAATGATCGAGCGTGATCGAGAAGCCGCTTCTTTGTATCGTCGACATTCCAGTTCAATTGAGCATCATGGCCACAATCTTCTTCACAAGTCAACAATGTGAGCTTCAACATTTTGTTCCTCCAGGCAACGGCCTCGATTACCGGCGGCCATTGGATACCTTCTCCCATGTCGAAATCCACGACATGGATTGTCTCTGCCTCCTTAGGCATCGCCTTGAGTAAGGCTGAGTTCGCCGCGAAGTGAGCGAACCTCCCGTAGGGAAACGCCTGGTAAAATGCGAGGAAAGATGCCTCAAGGTTCTTGCACAACTCGCGTCTCAAGTGACTGCTCCGGTCCTCATGAGTTTGGCACAAATAGAAGGCAAGCCGCTCCAGCACCTCACCCAGAGGGCTCGATTTCTCGGCTATGCGCCTCGAGATGACCTCCATGAGTTCCTTTTGCTCATTATCCCCAGCCTGGCCATAGGCCTCGAGCAGGTGCTGGAGGCCGAGCAAGTTGTCAATTTCCATTTCTTCGGTGGGCAAGGTCCAGGGCAACCACCTTGCTGCAGACACGCCCACCGAATTAGACTCTTCCGACTTCGACATGGACAAAGTGCTTGGGCTCCATGTCTCGGTCGTCATCTGTTGCAAAGCGAAACTCCCATCACTCATCTCCGAATAATCACAAGTGTTCTCAGGTTCATCACCGTTCAAGAAGGCCTCCAATCCTTCGAAATCCATGGCGAAATCCTCGAGTTCATACCCGATTCCCAACGATGCATCAAAAGCAGTAGGCATGCCGAATTGGGCGACCGGATTGCCAGTCGTGTCGCTAATCGGCGAAGGTATCACACCATATTCACCAACATGGAACTCAAAATTGGAGTTGTAGTTTCCAAGTGGATCGATCGTTGAATCAGTGAGATCATGATAGGGCCAGGAAATGGGAGGGAACTCGGACTGCATCATCATCATCTTTCAGGAAGGTCTTACCTTGTTTTAGGTGAAGAGATGGAGATCTGGTTGAAGTTGATTAGATGATAAAGATGAGGACGATTTATATAAGGTCTATGATTAAGCAATTGAAGAGAAAGAGACAAAATATAAAATAAAACCAACCAATCATTCTCAGTCTTTCATGAATTTTCTATCAGAGTTTGGTTCCAACAAAGTTCCTCATACAAATCTTCATCTTCGCTTGGCAGATTCTGAGAGGTTGCGAGGTCGCGTCCGATGTAGTTTTCACGAATGATCGATGTAATATTATATTTAAGCCTGTTGTTTTCAGTGTCGCCAGCATAGCATACTTGGAAGGATGACGAGTCTTATAAAACAGGTCTTGTCCAGAAAATTACGCGAGAAAATGAGAGCAAATACAGCAGCGGTCAACACCGTCAGGGAATGTTTACGTGTTTTGGAAGTAAATATATGTGGGAAATTCAACAATAAGTTGACTCGTGGTGAAACTTCAAAAGAGTTCAAAACTAATCTCGTCCTTGATTAGTCTAAGCTGGGTTTGGTATCGTAGCACCAATATCGCCAAGCACAAAGGACACTATTCAGGTCCAAAACACGAGTCGCAATTTGGTCGACGACGCTTCTATTGTTTCGTTTAAAAATATATCTAAAAAAGTTTGTAGGTCTTAAAACACAAGTGATTAGAAGTATTTTCGGTGACTTAATTTCCCGAAAACTTTGTAGCGATAACTTACAAATATTTTTGTGAAGTTACCAACTTTGTCCGACAATTTGCAAATTAGCGGTATTTTCGTTTCTTTCACCATTGTTTATTTATCTTTCTTACAAACACTTTATACTTACCAACTCTCTTGTAAATAAAATTAGTTTTTATTTGGTCACACACCGACTCTTTCCCGCTTAAATTGTCAATACATTTTGAATTACCAATTCTTATTTGAATCAATTTCTAACTCTTATCTATTTTTTTAACTAATAAACTTTTGTTACCTTTTATCAACTTTTATTTATTTTTCTTACAAGAGGTCATAAACTCATATATGAATTTACCGACCTTTGCTTGTGTGACTGACCATCATTCTCCGAATAGGTTACCAACTAGTTTTGATTTCAATTTTTGCATTATAGTTGCTTATCGGCATTTATTTGGTTTATCATAATATTACCAACTTCACCATAGAGTTACCAACTTTTATTTGACTAGCTTAACAGTCCATTAATTTACTCTCATTTTATAAATTTTGGACCTTATTTAGAGTGATTACCAACTTTTCTGTTATTAAACTACCAACCTGTTTTGCGTTACTAACTCTTAATTGAGTCATTTATAGGCATTTATTTTTTCGCCACAAATGGTATACACGTAAGAGTTGAGATAATTATCCAAAAATCCTAAATCTATTATATGATGGTTAATTTGATCATATACCATTTAATTATGCTAATTTAGTCCTGAATCTTTTGACAATTTGCTAATTTAATTAGTCCAACCAATTTTGGCCAAAACCAATGATGTGAACGATGCCAGTCATCTTATGTGGTACAGCCAACACCGATATGGATAAGTTTTGCAAGTTTTTTAAAACAAAATTATAAATTTTTTTAATTTTTTATCTTTTCTTTCTTTTCCTTTTTTTTCTATTTTTTTTTACTGCTCTTTCCCCCTGGGTTTGGGGGGTGGTAGTGGTGGTGGTGGTGGTGGTGGTGGTTGGTTGCAGGCGGTGGTTGTCAAGGCCTCGGTGATGCCCTCGCCGGCAACTAGGAGAGGGTTGTGACGGCCACAACGTCCCTCACCCGCAACCGTCGAGGTTCGTTGGCCATCTCCGAGGCCTCATCAAGTGGGGAAGAAGAATAGTTAAAAAGAAAAAAGAAAAGGAAAATGTAAAAAGGAAGAAAATAAAGAATTATGAGAATTCAGAATACCTTTTATAAAAATGAAATTATTTTCCACATTAACATGAGACGTACCACTTAGAGCATATGTCGTCCACATCCTCATTTCCTCCAAAATTGACTAGAATGGCTATGCAAATTGTCAAAAGATAAACAAATAAATTAGCATAATTGAAAAGATTTAAGATTGAATTGACTCTCATTTAATAAATTTAAGACTTTTTATATAATTTTCTCTATAAGAGATAGTTGAGACAAAAATTAGTTAGTACTTTAATCTGACAAAAGTTCGTAAGCCACTTTTATTTAGGTTAGTAAATTTATGTACAAGTTAATAAATTTGAAGTTTAGAAAGTTATGCAAATTAATATCTCTAAGTTTCGATAATATATATATATACAAGTTGACGGAAAAAGCTGTAATTTGCAAACTACAGCAAAAAGTTTGTAAATTCATAAAATATTAATAGGTCACTCGCAACTTACTTGGAAAAATAAGTTACCCGTCATTTTATTTATAGACGTTTTTCCTTCACTCACCAACAATTATTGAACTATTACTGGAGCGGAAAACGATTAGTTTTTGGACTCAAGACAATGGAATTCTGCCCCCGTATTTGACCGCAAGGTTAACCAAACAAGAAGCGTGCTCTTCTTATATTGTCTCATTTGTGAAAAATCTTAGTATAGAGAAACGAATATAAAAAATGTTTGGAGAAATGATTTTGGTAGTTTTTCATGAAAAATTTATTGGAGATTTTGTATTCAGATTTTTTGGGATGAGTAGGTAAATGTTCTTCTTGTGTATGCGACAGAGTCTTACCCAAAAAATCACTTAGAGAGTGAATTTCAATTCAATTATTGTCTTTGGTGTCTAGACAAGAATTCTAATTCATATGATTAATATTAGGTAGTGATTATTGTATTACCTTTGGAACTAAAATTTTGGAATTATGGAACATGTATACCTATAAAAATACCTTCGAACACAAACTCAGTTGATAGATGACTGTCCAAGAATGCAATCGAAGAAAACAGTGAATGCTCCATCACGAATAATCGATGTAACATTATATTTAAGTCTGTTGTTTTCAGTGTCGCTAGCATGGCATGCTTGGGAGGAATACGAGTCCTAATGAAACTGCTCTTGTCCTGTAAACTTACGTGAGAAAATGAGAGCAAACACAGCTGCTGTCAACCCCGTTACTAGGGAATATTTACAGCCAGTTAACGTGTTCTGGAAGTAAAAATATGTGGGAAATTCAACAATAAATTGACTCGAAGTGACACTTTTAAAAATTCGAAACCAAGCTCTTCTTTGATTAGTGGAGCTAGGATTGGTACTGTCACACCAATACTGCCAAGCACAAAGGACACCATGCAGGTCCAAAACACAAGTCTCAATTTGGTCGACGACGCTTCTATTGTTTCGTTTAAAAAGATGGGCTTTCTTTTACCGTGCTAGTAGATTTTTACAAATGTTTTAGGTTTTGAAACACCGTTGATTAGAAGTATTACCGGTGATTTGGTTTCCCAAAAATTTCGTTGCGATAACTTACAAATGTTTTTGTGAAGTTACCAACCTTTTCTGACAATTTGCAAATTATTGGTATTTTCGTTTCTTTTACGGTTTTTGTTTATTTTTCTTACCAACACTTTATACTTAACATCTCTCATGTAAATAAATTGGCCTTTGTTTAGTGACACACCAACTTTTTTTTATTAGATTGTCAATAAGTTTTGGATTACTAATTCTCAATTGAGTTAATTACTAACTTTTATTTGATTTTATTTAATTTATATACTTGTTTATCTTTTATCAACTTTTATTTATTTTTCTTACAAAACCCATTAAATTTTACCGACCTTTGCTTATTTGACTTACCATTGTTTCTCCAAATAAGTTATTAACTAGTTTTAATATAACAATTTATATTTGAATTGATTACCACCATTTATAATGTTTATCATAAAATTACCAACTTCACTATAGAGTTGTCAACTTTTTTTACTTGCTCAACACTCGATTAATTTACTAACTCTTTTTATAAAATTTTGACCTTATTAAAGTGAATACCAACTTTTCTCCGATTAAATTACCAACCTATTTTGCATTACTAACTCTTATTTGAGTCTTTTATAGGCTTTTATTTTTTTTAACATGAGTATGGTATACATATAGGATTTGAGATAATTGTCCAAAAATTCTTGAACTTATTGTACGACAACTCATTCTATCATAAACCTTTTAATTTAGTCAACTTAATCTTTAACCTTTTTATGACTCTCCAATTTAGATCTTCCAGCCAAATTTTTCCAAAAATCGATGATGTGGACACCGCCATCTTACGTGGCACCACCAGAATTGACATAAATATTTTTAAAAAAAATTTAAAAATATAAATCCTAAATTTATTTTTTTTTTTATTTTGTCTTTCTTTTCCTTCTTTTCTATTTTTTATTACTATTTTTTTTTTCCTGAAGGACCGGTAGGGGTCACCGTGGACCCGTCGGCCCTTTGGGAAGAAGAACATTAAAAAGTAAAAAGAAAAGGAAAAACATAAAAAAGGAGAAAATAAAAAATTTAGAAATTTTTAAAAATTGCAAAAATTTTCCACATCAGCACTAGCTATATGACTTAAAACCGTCGGCGACCACGTCATCAATTTTTAGTCCGGAATGACTAAATTGATAAATTGTCAAAAGATTTAAGATTGTAAATGAATTAGTTGTTGGGCTCAAGACAATGGAATTCTGCCCTCGTCATTGACCGCAAGGTTGACCGTACATTGGCCGAGGCATTTAGGGTTGCCCAAAAGAGATGCTCGTCTTAGAATGTCTCATTAGTGAAAAAACTTAGTATAGAGAAAAAGAAAATCAAATATGTTCAGTGAAATGATTTTGGGTAGTTTTTCATGGACAAATTATTGAAGATTTTGTGTTCAAACTTTAGGCATTAGAAGGCAAATGTTCTTCTTGCATATGTGACAAAGTCGGCTGAGGTCAAGCAATTAGGAAGCCACTGAATCCTCCAATCCAAATAGTAAATTTTCCTCAAAACGCAGTATGAATGACTATGGACCGCATGAGAAATTCATATGGTTAAAGAAAAATGATCTTACCAAAAAAAATTCACTTGAGAGTGAATTTCAATTCGTCTATTGTCTTCTGTGTGTTGACAAGAATATCAAATCATACGATTGTTTTAAGGTAGTAATTATTATATCAACTTTGGAACTAAAATTTTTGGAACTATGGAACGTGCATACCTACGCTATAAAAATACCTTCGAATGCAAATTCCTCCCAGTTGTCCTCAGTTGATAGAAGACTTTCCAAGAATGCAATCGAAGAAAACAGTCCATGCTTCCTCACCGCAAATTACTTACTGACTTGAGGACTCTTTTGACTTCTTGCTTCGTTTGCAGGCCATGCACAAGAATTTTCCTGTGGAATCAGATGGTCCAAATGTCTACGCCAATATAAAATTGGTAAATTAAGTTGGCAGATAAATATGGAATTTTTTAGAGCAAGTGGTAATTAACTGAGAAAGTACAAAGTTGACAAAGACCTAATCCTATAATTTTGGGGTTGAGGGCTCTTTCGGCTTCTTTCCTTGTTGGTTTCCAGGCCATAAAATTGGGGATTTGCATGCTTTTGCCAACATTAACTTTGTGTTTCTTGTTGGACGCTTGTTCTTAACTCATATACGTGATTCGTAAAATAAATATATACATACACATACATATGCTGGACGTTAGACGAAGCCCCGCATCAAATAATACTTTGTGTAGTCAACTTTTCAATTTAAATTTTCAAATGAATGTGACTCCGACTAGACATTCTAAAGGTCTCAAGATCTCGACTTTCTCTAGATGTTATCCTCAAGTTTCGGTTTGTTTTGTGAAAAAGTAATTATTTAAAAAATATTTTCTCAAAAATGATCGATTGCGTCGTTTGAAATAACTAGTCGATAAAAAATATTTTTATTATCTAATAATTTATGTCTAAATATTTTTATGGGCAATGAAAAATTTACCAGTCATTCCTATTTGTAAGCGACGCGAGCGATCATTTTTAAGGGAATATTTTCCTGATCATTTATTTTGTGTGAAACACGTGCACTCTAAAGATATCGAACTTCTATTGTTCATCTGAATGTACCAGAGTTTTGCACGGTTTGTTCGAGAGTGCAAAATGTATAATGCTATTTTCGACCCCGAGGAGTTCTTCGGCCCCTTTACATCGACCCTATCATGGTCTGGAGTTTTGAGAGGCCCAAGCTAGGGTGTAAAGGCCCATAAATCATGCTCATTTACAGAAAATGTTCATCCAAATCCACGTCTATTTTAAGATGACAGCTACTATTAATAGTACAAATGGAAAATAAATCATCATTATAATGTAATCAACCAACCATGTGACCAGAAAGACGAGACTAATACACGATAAACGTTGTTTAAGTTTTTTTCTTTCTGGTTTTTTTTTTTTGGAAAAATGGCATTAATAAATAAAACCCACTACTCGTGATCATTTTTATCCATCTTTTGTTTTAAAAAAAAAGGAATTCTTATTTGAGACAAATATATACTTGTATGACTAGAAAAAAAATTTAACTATTTTGGCCCATTTGCATTGCAAGGATGATCGGTTCCGGGATAAGACGGTTTCCTAAGTAGAAAATATAAAATTCGCACGATTCTACCATAAAACATTTGATGGTCACATTATTATGTTTTCTTTTAATGTTAAAATGCATGAGTCGATTCTTGTAGCGTGTAAAAGTATTTTTCTTTTCTCTCTTCTTGAAGAGTCTTCAAATCCAAGAACGGAATTGGTTGAATTGGCTTGAATATGTTCCTAGGTAGAATTGACATTTCCAAATTGCGAATCGCGAATCGAACTAATTCTTCCTAAAATTAGTGTTAAATCAGTCAGTTCAGTCCGATGTGATTTCCGAATAGAAATGGATCTAGTGCGCACCCTTACTGCATTGCAAAGACTACTATTATCACAGGGAATTCACCTGCAAAATGTTAAAGCCATGATGCAAACGCGGTCATATCATGCAATAGAAAATCAGGTACTTCCAAGAGCACCCTTTACTTGAAGCTACGGAATGTTTGGTTCGAATTTATTCAAAGAGACATGTGGAATTAAATGTCCCATAAAATAGAGCACTCGCACATGGTGGAGCTACGGTGACGGGGTCATCTCATGGGCAGTTGATGCTTCGTTTGTGTCTTAAACCAAGTATTCCAACGGAGGACGAGGTAGGCCCTGACCCTGTTTAAATCATTTTTTCGTGAGCAAAAAACACAAAGCTCATGAATTCATTATGGAAAAATTACGAAATATTATTTTCAACATTACTTCCCCGATCAAATACTTCTTAATGAGCAGGGGCCTGAGCATTTTTCGAGAGCGAGGGCATCGTCTCCGTCGACGTTAGCGTCAGAGCTGTTGTCGAGCGGCAGCTCAACGCTGTGGGGTTAGTCCTGGATAGTCATTGTGCCGTGTTGTGTGTGGAAGAGAGAAAGGGCCGGAAAACTTTTTGTTTTTGTCAGAAAAATAGTTCTCATTTGCTAAACGAAATTGTTCGGGGACAAAGATGCGGAACAGAAACATGACAAGGCCCGGAAGGTTTCTAGGGGTTGGACAACCTATTTTGAGGAAGGATCTGTTCCTATGAGCTCGGGCAATGGGCCAGCTTAAAGCCAGAGAAGCCCATTACCAAGATCTTTGCTTCAGTGATAAGTGCTCCAGCTTCCCAGCCGAAGTGATCTGCTCCCGTAAGTGAGTTTATCAAAATCAAGGGGGGACTCCAAGTACAAGATCTCCGGCCTTCCAGCCACAATTCTTTGTGGGCCAAAAAAATATACAACTCACGAGTGTAAAGTTTTGTTCTCAAATGAACAACCACTTTTATCATAAACCCCGAGATTTTTAGAAATCACATCCCAGTTAAATGTGAGCTAATCGAGCCAATTTAAAGTTTTTTTGTGAGAAAGATCAACTTTAGATAAATGAGATACTAAAGGTATTAACACCTTTCGTAAATACGTAAATTATCTATTTAGCCCTTCTTCAGCCGCAAGTTGGAAGGGACGCGCCAATAATCTTCTTCCCCAATCGAAGTCAGCCAGCAAACCAGTGGACCCCGACAAGTCTCCTCTTAGACATCATTCAGTCGGTCAAATGGCCGTCTTAAAAAAAAATCCAAAAAAAAAAGAAACTTAACAAAAATACAACATCTTTCCAATTAACTGGATAGTCTTGAGTTAATCCAAAAAATGCTTAGACAAACACCTTGTCCGGATCTCAGGACCCCTTAGACATAAAGTAGATAGAGGGCAGTTTTCGATTTCAAATTGATAAAGACATACCATATTTATCATAAACCGATTTAAGATATTTGAAAATGTGGCACAAGTACACTAGTTTGAAATAAATGCGGCCCGATTGCGCCAATTTAAAGTATTTTTGTGAGAAAGATGAACTTTAGATAAATGGGATACTGAAGGTATTAACACCTTTCGTAAATACGTAAATTATCTGTTTAGCGCTTCTTGAGCCGCAAGTGGGAAGGGACGCGCTAACAATCTTCTTCCCCAATCGAAGTCAGTCAGCAAATCAGTGGGCCCTGACAAGTCTCCTCTCACACATCACTCAGTCGGTCAAATGGCTCGTCTTGAAAAATAAAATCCAAGAAAATGAAAAAGAAAAGTTTGTAGACAAAAATAAATGTAGGGCCCTTCCAATTAACTGGATAGTAGTGAGTAAATCCTTAAATTGCTTCATCTTAGGCCTCGTCTGGATCTCAAGACCCTTCGGACATAAAGCAAATAAAGGGCATTCCCCACCTCCGGTGAAGAAAAAGATATGATTGATAATTGGGAGAGTGATGGTGGAGAAGTTAAACTCTACATCATTTTTAGATAGCTATTTCCGGGTAGCGTCCCACGCATAAAGTGAATAATCGAAGTTTCGGCTCTTGTGTTATCGACCTGTGATTCGCACAATATCTATAATTGATTTGTCGGCCCCAACTCTCGATTTATCCGATTAAATAATTGATCAAGATTTTAATCACATTCATGTTATTTAGATGTGAACCATACTCCTCCTTCAAACATAGGAAGTTTACCTACTTATCTTGTTTGTGTCTACACGATAGGGAAAAGACTTTCTCTCCCCAATGGGAAAACACTTGATTACATAAATCTCCGCTTTTTCCGAATGCGAAAAACATATCAAATGAAAAAAAAATTATCATTTTTTTTTTAATCATCAGCTTGTTCATTGTGTTAGTTACAATATAAGAAATATGTGGCTTTTTAGCACTAATAGTTCGATTCTCTAATTCATTTCATGTAATTTCACTATTAACAATGATCTCGAACCTTGACTCGACATTACTAGACGCTCACCACGGGTAGGGCATGGCGGCGGCAGCGCAGCAGCCTCCTCTTCCATGGTGTCTTTTTCCTTCTATTACCTAGCCCTTGTGTGTGTGGTGCTATGGCATTTATATGGTGTCACAATCAGGTCAAGATGTCCCTTTCGCATCATGCTAGCGAGTAGCGACGCCACACAAAAGAAGAGCTAGGAGACCGAATCATAGAAGTAACAAACTTTGAAGGGCTAAATTTTAGGCAAAAAAATATATATCAATGTCCATAAGAGACTCATCAGTTAGTGGCTAATTTAGCATTAGGATATAGGTGTCTCATATATATTATGATTGATATCACGAAAAATCTCAAATTGGTACACATGTGAAAATTTTACCCTAAATTAATTTTTGGATCACCAAAATCTCCAAACTAATATACCTATGACAAATTTATCACTAAACTAATTTTTGAGTAATAAAAAACTTCAAACTGGTATACTTGCGACAAATTTATTCAAAATTGAAGTAGATTTTCACGTGGACTTGTCGGGTGAATTGAATTATTGTCATGTGTCATCCAACTTAGTAATTTCAAGACAACGAAGGATAAATATGTCACAAATCTACCAGTTTTGGGTTTTTAGTGATCCAAAAATTAATATGAGGTAAATTTATCACGGGCGTACGAGTTCGAAATTTTTGGTGATCAACAAACTAATTAAGGGGTAATTTTATCATGGATGTAATAATTTGAGGCATTTCATAGCATTAACTCTATGGATTAGCTTTACCTCAACGGAATTGATTTTTTTACAGGTCACCAAATCATCACTGAGTATTGCCTAGACTCATTTCATACCAAAAGCACAGATTTCTATCCGATTCATCTTTCTATTTCACGACACCCAAAACGACCTTTTACTTTGCCGAAATTGCTCCCCCTTTTCTCCTGTAGTATGAAAGGGACCCGAGGATATAACCTCGTCTTTTACAAATTGACGACCATGCAAGAACAAGTACACAATAACTATAAATATCTGCAACGAGGCTGTGGTCCATAACGAAGCAGATCAATTAAACAAGATGAGAACGTGTGCTCACGTGCTTACACATAATTTCTTCAACAAAACAAGAAGAAGAAGAAGAAAAAAAAAACTCAACCACGCGCCATTTTGCATTCACACCCAAAAATAGTAAATGACGGGGAAAATTTTGAATTCATGATCCTTACCCTTTGATCATAGGTAACTCGATATCGCAGATCGCTCCAAAAAGATTATATGCCTTCATCTTCGAAAATTCCTAGACGCGCCTGATGTGACGACGGATCTCTTTATACACGCACGATGCCGGTCACCGGTCCCGGGAAAACATGAAGTGATGAATCTCTAGAAGCATAGGAAAATTCAAGCAGTTCCCAGCACGGTAAGTTGCGGAGTCATGCAGCACTTCTTCTGTATCGTCTTCCTTGTTTATTTAATGGACTTCGCCTCTTTAGTAATGACTACGACACAAATCATCTTCGCGGGGGCTAAAATGATTCAACGCGCTCTTCTTCTTCTCGCCTTGGCCTTTTGGCCATCGCTATAGAATTATGTTGACTTTGACCTCTTCGCCGCCCTCGATCCGTCACAGTGCTCACTTACAAAACCTGCAGAGAATCTCTCCTCTTCCTCCATCCTCTCGTCTTTTCCTGTTTCTTCTCCCGGATTTCGAGAAAAGCTCCCCGCTTCGGGAATGGCGAATCATGGGGCTTTCTCCTTTTGCCTCCCCTTCGCTTGCTTTCTCGTTATTGCACTGTCTCAGTCTCAGTCCGATCAGTTCATCTTCCATGGGTTCAACGACTCGGCGGAGTCCCCTATGATCTTCAATGGCGCCTCCATCATCAAGCCCAGCGGAGCTCTCAAGCTCACCAACATGTCGAGCGACGACATCGGCCAAGCCTTCTATCGTCGGCCTTTCCAGATGTTGGCCAAGAGCTCCGCTTCCAATGGCTCCGCCGCTCTCTCCTTCAGCACCCACTTCGTGTTCGCCATAAGGCCTCCGAGCTCCGGTGAGGGCGGCTACGGCCTCGCGTTCGTGGTCGCCCCAAAGACTTCCTTCCCGGGTGCCAAGGCCGAGCACTACCTCGGCCTCTTCAATTCCTCGAACGACGGGGACCCATCGAACCACATGCTCGTGGTGGAGTTCGACACGGTGAATGGGTACAAAGGTACCCTGGACTCCAAGGGGAACCACGTTGGGCTCAACCTCAACGGCATGGATTCGATCGCCACCATGCCGGCTGCCTATAACATCGATGGCAAGTCTAACAATGAGGAGATTACGATGGAGAGCGGCAAGGCCATTCAAGGTTGGATCGAGTACAACAGCTCGAAGCAATTGGTGGACATCACTATATCTCCGATCGATGTGGCAAAACCGGTAAAACCTCTCTTGTCCGTGGCCGTTAACCTCACTTCAATATTTGAGGACACCATGTATGTCGGGTTCTCTGCTTCGACGGGGACCAAGAGAAGCTTGCACTACGTTCTGGGATGGAGCTTCCGGTTGAACGGAACCGCGACTCCGCTCAATCTGAGTCGGCTTCCTCTGCCTCCAGACCAGACAGATTCATCATCTTCCTCTTACAAGCCACAGATAGTAGCCCTCATTGCCTCTCTTTGCGTCATAGCTGTGTGCCTTTTAGGAATCTTTTTCTTCCATACCATGATCAAGAAGAGGAGGCAGCATGAGAATCTTGAGGACTGGGAGTTAGATTGCCCTCACAGGTTCAGGTACAGGGATCTTCACGAGGCAACAAAAGGGTTCAAACAGAGCGAGGTGATAGGAATTGGCGGCTTCGGCGCAGTGTACCACGGCATCTTGCCGACTAACAGGTGCGAGGTCGCGGTCAAGAAAGTATCTCGAAACTCAATACAGGGAATGAGGGAGTTCGTGGCTGAGATCGAGAGCTTAGGCCGGCTGCGGCACAAGAACCTGGTGAATCTCCAAGGCTGGTGCAAGCAGAAGGATGAGCTCCTCCTCGTCTACGACTACGTGCCTTACGGGAGCCTCGACTCGCTAATCTTCAAGCGGAAGGACGGCTTCGTGTTGAATTGGGAACACAGGTTCCACATCGTCAAGGGCGTCGCGGCCGGATTGCTGTACCTCCACGAGGAGTGGGAGCAAGTCGTGATCCATCGGGATGTGAAGTCCAGCAACGTCCTGATCGACGCGGAAATGAACGCACGGCTCGGGGATTTTGGCCTCGCGAGGCTATACGAACACGGCAAGATGTCGCACACCACCAACTTGGTCGGAACCATAGGGTACATTGCCCCAGAATTGGCCCGGTCGGGGAAGGCCTCAACGAGCTCGGACGTGTACGCCTACGGCATTCTGCTGCTCGAAGTAGCCAGCGGCAGGCGTCCGACGGGTTCGAGCCAATTCCTGCTGATGGATTGGGTGATAGAATGCTACGAGACGGGTCGGATTCTCGATGCCGCGGATCCCAAGTTAGGTTCGGCCTATGATGCCGAGGAGATGGAGAGGGTATTGAATTTGGGCCTTGCTTGTTCCCAGTACCATGCCCAAGCTCGGCCTACCATGAGGCAGGTGATTCGGTATCTAAACCGGGATGAGCCGGTACCCGTTTTCACCGACGATCCGAACTCTGCCGGTTCTCGAGGAGCCAACGACATGAGCTTGAGATTATTCGAGGCAGTTTCTTCCGATACAACCACCGGGACGTCTCATGCGTCGACATCGTCCCGGGTGTCATCGTCCGTCCATTCGTTCTCCACTTCTTTAGGCGGCGGTAGATAATAGGAGCAGCTCAAACCTTTCCCGTCTTTCGTTTTGATAATGTTTCCTGCAATTCTTTTTGGTTTCCTTTTGCAGCTAGGACGAGAAAGGTTGAGATTCATACGTACAGAAATGTTTTTGCATGGCCATTTTCGGGCAGTATAGGATAAACACACTACACAGACACAGATGCAATTTAACTTGTGAGAAAATTTTTTGGTTTGTAGATTTTACACCAACCACAGTTTCCGAAATTTATACGCAAATTCGCTTTCTGGGATTCTTCTTGCGAAATTTCAGGCTTACTGTTAGTCTCCGAATTCATTCAAAATGTTATCGTAAGCGAACGAATCTCGACCGAGAGATCAGATAAATACTATGCTGGACTGCTCCAAAAAGAGATTATTGCTTGACTCAGAGCATCCTGCATCGTCTGAACACGGGTCTATTTGCTCTTCGTATACATGTTTCTTTCTCTATTCATTAATTCAAAATTTTCGGGTTGAAGGATCTACGTATGTGCTCTACATACGTAGAAATTTGAATCTCCCTTTTCTTTGGAAGTTTCCACGATGTTAGCGAGGCTGCCTTCCGTCAATGAATGTGAAGTTTGGACTCAAAAAACAAAGATAATAGTCAAAAAAGAAGTTTCTATTCATCTTCCACCAGAACTCCAATGATTATGGTTAATGATGTTGGATTATTTTTGTGGAATGTTCAATGGACTCGAAAGTCTTTCGGCAATTCAAGAAAGAATCTCTCCCAAAAGTGGTCTAAACGAAGAGTTTGTAGTGCGCAATTAAACAAGGGAAAGAAAGATTTTAATGTTGGGAATTGTTTTTTTTTATTTTTCAAGTAAACTCGACCATCTGTCGGATTTTCACGAGAAATGTACACATTCAGCAGACAACCCCTTTTCACAAAGAAAAAAAGACAAACAATACATGAATGTTGGCTCAATATGCAATAACATCCCAAAGCTTTTAGTATATTCAATGTAATCTTTTGACTACCAATAAATGTTCAATATCGCCCTTGTGTTTACTCAAACGATAACTTAAACATTGTCTGATGACGTGGATTATTATATGTTGAGTTGGATCTTTAAAAATGATGAGCTGACATATCCATCTTTTTAATCCATCTACTTTAGAAAAGGGAAAAAAAATAGGGAGCTAACATGTCCACCGTTATTTGATGACGTGAATTATTATATCCTGATCTGAAATGAATATTTTACTTTGATAATTCACATGTGACTTTTTTTTGTCATCTACCGTTCAAACCTAATTGTTTGGGAGCCATATCGACAAATTTTGTTAACTTAAATCAACCGAAGGGCAACATTGAATATTTCCATAGAGTTTAGGGATTAGATCGAATATTTATTAATGGTTTAGGAATCACGTTGAATAAATTAAAAATCTAGATAGGACATTGAAAATTAAATCAAAATTTATGGATTACTTGTATTATTTTTCCATATTCTTGGTCGCTTTATGGACTGCGGTTTTGCGACGGCGATTCATGACAAAATAACGAGTTAAATACGCAATGGCTTTGTCAAAGCATGCAGATTTTGGCGTATACTTTGATGACTTCTTGTTAAGAAAACTCGCGTCGCTCCTTAATGAACACTATTTTGGCAGCATTCACTGTCAACCTCTGCCGACTCATGAATAAGTGTCTGGGTAATGACCACGTTTCAAGATATTTTCGAAAATCCGACAAAGATATTCCTAATTTTTGTCTCAGACAAGCTTTGTATTTTCTAATTTCAAAACTTACTATATGTAACCATTCAGAAAAATTATCCAAAAAGTCTTAAACCAAAAAAGGTTTCGATAAACAAAGAAGACCATTAAGGCTACAAGAAACAAATACAAAACTAAATAATGCACAATCAATACAATCAATCGAAAAATCATAATAACAAAAAAACATCCCCAAACAAGGACAAGAAGAGAAGTTGGAAAAAGATCCTAAACCCCGTGGAGCTTTAAAGATATCACAGCTGATTAGTAGAGAAAAAAAAAGACCACGCCAGAGCGAAAAACAATCGCGCCAAAAAACACATTAGGGCTATTAATAGCGCCTCAGAATGATTGTTCCACCATAACAACCCATGTCTTCTAATAACCATCAAACCAAAGTAACCCAAAACAACGACGATATTCCGCCTGCTTGATCGGCGAACTGCACGCCAGATAGAGAGGCCAAGAAAAAGCCTAGTGGAGCGAAGATCAAGAGGGTCACCAGCCCAATTAGCAAAGCAACCAAAGTAGAGTAAAAAAGACCATGAAACAAGGTGCCTTGACATACGAAGAATACAAAAAAACAAAGAGTCGGCGCAAAACTAGGACTAGAACCCAAACAATATCGGACGAGTAACTATAAGATATACAAGGCTGCAACCAACTATTGATAAAGGGAAGGATTCGAAAGAACAATTCCACCATTATCATTAAATTTCACATTTGCCTCAATTGGAGTTGTAGCAACCTTGGTATTAGTGAGTCCCGCAAGAGAAAAAAAATCGGTGGCATATTTCTCTTGAGAAAGATAATAATTCGATGAGTCTGAGGCAACCTCCAAGCTAAAAAAGTAAGTGAGACGCTCGAGATCTTTCATTTCAAACTGCTGCTTAACATAGTATTGGAGTTTTGTGATACAGATATGATCATCACCAGTAATAACCATGCCAATCTACATATAACAGTAGGAGAATAGTCCCACGAGATGTTTTTTGAACAAATAGAGCATTATCATAAGGATTGGATCGAAAGCCAAGATGCTCCATGGTGGTGCTGAACTTTGAGTACCATGCATGAGGAGCATGTTTCAGTCCATATAAATCTCTTCGTAACCGACATACTTTATCAAAAGAAATAGTATAGCCAAGAGGAGACTCCATATAAACTTCCTCAGTAAGATCACCATTAAGAAGGGCATTTTTTACGTCCATCCGGAATAGTGACTATCGCTTAGTGGCTACAACAATAAGAAGGCTTCGAACCGAAATAAGACGTACAACTGGAGCAAATGTCTCATCATAGTCAATCCCATACTCTTGAGTAAAACCTTTTACAACTAGTCGAGTTTTATAGCATTCCACTATACCATCCGCCTTAGTTTTGATCTTACACACCCATTTACAACCTATAACAGACTTTCCAAGAGGTAAATCAATTAAATTCCATGTATGATATTTGTCTAATGCGCGTCACTCATCTGCCATTGCTTGCTACCAAAAAGGGTTAGTTCGAGCCTCTGTGTATGTGCGAGGCTCGTGAAAAGAAGCAATGGCGGAATAAGAATGATAGTCACGAAGTTGAACAGAAGGTTGACTTAACGCAGAAAAAAAAGACTAAGTGGAGAATGATGGTGTAAACAAATCAGGAGATGCTGAAGTGGGTTCACCATAGGTTCCCGCATCAAGATTAGAGGAAGACAATTCCAAAGAGGAAGATTTCGTTGATGTATCTTCAGGAAAAAGATCCACTGAAGGATCAGTAAAGAAGGGAGTAGTAGTAGGAGAGGAGTCAAAGGGACGAAGCAAAGAAAACATTTGTGTTCCCAAAAGGTAACATGGCGAGATACACTGGGTCGATTAGAGATAGGATCCCAACATCGATAACCTTTATGCTCAATTCCGTACTCAAGGAAACAACATAGACAAGCACGAGGTTCTAACTTTGTGCGTTCATTTGGAAGAAGATGGACACAACAAGCACTGCCAAAGATTCGAAGAAGATTGTAATTAGAAATACCGCCATGCAACTGCTCATAAGGAGAGGTATTACCTATAGTAGGAGATGGAGTGCGATTGATGGTGTATATAGCAGTATGAGAAGCTTCTTCCCAAAAATATTCTGGACAAGAGGCCGAGATTAGAAGAGTCCGAATAACATTTAAGATGTGTTGATGTTTACGCACAGCTCGAGAACGATGAATGACAGTGCGATTTTGAGAAATAATTTTGAGAAACTCTGTGTCTCTTTACTCCATGGCATTATCAGCACGGAAGATCTTGATGCTTTTGGAAAATTGTGTTTTAACCATAGCAACAAAATTACAATAAATATGAGTCAATTCAGAATGATGCTTCATAAGATAGATCCACATATAACGAGAATAATCATCCACAAAAATCACAAAGTAGCGAGATCATCCTATAGTGGGAATAGGAGATGGGCCCCAAATACCAAAATGAATCAAATCAAAAGAAGCATTAGAAACTAATTCACTAAGATCAAAGGGCAAAGTGTAATGTTTTCCCAGCTTACATGGCAAGCAATCAAAGTGTTTATTATCAACCGAACCTAAAAGACCATTAGAAATCAAATGACTTATACAAGAAGAAGAAGCATGACCCAAACGAAAATGCCAAGTTTCAAATGATAATGTGGCAGCACAACTACTTGGGCCCTTAGGAAGCTTTAAAGAGATAAGCTCGAATAGGCGTCCCACTTTACAATTATCTATCCCGTTTGTGGATCCCGCACCCGACAACCATCGGAAGAAAAGCGAATGTCAAAGCCAAGTTCACATAGTTAACCCACAAATATCGATTAAAGGACAGCTTAGGAACAATGAAAGTGTCTAGTAATGACAATGTGGACATTGATATGTTTCCTATGTGGCTAACTAACATCTGTGAATTGTCTGATGTATGAATAGTAAGTGTTTGTGAAAGAACTGACTTTGATGTAGGCATATTCGTATTCAAAGTCATGTTGATTGCAAAAGGCAAAGTAAAAAAAAAAACCACGAATTAGAAGTACTTGGAGTCATAGACAAACAGGGCTAGAGAGAGTTGATCTCAATGAATGCAACCTCTAAAGATAAGATAACAAATGAGTTGTTGGAAGAATCCTCAATAGTAGTGGCAGTAGTGGATAAGCGTCCAGGTGGACCTCTATATCGGGATCGGTTTTTTGCCCCCGTAGGTTGCTTAGGTTGACATCGATAGCAAGTGGATGCAAAGTGACTAGTTCGATGGCGGTGCGTACACTAGGGTCTGTTTTATGAGGAAGAGGCAAGAGTGGCGAGAATCGCTTCTCTAGGAGTAGACGGAATAGGGCGATGCGTCTTCAAGGTAGCAAGCCGAGTCTCTTCAATCAATAATTCTGAAAGGACAGCCTCAAGACGAGGCAACGGATCTTTTTGTAGAAGTAAACCTCGAATGGGTTCAAACTCATCATTGAGTGCTATAAAAAATTGCGTAACACGCATACGATTACGATATTCAACGAACTTAAGTGCATCAGCATCAGCATCCCATTGTTGCTCAAATAGAGCCAATTGATCCCAAATTGCATGCATAAAGGACAAAAAACCATTAATGGACTGATTTGTCTACAGCGAACTTGAGTGCATCAGCATCAGCATCCCATTGTTGCTCAAATAGAGCCAATTGATCCCAAATTGCATGCATAAAGGACAAAAAACCATTAATGGACTGATTTGTCCCTTGATGCATACAATGTAAATTTCCTAACAACCGATATTGATGAGCAATATCCGAGATGGAATAACGATTTGCAAGCAATCCCAAGCTTCCTTTACTGTATTGAGGCTACCAAACTGAAGCCTGATAGAAGGAATCGAAGTATTTCGAAACCATGTTAGAATCTAATGATTCTTGCTATCCCATTCCTTCAAATGCTCGTTAAATTTGTCTTTAGTTTCCCCAATAGCTCTCCTAGGCAAGGGAATTTCACTAGTGAAGTAACGCCAGAGTTTACGTCCTCTCAAAAAACTTGACATTTTGTGGGCCCATAAAATATAATTGGTTCCATTAAACATAGTTTGAATGGGTATTGGCACATCCATTTTATCCATCGAAAATACTGATTTGTAGGATAAATATCAAGAAAACTAGTGCGAGACCGCAAAAATGGAGAAAAATACCCCAAAAATGGAATCAGCACGTCAAAATACCTCAGGAACTGAAACGGTCAACTTTCGGTCAACGATCAAAAGTCAATAGGTAACGTTGGTGGTCAATAGTCTTGGTCATCGGTCAACCGTCTTGATGACGTGGCGGCACGCGACTACTAATGTGGCGACACTTGGCTGACATGTGAATGATGACACGGCTGATGATGTGGCAACACGTGACTGCTGACGTAGATATGAGCTGATGACGTCGAGGTGACGTGATGATGATGTCAGCAGAACTCTGTGGAAGCTTCTGACCATGTGCAGCTCACATGAGCGAGTGGATCTCACGCGCAGGACCCCTAGCTAGCGCGTGCGAGCGCATAAAGTGTTTGTCGGGGGCAAGACTTGGCTGGTTGGACTAGTAAAGCGACGAGGAATCTTCAAGTGTAACGCTAGTGTTGCAAAACCAGTCGTACGAGCAAGAATGACTGGGGATGATGCAACGGAAGAAAGCAAGGATGACGCGGCTTGCGTCTGACAGTTATGGGAAGAGAACGAAGCCTCTGTGACTAGAACACAATGCAGCTTGTATGGTTGGCGTTGCAAAGCCAGAAACATGGCTCTAATACCAAGTTGAAGATAAAGAAAAAGAAATAAATTGAGGAATTTTGTGTATTTCTTGATATCTCAACAATGTACAGAAGGAGCCTATTTATAGGCTTTACGAGAAGACTAAATACAGTAACTAAATAATACACAATCAATTATAATCAATCCGATTGATATCAATCAGAATGAATATTGAGGATCAATCAGAATAAATCATGATCAATCAGAATAAATCAAAATACCAATAATATCTAACAAAACATATTATATTTTAGCTAATTCATTCAAAAACGTTTTGATTGTCTCAATTGAGTCATAAACCATTTGACACTTTGTCAATTGATTCCATTCGGTCATTTTTACCCGAAAATCACTAATGTGGATGTCGAACATCCAACATGGCACGGGTCGGCTCTAACGTGTACAACTTTTATAAATTTTTTGAAAAATTATGAGTTCTTTTTTTTTTTTGGTAAGGGCTTTTTTTTTTCTTTTTTCTTTCTCTTTCTTTCTTTCTTTTTTTTTTTTTTTGGTGCCAAGCCTGGCGAGGGTCGATGAGCTTGTCCACATCAGTGCTGATAGTTCCACGTGGCACCACCGATGTCAAGTCAATGATTTTAGATTAAAATTGGTTGCATGCACTCAATTAGCAAAGTGTAAAAAGGTTATGACTCAATTGACAAAATTCAAAAGTTTATGACTAAATTAGCCAAAATGTAAATAAGTTTAGGATGTTTTGGACAATTTTCTCGTAACCCGCCCTTTGCATGCATCTAAAATATGAGGAAAATGATGTATGAAAGTTTAATTAACTATAACATAATGTGATGTAATAAATGGTAAGAAGTTATGCATATAAAGAAGCAATTAAAATCTTGGAATCATAATTAAACAGTGGATAAATTAGTGGAGAAAGAAGAAAATTAATATCTAACAAATGGCTTGGTGAGAAGGAAGACCTCTGATTTTGCCAAATACGCAAGACGATCTTTTTTTCAAAGTTCTAAGGATACTCTCTTTGAAGATAGTTCTCATTATTTATGTACAAATAGATAACTTGCACCGTTCAGTGCGAAAGTCAATTAATTTGCATTGTGATATAAATTTCGTCTTAAAGCACTTTATTTCACACGTACATCTCTAATTTCTAGAGTTTTATGGATTCGACAAAGTCAAGAGCAGGGGTTTTCTAAGCCTAATGCCATAAAAAGTACTAAATTGGTAAACCCATGAAATATCTACCCTCCGTTAGGCTCCGTCTAATATCCCACTAAATTGCTGACGCGGAAGCATATGTGTACCACAAGAAATTTGGGATTTTTGTGACACAAGAATGAGTTTGGAGGTAAATGCGGTATGAGTGCACCAACTTGAATTTTTTTTTGTGGTATTAAGGGTACGTTTATCTCGACAAAAATGAATAATTTAGAAAAAAATTTCGTAAAAGTGATCGCTTGTATAATTTTTTTTTAAGTGATCATTTGTATAACTTGAAATAATTAGTTTATGAAAAATATTCTTATTATCGACAACAAGCTACGTCCAAACATTCTCGTGGACGATAAAAATAATTTTCATTTATTCATTTTTGTAAACGACACAAGTGCCCGTTTTTTTAAAAAAATATTCTCTAAATCATTAATTTTATAAGAACCACCAAAATGGAGTCTAACTCTTTATTCTTGTTATCCACAATAAAAGTTACAGCGTTGCTTTTCCTGATTTGCTTTCACGAGGCCGGGGAAAACAAGGCACATTACATGGGTCCAGACTTCTACTGCCAAATGCCAATCAAGACGATGGCTTTATTTAACTAATTGATAGCTTGGGAGCGCCACTCGGCACCAGTCAATGTTTTTCTCAGTACCTACGGCGTGGAATAGTAGTCGTCCCCCGTCGATCTCGGACCATACCAATTTTGCCCAAATGAAGGAGAATTCATTGGCGTAGGAACCGGGATACCAACGACAGAAAATGATATGTGCGCTTGACATTGAATCGTATGTTCTTGATCTACTCAATGTCTAGAGACCGCGAATCCCACCCAAGACCTACTCATACAACCGCGGTCGGCCTGTTCTACCACGAAGTTTGGATTAATCACAATCATTAGTTAGAGAAAATATTCGGTGGTTTCAAAATGTGCCTCTTTCATTGTTGATGCGGCGCATATTAATGCCCACTTGAAATTCAACACATGTCTAGATTGATGCGGAATTCAAAGTAATTGCTTGTATTTAGGGTTTAAGTGAGATCTGGGCGGCGACAGTCGGCCATGGACGACTGCTCGTCCACGGATCTAGCAACGATGGTTCGAGTGAGTTGTCCAAATATCTAGAGGTAGCTATTCTAGATATCGACGGAGAAACAAAGTTGAGGTTGTTGATGTTGTTGTTGTAATCCCACATCGGTTGGGATTGAGTATTTATATTCATGTGACTCCACCTATCAATTTAAACTTTTGGATTTGACTTTGTAATATTGTATTAGAGCCAGTGTTATTACTCTTTTCATATGTCCACCCCCCATTAGTCAATTTTCACGTGCCCCTCATAATCCGCCTTGCCCGTCAAAGGGGTGTTGAAGTTGTTGTTGTCTCACATTGGTTGTAAATGAGTATTTATATTCATGTGACTCTACCTATCATTTTAAACTTTTGGATTGGATTTTCTAATCGAGAGGTTAGATATGGACGGAAAATGGGCAAGCCGTCGAGATGCTGGAGGGTTGCCACATGGTATAGGCAAGGTTGTGCAAGACTCGCGCCTATGGACTTGTTGCCTTGCCTATCATTTAACCAACAGCGTCACCGGCCAAATTTGGTCGGTTCCATCTTCATACCGTCACCATGACTCCATTCTGGCTCGCGAACTTTCAAATCTTGCCCAGCAGCTTGGCCAGGAACGATGATGTTCAGCTTAGACGTTTCCACGGCAACTTAACTAGTGGCTACGGCCAGGAAAGGTTAGGCTCAATTGAGGTAATATCAAGTTAGGACTAACGGTGTTGAATTGGTACGGGTTCTCCCAAATCCAAACCTTGCGCAATGTTGGAAAATCCATTCACATACGACAAATCCTAAGAAAATTCTATCATGTGTGGGAGTCACCATTAGCCTATTGTGGCCGGCTAGGATCTAAGTGAGATCTTATGCTACAAAGATCTAGGGCTGGGATTTGATTACACTAATTGTTCAAACTAAAGCCTTTTTGGCACCCTAATTTGATTGATTGTCTACATGCAGTCTTTTCATCAAATTAGAAGTCCTAAAGTTCTCACCTACTAAGATTCCATGCGATATTATTATTATTATAAAATGTAATCTACTCATTTAACTAAAACAAGCAAATCATGACAAACCAGTTCATCTAAATAGTGATAAAAGAATAATTATAGATAGAGTCTACTAAGTTAATTTAATGCGTGGTCAATACAGCATAACTTTGTTATTAAGCCTCAGGACAAATTGAGCACAATTTTTTACATAAAAAATTGACCTACCAAAAACTAAGTTATAATCAAAAAGGTGTTCGCCAGAATCCCCAAGCTAAACGTTATGCTAACAAAATAAAACTAAGCTACAACTAGTACTGAAAAATCTAACAGCCTAATCAGAGTCTTAGTTTCTAACCACTTTTCAATTTTTCTGTTTTTTCCAATTTTTTAAATTATTTTAAAAAAATTTCTTTTTTCCCCCATGCCCATGATTAAAGTTGCATATCCAACTTTTAGAATTATTATTATTATTATTTTTTTTTTGTATTTTAGATTTAATCGTATCTTAGGTTTTTAATTTTATTTGTGGGTAATGGGGACTCGGGCTGGGCCATTAGGCCTGGTCCGGATTAAAGCAAACCAAGCCCAAGTCAAGCGCGCTCTTGCTAAGCCCATTTTCTGTTAAGTCTACGCTAAACCCCAATCTCATTTTCGCTCGGGTTACATTTTGCCCATTTTCATTTGACCAACATTAAACCTGAATCTAATCCATCCACACCCATTCACATTTTCTTCGTTTTCTTTTCTAATTCTCTTCTCTCATTTCCATTTTTTTCTTTTTTTTTTTTTTTTTCCGGCTCGGCCCATCGTCTTCCTCGAGGCCAGAAATTCCCACATAAGATAGCGTGGTTTAGGGGTTACGAGCAAGAGTCGTAGCAAAGAGGCGCAAGAACACCCAACCCAAGCCGATTCCTGGGAAGTAGTCATGTCCAACCCATTTGGCTTGTGCCAAAGGTTAAATCTAGATACGCTAAATTGCCTCCTTAGTACAATGAGCCTTCAAAACTAGTCTAAAAACTCGAAACCAATAAACCTTCAGTTTTTGAAAGTGCTGTCTTGCAAAAAGCCTAGGTAAAAGTCCTTAGTAGTGAACTCACACCACAGAGCATCCCTGCTAGGAGCTATGACTGCACGTGGTGAAAGCAATTAAGGCTCTATTTGTTTAGTGGAAAATAAGTAATTTGAAAAATATTTTTTAAACTATAATCGCTTGTATCGCTTATAAATATGAGTGAATGAAAAATATTTGCGTCGTCTATGTAAATATTTAGACTTAAAATTGTTGTCGGTAATGACAAAAGCTTTCATTAACTAATTATTTCAAAAGATATATGCAATCACTTTCAGGAAAATATTTTCCAAATCATTCACTTTTCGAGAAACAAAAGGAGACTAAAGGTTATTTCACCAAAAAAAAAAAAAAGCCATTCCCAACCAAAATGAAATATGTGATTCAACCATCAGACATATCTCACAACCCGTGTAAATTACAATACTACCAAAACACTCGAAAAGGAAAAGAGACCGATTTCTCAACGAAGGAAGACTTAAAAATGCATGATGCATGTGTCCACTTTGAGTCTTTTCCGTAGCCCTTGTGATAAAAAGTAGGGATGTGCAACCGGACCGAATTTACCCGAAAACTCGACCGAACCACCCAAAAAATAGGTCCGAGAATCAATTCCTATCCAAACCGATCTAAGTACATGTTCTAATTTTTAGGAATCGGTTGGAACTGGTTCAGTTCTCAATTTCAGGTAAAGACCCACTAGGGAATCAAACCAATTTTGAAATAAATTTTTAGCTACTGTTGAAAAAAAAAAAAAATCATAGGTCTCGCTCACCTCACCTCTTCTGTTTTTGGTGGATTGTAATTTCTATTGCTCATATTAGGCATTATTGCTTTTGGAGAATAGTAAATTTTATTATTCAATCTTTTACTTTAAATAGTTTCATTTCGACTCATATTATTTTGCTAAAAAAATGAAATTAGAAAAAGAAACAATAGAAAAACAAGTTCTCGGATAAATCATGAAACTAGACCAAAAAAAATAATAGGTTCTAAAACAGGTTACAGGACAAAAAAGGTGGGTTCCAAATTCAATAAATTGAAAACAGATTATAACGGAATATCTTTCAAATTTTAGGTTTGGAATCTACCCATCCGGACCATGCTCGCCCCTAATAAAAGGGGCCTCTTGCCGCAGTTTGTCTCTTTTGGTCAGATGGGCCTTTTTGTCCTCTTCTTCTTACTTTTTCTATTAAGCCTCTGCGGGATTTCCATTTATGGGTCAATTTGAATTTGCCTCTTCTCAGTCAGATGGGCCTGGGAACTGGTAACGGCTACGCTTCGAAATTCACGATTTTTTTTTGTCTCTTTGGCACAGCGAATGGGTTGAGATAAGAAAATTCCAGGCCGAGGATTCAAGCTAAAGCAAGTTAGCCCCCCTTCCTTTATTAAAACAGTTTTAAGTGTTTGTTATCAGATTTGTCGACTAAAATTCGGATGTCAATAACTTTCGTTCGGCAGGCCTTACTACGTATATTATTTATCAGGTCGAAAGCGCATCTCCCTGAAAGAATCCTCAGTTCGATTAGCTTCCCCAATGAGCCTACAACAGTTTCAGTTTTCAAAGCTCACGTCTATTTATCTGTTTTTGGATAAGTACTGTCGGACGCTGCCAATCTCATGATATGCTAAATTATCACTCGGTAAAACACAAAAATTTCTGTTCTTCAAGCAAAAATCTAATGACATCAACTCATGAGATGCCACTAAGAATTTCAGATCAGCATGGATTGATGTCGATAAATTTGTAAATTCGTTCTTCCTGAGATTAATCTGCCAAATGCTTTTTTACGACAGGGTTGAAGTTCATTCCCGCTGTCTCGCATGCATACTGCAAAAGCAGGATGCTTTAGTAGGGATGCCCCTAACGAATGCATGAAAATATGCAAGAGGACTGCAGATAAGACAAAGATGCACGAGCATGGAATCAAAAGACCTGAAAATGACTCAACAAACCACCGATTTAGTGGCTGAATGACTGAAGAGATGTCCAAATCCCAAAAGGGCCAATGCACATTCCAAATGCACCCTAAAATCTTTCACTCCCAGATGACTCGCATCGCAAAAACAATCGGGAGCTCAAGGACTAACATTCTAGACCATAAGACACTGGACACTATAATTTTTTAGTTCCCAGGAAGATTTTACCGACTAGATGAAGCTGTCCACTTGAGAAGAACAGAAATCAAACATGCTTGGACAACTTTCTCGTCATCATGAGACCATAATGCGTCCAATCATCCCCTGGGTCCAAGTCGCTGTTTCCTTGAGCTGCTCGTCATCAGATTGCAGACACTCACCCAAGAGGTCATTCAAGAATGCCCAGTCTTTTAATAGTAACTTTATGTTTGGCCCCAGGGCATCTGCGAGATCACCTGTCACCGCAACTGCAGCCTTTGTGACAGACTCGTCCCTGTAAAATGCATAACCAAATTGAATCTTCTGAACTGAATAATATTTCACACACAGAGCGAAAACAAGATCAATAAATAATTACCTTTGCCTGTCCTTGAAGACCAACTCAATGAATTGCATGAGATGTGATGCGTATGGCAACATCACCTCAGACTTTGAATCCTTGAAGCCCTGGAGAATTCCAGAATAAGCTTCAAAAATGCTACACTTGAGCTGATAACCATATTCCAGCAACTCTTCATCATCCATTTCCATCTGGGCACAAATTCCCGCAGCTCCTTGCATCATTGGCAGTGCATAGCAGACATATTTCTCAAAGCGATGTCCAATTGCAAGAGCAATATCACCAAAGCAAGAGAAAATGGGAGGCTTAACAGACCGGTGCAGTACGTCACTGCGGAGATCATTGAGAAGGAGCTCCATAATCCCATCACAAAATGGAAGCACCTTGTCATCCAAGGCACGGCAAATATCACCAACAACACCCACAGTAATTGCACAGACCTGATATTCCTCATAATTTTGCAATCCCATCTCCAAATACTTGTAGAACTCCTGCATATATTTCAGAAAGTCTGCACCTGTAGCATAAGCAAGCGCACCAATAGCAAGCATAGTTTCTTCATGCACCGTAGAGTTGTGGCAGGCAAAAACCCTAAGGAATAGCAACATAATCTGATCGGCATACTGTAGTATTATGGGTTTTGTTTCATCAGTGTTACTTAGTTTCTGAATAATGATTTGAAGAACACCGCACAGAGAAGCCTGCAGATCACTTTGCTTTACTCTATCGTCTAATGACACGATTTGGAGCTCAAATGTCTGTGCCAACTTATTCATGATGGCAGGAAGGAGCTGCGCTATAATTTGAGATGCTTCAGCAATATTGGCGCACCTAACTACCTCACTGATAGTTTCATATGCAGATGACCGGAGCTTGGAGTCACCACTACCCGTGCAATCAGCAGTTGCAACAAGACGGGTCAAGATGTCTGGAAGGTATGGCGAGAGAAGTGAAGCACTTGCTCCAGCATCTTCAAACCCCTGGGCAAGGTAATAAATTGCCCCACAAACCTTCTGTGCAACATTGGGCACATCCTGTAAGCTATCCAACAATACTTTAACAACCCTTGGGAGGTTTCCAGGAGAGAGTACTGAAAATCCATTGGCTGGACTATGCAACAACTCAAAAATGCGTGAGAGTGTCCACGCAGTTGTATCGCGGACATGATTGTTCTCATCCTTCATCAGATTAAGGAGGAAATCGAAACCGGCATTAACCAAAGGAGAGATCTTGTCAAATGTTGGCCCATCAAGGATTGAACCAAGAGCATATGTGGCAGCTTCACGACTATGCCAATCCGGCTTCCTTATATTATCCTCAACAAAAGGGATCACAAGAGGAACAATAGGATCTCCTACAGTTCTGGAAACAAGACCAAGACATGTTCCACCAGCCATAGATATATTCCAAATGCTATCATCCTGATCCTGATCCTCTTCCTGCTTTAGCAAAGTCTCCAGCAGCATGGGAACTAAAGCAGGCAGAGCTTTCTCAATGAAACGTGAATGAGGAGACCCAGAATCTGCACTTTCAGGACTCTCAAACTCTTGAAGCTCTATTTCTTCATCGCAAATAGAACTCCAAAACTCAACAGCTTGAAGCGCAACTTCCTCAACATCTCCTTTCACTGCGTTTGATGTGAGTTCAAATAAAGTCTGCATATAAGGTTCAAGCACATCATAGTATGTTGAGGCGATAGAAACAAGACATTCAAAAGCTGCCTTCCTAATCTCCACCTCCTTGGACAGAGCAGTTTCACATACCACCTTCATTATGTAGTTCCGTTCCATCTCATTTTCAAAGTTAGACTGAGCAAAGCCTAAAGCATTACACAATGCCCTTGTTGCAGCAAGGCGAACTTCAGGACTGTGCTCGGCAAGGTTCATACCTTGAACGACAGCAGTGAGAACAGTGTTTACTTCATCTTGCACCAGATCTTGATCAGATATCTCTTCACATACATATCCAAGAGTCTCTAACGTTGCCTGCTTAAGTGAAGAAGGCTGATCGCGCTGAGTCATGTTGTTTAGCAATGTTGCTATTAACTCTGGCCACTGCTTTTGTGGTATCTCAATAGAGGCAATTTTAGCAATTACTTGGGAAGAAGTGTGCCATGCCTCTTGTGCAGATGAACCAAGGGTCCTTAAAAGCAATTCTTTGATCTGAGATTTAATTGCGACCTCAATCCCCATCCATTGCTGGACAAGAATGCATTTCCTGGTAGCATCTTTGGCATCCAAAGAGTTCTTAAGAATGATACCAGCCAACCGACGGGATTCAGTAGGCTTCTCATTATTTGACAGCTCAAATGACAATGATAGAAGAAAAACAGGCAAGTTCTGCTCTTGAAACTGCCTAAGACTGGTCTCTGCCTCAGTTCTAACTCTTGCATCAGCTGATTGAGCAGATAACAAAATCTGAGTAATTTCCATGGCCATAACTTCTCAACCTAGAAATCCACAATTGTTTTATTAAAGCCACAAAGCTTTGTCAGATCTCACCAGATACTAAATAGAAGTGAAAAGGAGTGTATAAATTGAGCCTATAGCAAGTTCAAATTGACATGCATATAACAATAGTCTCCAACATAGCCCAGCATATAATTTAAATAAAGAGCACAAGCAAGAATGGATAAACTACAACCTCCAATTACTGCAAATCAAATAGATTCCGGAAATGAAACAAAATCAACTATGGACTAAGAAAATCAAGACGAAACCTTCCCATCATGATAAAAGTTACAAAGGAACTCTCTATTAAGAGAAAATTATGTATGTCTTTCACATGTCTCCTTTTTCTGTTTCTTAGATGTAGAATCCATATCATGCAAGTCCTACAGAGAAACTTAAGTCATCTAATTCGCCAATTGAATTGAATCTCAAACGAGAGAGAGGGGTTATCTGTTCAACTGAGCCAAAGCAGGTGGACAATACAAACGCCGCATGAAACATAACACTTCAGCAGTTGAAAACAGACTAGTCTAAAGAGCAGGTTCAAAACCAATACATTCTGGTGACAATCCGACTTTGAGACCACGAAAGACCGAAACATCTGCTCTCACACGGTTCTTGTTCACTATTTCCCATGAATCTTACTCTCATCCATCGATTGAATGCCCTTTCGTTTTTGCAGATGAACCGTAAGAAGATAAAATTGAAAAAAAAAAAAAAAAAAAAAAACCATTCAGAAACAAACTCAACCTCGAAATCCAGTCATAACATCCTCCCATTCAAAACCTACTCAACGCACCACCGGAAACCCAGCTTAAAACCGACACAAACGATCTAAAGACTCCACCAAGCTCAACGGAGCTCCAGATGAAGCCTAAACCAACAAGCGATTCGCGCCCCTCCCACTCCCAGCACAAACGCTAAACCCTAAATCAGCACCCGAAAAACCCAAAGCATCATCGCACACGCTCTAAACAGCGCGATTGCTCGAATAAATTGCAGATCACAGCGAAATCCATACCTCGCGCTCTCAGAAACCAGCCGAACTCGAACGAGCTCAGAACCGCGAGCTAGGGTTCCTCCTCGCTGCCTCGCTCTCGAAGAACTCACCGGCCGCCACAAGCTGCAATTGCTTCCCGAGCAAGGCTCGCTCCCCGAGAGAGAGAGAGAGAGAGAGAGAGAGAGAGAGATAATCGGCGAAGGCGTGTGGATTTGTAGATGTACAGTGATTTATATACAGAATAAAGCTTTTTTCGGGGCGAAATTTTTCGAATGGCTGCAAGAAGCGGGAGGGACCGTGTGAAGGACCTGCGGGCAGACGCTGATGAGCTGCCCGTGCTGCCCGGGCCAAAACCCTAGAGATTTGAAATCTTCCCACGCTCTCGTCCCACGTGCGAGGGTCGCGAAGTGCGGAGGCCTTTCGAAAAGGGCCCCTTCTCAGGGGTCATTACAGAAATAGCCCATCTAATTACAAGTTATTGCTTTTCAGCCCAAGCCCATATAATTACAAGATATTCACCGGTTCCCTATCCGATCCGGTTCTTTTGCTCATCCCCTATTAGAGAGTGATAAGCTAATAGGCTCGATGCATGACGCTACACACACCACATGCGTGGGATTTGATGGTTACGGCTATTGGATCCTTTGTATCGACAAATTGTTCTCGATTCCTATTAATTGTCATTCGTAGTCGTCACGGAATCAAAGTTGCCAATTTGATTTCTCATCCGAAAAGCAAAAATATCATGATTTAGTGCCTTGTCTTGCCCACAAAAGTGGACGACCCGACCCACCCATTTGCGCGTGAAGATCTATGGTGAGAGAGGTGGTGCAACGGCGGTGGAGAGAGGGAAGGGGAGAAGAAGGGTTGTGGCTACATCGATTCTCTCGAGAGGTTCGGCGAGTTACATCGGCTCTAGCTCTTTTAGCGGTGGAGAAGTGGAGGAGAGGGCTCCGGAATGCAATGGAGGAGGTGGCGGTAAGAGAGTGAGGCGCAGAGAACGCCAAATTGAAAAAGTGGTAGAGAGGGTGATGCGTGTAGGAGTGAGCAAAAGAATCGGATCGAATTAGAAGTCGCCCGAACGGGCCTGAGAGGTTGATTTTGGGCAATTCCTTGTTCTAGGTGTGGAACCACCTACCCAAACTATCCATACCCGATATATATACATATATGTAAACCCTAATTATTAATCAGAGCACCGAGTTAACCGAGCTATTTTTGTATGAGTTAGAATTCAAAACCAAGTTTTTTAAGGTTTTGTTTTACTTCTCGGATAATACACACAATATGTTTGACAAAATGTCACTTAGAATCGATAATGCGAAAATTCTTAAAATGCCATGCCCAGTTCCATGGATCCATGGGTAATCGAACCGAATCGGTGGTTCGTTTTCCAAATGGGTCCAAGACCCAGTGTGTAGTTTAGATTGCCAATTTGTGGAACCAGCCCTCAGTGGACAATTCCCAATTTCAAAGTGGGAGCCGTCCTACCCTAAAACCAATTGGGAGCCGTCCTACCCTGGAACCGATCCCTCTTACTTGTCAATGTGTGGAGTGAGCAACTGAGATCGAGTGAGCGACAGAGAGCCACGGACTTGCAAGTGGATTGGAAGCAGAAAGAGTCTTAAACCCCATCGAAATCCATATTGAATTGGGCTTTACTACTATAAAGCCCATTGAGATCTATTTTTCATATTTTACTAATCAATATGACGATTCAACTCATTATGGGTTATAAAGTGGGTCTGTAACTCATTTTGGCACCTCATCTAGATGTTGGTAAGGCTTGCTCATAAATTGAGTTTAAGAAACATGATCGATAAACTACATTGAATCAACTGAATTGTAAGATAGATGACTCGACCAATTGAACATCGAGCATTACATACATTTAGGGTTGCTTTCGCACGGCGATCACCATTGGTCAAATTCGATCTTGAACCGCACCATCGACATCAGTGAGAACCTGAACCCTCCTCGCTATTGCAGTTCAAAAGACGGTATATATACATGCTATCATCTCTCAAATTTTCTACCAAAAATCAATGATAGATGTGAAGAACCCTTACGTTGTTATTACATCGTAAGGCATGACAAACTTATCAGATCGAATCTAAGGCGATTGCGGACGCGAGACGCACGATCATGGTTTCATTTTTGCTGTTCCTTAGCGCGCTCCCGTGCTCTGGTGTATAGCTCGACCGTCTCCACATGGTCGGGGTCCAGACACAGGGCCGCTTCGCAGTCGCTCAAAGCGGCCCCGGTATTGCCCGTGGAGTCGTGGAATGCCGCTCGGAGATGAAGCAGCTGCAGATCGGGTATGAAGTTGATCGCCTTCGTGAGCTCTTGTACAGCTTCACCTTCCTTATGGTCATCCATTAAAACTGCATCAAATTTCAGCATATTTACTAAGTCAAGAAAGAATCAATCCACCCCTACAATCAGAGTTCATGGAGAACTGATCGTTATGAGAATGTTCGATAATGTCAAGACTCACTTGCTGCTCTGTATCTGTATGGATACGTCCGGACCGGGTCCAGCTGCGTCGCCATCGCGAGGTCGCTCCTCGCCATGTCGCGGTCGCAGTACTCGGATCGCTTCTCGTAGGCCGACGCATTGTTCTTGGCTTTCTCTATCAACCTCGTCATCTCGTCGTACGCGTACTTGCGCTGGTTCTTGAGGTGGTATACTCGCGCGAGGCCCTGGTGAGCTCGGGTGTGCTTGATGTTAAGAGCATTCATGTAGCAATTAGCCGCGAGATCCAGCTTATCACAGTCCACATAAATACTTCCAAGGTTATTTAGTGCCTGCAAAGAGTACATGAAAAGAAGTCTGAGTATAGGTTGGTTAGGGTTTCCTAAGTATAGTCGAGTCGAAAAGTTTGAATACCCGTTATATGAAATAACGACAACAATAATTATAACAATAAAAATTAGATAGTTTTCATAATTTTCTCGAAATTTACCTGTCCTTTTCGGAGTCCATCCGAAGGGCATTTGAGAGCATCCTCGAGGAGTTGAATGACGTACGTCGAGGACTCGGCGTCTAGGCTTGAGTCGGCTAGGATATATGCCTTGAGAAAGAATGCTTCAAATGATCTTTGAATCGAGATGGACTCCTCGGCCTTAGCGAGTGCCTCTTCGCGGTGGCCGGTGTCGTACAGTATCCAACCTTCGTAGACGAGCCTCTCGTGGTCGAAGTTGGAGTAGTTCCGGGCCAGTCGCAGACTGTGCATGGCCGCCTTCTGACAGTTTAATCTGCATATTTTAGAGCAGAAATGAATGAGTTTTGAGAGAAATAGAAGAGCAGGAGGTATCAAGTGAGCTTCGCTTGTGATGAATTAATTCATCAGTTGAAGTTTTATGGGCAGCTTCAAATCAAAGAAACTCGGAATTTATCGAATCTACATGCACTCACCGTAAGAGGAGGAGAGATTGGCGAAACCGCAAAAGGCTCTTGCCGGGATCATTCTCTAGCATGTGATGCACCACGGCCAAGGAGCCGATGTCATCGACCGACGACCACCGGTCGTACAATTGCATCCAGCAATCAGCTTGACTCCATTTCTGGACAAGAGGTTTGAGAAGCTCCACCAATTGGTTCCCATGCATTTTCCCATTGAACACCATGTAATTGGGATTCAGCGTCAAGAGCGCCCGCACGTCCCGCAGTGCCGCATCGTAGTCCTCCAGGGCGAGCAAGAACCAAGCCCTTAGCTCTAGGCAGTCGGGTGAGATCGTGAAGCCGATTATCTTGTTGATCTCCGAGACTGCCGCCCCAATTTTGTTCTCCTCCAATAGCATGACGGCCCGGTACTTGTATGGAAACACAAGGGTCGGGTCTAGCTCGGTCGCGGCATTCAAGTCCATCATCTTCTCCTTCCCAGCGCAGTACAAGGATCTCTCTTGGTACATCCACCCTGTCGGTCCGTGATCGGAAATGAGCGAGCTCATCAGCTTGTACGCTGAGTACGTGTGTCCCCGTTTGTACTTGGCCCTCGCCACGCCGACTAATGAATAGAGGTTGCCCTCCTCTACGGCGGCCTCGAACCAGTGTTGCGCGTCTTTGTATTCTTTCCTTTCTAACATTACGACTCCGAGCTGGTGTAGCGCGATCTGCTTCTGCCAACAATCAGCGCAACACTCTACCAATCTTTCCAGAAGCATTACCGTCGTATTCGATTTCATGTCTATCTCCATCGCAATTTGGCTTAGGAAGTAGTATAATGTAAACGACGCATGCCCGACGGCAGCCATCTTTTCCCTTGCCTCCGAGCTACAAAACAATCTCATGACGTTTGCATTGTGCATCGAGCTCGGTAGGTCTCTCAAGAACACTTGCAAGCACGCCGCAACTAAGAAATAAGCCGTTTCGTCCAATCCGTAGTCAAAGAACAGCACGGCATCTTCAATATCGTGCACCAGCGAAGCTAAATGAGCGTCGCACGAAGCCTTCATTTCCTCGCAGCAAAACCTGTTTGCGAACGAAAGGAGCTCCAGAACAATGTCCGGCTCGAAAGAATTCAATCTTTTCGTCCTACTAAATATCTCGGCGGCTCTCATTCCTTTCAGCGAGAATCCATTCTGGGTGAAGTTTATCTTCTCCCTCCGTGACTCCCTGAAATCGCCGTATAACATGGTCCTGAACGGTGTTGAAAGGGATGCTATCTTAGATCGAAAACACCTCACCTCATCGTCCCCGATAAAAAACGACATATCGCCGTCTTCCTCCGAAGTCGAACATCCCTCTTCTTTCATGGCTAGATCGTCATCGTCATCCTCTCTAGGACCTCGAGGACAGATGCAATGGTCGTAAACTGATTCGGGATCATAGCCGGGTACCAAATTGGCCTTGGGGCACTCGATGTTCCTACCGCAACAATCCATGGATGATGTACCGATGAGTTCGTCTTCCCTCCTCTCGAACCTCAGCCATGCAGCGAGAACGACTTTGGTGTGCACATCGATAGCGTGTTGCCTGGCGGACTGAATGCTTCGTCGGACCAGCTTCGGATCCGACAATCCCCGGAAGATCAAGCCTTGTTCGATATACGCATTGGATTTCTCAAACTGCGGCGAGTTGTCTATCTTCCGGTACATCCGAGCCAAGGTATCGACGAGGTCGACGGATTTGAGGCACCGTTCGATCTGGGGCTCAAGAAGATCGGTCATAGGCAGGCCATAAGGGAGCAAAGTCTCGATCGACACGCTCGGGGTCTCGTTCGGGGCTTGGTAATTGCGACTCGATCTGGACCGGATCGAATTCACCCGGATATGATCATGGAGGTGGTGGAAAAGTTTCTCACCATAACCACCGCCTCCCCCGCCCATGCCCGAGGCCGGACCGGACGGATTGACCGCGCACACTTGGGAGCTCTTGCATCCGTCTACGACTTTCAAGCTACGCATTGTGGTGAATATGTTGTTCTGCATCTTGGCATGCGGACGACGAGATCAAACCGAACCTAAAATCACAAGATCATTGTTGGCTCAGAACCAAATTTTTGGAAAAGCAATAAGGACAAGAATTCAGAAATTCGGAGAAGCTAAGCGGAATTACCCTCCATGGCCTGCAAGCACCCACCGATTCAGACAGATGGAGATTACCTCGAAAGTGGGAAGAAAGGAAAGAGATTAAGGAAGGTAGAAGATGATGGCGATGGAGGGCTAAATTGATTCTAAATTGGCGTGTTTTCTTTCTCTTTTTCTTTTTAATTTTCTTAAACTTCTCAAGATTAATTAGAGAAGAAAAGATAATTTAAAAAAAAAAGAAGAAGAGGAGAAAATTGGAGGAGCTGGAATGTGGTTCGAGAGAAGAATGTGGCGAGTGATTTACGTTGTAAGCCAACCAAAAGTCGAGAACGAGGTGGCCGTTTCAACGGTCGCTCACTTTTGCCTATTTTGTCCGTGGGATTAAATAGTTGTCTTTTCTAAAATAATTTGTAGCTTAAATAAATAGTATAAGTAGATGAACCTATTAAGAGTCTCTCTCTTGTCTCTTCCATATTTCTCTATCTAACATGGGGGTGAGCATTGCAATTTTATGTTTGTCTGTGTTCCCAATCCCAATAAATGGGACCGGTGACCTAGTGGTTCGGTCTTAGGTTCTAGGTGGATGGGACCGGCCCGGACCGTCTCGACCGGATCACCCATAATATATATAAATATATATAATTAAAAAATGAAGCTTTCATTTGTTTTCAATATTCATTTCTCGAGCCATTTTCATTGTTAAACTTTACATTCTTGACAAGGTATCTCCAGAACGTTCCGCATATATGGCGTGTCCTCTGCCTTTCAACAATGATAGGAATCATAAAAGAATTGAGGGGCGGTTCAGTTGGAACCATGAAAGCATATCCGAGTTGAATGCTAGTGAATACAAGAATTGTCCATATCAATTTCTCTTTGAAACTCGGACAACCCCTCAATGTTAAGAATGCTGGCTATCCTATTTATTATAGTCTTTTCCAATGCATTGTGTCGTGAGTGTACACTGGCATTTCTTTCCGCAGAAAAAATTTTTTTTTTTTTTTTTTTTTTTTTTTTTTTTTTTTTTTTTTTTTTTTTTTTTTTTTTTTTTTTTTTTTTTTTTTTTTTTTTTTTTTTTTTTTTATGCACCTATTGCATTTTTTTTTATATTGTTTTATTTTTTTTTTTTTTTTTTTTTTTTTTTTTTTTTTTTTAATTGATTTTTTTTTTTTTTTTTTTTTTCACCCTGCTTGGACGTAAAATCTGTTTAGTGAATAACATCACTATTAGTATGTCTTCGCCAGCCAGGTTTTTTCGATTCTGTCATTTATATATCTCTATTGTGTCGGCGGTTAAACCAATGTCATTGTTAAGCCTACCATTCTATGAAGACACGCCTTCATTATAAAGGTGAGCAAGCTGGACCATAGTGTTTTTTCATTCAACCGGGGGTATCGATTGTAAATTAACATGCAATCGGAGCATATTGTATTTCAAGGGTTAGATTTCTATAAGCAGTTGGTATTAGCGGTCCCACTTTGGGCCGGGGACCGGACCATGCACACCCCTAGTCTAACATTCAATTTTATGTTTGTTGTGAAATATAGGCAGTTCGGCCCAATGGAAGAATTACCAAAAAAGTCCTAAACTTATCTTTCTTTCAGTCAAGTCACAAACCGATTGCGATTATGTCAATTCAATCATAAACCATTTTTTTAGTAGTTGAGTCCTCGACCTTTTATTCAGTCCACTTTGCCCGTCGGGGCAGACATGGATGTTTTTTTTTTGAATAATATTTAAATTCTTAATTTTATTTTTTTATTTCTCTATTTTTCCTCTATTGCTCTACTGCTATATTGTGGCCGGCGGGGCTGCATGGCCCCCAACCGGCCTCGTCTAGGCGAGGCCAAGACATGGAGGTGGCGGGCTACGGCTATGACCCCGCTAACCGTAGGCAAGGCTTCGCCCACGACAACAATGGCCCCGGTGAGGTTACCCTTGCCTAGATCTAAGCAAGGCCGGTTGAGGGTCGCGAAGCCCTTGCCTAGTGGCCGGCGAGCTTCCAGTGGGGGTCATTGGAGCTCGCGCAAAAGAAACAAAAAATAAATAAAATATATTAAAAATTATTAAAAATTATCTACGTCGGCACCGGCCACCATAGTGAACTGAATTGGCACAATTGTAAAAAGTTTAGGACTCAACTAGTAAAGAAAAAATATATGATTGAATTGGCACAACTTCAATAGGTTTAAGACTGTTTTGGTAAGTTTCCCTAGCCCAATTGTAGCTTAATAGGCATGCGGTCCTATTGGTAAAGGGATTGAGGGGTGATGACACTAGTATCACAGGTGTGAGGTTAGACTCATGCGCTCTGCAAATAGGCAAAGCAAAAGTTAGAGATAGGACCAAAAAAAAAAAAAAAAGAAGATAATCTGGATTCTTTTTTGAGTAGCTTGAATAATGAAATTTTAAGTTATTGTTGGCCAAGCTAGGGTCATTTTAGTGTTATTCTATTATATTACTTCTTGTTCTCTCAGTCCATCCATATTTATGCCTCATTTTTAACTTCACCAAGATTGACGGCCAAAAGTCTAGGACGAGGTTCACAATCCCCCGTTTGCATATATTTTACTCAATGTCTTTTTCCTTCGTTAATGATGCGTAATTACTATTATAACTGGCATGTGTTGTACATGAAGCTGGTCACTTTCTCCTCCTCATCCTCTTCCTTCTTCATCTTCTTCTTCTTCTTCTTCTTCTTCTTTCTTCTTTTTTGTAATAAGTGGGAAGGAGCCACTAGTACCGGCGGCTCCATGCCACCACCTTAGGAGTTCCATAATGAAATGTAATTTCAATAGTAACTACTGCTCGTTTCGAGCGAGCACGTTATCAACACCCAGCCATGACATAAGTCCGGCTCGCTCATTTTGTGTGAGCCGGACTTGTCATTGCTTGCGCTTGTTCTTTTAAGCTTTAGGTGGAAAAGTCCTATTAGGCTATGTGATGTTTTATATCACAAATGGAACACTTGCACTGGGCTTAGCTTTGGCGGGCCAACAAGGGTATTCAACTATAACATAAAAGACTTGCAATTTTTTGGTATTGCAAATGTATTTAATCATAGGAATTGCGGAAGTTCTTCAAGTTTGTATCATTTGTTTTCATGGGGCGTCGTGCCTCTTTAACTTTGGATCTTTGGATGACCGTGCCTAATGCTACCTTTTCCCTGATGTTTGGATTCATTTTGTACTTTCATTTTTGTTTTTTTCTGCATGTTTAGCCTCTTTGTTACTTCTTTGGTTGGCCTTGCCTTGGGTGCTCGAGTTACTCTGAATTTAATGGGTTCACCGTTGAACTTCTTTGGCACTCATGGTGCCACTCATGGTTCATGTTTTTTGCCCCGTTTTCTACTTGTACCTAGCTTTTTGAAAAGTTCTATATACACTTACCTTACCAAAAAAAAAAAAAAAATCATAGGAATTACGGAAGTTCTCCAAGTTTTGATCATTTGTTTTCATGGGGCGTCGTGCAAGCGAATTTGGATCTTTACTTGATTGATGGGAAGACCCTTTTGTTCAGAAAAAAACACAAGTGAGAAAAGATTCAGTGGGAATGGAGTCAAACAAACGTAGACCTCTTTAAGGTAATCACTTGAAATGATCCACCACGGTCGATGAGTTTTGCCACGGCGAGGTGAGGCAATACTCTTGATGCCAGCAAGTCCCAGCCGAGCCCTCCGCGATGAGAGTTGGAGAGCCCTCGATACAATAGAGGGCCGATGACCCTTTATTTGAGCTAACGGCACACGATCTCAATCGCCCCTCTACTATTATTGGAGATTTTTTGCAATTCTTTGTGCATCACACATATTTGTTTTTTTGTTTTAACTTTTAAACGGGGACTAATGTGACATAACTATGATGTGAAATCACCAAAATGTATACCTAAGTGGTAAGTGGTAACAATTGGCACCTCACAAGTAGAAACCACTGTAGCGCATCAATTGTGATCAAATTAACCTTTATTCTAGACTTGGCACTAAATCTGTTAAATTGACCCATTTGTTATAATGTAAATCTTTTGACCCATGCCCAACCCAACCCATATTATTAAAATACTTTCATATTTAATCCAATTTAGAACAAAATTATGAGTTATTAAAAAAAATATTGCCAAAATATTATAGGCATTTTTTATAATTATTTAAAAAAAAAATTAGAATTATTTATATTTTTTATTTTATTTTCTTCTTTTCCTTTTTGTCAAAGTCCGGATAGCCGACCACCGGCTAGGGTTTCTCAGCCCACGTCGGTCGAGGGCAAGGGTCTGTCGGCGACCCTTGCCGGACTCGTTCGAAAAAAAAAAGTAAAAGAAAGAAATAAAAATAAAAAGAAAATAAGAAAATAAAAATTAGAATACCTTTTTATAACTTGCTTAAGATAGTATGGTAATCCATTTATGACTAAAATCTATTTAAGACCCATTTAAGTTTGTTAAGCAACCCATTTATGACCCACACTCTTACTTGTGGGCTAAGATATGGTTTATTGACCCATTTTGCCATCTTTACGACCCCCTTGTGCCTCCTTAGCCGTGATTGATTATACGATACCACCGGAACAAAGCACTTCTTTCTCTTTTGCCCTTAAGGAAAAGGATAAGACAATGCGTTGTGGCTATTGTACCAAAGTTGAACTTTTAAAAAAAAAAGGTTTAGTAGCTATGCAGCGACAGTACAAGACCACATATGAGAGTATACCTTATATGCTTACAAATATTAGTGTAGCGAAGCGATTACATACCACTTTCTACTTGCAACTGTCGCGACCTAAAAATCAGGCTAGCGAATTATCATGTTAATTAAATCAACTAACCTAATTCGGACCCTCTCAAGTCCTATCGAATCGTAACTTAGGTTTATTCATGAGAAAATATTTAATCGGAGCCACCACTAATCATTTACGGTAGGTTGATTAGAAACCTATATAAAATAGCGGGAGAACTATTTTATCTCTACGAACCAGAGAGAATGAGTTCGGGGACTTGGTTACGCTAATTGAAAAATTAACGCCCTTTCGGTACTAATTTCATGAAAATAGCCTTTCCAATTGATCGATGTAAATTTGGTAATTAATTGGAAAAATGTGACATGAGGACCATATATTATGCGCCAAGAGGATGATTTTTTTGTATTTTCGTTAATAAAATAAAACATTCAAAAGCAATAAAAAATTTGAACAAAAATAAACAAAAATGCACATAATATACCTTTTAATTTTTTATTTTTTTGAAAATCTTCTCATTCCCAAAGATCTAGGCTAGAGCGAGATTTTATCCGCTACATCCTCGAGGATTCAAGCTAGAATGCGGATATATGTATAGAAAAACAACATCCATTTCACCAAAGGGCGAAACATGAATTTCTATACTAAATTACCATCCCATTCCATAAGATCATGGCTAAGGTGTGCAATTTAATTTTCCGACGGATCTAGGCACATAGGGGCCCATATATTATGGGCATGTTTGTTTAAAGATGTGCAAATTTTATAACAAATCAAAAACAAATAGCATGACAAAAATAAAATAAAAATGAGTCAATTTATTTTGGATGTTTGAAAATATGAGAGGGGTGGCAAAAAATATGAGATTGGGGTTCCACCTTTCCTCATCCAAAAATTCAATCCAATTTTAATTTGAGAAATTATCTTTAAGGATTGGAAAAATTATTTTCAGATAATTCTAAAAAAAATTAATGTCATCTAATCCAAGCAAACATTATGAGCATCCATAACAAGATAGGACAATTCAAGTTATTAGATAAACCCTCTAATTAAGCTCAAGCCTTATCTCTATTCAAATGATATTCAGAAAAATCACTAGAGATAGGATAAGATAAATATCAGATAAAGTTCCAATCAATTCATATACTAAAGATAACGACCAAGATAAAAAAAATTAACCATAGTGAGTTAGACGTTATCCAAGTCTTTATCTATAGCATGAAAACAACATCTCATGCACATGATATTATTCAAACTACAATAGATAAAGCCAAATAAACAAGGATAACGTCAATTCAACCAA